>NC_091984.1:96930667-97577830 GCF_044704955.1 Pristiophorus japonicus
GAGCGAGAGATGGGGGGAGGAGAGATGGGGGGAGGAGGAGAGATGGGGGGAGGAGGAGAGATGGGGGAGGAGGAGAGATGGGGGAGGAGGAGAGATGGGGGAGGAGGAGAGATGGGGGGAGGAGGAGAGATGGGGGGAGGAGGAGAGATGGGGGGAGGAGGAGAGATGGGGGGAGGAGGAGAGATGGGGGGAGGAGGAGAGATGGGGGGAGGAGGAGAGATGGGGGGAGGAGGAGAGATGGGGGGAGGAGGAGAGATGGGGGGAGGAGGAGAGATGGGGGGAGGAGGAGAGATGGGGGGAGGAGGAGAGATGGGGGGAGGAGGAGAGATGGGGGGAGGAGGAGAGATGGGGGGAGGAGGAGAGATGGGGGGAGGAGGAGAGATGGGGGGAGGAGGAGAGATGGGGGGAGGAGGAGAGATGGGGGGAGGAGGAGAGATGGGGGAGGAGGAGAGATGGGGGGAGGAGGAGAGATGGGGGGAGGAGGAGAGATGGGGGGAGGAGGAGAGATGGGGGGAGGAGGAGAGATGGGGGGAGGAGGAGAGATGGGGAGGAGGAGAGATGGGGGGAGAGGAGAGATGGGGGGAGGAGGAGAGATGGGGGGAGGAGGAGAGATGGGGGGAGGAGGAGAGATGGGGGGAGGAGGAGAGATGGGGGGAGGAGGAGAGATGGGGGGAGGAGGAGAGATGGGGGGAGGAGGAGAGATGGGGGGAGGAGGAGAGATGGGGGGAGGAGGAGAGATGGGGGGAGGAGGGAGAGATGGGGGGAGGAGGAGAGATGGGGGGAGGAGGAGAGATGGGGGGAGGAGGAGAGATGGGGGGAGGAGGAGAGATGGGGGGAGGAGGAGAGATGGGGGGAGGAGGAGAGATGGGGGGAGGAGGAGAGATGGGGGGAGGAGGAGAGATGGGGGGAGGAGGAGAGATGGGGGGGGGAGGAGAGAGGGGGGAGGAGAGATGGGGGGAGGAGGAGAGATGGGGGGAGGAGGAGAGATGGGGGGAGGGAGAGAGGGGGGAGATGGGGGGAGGAGGAGAGATGGGGGGAGGAGGAGAGATGGGGGGAGGAGGAGTGTGGGGGAGGAGGAGGAGGGGGGGGAGGAGGAGAGATGGGGGGAGGAGGAGAGATGGGGGGAGGAGGAGAGATGGGGGGAGGAGGAGAGATGGGGGAGGTGGGAGAGATGGGGGGAGGAGGAGAGATGGGGGGGAGGAGGAGAGATGGGGGAGGAGGAGAGATGGGGGGAGGAGGAGAGATGGGGGGAGGAGGAGAGATGGGGGGGGGAGGAGATGGGGGGAGGAGAGAGATGGGGGAGGGAGGAGAGAGAGAGAGGGGGGAGGACGAGAGAGAGAGAGAGAGAGAGAGAGAGAGAGAGAGAGAGAGATGGGGGGAGGACGAGAGAGAGAGAGAGAGAGAGAGAGAGATGGGGGGAGAGACGAGAGAGAGATGGGGGGAGGGGAGGACGAGAGAGAGAGAGAGAGAGAGAGAGAGAGAGATGGGGGGAGGGAGGACGAGAGAGAGAGAGAGAGAGATGGGGGGAGGGGAGGACGAGAGAGAGATTTTGGGGGGAGGGGAGGACGAGTTGGGCAGAGAGTTGGGCTAAACGGGTCCTTTTCAGAATGGCAGGCAGTCACTAGTGGGGTGCCGCAGGGCTCAGTGCTGGGACCCGAGCTATTTATAATATACATTAATGATTTAGATGAAGGAATTGAGTGTAATATCTTCAAGATTGCAGATGACACTAAGCTGGGTGGCAGTGTGAGCTGTGAGGAGGACGCTAAGAGGCTGCAGGGTGACTTGGACAGGTTAGGCGAGTGGGCAAATGCATGGCAGATGCAGTATAATGTGGATAAATGTGAGGTTATCCACTGTGGTGGCAAAAACACGAAGGCAGAATATTATCTGAATGGCGGCAGATTAGGAAAAGGGGAGGTGCAACGAGACCTGGGTGTCATGGTATATCAGTCATTGAAAGTTGGCATGCAGGTACAGCAGGCAGTGAAGGAGGAAAATGGTATGTTGGCCTTCATAGCTCGGGGATTTGAGTATAGGATCAGGGAGGTCTTACTGCAGTTGTACAGGGCCTTAGTGAGGCCTCACCTGGAATATTGTGTTCAGTTTTGGTCTCCTAATCTGAGGAAGGACGTTCTTGCTATTGAGGGAGTGCAGCAAAGGTTCACCAGACTGATTCCCGGGATGGTAGGACTGACATATGAGGAGAGACTGGATCGACTGGGCCTGTATTCACTGGAGTTTAGAAGGATGTGAGGGGGATCTCAGAAAAATATAAAATTGTGATGGGGCTGGACATGTTAGATGCAGGAAGAATGTTCCCGATGTTGGGGAAGTCCAGAACCAGGGGACACAGTTTAAGGATAAGGGGTAAGCCATTTAGGACTGAGATGAGGAGAAACTTTTTCACTCACGAGTTGTTAACCTGTGGAATTCCCTACCGCAGAGAGTTGTTGATGCCAGTTCATTGGACATATTCAAGAGGGAGCTAGATATGGCCCTTACGGCTAAAGGGATCAAGGGGTATGGAGAGAAAGCAGGAAATCGATACTGAGTGAATAATCAGCCATGATCTTATTGAATGGTGGTGCAGGCTTGAAGGGCCGAATGCCTACTCCTGCACCTATTTTCTATGTTTCTATGTACTCCACAAAGAGCTGATGTAGGCTAAAACTAGGAGGGGGAGGAAAGAGGAGCAGGAGAATCAGTGCTACAGGACAATTAATATGTTAAGAAATAGACCTTCAATAAAGCATTCCAATATGCAAATTAAACATGATCTCTCACCCACAAACTCTAATATGCCCACGAAATGGAGTTCTTGGGGGGAAATTATTGCAAATGCAAGTTTAGCATTTCTCCCATTTACAGAAGCACCCATTGCACTCTATAGCAGTTTAGTGACATGCTTCCCACAATACTCTCCCACATTACACACATATCTTCCAAACTTACATCTGCACACTGCCACATTTGGTATTGCTATGTACTTTAATTAGATTTCAATCTAATTAATTTGTAACGGATTTTTTTTCATGGGATGGGGAGGGGGTGGAGAAACTCCCACGCTTTGTTGCAAGTAAGCTTCCTGCTGGAAACCCAACACATCACATCTCCCAAGGAAAAAACAAAGAGCTAAAGGGCAGGTTAAGAATAAAATCTTCGACATAGGGCTGCTAGAATGTGGAACTTTCTGTCACAAACCCTTGTTGCCCATAGATTCTTTTAAAAAGGATTATTAGATAGATGCCTAAAAAAGAGGAATAATAAAAAATATGGGGCGTGAGCAGGAAAGTAGTAATAGACCAGGTAGCTCATAAGGCAAACACAAACACAGATTTAATGGCCTGAATGGGTCATTTCAGTGTGGTAAGATTTTCTGGGGTAATTTTGACTTTTCACCAATTATATTTTTCACCAATTAACAAAAATGGACTAAACATTTTGTTGGAATACTCATGTTGAAAGGATGTTGGGGTTTACAAACTATCCACAGTTCTATACTTACGCAGACACTCATTTGGATTCTCAGCAGTGGCCCTGCGCCAGGGTCGGTCGTTGTAGAATGGCTGACAACTCCCACAGTCCATTCCCATTGTGTTGTGTTTGCAGTTGCAGCCAAGCTTATTGAATTCATTCTTTATACATTCACTGGCATGGCCATGACACTTACACCTGTGAGGGCGGAGATGACCAAAAAAAAAAATCAATAATCAAACAAGGAAAATATAATTTGAGGACGTGATCAATTGAGATTAAAAAATATATTTCACTTCACAAGTTTTAAATCAACTGTTGCGCTGCAGAACTAATGGCAAAAAGTCCAAGCCATTTTACAATTAAAATTGTGATTCTTTCACACTATTAAGCAAATACATTGCATCAATTTTTTTTCAAAGTTTATGGTGTCCATAACCTGCAGTTGACATGCAACTGAACTTCGAAGACTGATCACTTTGTCCCAATATCTGACTGTGCCCATCTTGGATTAAATCAACAACAAATTCATAATTTTCAATCTGAACACAAATCTATTGTGTTGGTTTTGCATCGTCACATTGCACAACTGGAACAATGGAACATGGGGCTCAAATCACCACTGCCATATCATTACCCACATCTCCTAAATGAAAGAATCTTTCATGGAGCTGCTTTAAGCACAATACAGGAAGCATAAGCTACTCAAATACAGCAAATTAGCAATAACAGTGATTTACACAAATTACTGTCGCTGTAATTAGCCACTTTTTCCACTGTTCTTAGTTGAGCAAAATAAGTCATTTCTGCACCAAGGCAAGCTCCATTTAAGTGTACATAAAGAACAGAATGGGAAGTAGCATGAATGGAGCAAAAGCAAAAATACTCTGAAGATAGAGAAAATCTAATCATAATTTGGTGCATGTTTTCTTCAGTCATCCTCCTCCTTTGGTCTGAACATACACTGCAACTCAAGATCTTAAACTTATTTTGTCACCCCCATTTTCCTGCCCAAATTTCCCATTTACATTCTCTGTATAGTCAATTGCCAGATCAGAAAAAAAAGAGCAATTTGAGGGCCAATCAGACTCCACCCAACCATGCCACTTTTTGTATTTTATTTTCACTCTGCTCTAACATCAGATTGTAAACATCCCACAGTTTTTAAACATATAGCTTCAAGTTTTTATCTGGATTGGAGATTACAGTCCCTTAAAAATTACAAATGTTAATGGCACAGTTTCCTACGTAGCACTGCCAACCCCACCACCTCAAGCCAGGAGACAAACTCTTAAAAATGAGATTTAGAATAGAAATCAGAAGTTGCTATTTTTTCCCTGCCCCGATCTCTCTGACCTTTGCTCCCACACAGGAAGTGCATACCACAACCTTCACTCCTGGACAGGAAGCAAAGTGTAAAACACTTTGGGATGGCCTGAGGTTGTGTGAGGTGCTATATAAATACAAGTATTTCTTTTTTAAATGCACACAAAAAAGGTGGCTAACCTTAAAACTCAAATCCTCTATTTTTCTTTTTATGGTGGCAAACAATCTTACTCCATCATTGAAGAATTGCCAAAGAAAAATAACCTGATAGTACCAGTACCATGAGACCTCATTGCTTTTTTGCCAATTGAGTTGGGACTTTAAAATAAAATGCCCAAGAATATAAATGCGTTTAGTTCTGTTCAGCCAGCCGGTTTAAGTGAGCAGCTGTTACACCAGTTCATTCACTGCAACCTGAAGCCTTGGCACTGATTCTGGGTACTGCAGCCACCAGCCGAGTCAGCTTGAGACGCAACTTCAGCCACTTTCAATTCAGTCTCTCCTCTATCAGTGAGAGATGGAGATTTGTCATCCCTTTACCCTCCCGTGGCTACAGTCCGACAAGCAGCTGAGGAGGATCGTCCATAGCAGCGGCCCTAGTAAACACCGAGGCGCAGAGAGAACAGCACGAGCTGACCTCGCACTACCCAGACCACTGCTTCTACATCTCATTCACTCCAAGTGCCAGCAGGCTCAACACTGAGTCAGAGTATTGCAATCCTCCGAACAAAAATGAACCCGTGCGTGAAATGTTACTTAAAACTCGGGAGTTGGAGCAGAATTGCCTACAGGCATTTATTTAACAAGGAGGTAGGGGTCTGGCAGTAGTGGGACGTCACTCACATCCCATTGATCAAGTACGTGCTTTCTGTGGGGAAACATCCAGTTAGGTACCGTTTGTCACAATGGACTGGCAACATTTTTTATACAGAAGAGACTGTTAGGGGAAAGACAGGGGGGCAAGCATTCAGTTGGTTCTTGTCCGTCTGTAGAAACCTGAACCAAAAAAAAAAACTTACAGGATATAAATCCCCAAGAAGCCAATGACTGATGCACTGCAGTAGTGGTTCAACCATTCAACTCGCCCAACCATGCTGCCATGGTGCCAAAGAGCACATGCACAGTTTTGATATCAGAGACTATTCTAATCACAGGGGGGGGGCGGGAAAAGAGAGAGACGATTGCCAAATCTTCTCGCGGACCACTGGGGGCCGCAGACCTCCCCCATTGACAAGCCCGACCCAACCCACGTGGCTCCATCAGTCAATCACAGGAGGCGGTGACGAAGAGCAATACAGCTGGAAATAAAATCATATTTACCTCAGTAGAATCGCGAGATCCCGAGTTCGGGTGAATTTTCATTCAAAATTACGCGCCTCACAGTTGACATTACTGCCTATGCTAATAGAAACTGCCTTCCTGATAGTTTAAAAACTAATCCCTGAATCCATGGGACAAATTGGGGAGTTGATAGCTGCTTATGGATTTTCTAACAGTTAATTTGTGGCTTAAATATTTTTGAGCTCATAGGCTGTTATTCACTTATTAGGTAATAGGTAATAGACTCAGAATATGAGGCAACTTGAACACTTGTTACCCTTTGAAACTGATTGCAACTTCAGGATTTAACGGCGGCGTATCCCAATGCGGAAATCTTGAAGTTGCAGTCAATCATTCACTGCTGACACTGACTGCGCTGTGCCCCCTGCCCCCATTTCCCACAGCCAGCAATCAGTGTAATCAGGGAAATCAGTGAAACCTACAAAAACTTGGGCTTTTCCACAGTAATATCGCTGTTAAATACCTCAATAAAAGTTGACCGTGTTGTCTTAGGTGTAACTGGGGTTTTAACAGCGTATTGACTGCTAAACAAATATTATGGCTCTGAAAAACTAATTTTATTTTATGCAATGTGAAATTTCTCCATAATGCTGAAAATTACAATTTAATAAACTTTTTTAAAAAATTATATTTTTAAAAGTTTGTTCAGGTTTATCTTTTCCCCATGTGGGAGCTCCAATCTTTGCTTTAATCTCTAACATTTTTAAGGTTAGAATAAAAGGAGCTTCTTTACTTCCAGGTTCCCGGTCTGAGAGAATTCTGCATTGATTGGCTGCTTAAACAGCTTGTTGGCATCACAGCAACTGGCGTTAGGGTTTCCCACTAAACTATACTGATCTCAACTACACGTTGAAAAAAACAAACTTCTCATCAGAGATCACGAGATCTTTGTGGGCAGCTTTCTTCAAGCCAGCGACGAATGTCTTTGCTTCACCGCTGACCGCAAATTATGAGCCATTATATAAAGGAGCAAGGAAAATTACTCTTGATTTAATAGCTGCCCTTAATGTGAACCTCTATGAATTAATTGTTTACAAAGTGCAGAAAATGACAATGTAGATGGTAAATATAGTCTAATGGAGTTTTAAAATGCAAGTGATACCCTTATCCACACTTTTGCCATCTCTAAACTCTATTTTGCCAATAAACTCCTTTCTGGCTTGCCATCCTCAACCCACCGTAAATCCCAACTTGTCCAAAACTCTGCTGCCCATATCCAGTCTCTCACTAAGTCCAAGTTGACCAACACCACGCCCCTGTCCTTGCTGACCTACATTGACTCCCTGTCCCTCAATGCATTGAATTTAAAATCTTTGTCCTCATCTTCAAATCCCTGACTTGCCGTACCCCATCTCTGCAAGCTCCTCTAGTCTTGGATCCCCTCATGTACCTTTCAGTCCTGACTCTGCCTCTTTGTACATTCCTTTTTTCTGATTTAATCAATCATTGTTAATCAGATCCTCCACGAAATTCACCCGTCTGATTAAACGAAAGTTAATGGCTTCAGGCATATAAAGAATCACTTTGGGCTGCAGTGAGCAAAAATGGGGCAGCACTTTGAAAATCCCAAGACCAATTCATAAGATTGCAGTTTAAAAAAAAGAGCCAAAGAGCTTTGCAATAAATTTGTGTAGATTAACATTACCAAATTCCCTTCCATTTGAACATTTTACTTGCCTTGCTCATGCCTTTTCACAGGCATGCACATCAACATTTTCCATCTCTTTTCAGCATTTTGAAATTAGTTTACTTTATTAAAGCCAGTAAGCTTGTGTTTTCTAATAATAGCTAACATAATTAAATAGGAAAAGCAACTTAAAACAATCTGACAACTCTGGGAAAACAGAAAGAAGTAATGCTTAGAACCAGGGGTGCTTCAGACAGTAATTTTAGAACAAAGGCTTTACCCCACAGCTAGCAGCTGATTCCAAGTGGCCAGAGGTAGGGACACTGAGGCTATGTCGTTTGACCAAGCTATGTACCACCTGGGATAACCTAAAGCAGAGCCATCTTTAACCCATACTGTCTTATTACAATAGAAATGGGACATTTAAGAGAAGATGATTCAAGAGCAAATGGATACTGCGTCAATGAATGAAGATTTCCATGACTGATGCCCCCAGAGGTAACATGAGCATTCCAGAAGGAGGAAGGACAGGCAACTCTACCATGACTGTTGAGGAAGGATAAGGTTGCACGAGATCAAGGAATTACTTTTTAATATTCGTTCCTGGGATGTGGGCACAACTGGCAAGGTCAGCATTTATTGCCCATCCCTAATTGCCTTCGAGAAGGTGATGGTGAGCCACTGCCATGAACCGCTGCAGTCCTTGTGGTGAAGGGAGAGTGTTCCAGGATTAAGACCCAGCGACGATGAAGGAACAGAGATATATTTCCAAGTCAGGATGGTGTGTGAAAGAGGAACTTGGAAATGTTGATATTCCCATGTGCCTGCTGCCTTTGTCCTTCTAGGTGGCAGAAGTTGCGGCTTTGGGAGGCGCTGTCGAAGAACCCTTGGCGAGTTGCTGCAGTGCGTCTTGTAGATGGTACAAACTGCAGCCAGTGTACATCACTGGTGCGTCAGTGATGGAGGGGAGTGAATGTTTAAGGCGGTGGAAGGGGTGCCAATCAAGCAGGCTGCTTTGAACCTGGATGTTGTCGAACTTCTTGAGTGTGGTTGGAGCTCCACTCATCCACGCAAGTGGAGAACATTCCATCACACTCCTGAATTGTGCCTTATATATGGTGGAAAGGCTTTGAGGAGTCAGGAGGAGAGACACCCGCCACAGAATACCCAGCATCTGACCTGTTCTTGTAACTACATTATTTATGTGGCGAGTCCAGTTAAGTTTCTGGTCAATGGTGACCCCAGGATGTTTATAGTGAGGGTTTTGGCGATGGTTATGCCATTGAATGTCAAGGGAAAGTGGTTAGACTCTTGTTTGTTGGAGATAGTATTTGCCTGGCAGTTGTGGGGTGTGAATGTTACGTGCCACTTAACTGCATAAGCCCGAATGTTGTCCAGGTCTTGCTGCATGCGGGCATGGACTGCTCCATTATCTGAGGAGTTGTGAATAGCACTGAACACTGCTGTCATCAGCGAACATCTTCAAGACTGACCTTATGATGGAGAAATGCTGTAAAATCTGAGCTCATGAGCGACAATCTGAATTAGACTTTAATATATAACAGACTTTTGATCCAAAAATGGTTCAGCTGTCCATTATACAAGTAATCTAACCACAAAATAACCGCGCCATCCTCAACCCACTGTAAATCCCAACTTGTCCAAAACTCTGCTGCCCATATCCAGTCTCTCACTAAGTCCAAGTTGACCAACACCACGCCCCTGTCGGCGTAGTTATTTTGTGGTTAGATTTCTTGTATAATGGATTATAGGGTATTCTGCGTTCGGCCAGCTAATGCTGAGTTAGTGTGATACACTGTCCATAGATTACAAATTCTGCTAGTCGATTGTGCATGCTCAAGCACCTCGTGTACTCTTAATGTTGTTAATTCTGTCATCATATATACGTTAATAAAGCAATGTTAGTTCATGATGTACTTGCTTGATGACTTTGAGAAGAGATTAACTCATTCACTCTATTTTGCACTGCATAGCCTTAAAAACATTTGATGATTTGTATAACTTAATATTTTTTAGACTGGTTAATGAATGATGATTCAAGCAAGCTATATTTTAGGTTTCTAATAAATCGCTAAACTTTCAGACAGTTCTTTAATGAAGATTAAGGTAAAGGGGTTAAAGATTTGTCTGGTCTCCTTTAATTAATATTCCTTACAAACTGATCATCCCCATAAAGGGTTTTTTCTGCCTATATTAAACCAGCTTTGATAAAGAGAATCCTCCCTGTCTTTGCTCTTGTTGATAGACCTATAATGCATTTCCATCATTTTGTGTTTTTATTTTTGAAAATGCAATAAAACTGAGTAACTGCTAACATAAATCCTGACACAGTTGTAAGGACATTTTAGAGCATGAATACAGTATGCCAAAGAGGAGCAGGATACCAGATCCTTCTCATTCATTCCACCATCTGCCCCCATTCTCAATAACACTATCAAGGCGGAGTCACACATAAAAGTCAGGCATTTCTCCAAATGGGAATGTGCACCTTCTAGTGGCCCGCTGTCAAGAATGGCATGGGCTCAGGGAAGGAAAGATTAAAACTTAAGACAAATAATGGATTCTGTAATACTCTATTAGAGCCATTTATAATCTTATACATCTTTGATTTTGCAAATTTTGCTCCCCAATTTTGTAATGTTTTGGTGAATATGTGTGTGAATGTAGGTTAGGGATATTAATATTTAAATGGCTATTGACACTAAGCACCCAGTTTCAATACCAAGTACTTCAAGGTCAATTACAGCATGATCAGATTTATAATAAAGCTTCCTCTATCCCAACCTCTGAAATGAGTATTTACATACTGCTATGATTTTATTTCCCCCCTCAATTTTGTGCACCTGCCGTCCTTATTACTTTAGAGAATGATTACCGATTTACTAATTAAATATCAAATTGTGATCAATTTACTGTTGGTCTAATAATTAAGGCTGAAGTCAACAAAACCAACTACGTTGAAGAATCTGGTTCTCATTTAATGTATAGGTGCCAGACTCCATTGAAATGGTGCGGATAGTATTCTGAATGTACGGTGTTTTCGGTCTCTTCAGTAAAAGGAAAGGAAAGATTAAAAATTAAGACAAATAATGGATCCTGTAATACTCTATTAGAACCATTTATAATCTTCTACATCTTTGATTTTGCAAATTTTGCTCCCCAATTTTGTAATGTTTTGTTTTTTTTGGTCTGGATTTGAACATTTAGTTCACTTTGGCAGAGAGGGAACTCAATCACCTTATTACAAATTACGATGTAACAAACTGAAGCCAGTCATATGAATGTCCTGGTTTCACTCCACTTATGCAGTACCCAATTATAGGATATTACACAAGCTATTTTTACTACCAGCATCTATGGCATGCAATTTAATTTTTGGATCTATGGATCAGATAGGCTTCATTACAATATGCTCTTTAAATCCACCAGCTGTGGCACAGAGCAGTAGTTCTCAAACTTTAATGGTTGAAGGACATCTTTTCAAATCAATTAGTAATCATGGATCCCTGACGGACCTCTTTTCAAATAGTAATCACAGACCCTCTGTCTAAATTATACTATACAATACTCATAATAGGAAAGTACGGCATATAAAGAGTGTCTTAATAATGCTTTTAAGAAAACAGGTATTTACTTAGATATCAGTGAGATGGATGTGCCAGCTTTCCACACCTATTCTAGGTACTTCGCAGCACAGATGGTCATTAGCCACTTCGTGCTGGCCAATTTTTAAAGCAGTCAACTGGCTGGCCAAGGTGAGTATGCTGAAAGCATGACACACCGCCATACTGTCCCACTGGCATGTTCTGTAACAACCGCAATGTGGGATTGTATGCATGTGCCTGACTGAAGGGCCGCAGGCGTTCTGATCACATACCGGGAGGGTGGCACAGGGTTGCAGAGCCAGGGAAAGGAATCAGCTCAACTGGCAGGGAACACGCGTTGCAAAAGGAGAGCGCGCTGTTAAAAATAATTTGCAATAACTGAATCAGTGTCGTATTTATAAAGAGGAGCAGGCTTGAAATTACATCTGGCTGCCTCTGGTCGTGGACACCCTGGAAAGTCACTACGGACCCCTAGGTTTCTGCGGACTCCAGTTTGAGAAACACTGGCGTAGAAGCAGTATGAAACTTTGAAGAACTACATATTTTCCCCAAATTCTGGGCAGTTCCATATTTTCTCATTAAAAGAAAATTGCCCATTGTAACAGACTCAGTGAATATAAACAGACTCAATTAATTATACAAAATAAATAAATTAGTCATCTTGAGGGTGCTTCTTTAAAAAGATACATGTGCCAAATACCATTTACCACCAGATAAGTAATGGATACTAAGCTCTCTCTGGTCAATACAATCATTCCACCTTTTTCCTAGGCAGGAAATATCAGTTATAGATTTAGAACAGATATCTGCGCAGTAGGATACTTGAATTCACTTCCTTGAATTTCGGCTCGTCTGTTTCGGCCCGAGTTGCTCCTAGTTTTTTGGAGCAACAATTTAGAATGGAGCATCTTCGAAATTGCAATTCTTGGCATTTAGTTTGCTCCAGTTCTAGTGAGTTAGAATAGTTTCATTTTAGAACAGATTTTTTTTCAAAAGGGGGCGTGTCCAGCCACTTACGCCTGTTTTGCAAGTTTAGGGAGTGAAAACTTACTCCAAACTAACTTAGAATGGAGTAAGTGTAGACTTTTGTACGCTCAGAAAAACCTTGCCTACACTTATAAATCAAGCGTAGGGAACGAGAAATGGGGGTGGGGGGGGGGAGGGGAGGGGAGGGGGGTTTACAAACATTAAACACTTCACTTTTACAAATAAAGAGCCATCAATAATAAATAAATCAATAAATCAATCAAAAAAAATTAAAAAGTAAAAATAAAATTAAGTTTCTACTCACCTACTGTAGCACCGGGAGCCCTCCAACAGATTGCTGGGATGGGGCCCCCCAGTGTCTCTCTTTATGACTGTCAGTGTTTCACAGCGAGGGGTGGGAGAGGAAGGAGAGGAGGGCGGGGCCGAAGAGCGAGGGGGGGGGGGGGGGGCCGGGTCGAAGAGAGAGGAGGGGCGTGAGGCGAAGAGAGAGGTAAGGAGAGAGAGAAGGGGGGTGGTGAAAGGAGAGAGAGAAGGGGGGTGGGGAAAAGAGAGAGAGAGGGAGAGGTTGTACGGGGCCAAGCCGGGGCCCGCCCCCAGCGAGATGCCAGGCGGGCGGGTCCCGCCAACAACGTGGCGGGGGGGGGGGGGAAAAGAGAGCTGGACGGGAGGGAGGCCAGAGTCCCAATCTTCGCCCAGAGACCCTATTTGGCCAGGGCTGGGGTCAGGCCCCTCCCACACAGCCTCGGGGGCGAGGAGCTACTGCACATGCGTGCACACTCTGGCACGCATGTGCAGAGGTCCCGGCACTGTTTTCAGCGCCAGGACCTGCCTCCCCCACCGACCCCTTGTGCTGCGCCACGCCGAGCACAAAGACGTCCTGAGTAGACCAGAGAATCACAAGGTAAGTTTTCGGCGCCCTATTTATTCCAGACAGTCGCCACACCTTATGGAGATGTGCTGTTTTTCCAGAGGGCAGAAACTTGGGCCCCTTGTGTGGCACTTTCAATTTTGACAGGCTAAACCGCAAAGAGTATTTATTATTGCCGACCTAAGCCATCAGTGAGACATGCTTATTGGTCAGCCAACTTCCAGTCAATGTGCGTGTGGCATTAAAGCTATAAAACAAAGCATGTTTCGTGCAAGACTTTTCTACATTACTGAGACGAGAATCATATACAAATGTTGTGCTGTGCTCCACTTCCCTATGGGAGAAGAGATATAGGACTGCTATATCTATGTCTCAGGACTATAATCCTCCCCCTGGGTTGAAGGGAATTTGAGATGCTCAATTTGTTTTTAAAGACACTACAGTACACATTAATACAGATGCCCGTTAATAAATATTTTTGAAATTTTTAACATTTTTGTTACATGTTTCTATTTGCACAGTTGCCTTTTTTCTTAAAAAGCACGTCTTTTTAATGTTTCTTCTCCCTTGCTTGTACTCTGGTATCCCACTGGTATCATTGCTAGCCTGAACCTTAACTACTAGCATTAATCTAGCATTTAACTTAAAGAAAAACTCAAGTTGCTTCACTTGAAATACAGAGGGTAACAGTTACCAAGCCAGGAGAGGTAGATTAGCAAAGACTGAAAGCTTGGTTGATGAAGTGAATTGAAAGCAGCTTTTAAATGGTGGTGTTCCAGAGAGAGACATTATTGATCCATCAAGTTACTGATTTTTTGGGAGGAGGCTGCGAAAACAGTAATTAGCTAGATTAGATTATCTTTTTGTGGACAGAACACAACTAGGTAATCTCATCAAACTGTTAGGTAGATGCCAGCAACTGCAACAAAATGTCACGCTCTGCCCGTTGGTTGTTCGATACTCAAAATCTACCCAATGAAGTACAGGTCATGTGCGTTTATAACACCCCGAATGTAGATTTTGGTATTTGCACAATTTAGTGACAAACTCCACTGCTGGAGTCGTCTAGAACATGAGGACATAACCTTAAAATCAGAGCCTAGCTGTTCAGGAGAGAAGTTAGGAAAAACTTCTTGAAAAGGATGGTACAAGTGTGGAAAACTATCCCACAAGAAGCTGCAGATGCTAGCTCAATTAATAATTTTAAATCTGGGATTGTAGATTTTTTTCTAGCCATGAGTATCGAAGGATATGGCGTCAAAGTGGGTGGATGGAGTTAGGATACACATCAGCCATGATCTCACTGAATGGCAGAACAGGCTTAAGGAGCTGAATGGCCGACTCCTATTCATTTGTTTCTAAACAGAAGACTGATTTCAGAACTAATCTACTCTCAGCTTTCCATTGCAAACTGTTGGCCAGGGTCACCAACAGTACAAGGAAACTGAATTATCAAATTGTTAACTTATGATTTGGCTTCTGGTAATATTAACTGTGAATGTTTACTGTTACTTAGATCTGTTATGGTGAAGCAAAGACCATTTAAGATCATGAAGTAAAAGTGCAATTAGTTTTTGCAATTCTAGTTCAAGGATGAAAACAGACTTTGAAATGTTATGATTCCTTCTTCCCCACTGCAACATATATGCTTTGAATTACTTCTCAGTAAGATTAGGAAACAAACAAAACAGAATCAGAAATCATGTAAACTATTTTGCATGAAAGCATCAGCCAAATGTTCTCCAGATCAAGACTGCTACAGAATGGAAAAATCAAAATTCTGCCCGATTATGCTATTAAAATATAATTTATAAAGATTAAATCTAAAATTATAATCGATCGGGTTATGGGTAAATCCACCTACTGACTCAAAGTGCAACAACAGGTTACAGTGACTGATCACCTACATTAAGTTATCAGCCCAAGCCTGCAATGTGATACCTAACTATGTGTCAGACATAATCCTGAACTGACAGTCTTAACAGGAAAATTGGTGGAAATAGCAAAAGAATGGGAGGTTAAAGAGCAGCATCTGAAACGTTTGAAATGTTTTGACATTTTTAGATGAACGCTTCCTGTGAAGTCAAACATGCAAGTTTTCAAACTGACAAACACTCGGCAGCTACAGCAGGTTAATGCACTGTCCTTGTACCACTTGGATCTGGATTTCAATTCTGCCCAAGCAAATGATGAATGTCACTACTGATAGCTGTAAGGGTCTCAAAAAAAAAATGATCTTTGGTTAGTTTCTTCCCAGTTTGTAATGATCAGGAGTCTCCACTCCCCACAGAAAACTCACAATGACAACCACTTCCTGTGATCAAAAATGAGAGAGAGAGAAAACACATGTTCAAGATCAGTCAGTCCAATTGGTTCCGGAAGGAAGTTCAGCCTAGCGAGGCAAAATTCACTCACTTAAGCTCAGAACTGGTAGGCTGACAAGGAAAAGTGATTCAAGTCCACTAAGACGATAATAGAACAGTTAAATGTTTTTCTTATTCAAAAGAGGGGGGTTACGGTTAAGTGTAGTAAATACATTTTGATTATAACGGTCACTCTGTATGTTGACTTGCAGTCTGTAAAATAAACAAGCTTAACAATTTGTATCTGGCCTCATTTCACTAAGTATTTTCTGTCAGCTTACCAAAGAATTGGAGATGCATTCAAGGGCACACATGAAAGACATGCTATCCAATTCAGATCACATGGGGTACCATTGATCGACATATATTGGTTTGGGCAGTATAGGCACAGTCCTGAATACAAGATTTAGGGATTGCTTGCGACAGTGTCCAGCACCACTAAACTCGAGAAAATATCTAAGGCAGACCTGACATTTGTAGCAGTCCCACGTCCTCTAGTTTTGCCCCATTTACCAATTAGTATAAGAAATAGGAACAAGCCTGCTCCGCCATTCAATAAGATCATGGCTGATCTGATCATGGACTCAGCTCCACTTCCCTGCCCGCTCCCCATAACCCCTTATCATTTAAGAAACTGTCTATTTCTGTCTTAAATTTATTCAATGTCCCAGCTTCCACAGGTCTCTGAGGCAGCGAATTCCACAGATTTACAACCCTCAGAAGAAATTCTCTCATCTCTGTTTTAAATGGGTAGCCCCTTATTCTAAGATCATGCCCTCTAGTTCTAGTCTCCCTCATGAGTGGAAACATCCTCTCTGCATCCATCTTGTCAAGCCTCCTCATAATCTTATACGTTTCGATAAGAGCACCTCTCATTTTTCTGAATTCCAGTGAGCAGAGGCCCAATCTACTCAACCTTTCCTCATAAGTCAACCCCCTCATCCCTGGAATCAACCGAGTGAATCTTCTCTGAAATGCCTCCAAAGCAAGTATATTCTTTCGTAAATATGGAAACCAAAACTGCACACAGTATTCCAGGTGTGGCCTCACCAAAACCTTATGTAGCTGTAGCAAGACTTCCCTGCTTTTATACTCCATCCCCTTTGCAATAAAGGCCAAGATACCATTGGCCTTCCTGATCACTTGCTGTACCTGCATACTATCCTTTTGTGTTTCATGCACAAGTACCTCCGGGTCATGCTGTACTAAGGCACTTTACAATCTTTCTTCATTTAAATAATAACTTGCTCTTTGATTTTTTTTCTGCCAAAGTGCATGACCTCACACTTTCCGACATTATACTCCATCTGCCAAATTTTTGCCCACTCACTTAGCCTATGTCCTTTTGCAGATTTTGTGTGAAATCTTCACATTGCTTTTCCTCCCATCTTTGTATCGTCAGCAAACTTGGCTACATTGCACTCAGTCCCTTCGTCCAAGTCGTTAATATAGATTGTTAATAGAAAGGGGCTGAATTGGAACAGACAATTGTTGACTAATAACTTTTGGAGTGGGGTTTATGTACTGGTCAGATCTTGAGACGGGTGGCACAAGCATGCAGATGCAAGGACGCAGCTCAAGCAGCCCATAGCAGGACATGCCTGATCTGATGACAGGTCGCAAGACCAGTAAGAATTAAGAGTCTCTAATGCCATCAGAATTTGAGATCAGATCCTTTAAATTGCACATGACATTGATGGCAAGGGCATGTCTGCCCTTACACAAGGTGCAGTGGCATTAACAGTTTACTTTCAGGGTTGCCACAGCAGCACTCTCGTTGTCAAAGACAACCATCAGGTATAATTTTCTTACTTCTCCAAGCACAGCCCTCACTAGTTATATTATCGGGCGCGTTGGTATTATCAAACATTTAAAACTCCCTCAAATCACCAGTGTACCATCATGCATGAGGTTTCACAAGCTTTATTTAAGTCAGACTTTTTTTTTTAAAAAGCCACAAAAACAGTAACTTCTCAAACCCCCACTCCATTCTTGAAGGTAGCTGTTTGTAGAAAGCTCCTACTGGAACAAGAGTTTCACGGCACTATTTTCTATCACAATTCACTTGAAAAGTAATTCATTAAACTCTTAATATTAAAGGGTCTGGTCCAATAGAAGGTTTAATTCATAGTAATCTAAGCAAATTGTAACTGGGTTACATTTTGATTTAAATGCTAAGTTACTAGTGAAATCATGTATGCTTAAAATCAAAAGCAACTTTATTCACTTGCATCTTGAACTTCTCTAATCTTTCCTCGTGGCTTATTCGCTTTACCTTTTGAATAAGTGTTCGCAATTTACAAATGTTGTATTCTTTGCACGTCACCAAATTTCTATATAGTAAATGATCAGGCTTCATAACAGTCTTACAATAGGCCAGACCATAAGAGGTTAAAAAACACACAAGGGGGGGGGGGGGGGGGGGATTAATTGATTTGCACACAATTCTCTCCAACAAATCCACCCCCCCCCTCCCTCCCTTGAACTGAACTAAACAAAATCTGCATTTTTTAAACTTCATTTTGTAAAACATTGCCCCATTGATCTGCTCACATCGTTATTGGTTGCGAATGTAAATTTACAACTAAATAAATGATTATAGGATCCTTGGGACGAATGTTAGAATTCCTAATTTATTTATTTGATACACACTGTTGTGTTGCATTCAAGTTTAATTAAAATTATCTAAACATCAATCTTGTCTGTGGACTTCAGCAACAATTAAAGCAAGCAACAGGACCAACATATAATGCTGGCATTGTTTGAGATGCTAAAATCAATCCGCTAACTCAAACTGCACCTAGATCAGTATCTTGAGTGGCTGGGGAGCTCTTGGAGATGCACTGCTGGAGACTTGTGGCCTTTAAATCCAATTAATAGCTGTGGAAAAGGGGAGGCAGTGTAACCTTTTGATGTCTGCCGACATGAGAGAGAGATTAAAGGCTCCCTCTGGTGTCAAGAGGCAGCACCTGTACATACTGTATATTACACAAGTATGAAATTTATAACCAGATGTTTCGTTATTTCAGGGCAGTGTGGGCAGCAGTTAAAAGAGACGAGACAAAAGCGAGCGAAGAGCGCGGGGGGGGGGGCGCGCGCGAGCGAGCCGGGGGAGGGGGCGGGCGCGAGAGCGAGATTCCCTTCTGGTTTTTGTCCAACACATTTCAGTAATGCAATTGGGATACTGGAGTGCTGCTGTTTGCTAGTTATTTTCCATATTTTCTCTCTGACTCCTATTTAATTCTTCAACTATATGTGAGAAGTAGAAGTTCTTCAGACATATTTTAGACTGAAGTTATACTGCACCTGGCAGGGGTCTCAACTTCACTGTTGGTGTGCAGTGGAAGACTCCTCAGTCATAGTGCCAAGTTTACATTCATGAAGATACAAAACTGATTATCACTACAAAGGTGACAGTATAACTACATCCTTAGGTACAATACTTGATGCAGCATAATCAAACTTCACATGCTGCTTTTTAAAATCCCACTTACTTTTGTCTTGCATTTCCAATAATCTTCTACAATACTGAAGGTGTATGAAAGTGACAAATGAAGCATCAAAAATAAAACAAAAATATCCTTAAATACTTTGAATCTGAATCAGTAATACGAACCTCATCTTTTAACAAGTCAATGGAAATGGACTTCAATTAGTTACGAGAATGGAGATGTTTTAATATCCATGCCTAATGGAGTTAAGAGTTGTAGCTTTTTAATGCATTCAAGCTTAAACTTGGCAGTCCTGTGCCATTATTCTTTTTTAATTTGTTCCTGGGATTTGGGCATTGCTAGCAAGGCCAGCATTTATTGCCTATCCCATTTTCCCTTGAGAAGCTGGTGGTGAGCAGCCTTCTTAAACCGCTGCAGTCCTTGTGGTGAAAGTATTCCCATAGTGCTTTTAGGGAGAGTGTTCCAGGATTTTGACTCAGCAACGATGAAGGAATGGCGATATATTTCCAAGTCAGGATGGTGAGCGACTTGGAGGGGAACTTACAGGTGGTAGTGTTCCCATGTGCTTGCTGCCCGTCAGTCACAGGTTTGGGAGATGTGGTCGAAGAAGCCTTGGCGAGTTGCTGCAATGCATCTTGCAGATGGTACACACTGCAGCCACAGTGCGCCACTGGTGGAAGGAATTAATGTTTGTGGTGGTAGATTGGGTGCTAATCAAGCGGGCTGCTTTGTCCTGGATGGTGTCGAGCTTCTTGAGTGTTGTTGGAGCTGTACTCATCTAGGCAAGTGGACAGTATTCCATCACACTCCTGACTTGTGCCTTGTCGATAGTGGAAAGGCTTTGGGGAGTCAGGTGGTGAGACACTCGCTGCAAAATACCCAGCCTCTGACCTGCTCTTGTAGCCACATTATTTATGTCGCTGGTCCAGTTAAGTTTCTCGTCAATGGTGATCCCCAGGATGTTGATGGTGAGTGATTCGGGGAAGGTAATACCGTTGAATGTCAAGGGGTGGTGGTTAGACTCTTGCTTGTTGGAGATGGACACTGCCTGGCACTTGTGTGGCACGAATTTCACTTGCCACTTATCAGCCCAAGCCTGAATGTTGTTCAAGTCTTGCTGCATGTGGGCATGGACTGCTTTAGTATCTGAGGACTTGCGAATGGAACTGAACACTGTACAATCATCAGCGAACTTCCCCACTTCTGATCTTATGATGGAGAGGAGGTCATTGTTGAAGCAGCTGAAGATGATTGGGCCTAGGACACTGCTCTGGGGTTGAAATGATTGATCCCCAACAACTACAACCACCTTCCTTTGTGCTAGTTATGCCTATAAGAACACTTATTATTATACCGTTCTATAGATTATAGTGAGGAAACTAGTGACTGAAAACAAGATGTTAAATGTTGATAAAGAATAAAACTTGCTGCTTTCTTAACAAGTCAAAAAGGAAGCAGAAATCAAGTTTACATTTTGGGATCATTTGAAAATGCAATCCTCACATTAAAGCTAGTCATGTAAGAGGTAAGACAATGTAAACCGTTACATTGAGATCTTTATTTGAATAATCACTTGCTTATATTGCAACCTAGCTACTCTGAACTGGAATTTTCTGAGCTGCAAAACAAACTCCTAACAATGACCTTGAAGTACTGTAAAAATATTAGAATACCATATAAAATATGTTAAGCTTCTCAGTCCTTGGTGGACTGCATCTCAGCAAGCATTTACTGATAGGAATAATTCCAGCTGCTCCATACGAAATCATTCCTACCCTAGATGGTCATATTTGTTAAAAATTCCTGGCGTGGGGCTGTACTCCAATTCACCAAATGATGCAACACCTCGCCATCTGGAAAAGTCAGCTTAAGCATGTGAACTGTGACACTACACCGTCCATAGCACTTAACATATCTAAAATAATGTAAGTGTACAGATCAAGGGTGGGGAACATTGGTGTTTTCCTGAGATGTTGCTTTGAAAGACAAACTATCTCGGAACTTTTCAAGCAAACCAGACTTCTCTCCTGGGAAGATTTCCATTCCAGTTCCTTTATATCCTATCTATTTGAGACCTCAAACCAAAATACGTCCCATTAAAAATGATTACCCGCCCTCAATTCCCAGCTGCTTTGAGGTAGTGGAAGTAGCAGCAGAGGCTGAAATACAATACATACAGCACTCCTAAGCTACATCTAAAAATTAACCAGGGTTCCGCCAACTAATTCGTGACTAGACTGAGAAAGTGCCTGCGTGGACAGATGAGAGAACGCAGTGCATCAATAGGCTGCCAGCATTCACCATCTCGGTTCACACATGAAGAATGCTAACTTGGGCAAGTTTTATATTGTCAGCAAATGCCAATATTGTACCTCCATGTATACAGAGAATAAAAGTTATCTCAGCACTGAGCCTGGAGCACACAATTTCCAACTTTTCCCCATGCATTAAAGCTATCTCTGCTTCGCGTCTGAGCTATATTTTTTTTAAAAACCATGTTGCTTGCTACATGTCCTCTTATAACATTTGAATTTTTGTAACAAGCTTCCTGTGAGACATCTAAAATCATAAACACCACATCTACTACATTCCCTTCATAGAATCATAGAATGATACAGCACAGGAGGTCATTTGGCCCATCATGCCTGTACCGGCTCTTTGGTAAAACAATCCAATTAATCCCTCTCCCCTGCTCTTTCCCCATAGCCCTGTAATTGTTTCCCTTCAAGCATTTGTTCAATTCGCTTTTTAATGTTACTATTGGATCTGCTTCCACCGCTTCATGTCGCCTCTGGTTCTTTTGCCAATTACCTTAAAGCTGTGTTGTTTGGTTACTGACCCTTCAGCCACTGAAAACAGTTTCTCCTTATTTACTCTATCAAAACCGTTCCATGATTTTGAACACCTCTATCTAATCTCCTCTTATCCTTCTCTGCTCCACGTACAACCACCTCAGTTTCGCCACATAACTGAAGTTACTCATCCCTGGTACCATTCTAGTAAATCTCTTCTGCACCCTCTCCAAGGACTTGACATCCTTCCTAAAATATTATGACCAGAATTGACAATACTCCAGCTCTGAGGCTGAACCAGTGTTTTATAAAAGTTTAACATAACTTCCTTGCTTTTGCACTCTATTCCTCGACTAATAAAGCCAAGGATCCCATGTGCTTTTTTAACAGCCTTCTTTAATTTATCCTGCCACTTTGAAAGATTTATGTACATACACCCCCAGGTTTATCTGTTCCTGTATATTGCCTCTCCTCATTCTCTCTAGCAAATGCATCACTTCTTGGGTGTTAAATGTCATCTGCCATGTGTCTGCCTATGTATTCCTGAAGTCAGTTACTATCCTCCTCAATGTTTACTGAGTTTCTGAGTTTCTTATCATTGGCAAACTTTGAAATTATGCCCTGTATACCCATTTTCAAGTTATTAATATATAAAGAGCAGTGGTCCTAATACCCTTTGGGAACACCAGTGTATAATTCTTTCCAGTCTGAAAAACAACTGGTCACCACTGCTCTCTGCTTTCTGTCCCTTAGCCAATTTTGTATCCATGCTACTACTTTCCCTTTAAGCCCATGGGTTTTAATTTTGTTCACAAGTCTATTATGTGGTACTTTGGCAAGTGCCTTTTAAAAGTCTATCTACACATCTTTAACCTCCTTACCCTGATCAACCCTCTCCATTACTTCAAAGAACTCTATCAAGTTAATCAAACACAATTTTTGCCTTTAACAAATTCATGCTGACTTTCACTTATTAGCCCATACTTTTCCAAATGCCAATTCATTTTGTCCAGGATTATTGTCTCTAAAAGTTTCCCCATCACCAACGTTAGGCTATCCAATTGGTCACTTCTTTATAAATACCCTCAAATTTGTGAAATAATCTTGCTTTGTAACAAAACTTTGCTGGATGTCCTCAATTATCCCAGGCATTTTTAAATGCTCATAAAATCCATAACTTCAGAGAAAATTAAAGAGTTTGGCTACAACTAATGGCAGACTATCTGCTCTGTAATTACCCGGTTTATTATTCCATTCCTTCATGAACAGAGGTGGGACGCAGACAATTCTCCAGTACAATTAGCATATCCAAGCAGGATTGACTTTTTTTTTTTAAAACTATTGCGCCTCAATATATGCTGCTATATCTTCTCCAACTTCCTCCAGCTGCTGAGCATACCAGAGACTGATGACTGGAGTTCTGCTCAATTATTTTCAATAGTTATCTCTTAACAATTCTTCCCCATCCTCCTCCAGTACATCTATGCACTCACATTTACCATCATTTCTAAAATGAAAAATACGCAACATCTCTTGCATAGCTCCATCCTCCAGAACTAGATTCCCCCTTCATCACATGTGGATCCATCCTCTTTTTGACTGTTCTTTTTATAAGCTGCTAAAAGGAGATAGAGGGTTTTTAATCTCTATTCAAAGCACAAAACTCTGTTCTTTGATACACCTCCTTTGCACCTTACAGAATATTTATCTATTTTGTACTCTACCCTTATAATATTCAAATATTTCCTACTGCTAATCCACTGTCCCATTTGCCTACTTTTCTGCCCAGCTAATTTGAGCTAGATCCCTTCTTATTTCACTGAATTTTAAATTTTTCCTGTTCATTAATTATCTTTGTTTTCAGGGTTGAATCTAACTCTTTTGTAGTAACTATTTCACAATTGTCCTCCTATTCTCATTATTTGCCCCCATTTATGTAGATGGGAGCAGAATGTTGCAAGGGGAGAGAGACAGATTAATTAAATGGCAAAATTGTGGCAGATGGAGTTCAATATGTGAAGGTGAGGGGTCATCCATTTTAGATCCAAGATAGATAAATCATAATATTTTCTTAATGGTATGAGATAAGGAACTGTAGCAAAACAAAGGGATTTGGTTGTCCAGGTACAGAAATCACTAAAAGCTAGTGCACAGGTACAAAAAGTAATTAACAAGACTAATGGAAAATTGGATCTCGAGGAGGTTGGAAACTATGCTTCAGTTGTACAGAGCCTTGTTCAGATCTCACCTGGTATACTACATTCAAGTTGGGGCACCGCATCTCAATAAATATATATTGGCCTCGGATGTGTACAGTGCAGATTCGCAATGCTAACATGGCTTGAAGGGTTAAATTATGAGGACAGATTGCATGAACATGACTTGTATTCCCTGGAGTTTAGACGGTTGAACTAATTCAGATGTATAAAATGGTGAATTTGATAGGGTAGGTACAGATAAATTATTTTCCTCTGGTGAGAGAACCCAGACAAGGGGGTACAATCTTAAAATTAGAGCTGGTCATTCAGGAGTGAAATCAGGAAGTATTGTTTCACAAAGGACAGTGGAAATTTTGAACTTTGTTCCCAAAAGGCAGTGAATTGAAATTTTCAAGATTGAGCGCGATAGATTTTTGTTAGGTGAGGGCATTATTTAAATCACTTGAAATATCAGGCCTTCAAAAACCCCAATGCCAATAGTTGGCACCACCCCCATCTCCCTTACAACCTGTTGCACACTGGCATTAGATTTACATTCCTTGCTTGGGTTTAATTTAAATCGACACCCAAGTAGCATAGAGACCCGTTATAAAATTTCAGTGACAAAGCAGGGGTCGGGGGCAGCAAAACCCATGCAGTTACATTCACCTGGGAGTTCACTAGCAAGTTTTAAAACTACATGTTAAAATCAAGGGGAAACGAAAGTACCTTCCGCCAACTGCAAAGTCTGAAATAGCATAATAGTAGGACTTCAGAACCTTCGGGTCGTTAAAAACCTCGTCTCCAAAGGTGTTCAATCTATTCAAGGTCACTTTGATGTCAGTTGCCGTAACCCATTCCTGTAAATGAGCAAAGAGTTACTAGGTTAGCACAATGCCATATGCAGAAATCAATCATTATCAGTCATGAGAGTCATGAGAATATCCACCATGGAACATCCAGTATACCAACACAACCCTGCATGAACACTCATTACATTTTCTGTAATAATTCATATTTAAAAAGTGTACATGAAATATAAATTTATGCTCAGATATGATATATTTATTAATAAATTTGAATTTAAATAAATGTAACAACTAATTTCGCATTTTTATATTAAAGTTGCATAATGTGCAATCAAACCACAAACCTGTTCTTTAAAAATGCATTTACAATTTAATTATACATAGCGAACAGAAGGGAATTTTCCCACCATGGCTAGTACATTGGTTCTGCTGGTTGTTTATTTAGCACCAGTTAACCAGAGAAAAATCCTTTAAATTCCATATTATACAAGTTTAAACCAAGGCTGAACACTCTCCTCCCACAAATCACTAACATGCTGTGGACCAAAACATTTAGCTTCCAACAAACAAGTACCCTTGGAATTTAAAATGTTCATTATAAATGAAAGCTGGTAAAAATATCATTGGAATTTTCAGCATGTGTTCTTTCCAGATGTGCTGCTGGTATGTGCAAAGTACATCATGTATTCTTGTAAATCATTGTGTGTTTACTTGGCCAGAAGAAATAGTGTAGTCATCAAAATGGACAAAGAGGGTATTCAAAGAATGGCCCAGTGCCAAGTCAATTTTAATCCCAGGGAATGAACGGGAAGAGGAGGATATGCACAAATTAGATTGTTTTATGTTTTGTAATATAATTGTTGACCCATACAGCAGGGCTTGGGCACAGCTCCAAATCTTGTCAAATTCTGTTCAGATGTTATCAAAAGATGAAACTATACTCGACAACACTCATCTACATTGTACAATTAAAGATGACTGCCAATACCACATTAAATGACGACAACTTTTGGAAACTCAGAAACTGAGGAAAGCCAGGTTTTACTGAACAACTTGGTGTCCATATCTAATATGGGAAGTTGGTATTTCTGCACAGTTAGAGTGCACACTATTTCTTAAAATAATTTCAGATCGTTCAAAAAATATCAGCTACCAATTCTGCATGGCAAGTATGTTGCACGATACTTCTCGTTGAGAAAGCGGTGATCCTTAAAATGATCTAGTTGGCCATAATTAAAATCACTAAGGAGCCTAAATTGGTCGAAACCGATGGTCCGCCAATTTCTCGGCCTCTGGGGTCGACTGTGCGCAATTTTCATGACACTTTTTCTTGGCAGTATGCCGAGCCAAGTGCAGCCAACTTCACTCGGGAATCTTCGGCTCCCAAGTTGTGCGCATGCGCATGCTGTGGAGGTATGTACACTATTCCTTTGTACAAAATTAGGTTTTGTTTTTTTACTTCAGATGATATATATTAGATAGAGAGAGATATAGAGAGAGATAATTATAGATAGATAGATAGATAGATAGATAGATAGATAGATAGATAGATAGATAGATAGATAGATAGATAGATAGATAGATAGATAGATAGATAGATAGATAGATAGAGAGACACATATATGAGAGAGATAGACAGACAGACAGACAGACAAACTTAATTGGAGGGAGGCGGTGGGGGGGTGATGAGACACAAAATTTTAATTGTACAGCTGAAGATGCATACCGCCGACTGAAGATTGACTTAAAACCACTTTTTCCAGTGTGGTCTGCAGGTTCGGCGGTATGTCGGTGGCAAGTGATGAATTTGGCAATTTTGGGTGGTATGTCGGCAGTGTACATGGGCGAACAGCATGCATGCCGCGGATGATTTTTCCGCCGCGGATGATTTTTCCGCCAGGCGGTATGTAGATATTTTTTTGATGAATGTCGCGATTGTGGGCAGTATGTCGGCGGTCTGCAGCAATATGTCGACCAATTTCGGGCCCTATTTCTTCTGTGATGCAACGTGGGACGTTTTACTACATTAAAGGCACTGTATAAATGCAAGTTGTTTTGTTGACATCCAACACAACATCCAGACTCCACAAACTATTTTACAAGTCTGTATTAAAATGACTTTTATATAACTTGCATTTATATAGCGCTTTTAATGTAGTAAAACGTACCAAGGCACTTCACAGGAGCATTATTCAGACAAACTGAAATGCTGAAGGTGCAGAACAAATTCAGCAACAAAATGCATAAACTGCATGCAGAATTTGTGACACTGCTAATTCAACAAGTGCCTTCGATAAAGCCCATAGAGGCAAAGATGTCAGCCTTCCTGCATACAGATCAAAGATGGCAGAATCATTGGCAGAAATTGCTACTGGAACTTGAGACACATAGCCAACCCCCGAAACATTGACTCAGTTTTTCTCTCCACAGATGATGCTTGAAATATTTCCAGCATTTTGTGGTTTTATTTCAGATTTCCAGCATCCGCAGTATTTTGATTTTGTTTTAGCACATATCCTGTTTGCTGGTTTGTCCTGCTTGAATTAATGGGAACATGGATTTTAAACCTTATGCACAGCTGCCAAGGTATTTAAGCCATCTGTAACATTTGATATTGACAATCGGAGATGGCATATGCTAACTATGACCTATTAATAGGCAACCAATTTGTGGAAGCAAATTCAATGGTAACTTTCTAAATGGAATTGGGTGTATACCTGAAAAGGAGAAATTTGCTGGACTATAGCAAAGAGCAGAGGAGTGAGACTAGTTGGATAGCTCTTTCAAAGAATCGGCACAGATATGATGGGCTGAATGGTGACGTTCTGTGCTGTATGATTCTATGATAACTGGTCAGATACTCTATGAGGTATAATTTCTGGGAGAACTACCTTGCTCTGCTTTGAAAAGTGCCATAGAATCTTTACGTCCACCTAAAAGCAGATAGAGCCTCTGTTTAGTGTTTCCTCCAATTTTGTAAAAGAATACTTTCTAATGAAGATGGTGCTTATTTAAGCTATTACGTTAGTTTGATTCGAGGAATGATAGCTGCAGGCGTGTTTTGATTATAGGAGCAGGGGTGGAAGTAAAGAATAGCATGAATGCCACACATTAACTGGCCTGAACACGGACACAGGTCCTTATGCAAATCATGATTGGTATGTATTTAACCCCTTGTAACCTGTATTACACTACCACCAGAGGGCATACCTGTTGGAGTCCCAAGGGTTCCCAGCATCCCTTGGGAGCATGGTATATAAGCAGGCCACCCACGAGGTACCTTCACTCTAGAGTCTTATTAAAAGGAGCTAAGGTCACACTTGTTAATTGCACACAGTACTCAGTTTCATCCTTTATTATGAGCATAGCAATTGGTGACGAGGTAACGAACAACCGTGCGAAAACGCAAAGAACAGTTGGCATCCTGGAGAAGTTCTCAGAAGGGGACGATTGGGAGGCCTTCGTGGAGAGACTCGACCAATACTTCATGGCCAACGAGCTGGAAGGGGACGAGAATGCTACCAAACGAAGGGTGATCCTCCGAATTGTCTGTGGAGCAACAACCTATGGTCTCGAAGAACCTCCTAGCTCCGGCAAAACCAAGAGAGAAATCCTATGAAGAATTGTGTACTCTGGTCCGGGAGCACCTAAATCCTAAGGAAAGCGTTTTGATAGCGAGATATTGGTTCTACATGTGTCAACAATCGGAGGGCCAGGAAGTGGCGAGCTGTCGCCAAACTAAGGCGCCTCTCGCAGGACATTGTGAGCTTGAGGGATTCCTAGAACAAATGCTTAGAGACTTTTTTGTACTGGACATTGGTCATGAGACAATCCTTCGCAAACTGTTGACTGTAGAAACTCCAAACCTAAGTAAAGCCATAACGATAGCCCAGGCATTTATGTCCACCAGCGACAACACCAAACAGATTTCGCAGAGTCAAGAAGTTTCGGCCAGTACTGTGCATAAAGTAACATCGGTTTCGAGCAGAAATATACATGGCAGAACGTACACGCCGGCTGTTGCTGCCCGACCTCAGATGACCCAGAGTCCGCCATCAATCGTTAACTGCCTCGCATTAACACCTTGTTGGCGTTGTGGAGGTGATCATCGGCCCCATCAGTGCCGCTTCAAACACTATGCATGCAACGGTTGCAGAATGTGCAGGCGAGCTGCAAACCACCACATTGCAGAGGAAGATCGATCCATTGTGGATCAGGCTGAATTGGAGACCCCCGTACCGAGGAGGCAGAAGTGTACGGGGTACACACATTCACTACGAAATGTCCACCAATAATGTTGAAATTTGAACTGAACGGTATTCCAGTATCTATGGAACTGGACACGGGTGCAAGTCAGTCCATAATGAGTAAAAAGGCCATCGACAGGCTGTGGGGCAAACATAAGAACATAAGAATTAGGAACAGGAGTGGGCCATCTAGCCCCTCGAGCCTGCTCCGCCATTCAACAAAATCATGGCTGATCTGGCCGTGGACTCAGCTCCAAGACACACAGGCCCAAAGCTCAGCCCCATTCACACCAAACTAAGGACTTACACCAAGGAATTCATCCCTGTAATTGGAAGTGCAGAAGTCAAAGTCTCCTATGATGGAGCAGTACACGAACTCCCGCTATGGATTGTGCCAGGGGATGGCCTCACGTTCTTTGGTAGAAGTTGGCCGGGAAAGCGCCACTGGAACTGGGACGACATCAGAGCGCTTTCATCCATCAACGACACCTCATGTGCCCAGGTTTTTTTTTGGAAATTCGTAGCCAATCGTTCCAATTCTTTGTCAAATCACAAACGCCAGAGGTCACCTTGCACACATCAAGGATCACTCTGCGCCAATGCTGTTAGCCAAAAGGCCTAGAGCCACTGCACCGTTCCTGGAAGTACTGCAATACCAGGTTCGTGCCATGGAGGTGGATGGGTCAGGCCCCCCACACACCTCCGTGGAGGTGGATGGGTCAAGCCACCCCACCCACCTCCTATTTCCAAAAAAGCAAGCATATACCTTCCTGATCCAGGGAGAACCACCTTGGGGTTATGGTGGTTACTCCCGTCAGGTCAGTTACGCATGATCTTAACCAAAAGGCCGAGAAGCGATGTGCCCAGGTTTTGAGCAAGCTCGAGCCAGGCATTGGAAGCTTCTCGGGGGCGAAAGTGCAGATCCATTTGGTTCCCGGTGCGCGACCATCCACCACAAGGCACGGACGGTACCGTACATGATGCGTGGGAAAGTGGAAATTGAGCTGAACAGGCTGCAGCGAGAAAGCATCATCGCGCCGGCGGTGGAATTCAACGAGTGGGCTAGTCCGATTGTTCCGGTACTTAGAGGGCGGCATGGTTAGAATTTGCGTGGACTATAAAGTAACGATTAACCGTTTTTCGCTACAGGACCAGTACCCGCTACCCAAAGCAGATGATCTATTTGCGACCCTCGCTGGAGGGAAGACGTTCGCCAAGCTAGACCCGACCTCAGCCTACATGATGCAGGAGCTGAAGGAGTCTTCGAAAGGCCTCACCTACAACAACACGCACAAAAGGTCTGCTCATCTATAACAGATGCCCGGTCGGGATTCGGTCGGCCGCGGCAAGCTTCCAACGGAACATGGAGAGCCTGCTAAAGTCGGTTCCTCGCACCGTGGTTTTCCAGTATGACATACTGTTTACAGACAGGACATACGGGACACCAGTGAGCACTTGAAGAATCTGGAAGAGGTTCTTAAGTCAGTTGGATCGTGTGGGACTCAGGTTGAAACGCTCGAAGTGTGTTTTCCTGGCGCAGGAGGTCGAGTTCTTGGGAAGAAGAATCGCGGCAGATGGCATCAGACCCACCGACGCCAAGACGGAGGCCATCAAAAATGCGCCGAGACCACAGAATGTGACAGAGCTGCGGTCATTCCTGGGACTTCTTAACTATTTGGTAATTTCCTACCTGGGTTAAGCACCCTGTTAGAACCCCTACATGCGCTACTGCGCAAGGGAGACGACTGGGTATGGGGGAATTCACAAGAGGCTGCCTTTAAGAAAGCCAGAAATCTTGTGTTCAAACAAATTGCTTGTTCTGTATAACCCTTGTAAAACATTAGTGCTAGCTTGCAATGCATCATCATACGGGGTCAGGTGTGTGCTACAACAGGCTAACGAATCGGGGATCTTGCAGCCGGTCGCTTATGCATCTAGGAGTTTGTCCAAGACCAAAAGGGCCGACAGCATGATTGAAAAAAGAGGCTCTGGCGCGCACTTACGGGGTTAAAAATGCACCAGTACTTATTTGGCCTCAAGTTTGAGCTTGTAACTGACCACAAGCCGCTCATATCGCTCTTCTCTGAGAGCAAAGGGATTAACACCAATGCCTCTGCCCGCATCCAAAAATGGACGCTCACGCTGTCGACCTAGAACTATGTAATCCGCCACAAACTGGGCACAGAGAACTGCGCAGATGCTCTCAGTCGACTGCCATTGCCCACCATCTGGATGCAAATGGACTTGCTCATGGTTATGGAGGCATTCACGAAAGAAAAGTCCCCCGTTACGGCCTGCCAGATCAGGATCTGGACCATCCAGGATCCTTTACTGTCCTTGGTTTAAAAAAAAATTGTGTCCTCCATGGGAGCTGGTCCAGTGTCCCAGTGGAGATGCAGGAGGCGATTAAGCCATTCCACAGTCGCAAAGACGAAATGTCCCTGCAGGCGGCTTGTCTATTGTGGGGCAATCGCGTGGTCTTGCCCAAGAAAGGCAGAGACACATTCATATGTCAACTACAAAGCACCCATCCAGGCATCGTAATGATGAAAGCCATAGCCAGATCCCATGTGTGGTGGCCTGGCATTGACTCAGATTTAGGGTCATGCGTGCGCCAGTGCAATACTTGCTCTCAGCTGAGCAATGCATCTAGAGAGGCACCGCTAAGTTTGTGGTCGTGGCCCTCCAAACCGCGGTCGAGGATCCACCTGGACTATGCGGACCTATTTCTTGGAAAAATGTTTTTGGTTGTCGTGGACGCTTACTCAAAATGAATTGAATGTGCAATAATGTCTGTAAGCACGTCCACAGCCACTATTGAAAGCCTACGAACCATGTTTGCCACGCACGGCTTGTCTGATGTCCTAGTCAGCGACAATGGGCCGTGCTTCACCAGTGCTGAATTCAAGGAATTCATGACCCGCAATGGGATCAAACACATCACATCTGCCCCGTTCAAGCCTTCATCCAACAGCCAGGCAGAACAGGCAGTTCAGATCATCAAGCAAAGCTTGAAACGTGTGTCAGAAGGCTCCCTGCAGACCCGGCTGTCCCGAGTGCTGCTCAGCTACCGTACCAGACCCCACTCACTCACCGGGGTTCCCCCGGCTGAGCTGCTCATGAAAAGGGTGCTAAAAAACAAGGCTCTGTCTTGTCCACCCTGATCTCCATGATTACGTGGAGGGCAAGCGGCATCAACAAAGTTTGTACCATGACCGCGCAAATTTGTCACGCAATATTGAGATCAATGATCCTATGTTTGTGCTCAATTATGGACATGGTCCCAAATGGCTTGCTGGCACGGTCATAGCCAAAAGAGGGGAGTAGGGTGTTTCAGGTCAAATTGGCCAATGGACAAATACACAGAAGACACTTGGACCAAATCAAATTGCGGTTCACCAACAGCTACGAACAACCCGAAGAAGACACCACCAACTTTGACCCTCCAACACACACACACACACACACACACACACGTGGTAACTGACATCATAGTTGACCACGAAGCCGAGCTGACCATCCCCAGCAGCCTGGCAAGGCCGGCTGCCCAACAGCTCAGTGAAGAACTAACCAACTCACCCGCATTTGTACCGAGACAATCGACAAGGGAGCGAAAAGCCCCAGACCGTCTCACCTTGTAAATAAGTGTACTGTTGACTTCACAGGGGAGTGATGTTATGTATTTAACCCCTTGTAACCTGTATTACACTACCACCAAAGGGCCTCCCTGTTGGGAGTCCCAAGGGATCCCAGCACCCCTTGGGAGCACAGTATATAAGCAGGCCACCCACGAGGTACCTGCACTCTGGAGTCTTATTAAAGGAGCTAAGGTCACACTTGCTCATTGCACACAGTACTCAGTCTCATCCTTTATTATGAGCATAGCGATGATCACTGTTCAGCTTCCATCAATTTTGCAACAAAATATTCAAAAATGGAAAAGTGGCCAAAGCAAATGCTGTGCGCTTATTTATCATCTTGTTATTTTCAATACTAAATACTTCCAGCTGCATGTAGTAAAACAAACTGGAATGGAACCGATAGCCCATACCAAATACAACATCTGATTCACATTAGTTGCACCTATACACGTTCAAGGCAGAAACTTCTTGCGTATTTACACCAGATCTACCATTTACAAAACTGAAGTGCATATTCTGAGGTCCACATTGTCCCCTAGGTGGCAGGTATTATCTTCCAGAAAGCAATCTCCAGACCAATCAAGAATCCATTTCAGGCAGTGTTTTAACATTAGCACAGGGAGATGTCACTGCCAAGAAAATCCTGGTGTCGAGTCTTGCCATGAAGTAAATCGAGCCCTGCATTCTGTTGAGCTAACTAGGAGTACAATTCATGTTAAACTAACACATATTTGGGAAAATTGAACTAAAGCTGTTATTATATAAAAAGCCCTCCAGAAACATTGAGCCCGAGCATGTTCAAAAATTGCAAACTGATTCGTAATTATCCCAACAGTTGCAACAATCCACAGTAACAAAATAGTGGAGAGATACTACTGGTGAAAGCTTATATATACACATATATTGCATTCATATTATCCCAAAGACACAACTGGGAATATTCTAGCCCAACGCAGCACCAGAGTTTTTACAGCCATTCAACACGAACATAAAAACAGATGAATTAGTACAGCAATTAGCAACAGACTAATTTCTAGTCAGTGGTCCTTTAATTAAAATCACATGAGCCCACTGCTGAACAGAAGGTTCAGATTATGTGTGCATGTGTGGCACTGCTTTAAACTGCATCGATTTCAGACTACAGTTCATATAAAATAGAAATTGTTCTGCACACCTTTGCAGGACTGTCATCCAGATGTGTTCCCATTTTAAATGGAGTTTAAAAAGTTAGGGGGTTCAAGCCCCACACCAGGACTTAAGACCATAATCTAGGCTGACACTTCATTATTATCCAGTGTTGCACTGTCAGGAGGTGCTGGGTCTTTCAGATGAGACTTTAAACCAGAGGCTGGTCTGCCTGTTCAGGTAAACATAAAAGATCTTATGGTACAATTTGAAGAGCAGAGGAGCCCTCCTGGTGTCCTGGCTAACATTTATTTCTCAAACACCACCATAAACAGATTAACTGATCATTTATCTCATTGCTGTTGCTGTGCACACATTGGCTGTTGCCTTTGAATACAAAACAGTGATCACATTTTGGCCGCAAATTACTTTGGGATGTCCTTAGGACTTGAAAGGTGCAATACAGATGCAAATTCTTTATTTCTTTTCATCAAGAAATGTACCCATTATGAAAAAGGAAGACATGCAGGTTGAAACTCATGAATTGGACATGCTTACTTTCTTATTTTAAATATATTCAATTAATTTCCATGTATTTGCTCACAGAAATCTTTTCTTTACAAAAGTGTCTCTCTTCCTGTAACTGTCTCTACTCATCTATTTTTCCACTGTCTTCAATACTAGGGGCCAGACTTTCCACTATGACTGCTATCGCCCAAAAATGGGCGATATTTCTGGCCTTAGTGCTTTTTTTTTTATTTTTCAGGATCGCTGGAATATCACCCATTTTAAAAAACGCTAGTTTTGCCTTTTTAATTTAAGAGATAGCCTTAAGCAATGTGAAATGGGCCTTAGCGATGTATTCAGTCATGCAAGGCTGGCATTCATATAGCAGTGGCCTTTCTGCGCATGCGTGCTTTTTTTCAGGAAAATAACTTTTCCCACAGGGGTTGACAGAGAGAACAGGGGACCTGGTCCCCATCAATAACAATTAACCTCTCTTGTTCTAGCCCTTGTTGATTTATAAAATAAAATCTATCATCCAACTGAGGTGAACTCCATTTCCTTGCTCACAGGACGACATACCCTAGTTCTGCTTCTACTTGTACTTTGGACCAGAGGGGGGAAAAATCCATGATTAATATTAACCATGACATTACAGCAATGTACTTGAATGTAACTTCTCATTTTATTTTAACTTGCATCAAAGGAATTGTTGTCCTCTCCTGATAGCTAGGTTATGAACTTAGTGACCTGCTCAGGGTGGTATTGTAGGTTGCCTCCCGAGTGGTCCAGGCATCTGCTTCAAAACTCCAATCTTTGACAATATTGCGTGTGGCTATATGGCTTTTGTTGTAGCGTTTCTCTGCTTCCGCCTGGGGGTCATGAGCCAGCTGGCAAGGTCAAATCCTTTATCTCAACTGGCAGTGCAGTCCTGATGGTGCTGGTAGGTTGCATATCTCCCTTAATTAAGCTGGCATATCTCACTGATAACCTCCTTTCAGAAGCGCAGCCTCCTAACGCACGTGTTAACGGACAAGTCCGGATAAGATTGCCTATCCTTGTAAATGCAGTGGGTGTAACATCTCCTCCGCAGCAGCAGTCTGCCACCTCTGGGCACATAATGCTCTTCAATATACCTTCTCCGATCTCTATTCTGCACCATTTGATTAGTGATCAATACTGGTTGAGAAATTACAGGCCCCATCACTATAAATCATTATAAATGCCCTTAATTTGTTCTCAACAAATACAAATGTGATGTGATGATTTTTACTCTTGCCAAAGACCCATAAAATCACACTCAAATTGATTGACAAGCACGTGAAGCAGCCTTTTACTACCGATCCTCACCGTAGTGCCAAGTAGTGCTGAGTTATTGCAACTCTTCGTCAGCGTCTTTTTGGGCCAGCGATCATTTGGACAAAATGACGAAAGTAACACTCGGTGATAATCTGGGCCATACTCGTGTGCAAGTTTCCATTATAAGCACTATTCTTGGCCTTGCACGAGGATGACGTCGTATTTATTTAATTTTTTTTCTAAACTTAGGCCGGGCGATGCAACTCATTCATGTGTGCCAAAAGTTGGGCCGGCGATAAATGGGTTATAATCAGGCACTAGTTTCCACTTTTTATCAAATATGGGTGATAGCCTGCATCTCAGCTCTTATATGTACCGAAAGTCTAGCCCTAGGTCTCGACCTATCCGTTTCTCTCCATACCTTTCTTTTTGTACATCTACACATTCTGTTTGTACGTCCATCTTTCCTTCTGCACATCTTGCACTCTTCCCATTCCTTTTGCTAGTCACGGAGACTTGAAGGCAGATACAAAGCTCCAAGCTGGTCAAAGCCAAAGAAGTTATCTTCTCTCAGAGAATGGGAACTAGGGCATTTGTCATCTTATTGCTTGTTGGGAGAAAAGGGGGCATGGATTCTGAAGGGATGGGATAAGAAGTCAAGTTGGGCGGGGGTGGAGATGCTCTGAGGACTTGCCTGTAGACCACTAGGATGGGAGAAAGTAGATTAACACTGCCAGATCTGTAATACATTATGGGTAAAATCTTATTTAAATAGATACTGAATAGATGTTCCATAAGTACAAAAGATGTCAGTTACAAGCTGGAAAATTACAGCAGTTGTCCTCTAAACTCAGTCACCAAGAGTATGAGATCATAACGGTAAAACAATGCTATCATTTTAATTATATTTAATTAGACACACAATGTTTTACTCTTCACCTACCTACAAGAGTTGGGTCAGGACAGGGCGGACTAGCTACTGCACTCAAGATTGGGTCAGGCTGGGAGGAGTTCGCTGCTGTACTTGGGGTCAGGTTGGACAGGAATTCACTACTGCACTAGGGGTCAAAGCAAGGGGGGGGGGAGAAGAGAAGATGGGGGGGGGGAGCAAAGATAATGCGGGGGGAGAAGAGGAAGATGGGGCGGGGGAGAAGAGAAGAGGGGAAGGGGAGAGGTGGGAAGAGAAAGAGAAGATGACGAAGAAGCCGGACCCCGCCGAGGACTTCGGGCGGGGCCCGCACGCAGCCGATGCTGGGCTGCTACCACTGCCGACTCTTCGGGCGGGGCCCGGCCCCAGCGAGGGGCCGGGCGAGCAGGCCCCGCCGACGCCCAGGAGTTCTTCGGGCGGGGCCCGCCACCAGCGAAAGGCCAGGCGGGCGGGCACCGCCGCTGAGGTAAGATGCGCAGGCCACTCAGCCCGGGATAGGGGTGACGTCCCTTCGGCCGGGAATAGGGTCGTCTCCCCGGAGACAGGATACCGGGAGCTACTGCGCACACACGCAGCTGCCGGCACGGTTTTCGGTGCAGGGCTATAGCTCCGCCCCCAGCAGTTCCTGCTGCACAGCGCCGAGGTGGAAATGGGCCTACAGATTTCTGAGAATAGCACGGTAAGTATTCGGTGTAACTTTTGTTCTATAAATTAGACGGGCCTCTCCGATGTGCGCCGTTCTAGTGGGCGGCCGAAACTTGACCCCTAGAAGTGGTGGGGTATTTTTGGAGAGAGGAAAGGAGAGTAAAAGATTTTTTTTTAAATGGGAAGATCAATTGTTTTTGCACACAGAAAGAGGAAGTCATTCTCGTCAACTTCAAATTGGGTGGTTACACAGTAGCAGTTCTCCTGGAGGTGCCTTTCGCAGAAGGAGATCATGTGCAGCGTTAGAGACTAATGAGAAGTACAGCAGTATCACAATACAGTACAGTGACAACTGACATACTGCATGCAGACCTCTATCAATCATACCACTTTGCAGGAAATTACACGGAAGTTTAAAAACCATCAACTGAGACTTTTCCATTGATTTATTGTGGCTAAAGACTTTCTGATCCTGTATTTTATTATGGTAATGCATTAATATTGTGGCACTCATCATCAACAGAAAAGTAACGAGCTAAATATTCCCTCTCAATTTGTCCCTCTTATCTGGTTTGTTACCATAGCACTACTGTATGACATTAGAGGGCTGTGTGTTATTTGCAATTAAGAGTGTGACACTCAAAACATGTGCTAGATACAAAAGACAAGATAAAAGGATAGATAGATGGATAAATGGATCACTGGAAGAAATGCTTGCGTCAGTGAAAAATAACCCCTATGGATTTTCCTGCTCAAGTACAGGAAGCTCAGATTCAAACCTGTCATTGCCTACTTTACATCAATTATAGGTCTATCATTGGTGGTGATAATTAATGGTGGGACGAATGTAAGGTAGTGAATTAAGAGCATCATAAAAGCCACATAGTGGTTTAATTATTTTATTTTCTACAGTATATTGGTGCCAACACACTAAACATGCCTAGTGACATCAGCAATGACAACTGCTTATGACTGTAGAAAAATGTCAGCTCCTTCAATCTACATGTAAACAAAATCAAATACAGAAGGACAATACCACACATGTACATAGTGCTTCTAACGCAGCAAAACATCAGTCTTGATAGAGTAAATGGTTTCCCCATTGTGTGTTGTGTAAATAGGGTAGGGCTTGACCAGCTATGCACAGATTATTCAAATTAGCATGAGGATTTTGAACGTCAGTGAACACATATGCAATACATAAGCAGGACTTAGTACAGGTTAGAATACAGGTGCTGCAGTTTTGGATAATTTGTGCAGGGAGGTTCCCAGCAAATCAACAAAGTAGCATAGGGGGAGAAAAGAGGCATGGAAGTGACAAAGGCTTTAGGGACAATAATAGAGTGAGGGACTGTGGCAAATAACATCACAATGGTTTTTATGATGGCTGGATATGCGGCTTGAAGCTCAGCTCAGGTCAAATGGTAGATTGAAGCAGAGCACCATGAGGTCAGCCTAAGCAAGCAGCCAAGGTGGTTGAAAGTGGGGATACATTTCTGATCAGTTTGAAACTGGTCACTATTAAGCTGGAGAAAGTGCTCGCTAATCCACAACTTGATGGCAAGTAGTCAGAAAATATAACAACAGTCTAGAGTTAAAAATAGCACAGTGTCATCAGTTAACATAGCAAAGCTGACCTCAAACTTACAGACCAAGCAAAGGGTCCTCGGGACACGCCAGTGGTGATCCTTCAGCTAAGAGAGGAGAAAACAGTGTGGGACATATGATCACTTTGAGACATGTCATTATCATCATAGGCGGTCCCTCAAATGAGGACGACTTGCTTCCACACCAAAAGGGATGAGTTCGCAGATGTTTCAATGAAGGACCAATATTCCAGTCTTGAACTCCAAGGGTGGAAGATGCCTGTGCGTGGATTTTTTTAAATAAATGTGTGGTGACCGTTGCACATCAGCCACCACACGGGCTTGACAGAGCTAGGCCTTTATCCAGTGGCAAGTTAACCAGGACAATTGGAGTCCTGCTCTGCTGCACGGACCTAGTGCACATACACACCGCAGTGTGGGCTGGCCCATGCTGCTCATAGGCCCTTGGCTCTTCTGGACATGTAGAGTGGAATCAAAAGATGGCAGCATCACAGATGTAGACTATGAAGACTATGCTACAGGCAGGACAAGAACCACAATGCAGTGCTAAGATTTTAGATTGATTCTGCAAGCTAGTGGCTGCCTGGATATTCAGATCCTGCTCTCGAGATCAATGGAGAACAGAGTAAATCCATTCATTCAAAAGTTGCGTCAGAGAAAGAAAGACTTGGATTTATATGTGGATGTGGTGTATTTGGACTTCCAGAAGGCATTTGACAAGGTGCCACATAAAAGGTTACTGCACAAGATAAAAGTTCATGAGGTTGGGGGTAATATATTAGCATGGATAGAGGATTGGCTAACAGAAAACAGAGTCGGGATAAATGGTTCATTCTCGGGTTGGCCGCAGGGATCAGTGCTGGGACCCCAACTATTTCCAATTTATATGAACGACTTGGAAGGGACCGAGTGTAATGTAGCCAAGTTTGTTGACAATACAAAGATTGGAGGAAAAGCAGTGTGTGAGGAGGACACAAAAAACCTGCAAAAGGACATAGACAGGCTAAGTGAGTGGGCAGAAATTTGGCAGATGGAGTATAATGTTGGAAAGTGTGAGGTCATGCACTTTGGCAGAAAAAAAATCAAAGAGCAAGTTATTATTTAAATGGAGAAAGATTGCAAAGTGCTGCAGTACAGCGGGGCCTGGGGGTACTTGTACATGAAACACAAAAGGATAGTATGCAGGTACAGTTAGTGATCAGGAAGGCAATGGAATCTTGGCCTTTATTGCAAAGGGGATGGAGTATAAAAGCAGGGAAGTCTTGCTACAGTTACAGGGTATTGGTGAGGCCACACCTAGAATACTGCGTGCAGTTTTGGTTTCCACGTTTACGAAAGGATATACTTGCTTTGGAGGCAGTTCAGAGAAGGCTCACTAGGTTGATTCCAGAGATGAGGGGGTTGACTTATGAGGAAAGGTTGAGTAGGTTGGGCCTCTACTCATTGGAATTCAGGTGATCTTATCGAAACGTATAAGATTATGAGGGGGCTTGACAAGGTGGATGCAGAGAGGATGTTTCCACTGATAGGGGAGACTAGAACTAGAAGGCATAATCTTAGAATAAGGGGCCGCCCATTTAAAACTGAGGTGAGGAGAAATCTGTGAATTCGCTGCCTCAGAGAGCTGTGGAAGCTGGGACATTGAATAAATTCAAGACAAAAATAAGGGAACCAATAAGCGAATAAGGGGTTATGGGGAGCGGGCAGGGAAGTGGACCTGAGTTCATGATCGGATCAGCCATGATCGTATTAAATGGCGGATCTGGCTCGAGGCGCCATATGGCCTACTCCTGCTCCTATTTATGTTTTTATATAGCGCCTTTCACGACCACCGGACATCTCAAAGCACTTGACAGCCAATGAAGTATTTTTGGAATGTAGTCACTGTTGTAATGTAGGAAATGCGGCAGCCAATTGCGCATAGCAAGCTCCCACAAACAGCAATGTGATAATGATCAGATAATTTTTTTTTTTTCTTTTGATTGAGGGATAAATATTGGCCAGGACACCAAGGATAAATCCCCTGCTCTTCTTCGAAATAGTGCCAAGGAATCTTTTACGTCCATTTGAGAGCAGATGGGGCCTCGGTTTAACGTCTCATCCGAAAGATGGCACTTCTGACAGTGCAGTGCTCCCTTAGCACTGCACTGTCAGCCTAGATTTTTGTGTGCTCAAGTCCCCCAAAAATATGTAATGAGTTACAAAAATCAAATTAAGTGACGCACCTGCCAGTAATAATACAATGTGAGGTAAAAGCATATTTCAATCTTTAATGACAAAAGGAAATTAGAATTCCTCTGCAGTTCTGACATTATTGTACTTTTTTTTTTAAATTGACAGCAAGAATTAAAAACTTTACACAACTTCCAATTAGAGTGCAAACACACAATGTGATCTTTAAATTTTACAAAGTTGAGCAAAGTTGTAACAACATAAAAGTTAGTGGGAAAAAAGTCTGGGACTTTATGGAAAATTCAAGGGCATCGTGGCAAAAGATTTGAAGTCCATATTACGAAAATTCCCTGAAATGTGTGTTCTTTAAAGCTTCAATGTCTGATTTTTTCATCTTTTCCATTTATTACTTTTGCTTTTGTCTAGTCTTTGTTTCCATAGACAATCTCAAGAGATGGAGGTAATTGAAGGCGGACTGGAATTCATACGAGAACATTCTTGTCCTGCTGCTTCCAGACTGTTATACCACCGATTGCCAGCAGTACAGCATATCCAGTGCAGATTCACCCACGTCCTACAGATTTCAAACGTATAACCCACCAATTTCCATAGACCAAAACAGAATTTCTACAATGAAGACCAAGTTTTATTAACAAGAGGCGTCTTGATCAGTGTTTCTTAAATAGCTTAACAGACTTCAATAATCCATGTTTAAAATCTTACACCTGGAGGCATTTTGTACAGACTTTTCACATTTATAAAGGGAACTGCTGATGCAAACTGTTCATGCTGTAATGACACCATATCAAAGTTTCCATTGTAAATGCAGACGTAGGAATTTATATAATGGAAATATAAAAATAAGGACAGAACTTGTGACTTTAAAAGAAAGATATATATATATACACACACACAATCAACATTAAAATTACTGTCCCGCCACTTAAATGTCAGTAGTTTTAGTTACAAGGTACATTATGCAATTTCTTTTCCCCAATGGAAGGAGTAAAAGGAGAAGGGACCAATTCCTTTCATCTTTTTTTTTATATAGATTTGCAAATGTTTAAACCACAATGTAAAACAGATGTACAACAGCTCTACTACCAAGTTTCAATAGTTGTCCTAATCATCTCGGACTTCAAGACAAAAAAAAACTTCCTCTGTGGTTCGATTTATAATTGCAGCTGGACGTCAGTTTGCAATTCTTAAATTGTCCTCATTCCAAGTTCTAACTGGCACCCGTGTAAGCCAGAAACATCTCTGGAACAGGTCCCATGCCAATTCCAATTTCAGATATTCAGTATAAATATGTAGCAGAGTAGGCTTATAACCCGAACCCACATACCAGCTGGTGCATTCCTTCCCTTCACACTTGTCCTATCCTCCTACTGCTTTCCCACTCAGCCCTCCTGTGCCAATAATTATTGAAAGTATGAAAATAAAATTAAAATAGCTGTGTATACACAGTACTGGCACTTATTAGAGCTACTCACTAGTAATAACAAGTCAGTTTTACGACTACACACACACAGATTGGAAAGCTCACCCTCGATTACATCAATCCATCTCATAACAACCATGATATGGAGCATATGCTTTGCAATTTTCAATAAGAAATATGAATTCAGACCATAGCAACCCTTTCCCCATAATTAATACATCCAACAAGCATGCAGCCAGAAAATCATCGATCATGCAGTGCAGACTGCAGCGAGCCTCCGCAGAAATTGAAAGCTGCAGTCATTAAGCTGTAAGTAAAGGTTTTAATCCTGCAAACAATTTAGCTTGTTTTGCCCCTCCTTGAGCAGGAAACTGTTATGATCATTGTATTAGTCAGACAAGCTTTTCATTTTAGATTACATTAATTTTTAGCTGTTGCCCCTTCAAATAGATTTTGGGATTGTTGTGTACATAGGCATAGGTGCACAATTTAAAAAAATAAGCACATTGTTCTTTCATGCTAAAGGTGTTCATGCCAGGAAATCTAGTTTACTGGCTTCTGGTATAGAAATGGGAAGGTATGGGGTGTGGTGGGGGGTTAAGCACAGATGCACATGTGTGAGAGCACGCACACTTGGAGAGGACAGTGCGCATGAGAGCGAGAGCGAGGGACACAAAGTGAGTGATGGAAGAAAGAACCTGTAGTCACATAGCATATCACCAACTCAAGAACTGGCAAAGTGCTCCCAATAAATTCATTTTTTGAAATGCAGTGAGTTAGGTAGGCAAATGCAGCAGCTAATTTGTACTCAGCAAGGTACAAACAATTTTTGAAGATAATTTCTTGAACTTTAAAAAGAATTCATGCCAAAAGCATTCCACCCCATACCAATGCTAGCCACCTTCATTATTAAATCTCAAAAAACAGAATAAAATACTAGCTAAACAATTTAATTTAGGAATCCAACCACTGCATAGATTTTTTTTTAATTACACAGGAAGCACTTCGATATGGTGACATGCTGGTGCAGATGATGAGTAACACTGCCCTTTCATTTCTGGGACCTGGTATGGCATTTATTTTACAGGGTTGCCTACAGTGGCGTTGGGTTATACACGTCACAGCTCAAACTGACAGATTAAAGTCTCGTATTGCTTGCTTGAAGGAATTGGAGACAACCTGTTGGCTTGGATAGGAAATTGCTTAAGAGGTAGGAGACAGAGAGTAGCGATAATGGGTATGTACTCAAATTGGCAGGATGTGATTAGTGTCGTCCACTAGGGATCTTTACTGGAGCCACAGCTTTTCACTATATGTATAAATGACTTGGATGAAGGAATGGAGCTGTATATCTAACTTTGCTAACAAATCTAAGTTAGGTGGCACAGTAAAGTGTAGGTGGGAGCAGAAAGTTGCAACAGCCACTGATAGAGGTTAAGTGAGTGGGCAAAACTATGGCAGATGAATTTCAATGTTAGGATGTGTGAGGTCATCTAATTTGGACCGAAAAGATATAGATCAGAGTATTTTCTAAATGACGAGAAGCTAGGAACTGTGGATGAGCAGAGAAGTAGGGGTCCAAACACAGAAAATCGCTAAAAGCTGGTGGGCAGGAACAAAACGTAATTAAAAAGGCTAATGGAATGTTGGCCTTTATCTCGAGGGCTTGAATACAAAGGGATGGAAGTTACGTTACAGTTGTAGAGAGCTCTGGCTAAACTCCGTCTAGATTACTGCATTCAGTTCTTGTCATCGTATCCTCAGGAAGGCCTCAGAGGGGATGTAACACAGATTCATCAGAATGATACTGGGGCTAAAATTGTTAAATTATGAGGACAGGTTGCATAGACTAGGCTTGCATTCCCTCGAGTATAGAAGATTAAAGGATGATCTTACGGAGGTGTTTATGATGACGGAAGGGCATGCTAGGGTAGAGAGAGATAAACCATGTCCTCTGGTGCGAGAGTCCAGAACAAGGGGGCATAACTTTAAAATTAGAGCTAGACCGATCAGGGATGATGTCGGGTTATGAAGACCGTCATGATTGAACTCCCTGAATGGCCTGGTGGGTAAAAACACCATTTGGTATGGTACTGAGCCATGCTGATCAAAAGGTTACAACTCTGCACTGACTGAACTGCCCTCAGCTACTAAGGAGGCGGGGAGGGGGAAAATCATTTCCCATTCTAGATTGCTTCCTGGAGACTTCGGGGCCAAAATTGAGCCCCGCCCCAAACAGAGCACACTTACCGACCTTTGAAGTTTTTCTCCACCCCAATCCATCAGGCAGAGAATCTGGCGAAAGTCAGTACTTGGAAGATTGTTTCCAAACGGGGGCGGTATTCTGGACAGGTGCAGGGCGGAAGTGGCCTTTGGTCGGGTCAGCCGCCCCGCCAAGTCATCAGCGCCGCATCACAACGTCCCTCCCCTTCAATTAAAGGGGAGAGCCGCTGTGAATTCTGCATACTTTCAAGTTAGATCCACTGGGCCACCTGCAAGGGTTTCGGACGGGCCAGTGGCCTGGCACACAAGAGGCCGTCAGCCAAGAAATAAAATAACGGCATCCGTGGCAGCGCGCCCTCCCCTTTAAGGGTGGACTTGCCGCCCGGGCGCACACCGCTTTCCACAGGGGAAAACTATCAGTGGCACCGACCTGCGGCGGCGCCTCTCTCGCGGGGCAACTTCCCACGCGGTACGGAAAGGGGGTCGCCGCCAGTCAGTCCGCGCGTGCCCGACGGGGCGGGAGCACGGTCGGAGCAGTAATAATTGCCACTGGAACACCCAGGTAGGGCAATTTCAAAAAAGGTCTTTACTCCGCACCGACTAGGCAGAGAGTCATTACCGATCCCTGCAATTTCAACCCCTTCCACTCTTGACCACTAATCAGTAACTCTTGCTGGAAATTGCAGATCAAATGTGAACAGGATCAGCCACGACAGAATCTGACACACGAAGAATGGTCATTTGACAAAGTACCAGATGGCTATCTGCGCACATAGAACTCTAGCCCAATAAGAATCCACATCTTCGGGAAGGAAGAAAAGCAAAACTAATTTCATTAGAGCATCTTACTGCTCACCTATCCAAAGCCAGCATTTTTCACTCCTAGTCTCTAGCCACTTGCACTGAAGAGATTCCCACAGCAACTCTGCTGCTTTACATTTTTCAAAGCTATTTAGTGACTACTATTATAAGCTATATAATTACTTTAAAAAAAATTGCATAAAGATCAAACTGCAGCAGAGCAAATGAAGATAATATTGGAAAAAGATGAGCGAATAACTAAATCAGAGCAGGTCTCCAGGTGTTATCAAGTTGTCCACAGGAGGGGTTATGGGGACTGATGTGCAGTGGTTTCACATACCATGTTAAAACAGTTTTAAGACATCCAAAGAGTTAATGTAAACATAGATCGAATTGTAATCAGAACCTTATCTTGTGGGAACTCCATTTCTGTGTAAGTAGTTCACTTGTTTGTTACAAAAATAATTCATTTGTTCGATAGCAAATAGAACAGTTGCGGCATTATCGTTTGAACAGATTTATTGGTATTTCTGAGACAACAATCTTTAAAGCTTTTAATCTATAACTTGGACTGGAGCTGGGACTGTCTTAAACAAATGGAGTTATTTAACATTACCAGTTTATTTTTTAATATGATTGGTATGATTTAGTAAAATTTTAGTATCAACAAAAGCTAGGACCAAGAAAAAGGCCATCAAGCCTGTCGAGGTTTATTCCTCTACTACCCTAACTCTCTCAGCTCAGCACTCAACTGTATTTTGATCCTCTCCAATATCCTGGCCAATTATTCCAAACATCATGGCACTTGAGTAAAGAGGTTCAAGATATTGGTTTCATATTTGCTTTTCACTAATTCCCATTTGGTCCTCCAATCCTATTTTCCTACATTACTTGGAAATATTCTGGGTTGACTTCATCTATACCATTAGTATCCCATGTACATTGATGAAATTTCTCTTCCTCCTCCATCCCCCACCACCCCAAAAAAATCTTTCAATAGTATAAAGCTGAAGTTCAACCCTTTTACACTTTACCTTTTCAAACAGGTGTACTATACTCTCTATTTTGTGGTAATGCCAATCAGAAATGAACACTGGGATCTATGTGCAGTTTGCAGATCCATGTGTAGTATCTGTAAATCTGTACATTTCCTCTGCTTTTACTGTTCTTGCTCTACATCCTAGAAGTTTTTAGCTTTTTTTAAAATGCTCTGCCAGTGTCTGAATGTTGAAAGTGATTGGCCCGAAAAATGCGGCCTCTCCGGGCGCATACGATGTGTGAACGCACCCGAAGAGGTCTCGCAAATAAATGCTGGTTCTCGGCACGCGATGAGCATGAGCCAAGAACCAGCTTTTGCAAACTGTCAAAATTTATTTTGATAGATTGCACTCATCCCTGGCAGTAGGACACTCGTGAGCGGCGATTTGAGCTATTTGCCCAGCAAATGTCCTTCAAACTCATACACCTGGTAAACGCAGGCAAATCGCCTACTTTTACCAGTGCAAGAGTTTTAAAATAGAAAAGTTAAATGTTATTACTTTTTTTTTTATATTAAAAATCCTGCCGATGAAGGCAAGTTTATTTTTAAACATTAAAACATTTTTTATTCATTTCAAAAATGACATTTCTCAAACATTTAACTTACGCAATTTCTATTAATTTTTTTTAAAAAGTGATGTTTTTACTTTACATTTATGTTGGTGTTTTATTTAATTTTAAGGGTATTCTCACTGATAGTAATGGGAGCTCCTATGAATGAGAATACTACATTGTGATTGGTGGTCCAGGCCCATGTGATCCTGGAAGACATGGGCCTGTAGACTGGACTGTGCAGCTTGGTCTTGGAGCACAAGTCTACATTCCTCCGGGACCATCAGGTATTTTTGATTCGGTCAGAGGCGTCCACAAGCAGGAAGCCTCAGACCACAATTTTCGGGCCATTGTGTCTATTCTTCCTCTCGGGCCCCTTTTCTTCTGCTAAATTAATTCCATTCATTGTGTAAGACGCATTTTTTGACCTGTGCACAATACTTTCACCAGGGTTACATTTTACTTGTCCGCCCAATTGCATAACTTGGCTAAATTAATTTGCACACTCTCCCCACTCTGCTGCTTTCCTTACTTTATAGTCAGAACATTGTAAAAACGTGCAGACTGTTTCACTAGTTAGATAATTTATGTAGATCAGAAACAGGGTCCAAGTACAGTACTCCATTCTTCGCTTTCTCTCCAGTGTGGCAATGCATATCAATATTTTGTTTCCTATTTGTAACAATTTCTTATCTAGTCTCCCATTCTACCCCAAATTCCTTTGGCTTTTAATTTAAAGTCATATGGAACTTTGTCAAAAGCTTTCTGAAAGTCCCAATAAACTAGATCATAGGGAGTTCCAATATTTACTTTATTTCCAATGTGTTGAAATAATTCAGGTTTGGCAGGCAGGATTTTTCCTTCTAAAATTCATGCTGGCTATTTTTTAAATGTATTTACTATACAACAACAACTTGCATTTATATAGCACCTATAGCATTTAACATAGTAAAACACCCCAAAGCATTTCACAGGAGCATTCGCAAATATAATTCGACTCCAAACCACATGAGGAGATATTAGGATATTAGGTGACCCAAAGCTTCGTCAGAGGTAGGTTTTAAGGAGTGTTTTAAAAGGAGTAGAGGTTGAGAGAAGCAGAGAGGTTTAGGGACGGAATTCTAGAGCTTAGGCTCTCGGCAGCTGAAGGCACAGCCCCCAGTGATGGACTAATGAAAATCACAAGCAGCAGAAAGAGCGTGTGGCAAACCAGTCCCAATCACCCTTTCCTTCAACGACTGTCTGTCCCACCTGTGACTGAGTCTGCAATTCCCGTATTGGACTGGTCACCTAACAACTCACGTTTGGAGTGGAAGCAAATCTTCCTCTAATTTCGAGGGACTGCCTATAATGATGATGATGATGAAAATCGAGGATGCGCAAGAGGCCAGAATTGGAATGCAGAGATCTGAGGGTTATAGAGCTCGAAGAGGTTGCAGAGATAGGGAGGGGTGACGCCATGGAGGGATTTGAAAACAAGACGAGAAATTTAAAGCCGAGGCGTTGCCGGACTGGGAGCAAATGTAGGTCAGCTCCACTTGCCTACCCATTAGAATAGGTTCTATTTTTTTTTTAAATCTATTTGATGTTAAGCTATAGATGCTTGGATCAGCTTTGTTGCTGTGGAATCACACCAGTGGCCTGCGACTGCTTTATCCTTAACTTTATTGCAACACTGGCAGAGGTCTGGGAATAGGCTCACACCTCAGCTGGGATAATGAAATGTGGCAAAGGAGGGGCCTAAGTTTGAAGATTTGCAGAATTGAAAACATGCCCATAGCTAGAATAAAGAGCTGAAGAGACACTGTTGTATAAATACATGGATAGATAGATTTATCCGGAATTCATGTCCTTCTGGAGATTCACAATAAACTAGCATGGGCTTCTTTACAAATGTCTATCCACAAGCATTTCGCTTCAAACTATCTTATCTATTTTTAAGCAGCAAAATGTCAAAATAAATGGAGAAAAAAAATTGACAAATGTTCTGCAGGTGCACAAGCAGATTTTTCAAATAGGCTTCAACTTGTTGATTTCTTTTGCTGGAAATAGAAGCAGACCAGGTAGAACTGGTAGTTGGGTAGAGAAGAATAAAAGGCAACAGGGTGGATGGTCCTTTGGTTCAATACAGCCCAATTCACAGAGCTAGCCCACAAAAGTCCTTTAAACAAATACTGTGCCAAACAAAATTATCAAGTTGCATTGATACTAACCACTTAAGAATAAAAATATGAACAATCATCCACTATTTAGATCATAAAAGCTGTGGAATGCATCTCAGTAAAAAGGAGTAGGTGCCTCTGGTTATAAAGCTCTTAATCCATCTGTACACACTAAACTCTTTCACTTATACCAAAAAAAACTGAGTCAAATACATGATCTGGCTCCTGTGCATCACTATGAATGTCTTGGGTACTAAAGACAAAACCAGCTTAAATAAAACATACCTTTACAGTGGATATGCAAATACTCCAGATGGGACATCTGTGTTTTCTTTCCCACTATGATAACGGCAGTGAAATTCAAAAAGCATGGCTGTTCCCATCCCAACAACCCTCCTCTACTACAATCAAGTCCGTTTTCTATGAGGATGGCAAATCAGATGTACAGAATTGCTCAATATATTCCATACTGAATTGTAAAAGTATTCCCATCCAGCTTAACAACGAAAATAACCTAACTCGGGATCAGTTTTCTCCACGGTCCATTTCAGAATGAGCTCAAAAGTTGCAGTGGAGATGGCAGCAAATCTTCTAAACGAGCATAGGCTGCATTGTCAGTGTTGCTTCAAAGCAGAGTTCAGTCCATGAGTTCACTTATTTACTGTGACTTGAAAGGCAGAACACGTGAAGTCAATTGCTCCAACAATGGAATGGTCAGCACAAATAATTACAAGTAAGCCATTTTAAATTTGGACGGTCAACACTGACAGAATTCTGGGAAAAAGCTGATATCTCAGGCTAGATCAAGGGTTTACAGAATTCAAACACAAAAGTTGTCGCATCTAGATTAAGTCAGTGAATATTCATCCAAATAGTCTATAGCCTAGTTACCTACTTCACCTTCAACCTCTCTTCACCTCCACCCCCCGCATATTCATATGAGAAAGGAGGAGGCAAAACATCCTTCCAATAATGCTAGGAATGAGCTCAGAAGCATTTTCTCACAAGCTCATTACTGAAAAGCCAATTGGCTCACCTTACTTCATCCTTGCAAAATTACCCTAAAGTTCCCCCAATGAAGAATTTAATTGGCTCTTACACCACTTTATCTGGTTGTCCATTCCAATCTATTCTTATGTGCCCAGTATCTCCTTCATGACAATCGTCAATGATCACAAATCGCCTCCCAAGTCATCATAAGCACTCTGGTCTATCATCTATCTCTGGAAATGTATTACTTTTGCGCCCATTTAACCGGTCTACAGCTTTAATCTCATACAAAGCTGCGTCATTCATTTCTGAATTAATCCAAACCAAGTGGATTCAAATACGAAAAGTTATGGCGTGTCAGTATGGTAGCAGTGTTGGACCAACTATGTCTAATTACTGCAGCTCCTGAATAGCTTACAGGGGAGGGGGGTGGGAACAGAGGAGAAGCTGCTCACCATCCATAGCACCCACTTTCTCTCTTCTCCCCCTCCCCACCCCGGGCCTGGCCTCGTAGGCGCGGCAACCCACGGCCCTGCTCCCCTATTATGGGTCTTTTGTGTAATGCCAAGCTATTCTGAAAAGTACAGAAAATTACACAATCCAGAAAGAAGTGTTATTGTAGTCATGTTTTGTAAGTCCACAGTTCAGAATATTAGAATTTAAGAAAAAATAAGGAACCAATCTTTGAACCAAGAGCACCGATCAAGACCGTCCCCTAAATAGATTTATATCGTACTGCCTCCAGTAGAAAACAGGATCTGAAATCTGAACATACTATTGAAGGATATGCAGCTCAATATGCAAATGGCTGCCTCTGTGACCCTCATTTTAACAATAAACTCATTGTTTTAAACTTGTTTGACATTCTTCATTACTGCAGTAAACAGTTGGTTATTAGACAGCATGATGAATACTTTATATAACTGGGTCTTTAAGTTCATTATTCACAACTAGATTGCTTGAAGATGGCAGGCTTCCACCTTTTTAAAAAGGGCATTATCTTCAAATGAGTATTGCCAATTTTGTGTTGTTTTCAAACAAAACATGTTAAAACTCATTCTGTGCCCAAAAAGATTCAGCCTCTCCCAAGAATAGTTTCCAAATGCTTGCATGAAGACAATATCGTTAAAAGTTAATGTTTGCATTCATTTAAGTGAAAATACTTGTCATTGAATACTGGGATGACTCTCAATAATCTTTCACGGCAATGGCCCACATGTTCACCTTTAATTAGTGTAAATATTCCAATGAGTTATATAAATGATACTAATGAAGAAAACTCAAAAGGATGCCAAGTCATAAGAGCTAAGCTTGAGTCATTTCAGTTATATCTGCACTCTCAGGATACATAACATGAGACTCTTGGGCATTTTGTGTCATAAATATAAAACTTAAATACACATTTTGGAACTTTGTCAGTCAGAAGAATTTAATTGAGCCAGTGAGTAGCAAGAGATCAAATGGAGTCACACTCAGTATCGCAGCATGACAGCAGGTTACTGTATTTGGAGAACAGTAATAGTGTAATAACACCTAAACTATTATTGAGAAAGAGCTCCCTCCTCCTCACATGTTTTGCTTCTCTTAAGACCTCGCCATACTGTGAAACACAGTGCCCAAATGGGCAGACGGTTAAACTGGTTCTAGACCTCCGCTGAAGTTATTCCTTTATCGGCCACTAGGCAGTGTGCCAGTGCAGCCTTTTCTTTTGGGGGCTGGAGGTGGTGATGGTGGAGAGAAAATACTTGCATTGGAAGCAGTTCAGAGAATGTTCACTCGATTGATTCCCGAGATAAAGGGGTTGACGTATGAAGAAAGGTTGAGCAGGTTGGGCCTGTACTCATTGGAGTTCAGAAGAATGAGAGGTGATCTTATTGAGACATAAGATAATGATAGGGCTCGACAAGGTAGATGCAGAGAGGATGTTTCCACTCGTGGGGGGGATCAAGAACTAGGAAACGTAGTTTTAGAGTAAGGGTCTGCCCATTTAAAACTGAGATGAGGAGGAATTTCTTCTCTGAGGGTTGTAAATCTGTGGAATTCTCTGCCCCAGAGAGCTGTGGAGGCTGGGTCATTGAATATATTTAAGGCGGAGATTTGAGCGATAAGGGAGTAAAAAGTTATGTATGGGGAGCAGGCAGGGAAGGGGAGCTGAGCCCATGGTCAGATCAGCCATGATCTTATTGAATGGCAGAGCAATCTCGAGGAGCCAAATGGCCTACTCCTGCTCCTATTTCTTATGTTCTTATCCTCTGCACCTCACCAACAGTGCTGTGCAGCAGGTCCGTAAACAACTCAGACTCCAAAGATAGCTGCACACCACCTGAATTAACCACTTGTTCTGCAGGTGGGCCCTGAACTACAATGCATCTTATATGCATTAAAACTACAAAGGCATTCAACTTAGAAACATATAATGCACAAGATTGGCAACAATCACAATCAGATCAGTTTACCTAAAAATAAAAATATTGCTACAATTCAGAGTCGCTTGTGAACCAGGAGTTTTAAGGGCTATTGGTGGTCAGAACTGCCATATTGTAGAGAGTCATTGAGGTATGTCCATTGGAGATAAATAGCTTGAGATTTCATGACCCATTAACAATGCAGGTGGCAACAGCTTCCGTTCCACATAATTTTTTCCAAACTGGAAGTTGCCATTTCCTGTCCGGAAACAACTAGAACAGCATTACAAAAGCAGCCAGGGACTGAACAAAAGAGTAGCTGGGAATACATCCAACAGCTGGTTTCCAAAGCAAAGTTTTTTTTTTTAAAAAGTGCTTCCAAATGTAGCTCAGGTCACACTTTCATCAATGGTCCCCTTGCGAAAACTTAATCTGATAGAGGCTTGCAACGGATAACACAATTTCTTTTCAATGTTGTAAAATTTGAACAAATGCCCAAAAGACAAAATCAAAAAGCAGACAAATTAAAACACAGTTTACAAACAAGATTTACAGTCCAGCGCAAGGCGATTAGAGCGAGACAGTTACTCATGCTATTAGATGTGATGTAATGAACTGCAAAACTGTCCGAAATACCTCCAATGATTAATGTATAGATTTTTCAGATCTTTGTTTGGACTTGTATTTATGTTTGCATCACCTATCCATGTTATTTTATATGAAATTTCACAGAGCTTCAACGATTCACCAGAACTCTAATTCCTAAATTAGATTTAAGAATCAATTCCCGAATAATTTTTGTAGGTGTGTCTGAGAGAAAGCAAGAGCGTAATTTTAAAACTATTTATTCTCCTAGACCTTTTAATTATTCTGAAAATATATTGGGTGAAATGCAATATAAAAGAATGTTACCAGTATTGGAGGTAGAACACTTTCCCTTCGGTGTACTAATTGGAGCACCAGACCCACGTGATCGCAGACACGCTTCCGCACATGCTGCACCCCTAGTATCCTTAGGCCATTACACTGCCCTAGAGTACACAGCGTTAGAAAGCACATTTTCGAAGGAGGGCCCCCCCATCAAGTAAATTCATATTCTCTTCAAAGGTCAGCGGCGTACTCCATATTTACGCCGCTGACTGCAATTTTGGGGTCAATGTTTCAGGTTGATGATCTTTTGGCCCATGAAAGATTAATCTGAAACGTTAACTGTTTCTCTCGCCACAGATGCTGCCTGATCTGAGTATTTCCAACATTTTTGATTTTTAATTCAGATTTCCAGCTTCTGCAGTATTTTGCTTGAGTTCCCTAATCATTAATCTGATGTAGCTAGGTAATCTGTATAGTGATAAAAATTAAGCATATTCTCAAAGGACAACTAGTTTGTCCTCAGCATAATAAACATACAAACCAGGACAAAATATTGGATGTAGATGTGATATGGAGCAGAAATTGAAAATTGAACACAAAAATACTATCAAAGCCAACTTCACCTATAACAAGATACTTGGAAGAGGATATGTCATTTGGTTTAGGGGAGAGGAGGGAGCACACTATTAAACACAACATTTTCAAAACACTAACTTCAGAGCACAAAGAAAGATACGAGACACAAAAACCTAACCCATCCTGTGACAATGATCCTAACACTCTCCCCATGATTAGATGGTTAGGAGAAAGGATGGGGACAGAAAAAAGTCAGCCAGCCAAAGTTCCTGCTTCTGATCTCTATCCAGTGATCCCTACTGTAAATTGCATGCGTCGATATTGAGCGACACCAGCATCAGGCTGGGCAGCGTCGCCCCTCATGGTTGAATAGCCTGCTGGTAGTCATTGTCTACGCTCGCACATGAAGAATTACTGACATATTAAGGTGCCTGTATAAATCAGACCTCTGCATGAGTCAACACCTTCAGGAGAGGAGAAAGTGAAAAGGGTTCTGAACAACCTGAGGGCATGGAAACTGAAGTCTGAAGATCAACAATGACTGAAACGCATTAAAAAAAATATGATGACAAATGTTAACACTTGGGACAATCATTTCTACTGTTATGGTCAAAGGCTACTGCATGTATTGAAGTACACCAAGTAACATAATCACTTTAAATTTACAGGAAGTAATGTTTTTGTCTCTACTATACCTGCAACACAGGGCTATTGTCAAAGTTGTAAGCGCTGGGCCTCCCTTCCAGAGTAGAAAAGGCAACATTTCCTCCAGTGAGGGGCGATATATCACTAAATTCATCTGTGCACAACGCCTGCTGTTCATCTTCTCCTGTTCGGATAAACCCACGATTCAATTTCTGGTAGGTTTTCTCACAGGATCCACTGTAATACTGGTAAGGTACCCAAGGCCCATCTTCATGAGTTCGTTTATAAATAACAAAGCTCTCAGGTCGGCTCGTGTGGAATTTCAGTCTTACATATGTAATATCAAATGCTTTACCTGCAACCAAAGACAAAAAATGAAATGACTTAATTTTTACTCGTTATTTTTTTGGTACTTCATCTTGTTGACAGCAAAAGAACTTGCATTTATACAGTGCCTCGTTATGTTTTCACAGCCTGTCTTCACAAGCCCTTCAAAACCAATGAATTACTTTTGGAGCAGTCACTTACGTAGGCAAATGCAGCAGCCAATGTGTAGGCAGCAAAGTCCTACAAGCAGTACCTGAGGTGAATGGCAATTTAATCATTTTTTGATGGTGTTGGTTGAGGGAGGAAAAACTTCCTGATCTTTTCAAGTTGCGCCATGGGAACTTTTGCATCCACCCAAACATGGAATAGGCAAGTGGGGCCCTGGTATAAAGTCTCATCGCTGATAGTGTAGCACTCTTTCTGTAATGCACTGGAGTGTCAGCTTAAATTCATGCAGGAATCCTGCAAAAAATAGATTTCTTTTGGATAAGTGTGCAAGACCCATTTATATCCCAGGGGTGGGGTGAACTACCACAGAGAGAAAATAGTAAAGTGAGTCGTGTATGCAGGTATAAATAGGAATTGCACAAATTACACAATACATTCTTTACTTGCATCACAAGGGTGTTTAAAATAGACCCAAAATTGGATTTATGGGGGATGTATAACAAAGACTGGGTGGTTTGCCAAACTTGAACCAGACAGATGCATAATTTACAAGCTCAAAGGGTGAGCATGTTATGCAGGTCCATTTCACACCTGGTTTGTTTTGCAGTAAACTACCTAGTCCCATGTGGGCATTTTGTCTATACCACCCTGAAATGACAATTGAAAGCTAATTTGGAAAAATTAAGTTGTATTTATAACAGCTCTTGTGGAATTAAGCTGGATGCTCAAGTGCAATCTATTTCCTTTCATAGAACGATGCAGCACAGAAGGAGGCCATTCAGTTCATCGTGCCTGTGCCTCTTTGGTAGAGCAATCCAATTAATCCCACTCCCTGTTCTTTGCCCATAGTCCTGTCAATATTTTCCCTTCAAGTATTTCTCCAATTCTCTTTTGAATGTTACTATTGAATCTGCTTCCTCCACCCCTTTGGGCAGTGCATTCCACATCACAACTCGCTGTGTAAAAAAATGTTTTCTCATGTTGCCTCTGGTTTGTCGCCTCTGGTTCTTCTGTCAATCACCTTAAATCTGTGTCCTTTGGTTACCGGCCCTTCTGCGACAGGAAAGTTTCTCCTTATAGAATCACAGAAATTTACGGCACAGGAGGCCATTCAGGCCACCGTGTCTGCGCTGGCCGGAAAAAAAAAGAGCTATCCAGCTTAAACCCGCTTTCTAGAACTTGGTCCGCAGCCTTGTATGTTACAGAACTTCAAGTGCATATCGAAGTACAGGTGCAGCGTCAAAAATCCGGAGTTCCGGAATCCGGACCGATCAGTGGCAGGGTCGTACGGAATCCGTAAAATGTTCCAGAATCCGGACTCGTCGACCCTGGGGTCCCACCAATGCCCGACCTCGGATAGCTCCTCCTCGGTGGCGGGGCCCACCCAAACACCTCCTCGGCAGCGAGGCCCGGCGGCCCGAACAGCTCCTCGGCGGGGTCCCCCCTCTCTGACGTTCCGAATTCCAGAAATACCCAAACCTGGGCTCAGGTGTTTCCGGATTCATGACATTAGAAAGATGATCAAAAGTCCAGATTCTGGAACGGCCTCGATCCCAAGGGTTCCGGATTCTCGAGGATACACCTGTACTTTTTAAAAATGTGATGAGGGCTTCTGCCTCGACCACCCTTTCAGGCAGCAAGTTCCAGAGCTCCACCACCCTCTGTGTGGAAAAAAAAAGTTCTCAACTCCCCTGTAATCCTTCTATCAATTACTTTAAATCTATGCTAATTGGTTATTGACCTCTCTGCTAAGGGAAATAGATCCTTCCTATCCACACTATCTAGGCCCTTCAATTTTATATACCTCAATCAAGTCTCCCCAAGCTTCCTCTGTTCCAAAGAAAACAACTTCAGCCTATCCAATCTTTCCTCATAGCTAAAATTCTGCAGTACAGGCATCATCTTCGTAATCTCCTCTGTACCTGCTCTGGTGCAATCACATCTTCCTGTAATGTGGTGACCAGAATTGCACGCAGTACTTTAGCTGTGGCATAACTAGTGTTTTATATAGTTCTAGCATAACCTCCCTGCTCTTATATTCCAAGCCTCAGCTAATCAAGGAAAGTATCCCCCTTATGCCTTCTTAACCACCTAATTTACCTTCAGGGATCTGTAGACATGGACGTGCACGCCAAGATTTCCCCTCTTCCTTTACACTTCTCAGTATCCCACCACTTACTTACTCTATCAAAATTATTTGTGATTTTGAACATCATCAAATTTCCTCTCAACAGTCTCTGCTCTGAAAACAAACCAGCTTCTCCACATAACTGAAGTCCCTCAGAATGGTTACAGTCCATGCCGGCTCTCTGCAAGAGCACTGCAGCTAGTCCCATTCCATGCTTGTAGCCCTGCAAGTTTTTTTCCTTCAGGTATTTATCCAATTCCCTTTTGAGAGCACAATTGAGTCTGCCTCGAACACCCTTTCAGGCAGTGCATTCCCGATCCTAACCGCTCGCTGCATAGAAGAGTTTTCCCTCATGTTGCCTTTGGTTCTTTTGCCAAGCACCTTAAAACTGTGTTCTGATTCTCAACTCTTTCATCAATGGGAACAGTTTCTCTCTATCTACTCAGTCTAGATCCCTCATGATTTTGAGCACCTCTATCAAATCTCCTCTCAACCTTCTCAGAGCAGAGAACAACCCCAGCTTCTCCAGTCAATCCATGTAACTGAAGTTCCTCATCCCTGGAATCATTCTCATCAATTTTTTCTGCACCCTCTCCAACGCCTTCACATCCTTCCTAAAGTGCGGTGCCTGACAATACTCCAGTTGAGGTCAGACCAGTGTTTTTTTTATAAAGGTGTGTCATAACTTCCTTGCTTTTGTACTCTATGAAATTCAGGATCCCGTATGTTTTTCTAACTGAGCCAATTTCGTAGCCATGCTGCCACTGTCCCTCTTATTCCATGGGCTTCAACTTTGCTGGCAAGCCTATTAAGTGGCACTTTATCAAATGCCTTTTGGAAGTTAATGTACACCACGTCAAACACATTGCTCTCATCAATCCTCTGTTACCTCATCAAAAAACCCATCCCTGGTGCCATTCTAGTAAATCTCTTCTGTACCCTCTCCAAGGACTTGACATCCTTCCTAAAGTGTGATGCCCAAAATTGAACACAATACTCCAGCTGAGGTCTAACCAGTGTTTTATAAAGATTTAGCATAACTTCCTTACTTTTGTAGTCTCTTTCTCTATTAATAAAGCCAAGGATCCCATATGCTTTTACAGCCTTCGCAACTTGCCACCTTCAATGATTTGTGTACACCCCCCACCCCGGTTTTGCTACACCCACTTTAAAATTGTACTATTTAGTTCATATTGCCTCTCCTCATCCTTCCTACTATAATGCATCACTTCACACTTCTCTGCATTAAATGTCATCTGCCATATGTCTGCCCATTTCACTAGTCTGTCTATGTCCTCCTGAAGTGGTACTATCCACCTCATTGTTGGCTACATTTTTGAGTTTTGTATCATTTACAAGCTTTTAAATTATGCCCTGTATATCCCAAGTCCAGATTATTAATGTACACCAAAAAGAGCAGTAATTCTAATACTGACCCCTGAGGAATACCGCTGTATAGTTCCCTCCAGAACAACAGTTCACCACCACTTTCTGCCCGTTAGCCAATTTTGTATCTATGCTGCCAAGGCCCCTTTAATCACATGGGCAAATATACTACATTCACTGGTTCCCCTTTATCAACCCTGCCAGTTACATCCTCAAAATACTTTAATAAATTTGTCAAGCACGATTTCACTTTCATAAAATCATGTTGACTCTGCCTAATCATGTTATGATTTTCTAAGTGCCCTGATACCACTTCCTTAACAATGGATTCCAACATTTTCCCAACGACTGATGTCAGTCTAACTGGCCTGTTTTCGCTCTCCCTTCTTTCTTGAATAGCAGTGTACATTTGTTGCCTTCCAATCTGCTGGGACCGTTGTAGAATCTAGGGAATTATTAAAGATCAAAACCAATGCATCCACTATCTCTGCAGCCACCTCTTTTAGAACTCTAGGATGTAGGCAGTCAGGTCCAGGGGATTTGTTGGCTTTTAGTCCCATTAGTTTCTCTAGTACTTTTTTTCTACTTATATGAATTACGTTAAGTTCTTCACCCTCATTAGACCCTTGATTCCCCACCATTTTAGATATGGATTTTGCATCTTCTACTGTGAAGACAGATAGAAAATATTTGTTTAACGTTTCTGCCATTTCCTCATTCCCCATAATAATTTCTCCTGCCTCAGCCTCTAAGGAGGCATTGTTTACTTTTGCTACTCTCTTCCTCTTTACATACTTGTAGAAACTCTTACAATCTGTTTTTATATTTCTTGCTAGTTTTGTCTGTCTATTTTTTCCCTTATCATCAATTTTTTGGTCATCCTTTGCTGGTTTCTGAAACACTCAAACCTCATCCTTACTGCTATTCTTCGCAACATGATAAGCTTAGCCACGGATGGATCACTTTTCCTGTGCAGTTTTTGTTTCTCAATGGAATGTATTTTTGTTGAGAATTATGAAATATTTCTTTAAATGCGAGCCACTGCTTATCTACTGCCATACGGCAGTTTAACAAATTGTTGGGATAGTGTAGACAAAGCTTTATCCTGCATCTCATCCATTTTCCTGAACTAGGAGTGCTTGATTTGTACGATTAGCTCTTATGAGGAGTGCTTTTCAGAAAACTTGTACTCCTCAACTCTCCTCTAAAAGTTTTTGTGGGCTAAAGTTGCAGCCAAAACCGTCAGTGAACATGGCCCATGACCACTTCAGAATCTCTTTAAAGAGTTGAAGATAAGGGGGGACATTTCAAAGAGCTGGAGCGGCGGGCCCTGGAACATCATGGCCCCCTGACCTGCGAGAGAACAGCTCCGCAGGTCGGGAAGTAAAAGAGCTCGAGCGGCATACCACTTCAACCTCCAGCGCGAGCTGCTCCAAGTGTGTGACAATTTTGAGATGGGCGACGTCATCAAAACCCTGGTTGCCATTTTGGAGCATGGGTGGGAACATCGGCAGGGTCCAGATAGAGGAGTGGGAAGGTCAGGGCAGATGAGCGACGAGTGTTTGTGGCGAGATGCGGTGAATGTTTATGGTGGAGGAGCGGCGAGAAATCGTGGCAGAGGTGCGACAGATGAGGGTACGGAGCCCAGAAGAGCCGAGGGCCCAAAAGCAGCACAGGCCAGCCCACACTGCGATATGTGTGTGCGCGCTAGGTCCGTGCAGCAGAGCTGGTCTCCAGTCGTCTTGGTTAATCCTTGCCACTGGACCAAGACTTAGCTCCATCAAGCCCGTGTGGTGGCTGGTGTGCAACGGCCACCACACATTAAAAAAATTCACACACAGGCATCTTCCACCCCCTCAATTGGAGTTCAGGACTGGAATATCTGGTCCTTCGTCGAAACACCTGTGAACTCGTGGAAGCAAGTCATCCTCGTTTGAGGGACCGCCTATGATGATGATGATGATGAATCACATGGGCTTTAATATTGCTAACAAGTCTATTGTGGTAGTTTGTCAAATGTCTTTTGAAAGTCCATATACACATCAACCACACTACTATCAACTCTCTCAGATACAGAATTAGTCAAATACTATTTGCCTTCAACAAATCTGTGCTGGTTTTCATTTATTAGCCCATACTTTTCTAAATGCCAATTAATTTTGTCTGGGATTATTGTCTAATAGTTTCCCCACCATCGATGTTCAGCTGACTGGCCTGTAATTAACAAGTCTATCTTTCTCCTCTTTTAAAAAAAAAACCCATGGGTATATAACATTGGCAATCCCCCAGTTCTCTGGCTTCACCCACATATCCAAGGAGGATTGGAAGTTTGTGACCAGAGACACTGCAATTTTCACCTGTATTTCTTTCAATAATCTTAAGGTGCATTCTATCTGGACTGGGTGACTTTTCTACTTTGAAGACTGCCAACCTTTTAAGTACCTCTTCTTTATTTTTAATCCTATTCAATATTGCTACTGCCTCCTCCTTTACTGCTACATAGGCAGCATCTTGTTCTCTAGTGAAGACAGATGCAAAGTAATTTAGTACCTCTGCCTCGACAAAATGAGTTTATTTTTTTCTCCCTAATTGGCCCCACCCTTCCACTATTTTTGCATTTATAAAGACTTTTGGGCTCTCTTTTCTGGAAGCTGCTGATCTATTCTCACACTCTCCCTTTGCCCCTTTTCGATCTCCTCTGTACTTTCTCTGCTTTGTACACCTTTTTCGGTCTCATTTTAACATCAAATCTTTATTCATTCAGGGAGCGCAACTTTGGATGCCCTTCCTTTCCCATTCATAGGAATGTGTCTACTTTGTACCCAAACTATCTACTCTGAAGATCTCCCATTGTTCAATTACTGTTTTGCCTATCAATTTTTGATTCCAATCCACCTGGGCTAGATTCCTTCATAACTCACTGAAGTTAACTCTCCTCCAGTTAAGTATTTTTACACTTGATTGTACCTTGCCCGTGTTCCATTAACTATTCTAAACCTGATATTACGATCACTGTTCTCCAAATGCTCCCCCACTCAAACATGCTCCACTTCATTCCCAGAACTGGATCCAGTACTGCTTCCTTCCTCATTGGGCTTGAAACACACAGATCAAGAAAGTTCTGTTGTTCACATTTCAGGAATTCCTCCCCCTCTTTGCTCTTTACATTGTTACTATCCCTACATTTCAACAGTGGCTGCACTTCAAAAAGAACTTAATTGGCTGTAAAGCACGCTGGTACCTCCTGTAGTCGTGAAAGGCACTCTATAAATGCAAATCTTCTCTTTCTATCCCAGGCTAGATTAGGATAATTGAAGTCCCCCGTTATCAATACTCTAGTTCTTGTATCTTTGTCGTTTGCTTGCAAATTTGCTCCTCTATTTCCGTAATTCTAACCAAATTGACTGTCTTTGTCTCCTCAACTACATCATCCCTCCAGTGCTGGAAGTTTCTTTAATCAATACTGCTACCTACTCCTTTTTTTCCCGTTCCCCATCTTTCCTGAATACCCTGTAGCCAGGAATATTAAGCTTCCAATCATCCTTCTTTGAGCCAGATCGGAGTTATTCTCACTAGATCATAGTCCCATCTGGCAACCTTATTTATCATGCTATGTGCATTTATGTACATCTTAGACTGCTTTGCATTTGCCCCCGTCTAATCCTTCCTATCTGAACTATTCTTTACTCTCATGCTATTTACTTCAGTCCTCTGTGCACCTTGTGTCTCCTTTCTAATGTTTCTTCTGGTGCCCATCTCAAATTAGTTTAAACCCTCCCCCACAGTACTATTTAACATTCTGCCCCAGAGCCCCAGGTATCTGAAGCCCTCCTTCCTGCACCATTTCTCCAGTCAACTTGTTTTATCCCATTATTCCTACACTCACCAGCATGTGGCACTGAGAGTAATCCAGAGATTACTACCTTTGAGAGCCGCCTTCTTTTTTTAAACGTGAAGAGCAAGAGTCACGGACTAAGCTACCAGGGAAGGTCACTGAAGCAGAAAGTATAAAAGGATTCTAGAAGCAACTAGATGAGTTTCGGGAGAGAGAAAAGGATTGAGGAAGATGATAAGGAAGCAAATAGCTGGACTTGAAGCCTATCCGCCTTTGTGCAGTTCCTAAAAATAGTTACAAGAATAATGCAGATTGAAGTAACATTTTCTGCCAACATATTCACTCTTTCTCGCTGACTAAGTCGAAGGAAATATACTTTACTGTTGCCAGGAGACAAGGAGGTCTTTCGCAGCTTATGTGTTCTGCAGGTTCAATAATAATCTAGTCTTTTGCTGTCGGAGGCTTCACTTTCTTACATAAAAAAGCCAACACATCACAACTTAAGTCATGTCTGATATATACTTTAAACTAAGGAGTGGTGTAATAATGGAACATTTCTGAGAACTAACACATTTAAACAGTCACTGTGCAAAGACAAGCACTGTGGTGGTGTAAAACTGCAACCAGAAATACTAGGGCAGGGGAAGGAGCAAGAGTAATGGATAGGATCACCCATAAAGTAGTATGCAATATATGCATCTCTCATTTACACAATAGGAAGCCTCTGACATGTTCCTCAGAATGCTCTTCAGCCTCACAGCCACACAATTTGTTCTGGTTTGATATCTAAACCACAAATTTCCGTCAAGCAGAGCCCATAATGTTATGGTTTATTGCAGTTGAACACAAAGGTCTTTGTACAAGACTGTTGAATTACCAGACGCTGTCTTCATCATTCTAAAAAAAAGGCATAAAACTGCGCTACTGCTCAGAACAGCAAGGGTTTCAAGTGCATCTTGATGTAAATTCTTGTCATTCCTACCAAAACACAGCACATTCACAAGATGCATTTCACAACAGCAGCAGTATAGTTTCAATCATTAGACAACACAGAAGATATTATATTCATGGTTCAATTCATGTATTTTTTTTTTTTGCGCGCACCTTTTACTTTACCCATTTACCTCCCGGCATAGTGGCCCAGCAGAATCAGCATAGTAACAGGTTACCAAACCAGCAGGAAGCAACTTCAAAATTGCAGCTGATACTTTTGAACTTTCCTTCACTGGGCAAGTTGCATCATCTCCCAGTGAGGCCACAAAGTACTGTGTGGCACTAGAGCTGTACATGGTTTGGAAGATTCAAAGCAGGAACTGACACAACCCACCCTCCTCTGAGCCAGGGAACTGCCTAAATAGTTGGAATCAACTTGCCAGCTAGCTAATGGAGGACACACAGAAGGCAATAAAGACAAAGGACAAGACAAACTCTAAAGTTAGGGAAGCCAAACAATCTAGTATCTGAAAGATTGCCCGAGTCTCTCAACAGCTATCCCATCTTCATGTAGCAAGCTGTTTAAAAGGAATGCATGCTGCTATGAAGCAGGTCCGGATGTTGTACATGATATACAAGTCTGTACATGTACTTTAACATGATCCCAAGGGAGGCCCATGGGTACTGTACCACACTATCAAAAGCACCAATTATGAGTTTGTTCCTATTAACACTCAAATTAAATCCCAGAACAATGGCTACTCCAATCTTAACGCATCTCAAATCAGCAATGTTATTTTAGCAGCTTAACATGCAGGTATGAAATCTTAAAAATGCATATCTGCACAGTTGCAAAGCTGCCACCACCTGTCTTTTCACATTTCTAACTGTAAAATCCTTTACAAAGAACATAATTTCTGACCACTCCCTCCCCAATAAACTTTAATAAGGAATGCAAAAGCTGGACCAACGGGGAGGCTATTCATCTGGTACGACAAAACCTCCCACATGAGCCAGTTCCATCACAATTTTTCCTCATGAATATGAATATTTACTCATTTAAAAAAAAAACAACAGCAGGGGAAAGATATGGTAAAACTTCTCAAGGCATCCAACACAATTTCTTGCATTCTCCCATGAGTTAAGGCTCCCACTGCCACCAAGTCTCCTGCTCTGAGCAAGTATCCTGTGTGTGCACTGGAATGAAGTTAGTTCAATAGCGTTCCATGATTCAGTTGGCGTGGTGAACTGCAATATAGAAATGAGCCATTCAGATACCACCCCCCTATTCCTCTATGCCTAATGTGATGATCTAGACCAGGGCAGCACTGGGCCACTACAACTGACCTCAACAGCCCAGAAGGCAAGGAGGATAGTGATAGACTTCAACACAACAAGCAGGCTGGTGAAATGGGCGGTAACATGACAGATGAAATTTAAAGCAGAAAAGTGCGAAGTGACAAATTTTAGCAGGAAGAATGAAGAAAGACAATATAAACTAAATCCTAAAGGAGGTGCATGGAGAGAGAGAGACCTGGGGTTATATGTGCACAAATCATCAAAGGTGGCAGGGCAGGTTGAGAAAATGATTTAAAAAAAAGCATACGGGATCCTGGGCTTCATAAATAAGAGGCAGAGTACAAAAGCAAGGAAGTTATGATGAACTGTTATAAAACACTGGTCTGACCTGAACTGGAGTAGTGTCCAATTCTGGGCACTGCACTTTAAAAGGCCTTAGAGACGGTGCAGAAAAGATTTCCGAGAATGATTCCAGCGATGAGTGACTTCAGTTACGTGAAGTTATTCTCCTTAGAGCGGAGAAAGTTTGAGGGGAGATTTGAGAGAGGTATTCAAAATCATAAGGGGTCTAGACAGAGTAGAGTGAGAATCTGTTCCCATTGGCAAAAGGATCGAGAACCAGATTTAAGGTGATTGGCAAAAGAACCAAAGGCAACATGAGGAAAACTTTTCTACGCAGCGAGTGGTTAGGATCTGGAATCCACTGCCTGAAAGGTTGGTGCAGGCAGGCTCAATCGTGGCTTTCAAGAGTGAATTGGATAAGTACCTGAAGGAAAGAAATTGCAGGAATACAGGGAATGGGAGGGTGAGTGGGACTAGCTGAAGTGCTCTTGCAGAGAGCCTGGATGGGCTTGATGGGCCAAATGGCCACCTTCTGTGCTGTAACCAATCTATGATTCTATGGGCAAGCAGATCATTTAGAATTCTTGTTCCTGATCACTATCCAGTGAATTTAACTGGAAGGTACTTGTGTGCAGACCTTGGATTTCATGTGAAGACCTGACCACCTAATCAAATAGCCTTTGATCAGTAGTGATCAAAACTTTAGTCCATTAAAAATTCACATACTTGAATGGACAAGCCCCAACCTTTTCTGGCGTAGGTATCTAGTGGGCAAGTACCACAACTTCACGCCCTTTAAGTGTTTGAATGTTGAATCTCTCGGCGAGGTATCGGTGTAACAAAGCTTGTCGCGGAGCTGGGAAATTGGACACCAACTTCTTGATTTCCACATTTAACTGTGCATGTGTGGATCCTGGAAATTGCTGTCCGATTTATTCTATAATAACGGTGAGCCTCACCATTACTCCTACCGCAAAATCCAGGCCAATGTGAAATTGGACACCAACTGTAATCATTTTATTAGTAGATCATTTCTAACACAAGATCAAGACATTTCAATCTAATTAAAACTTGACTAAGTGTAAAACTGAAGCTGACACTTCTTTAAAGTATATTAGTGATCACATTTTCTAAACCGAATCCGGGGACACCAGGATGGAAGCACAACAACGAAGTAACTTCTGCTGGTTGAACTCACGTAGAGACAATGCCATTTTCACTTTAAACCGAATCTCGAATCTTGCGTCTGTTTGGGCAAGAGAGCTGTGCCATCTGTACTCATCCCCAAATACACTAACTTTTAATTTTTCAATTTTAAATCTGTTCCAAACAGACTGAGATTTTCCACGCAAGGTGTGAAACAGCCTCTGTCTCAGGTTTCAGAAACCTCTTCCCGGTGGGAGAATTGAGAGCTTGCATTAGTCAGTTAAAAAGAAAACACGATGCACCATATTCATCGGAGGTAAAGTAAATCCACTCATCCACCAGCTCTGTGCCCTCAGCTTCTCCCATGCATTTTAAAGGTTCCGCCCTCCCGCCAGCCACTACTGACCACAGCACGGGGTCATGTGACTCAATCCACCAGCGTGCAGTGCAGCTCGAACTATCGATGGGGCATTCTGTCTGCCACGCTGCATTGTGGTAAGGCGGAGTCAGCATCATCGCCTCCATTCAACTGGCTCCTGGAATCAGTCCGGAGCTCAAACCAGGCAGGAACGGGCCGAGAATCTTCCCCCAGGGTTTCTGTACATTCGCGTTTAAGAAAACAAAGATTTTATACAGGGACAAATTTTCTGAACCGGCAACTCCTCCGGTAACATTGTTCCCAATCCAGGGACTGTCCCTGGAAAACAGGGAGGTATTGTCAGCCTAAAGTATATTCTCAAGGAGTACTGAAGTATTCAGCTTCGTCACAAGTTGTAGCTAGTAAAACTCTGACCACTACATCATCCTCCAGACAAAATACACCCAATAAAGATCATTACAGGTTCACAATAGAGTCTCAGCAAACACTAAGACTTTTTTTTTTAAGTGCAAAATATCAAGTCCAACAAATCACTATGCTTATACTATAATAACTTTGGGTTAGATGGGGTTTGCTTGGCAGATCCAAGAGTAAAATTGCACATACGCACACTCTCATATTTCCACAACATCACTTACAACTGTACCAAATCAGATACAATAATGATTTTCAATCCATTCCTAAAATGGCACTTTAAGGAGGGCCTCCAACGTTCCCTCTCTGGTACCTCTCCTAAGTGGTCATGTGCAAGTCTTTGTAGTGCATGTTGGCAAACTATCTGACTGAGGTGGACCTCTACCTCATCTTCACGCTGCATCTGTACAATCACAACCTGCAATGGACAGCATTCAGGAGCACGGATTGATTTGTCCCCTTGGCAATGAAAAGTTGTTCCAAGTGACAAAAATATATTTAAGTGTAAAATAGTCTCTGTGCTACACACGAACAGAGAGTACAGGTTCTTCAAATTCCAACCTGAAATTTAGCAGAAGAGGGCAGTTAACTGAACACAAATGTTTCAAACTAGGTGGTTCCAAGTGTGGCAAAATACCAGCACTGTTGCAATAAAAATGTTAATCCCAAAGTCGAATGCCTTATTCTTACACTGGATGTCTATGAATTGACTGGACAAGAGTCTGGCGGATGTCCATAGCGTAAGCAGCAAACAGAAAACTGTGCTAAGCAAACATTAGATATCCTCCTTGCATACCATTTTAGCAATGAATTGAAACTCGCTACTGCATTTGAAGAGACTGCTGTAAGATGTGGAAATGTGAGCAAAATTGTGGAAGTGTGCAGTTGCATACCAGAGAGCAACCGGAAGTGTTAAACCACACTCAAGGCAAGTGGTGTGGGGGTGTAGGGCGACAAGTTAAAACAATTCACCACAAAAGTAAAGAACAGGCTAGGAAAAATAAAGACAGGCCAGGCTTGCATGTTATGTTTGAACACCAATGCTGTTTCCTGGACCAATATGTCGAGGAACCAACTGGAGGGTTGGCCATCCTAGACTGGGTGATGTGTAATAAGGACTAATTAGCAATCTTGTTGTGCGAGGCCCCTTGGGGAAGATTGACCATAATATGGTAGAATTCTTTATTAAGATGGAGAGTGACGCAGTTAATTCAGAGACTAGGGTCCTGAACTTCAGGAAAGGTAATTTTGATGGTATGAGACGTGAATTGGCGAGAATAGTCTGACGAGTGATACTTAAAGGGTTGACAGTGGATGGGCAATGACAAACATTTAAAGATCATATGGATGAACTTCAACAATTGTACATCCCTGTCTGGAGTAAAAATAAAACAGGGAAGGTGGCTCAACCGTGGCTAACAAGGGAAATTAAGGATAGTGTTAAATCCAAGGAAGAGGCATATAAATTGGCCAAAAAAAGCAGTCAACCTGAGGACTGGGAGAAATTTAGAATTCAGCTGAGGAGGACAAAGGGTTTAATTAGGAGGGGGAAAATGGAGTACGAGAGGAAGCTTGCCGGGAACATAAAAACTGACTGCAAAAGCTTCTATAGATACGTAAAAAGAAAAGGATTAGTGAAGACAAACGTAGGTCCCTTGCAGTCAGATTCAGGTGAATTTATAATGGGGAGCAAAGAAATGGCGGACCAGTTGAACAAATCCTTTCTGAAGACAGAACCAAAGTAAGACACAAATAACCTTCCGGAAGTACTAGGGGACCACGGGTCTAGTGAGAAGGAGGAACTGAAGGATATCCTTATTAGGCGGGAAATTGTGTTATGGAAATTGATGGGATTGAAACATAGAAACATAGAAAATAGGTGGAGTAGGCCATTCGGCCCTTCTAGCCTGCACTGCCATTCAATGAGTTCATGGCTGAACATGCAACTTCAGTACCCCATTCCTGCTTTCTCGCCATACCCCTTGATCCCCCTAGTAGTAAGGACTACATCTAACTCCTTTTTGAATATATTTAGTGAATTGGCCTCAACAACTTTCTGTGGTAGAGAATTCCACAGGTTCACCACTCTCTGGGTGAAGAAGTTTCTCCTCATCTCGGTCCTAAATGGTTTACCCCTTATCCTTAGACTGTGACCCCTGGTTCTGGACTTCCCCAACATTGGGAACATTCTTCCTGCATGTAACCTGTCGAAACCCATCAGAATTTTAAACGTTTCTATGGAGGTCCCCTCTCATTCTTCTGAACTCCAGTGAATACAAGCCCAGTTGATCCAGTCTTTCTTGATAGGCCAGTCCCGCCATCCCGGGAATCAGTCTGGTGAACCTTCGCTGCACTCCCTCAACAGCAAGAATGTCCTTCCTCAGGTTAGGAGACCAAAACTGTACACAATACTCCAGGTGTGGCCTCACCAAGGCCCTGCACAACTGCAGAAACACCTCCCTGCCCCTGTACTCAAATCCCCTCGCTATGAAGGCCAACTTGCCATTTGCTTTCTTAACCGCCTGCTGTACCTGCATGCCAACCTTCAATGACTGATGTACCATGACACCCAGGTCTCTTTGCACCACCCCTTTTCCTAATCTGTCACCATTCAGATAATAGTCTGTCTCTCTGTTTTTACCTCCAAAGTGGATAACCTCACATTTATCCACATTATACTTCATCTGCCATGCATTTGCCCACTCACCTAACCTATCCAAGTCGCTCTGCAGCCTCATAGCATCCTCCTCGCAGCTCACACTGCCACCCAACTTAGTGTCATCCGCAAATTTAGAGATACTACATTTAATCCCCTCGTCTAAATCATTAATGTACAGTGTAAACAGCTGGGGCTCCAGCACAGAACCTTGCGGTACCCCACCAGTCACTGCCTGCCATTCTGAAAAGTCCCCATTTACTCCTACTCTTTGCTTCCTGTCTGACAACCAGTTCTCAATCCATGTCAGCACACTACCCCCAATCCCATGTGCTTTAACTTTGCACATTAATCTCTTGTGTGGGACCTTGTCGAAAGCCTTCTGAAAGTCCAAATATACCACATCAACTGGTTCTCCCTTGTCCACTCTACTGGAAACATCCTCAAAAAATTCCAGAAGATTTGTCAAGCATGATTTCCCTTTCACAAATCCATGCTGACTTGGACCCATCATGTCACCTCTTTCCAAATGCACTGCTATGACATCCTTAATAATTGATTCCATCATTTTACCCACTACCGATGTCAAGCTGACCAGTCAAAATTCCCTGTTATCTCTCTCCCTCCTTTTTAAAAAAGTGGGGTTACATTGGCTACCCTCCACTCCATAGGAACTGATCCAGAGTCAATGGAATGTTGGAAAATTACTGTCAATGCATCCACTATTTCCAAGGCCACCTCCTTAATTACTCTGGGATGCAGTCCATCAGGCCCTGGGGATTTATCGGCCTTCAATCCCATCAATTTCCCCAACACAATTTCCCGACTAATAAGGATTTCCCTCAGTTCCTCCTCCTTACTAGACCCTCCGACCCCTTTTATATCCGGAAGGTTGTTTGTGTCCTCCTCAGTGAATACCGAACCAAAGTACTTGTTCAATTGGTCCACCATTTCTTTGTTCCCCGTTATGACTTCCCCTGATTCTGACTGCAGGGGACCTACGTTTGTCTTTACTAACCTTTTTCTCTTTACATATCTATAGAAAGTTTTGCAATCCGTCTTAATGTTCCCTGCAAGCTTCTTCTCGTACTCCATTTTCCCTGCCCTAATCAAACCCTTTGTCCTCCTCTGCTGAGTTCTAAATTTCTCCCAGTCCCCGGGTTCGCTGCTATTTCTGGCCAATTTGTATGCCACTTCCTTGGCTTTAATACTATCCCTGATTTCCCTTGATAGCCACGGTTGAGCCACCTTCCCTTTTTTATTTTTACGCCAGACAGGAATGTACAATTGTTGTAGTTCATCCATGCAGTCTCTAAATGTCTGCCATTGCCCATCCACAGTCAACCCCTTAAGTATCATTCGCCAATCTATCCTAGCTAATTCACGCCTCATACCTTCAAAGTTACCCTTCTTTAAGTTCTGGACCTTGGTCTCTGAATTAACTGTTTCATTCTCCATCCTAATGCAGAATTCCACCATATTATGGTCACTTTCCCTAAGGCACAACGAGATTGCTAATTAATCCTCTCTCATTACACAACACCCAGTCTAAGATGGCCTCCCCCCTAGTTGGTTCCTCAACATATTGGTCTAAAAAACCATCCCTTATGCACTCCAGGAAATCCTCCTCCACCGTATTGCTTCCAGTTTGGTTAACCCAGTATGTGCATATTAAAGTCACCCATTATAACTGCTGCACCTTTATTGCATGCACCCCTAATTTCCTGTTTGATGCCCTCCCCAACATCACTACTACTGTTTGGAGGTCTGTACACAACTCCCACTAACGTTTTTTGCCCTTTGGTGTTCTGCAGCTCTACCCATATAGATTCCACATCATCCAAGCTAATGTCCTTCTGAACTATTGCCTTAATCTCCTCCTTAACCAGCAATGCTACCCCACCTCCTATTCCTTTTATTCTATCTTTCCTGAATGTTGAATACCCCTGGATGTTGAGTTCCCAGCCCTGATCATCCTGGAGCCGATAAATCCCTGGGGCCTGATAGTCTGCATCCCAGAGTACTTAAGGAAGTGACCCTAGAAATAGTGGATGCATTGGTGATCATTTTCCAACAGTCTATCGACTCTGAATCAGTTCCTATGAACTGGAGGGTAGCTAATGTAACACCACTTTTTAAAAAAGGAGGGAGAGAGAAAATGGGTAATTATAGACCGGTTAGCCCGACATCAGTAGTGGGGAAAATGTTGGAATCAATCATTAATGATGAAATAATAGTGCATTTGGAAAGCAGTGACAGGATCGGTCCAAGTCAACATGGATTTATGAAAGGGAAATCATGCTTGACAAATCATCTGTAATTTTTTTTGAGGATGTAACTAGTAGAGTAGATAAGGGAGAACCAGTGGATATGGTGTATTTGGACTTTCAAAAGGCTTTTGACAAGGTCCCACACAAGAGATTGGTGTGCAAAATCAAAGCACATGGAATTGGGGGTAATGTACTGACGTGGATAGAGAACTGGTTGGCAGACAGGAAGCAGAGAGTCGGGATAAACGGGTCCTTTTCAGAATGGCAGGCAGTGACTAGTGGGGTGCCGCAGGGCTCAGTGCTGGGACCCCAGCTATTTACAATATACATTAATGATTTGGATGAAGGAATTGAGTGTAATATCTCCAAGTTTGCAGGTGACACTAAACTGGGTGGCGGTGTGAGCTGTGAGGAGGATGCTAAGAGGCTGCAGGGTGACTTGGACAGGTTAGGTGAGTGGGCAAATGCATGGCAGACGCAGTATAATGTGAATAAATGTGAGGTTATCCATTTTGGGGGGAAAAAATGGAAGGCAGATTATTATCTGAATGGCGGCAGATTAGGAAAAGGGGAGGTGCAATGAGACCTGGGTGTCATGGTACATCAGTCATTGAAAGTTGGCATGCGGGTACAGCAAGCAGTGAAGACGACAAATGGTATGTTGGCCTTCATAGCTAGGGGTTTTGAGTACAGGAGCAGGGAGGTCTTACTGCAGTTGTACAGGGCCTTGGTGAGGCCTCACCTGGAATATTGTGTTCAGTTTTGTTCTCCTAATCTGAGGAAGGACATTCTTGTTATTGAGGGAGTGCAGCGAAGGTTCACTGGACTGATTCCCGGGATGGCAGAACTGACATATGAGGAGAGACTGGATCGACTGGGTCTGTATTCACTGGAGTTTCGAAGAATGAGAGGGGATCTCATAGAAACATTTAAAATTCTGACGGGATTGGACAGGTTAGATGCAGGAAGAATGTTCCCGATGTTGGGGAAGTCCAGCGCCAGGGGACACAGTTTAAGGATAAGGGGCAAGCCATTTAGGACTGAGATGAGGAGAAACTTCTTCACTCAGAGTTGTTAACCTGTGGAATTCCCTACCGCAGAGTTGTTGATGCCAGTTCATTGGATATATTCAAGAGGGAGTTAGATATGGCTCTTACGGCTAAAGGGATCAAGGGTATGGAGAGAAAGCAGGAAAGGGATACAGAGGTGAATGATCAGCCATGATCTTATTGAATGGTGGTGTAGGCTCAAAAGGGCCAAATGGCCTACTCCTGTACCTATTTTCTATGTTTTGTTGAGTTTCTTGCTAAGAACAGTACAAATTTCCATTTGTTCAAAAACTATTTCCACCTTTTTTGTTCTGCCTTTTTAATCCTCCAATGATATATGGGCATTAATAAACACACTACATCTTTTGAGTCTTGTATATCTACTGCTTATGAATTCCCGCTGCCATCAGTTCAAGCCAACCAATACAACAAACGTTTTATCAAATTATAACACTACTCATGATGGGTTCTGAATAAGAACAATACTGGGTAGCATGTAGCAACAGCAAAAGTGTTAAAAGAATGCCAGTATACTGAATGGGTATTCATTGAAAGCCGAGGGCCCAGGAATTTTACCGCCTACATGGGACAGATTTCAGGGGTTACTTTTCAATTCTGTAAACGCACTTCACAAAAATTCTCCGTTGTACTTAATTTCTTCTCCATATTTCTGGAATGTTCTTAAAGGGTAAATTCAAATTGGACAAGCAGTCTGAAATTAAGCCTTTACATAACTAGCAACTATCATAAGTGGTCATGCACTCTGTGCAAATTGAACAATTAAGTTAAATTCTATAGCTCTGTTCTACTTGAACAGTCACTCAAAAAAAAGTGTGTCCACAGGAATGCAAGTGTAAAATGATCAGTAACTGTGACATCTGGGCTTGTGTTGATTCTCATGGGGTCTATCATATTGGAATAATCATAACCCAATTAAAATCTGCAGTGTAGATTTTGTTTGCCCAGCAAAGAATCTACCTTGCAAGTTGCTCTGAAGATTACAAAAACATATTCAGACAGCTGCTGGTTCCTCAAGCTGTCCCACTAAGTACTCACAATGCAATGATGCAAAATACTGATGCTAAGAAAAAGAAAGGGGGAGGGGCAGGAGGTTTTTATTTTGTTGAGGGGGAAGACACAGAGCTAAGAGGCCATGGCGCTAATCACAGCTAAGCTCAATCTATCCTTGCCCATTATCCACACATGGGCTTCCAGTAGAGGTTGCAGAATAGTGACCAGGAGCAGAAACTTGGGCAACCTTCACACTTTCATTGGCAATGGCAGTTAAGACCATTCACAGCACTTTAACTAGTACAATCCTATTGATAAAATCCTATAAAGATTGTAGGTTTCAAGTAGGTCAAAAACTCAGGTGCAGTATATAAAAATGCAATCTTAAATAGTCCCCATCAACACAGCTTGCGTAATGGAACTGTGGTTTGCAAGCCAGAACTTCCTGAACAAGCTATATATTTTTTTCATACGTTTTTTGGAGGAGAAATGATTCCCCATCTTCTCTCTACAAGCTACACGGTAATTACAGCCGACTTACTCAAAAGCCTAAAATACCACTCAGCCTGTTGGTAGGAGCAGCTTGAGAATAGATGAGACCCCTACTGCCTCCCCGTGAGAAAGTCACTTACTTTCCTTGATACAGTAGCATGGTTAGGATACTGAATTCAATTGGGTGTGGGAAACAAATTTACATCACTGCTTCACGATGCAGCAACTCTTACTTAAATTTAGCAATTAACACATTTCTATCCCCTACAGATGTGTGTAACATGAACAGGGCTTTCAGATCAGTAACTTAACACTCAAATGATTTCTGCCCTAAATGTCTTCCTTTTTTCCCCCCAATCAGAGGTTGAAGGGAAAAAAAAGACAGAAGAAACAGACGTCAAGAGGTAAATGTAGTCTAATGGAATTTGTGCCAAAAAAGATGGGGATGCCTCAAATCCTTCAAGACAAAGGAAGGAAGGAAACACGATTACTTTTGAAGTCTGGTAATGATTTTAACCTTTCGAGAGCCTTTGTATATCTATAATCTAACCACAAAGCTATACTCCAAACCACTAGAGATTTTAAAACAGCAGACTGTTCTTGGGGCATCTAAATTGAACAAACTGCATAAAATCACTGACATAAAAAGGTGAATATCCTCTTTTAAACCAACTTCAGAATAAAACAGCTGCTGAAGTAGTCAGGAAGTGACAGAGACATAGTGGGAGCTTAGAGCACCGACCAGATTTGATACAGGCTGCAGTGAAGAGATGTGCTGGTTTGAACAGTGCATTCCTACACCATCATGACACAGATGTCTGTATCATTAATCCCAATGTTGGTTATTTGCTAGTGAGTTGAAAATACCAAGGAGTCATGCATGAAGAGACACTGCAGAACCTATCTAGCAATTATATATTTTTGAATTTTGATGTCGCTAATGCGAGGCCCATTCGGATGGTTCTGGTAATGACATCAAATGAAGCTCAGCCTACATAACTACTCCTTGCTAATGCCAACATTTCTTGAATGCTCCTTTATATTACTAAGAGTACAGTGAAACTCTGATAAGATCTCAGACAGGAATACGTGACCTCATCTGAGCTACCCAGCTTTGCACACAAGGGATAGTGATAAAATGTGACTGAAAAATGAGAAAAAAGGATTTGAAATATTAACTCTGATGCTAGTCAGCAATAAGACAATGCATGGAAATTAAATTTGGCCCTTTTGAATTCCTTTATGTACTGTCCTACTTGACAGAAGGATTTTTTTAAATCAGTACACATTCCCGGTCTAGAATTTTAATCTTGTTGGACACAAAATGGAAAGTGGGTGCAGTAAAAGGTTGGTCTATCTTTTTGTTCAGTATATTTAAGATACTGCCTACCTCGGTTTGCTGCTAGAGGGTCCAGGGGAGGAGGGGGAGGAACCTGAAACTAAGACAGGCAGGATTAAAAGTTTTGTTTATATTGTGCATTAAATACAAAAAGAAGTTTCATTGTTTGAAGGGTGGTCACAAATTCTGTTCCATCTAGTTATAAAAACCTAAAAAATCCACTCTAAAACCACAACTAATCTGCATTAATCATTTTCCCTAGGATGTATTAGGAGAAATGGTGCAGAAAGAAAACCTAAGCCATGAACCATTTCCTAGGTGAATAGTCAGAGATAGCCAGTTTGCTCTTAACCCTTCCCTAGCACTGCCCACTTGTGGAGAAATGTCAGATATAACTAAATATCATGCACTCGTCCTACATGGGACCCCCACATTGCATCACTCTGTGCTCCATCATGCAGCACAACGCCATTGCTGGCATTTTTCTTCCATACTGAAACTCACTAAAGCCGTGTCTGAGTCATGCACGGCTAAAAGCCCATCTTGTGTTATCTGGTGCAAGGGCCATAGGTACCACTTTTACACAAAACAACAAAAGGCAGATATCACTTTCCCCTTTACCAGAACACAACCGATCAGGGAGCTACCCCCCAAGTGGCAATAACTGATTCAGGTTTTTAGCTCCCATACCGAATATAATCACATAAAAGGGATATCGATGCAAAGAATGGGATAATGTCCCATTACATGGCATAAAATGTCAGCATCAAGTTGTCATGGTTAAAATACAAACACGATTAGAAAGCTCCCCTACTCTACATCCAAAATTTGCTGTTAATTCAATCTCAAATGGAGTATGCTCCACTGCACCAGTGTGGCAGCTGCATATCGGAGTCTCTTCAGTGGTCCCACAAGATCAAACAGCCTGCCAAAACTTGCTATCCAGGCTCCTACATGGAGAGGGCACTTTAGGCAAGGTACCTCGTATCTGTATCTCAGGGGTGGAGCAAGAGGGCGGTGAAATGCAAAGTCAGACAGATGGAAAATAGCAGCAGCACAAACTTAGTGTCAGAGGTTGGCTCATATCTTAATTTTGTGGCAAAAAGCTGCTGATTACCCACTGATCACAATTGCAAAATACAGCATAAAAGAAATCTGAAAAGTACTGTTCCAGCACTACCAGAGGGTACGTTTGCTGTTAGTAGTGGGAGCTTCCTTTTCCAAAGCCCTCCAAGGACCATTTACCAGTTTATTCATGCAGGTAGTTTTATTTCTTATAAAATAACATTTGCCCACATTTCTTTCAGCCAAGTAATTCATAAAGTTCCTTAACACTGAATTACCTACTTCCTTAATGTGATCCACCCAGCCCCTTCCCCTCCACAAGGACTTGAGAAAACATCAGCCCAGTCACTTCAAAAAGACTGTTAAATGACATTTCATTTCCAGAAGATCAGAGCCGACAGGTGAACTTTGATGTATGTCAGTACAATTTAGTGCTGGGGGGTAGAGGGGAGGGAAAGAAAAGGCAAGGCAGGCACTGTTACCTTCCTTTGAAGCAGTCTTCATATAAACAGGACAAGAAATACAAAAGCGCAAATCTTGCTCTGAACATAAGCATCAAATAAAACAGCACAAAGCTATATACGTTTCCATTACAAAGTCACTAAAATTAAATACTTTTCACTCTGGATTATTAAAAACTTATTAGTCCAGAAATTGCAGGAAAAGTAATGGTGAGTTCACTGCGCTCGCTACGGTTGGTGTGTAAAAAATCCATCAATTTGCAACGAAAAGGAGATACGCCACAAATTCCATTTTGCCAAACGCTGCCTGATGATTCGCGCCGTTCCACCGTTAGCCAAACCCCAAAAAAATTGCCATCTCACAGTGAGCGCCCCCATTGTGTCATTTATTGATGGATTTAAGCCTTTAATACAAATTAATCGCACCGCAGCCATTTCGGGATAATTCAATTCATAAGGACCCGATTAATGGGATGATTTATGGTCCTGACATGCCAGTTGAACTCGGAGGCCCAGAAAGAGAAGTGAAACTGTGGAGTCTCACCCCTGCAGGTAGTAAATTGTTCCTAAGTTTTGTTTTACACTCTCTCTCTCTCTCCCTCCTTTTTCTGCACCTAATTTGGTTTTATCGTTAAATTCTCATTAGTTAAGGAGATCATAGAAACGTACAGCACAGAAGGTGGCCATTCGGCCTGTCGTGTCTGTACTGGCTCTTTGAAAGAACAGTTGTGCTTAGTCCCATACCTCCGCTTTTTGTCTATAACCCTACAAGTTCCTGATTCTCAAGTACCTGTCCGATTCATTTTTAAAATTATTTATGGAATCAGCTTCCACCACCTTTTCAGATCCCGACAACTCAAAAAATCTCATCTCCCCTCTAGATCTTTTTCCAATGATTTTGAATCAATGACCACTGATCATTTGTCCCACTCACCAGACGGAATAGTTTTTCTCTATTCTATCAAAACCTCTCATCATCTTGAAAACCTCCAGGAGGTCACCCCTTTAACCTTCTCTGTTGCAATGAGAACATCCTAACTTTTCCAAACTCTCCTCATATCTTAAATCCCTCGTAACGTCCTGGTAAACCTCTTCTGTACCCTTTCTAAATTTTCTGAAGTGTGGTGCCCAGAATTGTCCACAATACTCCAGCTGAGGCCTAACCTTTGATTTATAGAGTTCTTGTATGATCTCTTCATGTTTATAGATGGAGGCATACAATATAAAGAAGTAACCCATATGCTTTTTTGAACCACCTTACCAACTTGCCCTGCCACCTCTAAGGATTTGTGTATATGGACACAAAGGTCTCTGCTCATCTACACTTTTCAAAATACTGCATTTATAGTATACGGTCTTTCCATATTAGTCCTTCCGAAGTGCATCACTTCACACTTATCCACACTGAACCCCGTATGTCATGATTCTGTCCATTTAACTATCCTGTGTCATCCTGAAGTCTGCAACTATCCTCATCACTATATACTATGTTACCAAGTTTTGTATCTACAAATTTTGTAATGCTGCTCCTACATCCGGCACTAGGTCGCTTATAAAATGTGAAAAATGTAATGGACCCAAAACTGACACTTCGAAACGCCACTACAAATCATCTCCCAGTCTGAGAAACATCCATCCACCAACATCCTCCGCTTCATGTCACTGAGCCAACTCCGTATCCATACTGCCACTTTCCCCTTCATTCCATGGGCTTCCATCTTTTTAACAAGCCATGTGTGACACTGTCAAATATCTTCCAAAAGTCCAGATATACATTGACTGCACTACCTTTATCAACCTTCTCTGCTACCTCAAAGAATTCAATCAAGTTAGTTAACCGCGATTTGCCTTTAACGAATCCATGATGGCTCTCCTTGATTAATCCATGTCTTTCCAAATGAAAGTTTTTGTCCCCGATAATTGTTTCCAATAACTTCCCCACCACCAATGTTAGGCTAACTGGCCTGCAGTTCCCTGGTGTATCCTTCTCCCATTTCGTTAATAATGGTATAACATTAACAACCCTCCAGTCCACTGGCACCACTCCTGCATCCAATGAGGATAGATTGTGACCAATGCTTCTGCTATTTCTACCTTTGATTCTTTCAGCAACATAGGATGCATTCCATCCAGACCAGGTGACTTACCAACTTTCAGTAATGCTAATCTTTTAGTACATCTTCTCTATCCATTACTCCCGTCCATAACTTTCCTCTTCTCTTTCAGTACGACCTTCATATCATCTGCTTCGTTTGTGAAGACAGATGCAAAGTGCTCATTTAATACTTTAGCTATGTCCTCTGTTTCTACATGAAGATTTCCCTTTGGGTCCTCAAGAGGCCCAACTTTTTTCATATCTAACCCCTTAAACTTTTTGGCCTGCAAATTCGGTTCTCAGCAATAACGGTATTTTTCGCCAAAATTACCGTTATTGTTATCAGGCCTGAAATTCAAGCTTGAATTTACGCAGCCGTAAAAATCGATGCTACACGAGGATTTGCGGCGCAAACCGCGATCCTCGCCAACTTTCGTCCGAGGCCGACAGTTGGGCCTTGGGAGGGCGGTAAAACACCTAAAAATAAATTGGAAAACACAAAATTCACAACACATTTACAAGACACTTATCTATCGAATCGCTGCAAAAGAATTAAAAACTTTTACTTACCTTTTTGCAGGTCTTCATACTTACCACTGCTGGCAGGCCCACTACAACAAGTTTTTCCCAGTCGGTATTTTCCGTGCAACATACGGGTGCGCACAGAGCCAAATTTTTGGCGAAAGCGATAGAGTCTTGCTCTCTCTCCAGCGGTATTTGAAAACCGCCACCACAAAAAGTCACTGAATTTTCACCAAATAAGGTGGAATAGCACCAAAAACCCAGTTGCAAAATCGTTGAATTTCCAGCCCTATGTGTTTACAGAATGTTTTAGGGTTCAATTTAATGTTGCCTGCTAATCTTCTCATGACCTCTCTTTGACTTCGGTATTCGCCTTTTCAATCCCCTCTTGTACTTTCTGGTTATTAACTGAATCTTGCTCATGACATTTGTCACAAGCCTCCTTTTTATGTTTTATTTTAACTTATTTCCTTGGTCACCCAGGGTGCATTAACTTTGGTGCAAGACAAGATAGAACATTGGACCCAATGTTAGTGAGGTCCCTGTGCTTACGTGCGAAATGCGCCGACCCAACAATTCCTGGGCCATTGTTGCAGCTAGAAGTGAACCACTGTTTGCTCTTCCCCACTAAAAAGTCAGCAGCTTATTGAAGCAAAACATGAGAGCCTTCAACTGTTACTTTGGATTGTTTTTCTTTTGTATTTCCAATGACCCCTGCTAGAAAGTGCACATTTTGTATATTTGGGAGAGAACGGTATTGAGTTGGGTTGGGTTGGGCAGGTCTGGGCTAGGCTCCTCTCTCTACCCCCATCACTAAATAGCCTATCACTATTCAATCTAGGAATACAAAATAATATGCGAAAGATACAGGAGAGTAGCCATTGACTGTACCCAAGCATGGGTTACAGCGATCAAGAAAGGAAAAGGTTACATAAAATACCAAAGAGAGCATAGAACTGTGCTTATTTTAAAAGATTAAATTTAAAAAAAAAGAGAACTCATTTTAATGCATATCTAAATGCACCAGTTCTAAATGAGCAAGACTCAACAGGGCTACAATTGTTCTAATGCCTTGAAGGCTTTTCTTCATATTTCATCAATAAATTAGGATGTTGGTCGGCATAAAGTCATTAAGTGTATTTATTTTTGTTGTTTTTTTCCCCCCAAAGTCTCTTTCTCCCTTGTCAGTGCAGCCCAACACTTCTAGAACGGTGGATAGGTGACAAGTATTGATCAGAAATCATGGTATAATACAAGATGCCACTCTAGCCTGTGGATACCAGGTAACTGTTGTGTAAATGTAAATAACTGAAACTGAGCCAGGAGTAATGCAACTTAACTGTGCTTTTATACAATCCAAAACGGTGCCCCCAAAACGGCATGAACCAGCATGAGTACAACAACTGTGAATATAGCCCCCACACGGTCTAATGCCCGTCCAGTGAGCTGTAACAAATGGAGTATGAACTCAACATATTTTCCCCCTTTTTAAAACCACAGTCTATGTACAGACAAAGTCCTTGAGATAGCCAGGTCGTGTTCTGATGCGCTGAGATCGGCGTGGAGCTTGCGGTGTTTGATCGAAGTTTTCGGTTGGGAAACAGAACGGTGCCTCTGTTCCACACTGCTGGTCTGTGAGTTGGGATCAGTCGATGAGCGTTCCATCGAGTTCCATCATCGAGCTTGTAGGTGTGAGGGCTGAACTTTTGTCTGATCTGTTTTGGAGGCAAAAGTGAAGATCCAAGCTTATGATTACGGTTTGGGCACTTAACTCTGATCCAATCTCCGTTTTTCAGTTGGGGTTTTTGAACGCATCGTTATGGCTCAGTGTACGACTTCACTTTTCGGTGGCGTTCCGAAATCTGGGATGAGTGAGTGGTTATCTTCGCACTAGGTCTGGCTGGGGGTTTGAGAATGTTGAGCAACCAACGAAGATTCTGTCCAATCATGAGCTCAGTGGGGGTCTTCCCGGTTAGCGAGCGCATTGTTGAACGGTATGTGCAGAGAATGGTTTGAAACGCTTTGTTGAATGTATGGCCTGCTGAGAGGTTGGTTTTCAAATCCTCTGATGACACGATTAAACCACTCAACACCTCGGTTGCTTTGAGGATTGTACCAAGCAGTAAGGCGATGCTCGATAGCATGATGAGTGAGGAAATCCGAGAACTGGTCGGACACAAACTGTGGTCCATTGTCAGTGATTATGACCTCTGGGAGGCCCCACTTCATGAACATACGCTGCAGAATAGTGACAATCGTTGATGGGATCACTGAACTTGTAGCAATTTCTGGCCATTTGGAATGCAGGTCATGTACTACAACAAGGAAACGCTGGTGTTGTGGAGCTGCTTCAGCTGGACTGAAGATATCCAACTGAAGTTGTTGTCATGGTTTTTGTGGCCATGGAATGGGCTTCATTGGTGCTGGTTGGATGTTTGTGGCCTTTTCGCTCAGACTGCATGCTTCGCAGTGTGAGACAAACTCCCCGATGCGAGTGTCAATCCCAGGCCACCATACTGAATCGCGAAATCTCTGCTTCATGCGGACAATGCCAGGGTGTCCATCGTGTGCCAATGAGAGAACGCGCTGTTGAAGCGACTTGGGAATTACTGCTCCATCACCACGAGCTAGGCAGCCATCGTTCCAAATGGAAAATTCATCGCAAAGTCTGTGGAATGTTTTCAGTTCTTCCGGAATTTGCCTTTGGCCACTTGGTCTGGAGGAAGTGGCTCATGTGCTGGAGCCTAGCATCACTGATTTGGATTTGAATTCGTCGCAGCAGATAAGGTTTCTGATGGACTGAGTGATGAACGATGTGATGTGTCGTCATCTGTGAACAAGTCAGCACCAGAGTTCAAAACATATGTTAAGAGCACGTCAGCTACATGGTTGCGACTGTCAGCGATATACTGTACATCAAAGTTATACTGAAGGCGGAATTTGACCATCGACTGATTCATAGTAGTCTGTGCCCAGATCCGGTTGTCATGAGTAGCATAGTTAGTGTTTGGTGATCCGTATGGAGTGTAAATTTCCTGCCATAAAAGTAGATGCGCCAGCATTCACATGAGTAGATGCAAGCGAGTGTTTCACGTTCCCCTGTAGAGTATTTATGTTCTGCAGACGAGATTGAGAGAGAGGCGAAGGTGACTGGGCATTCTAGGCCGTCAATCTATTGCGAGAGCACAGCACCCATGACGGTGCCTGATGCATCTGTGGTGACATACGTAGTGGCATGCAGATCAAAGTGCGCAAGGATAAGAGGGGATGTGATTTTCTCCTTAAGCGTGGTGCATGCCTGAGCCTGGGAATCCGTTCATTCCCGAGGGACGTCCTTACGCAGCAACATGCGAAGTGATTTGGCAATGTGCGCATAGTGCAGGACGAACTTCAGATAGAAGTTGCAAATGGCGAGGAATGACGAAAGTTCTTTGACGTTGGTAGCCTCCTGCATTCGCTGGATCGCGTCAATGTCCTTGTGCTGTGACTCTGTAGCCCAGAAAGTTTATTTCTCCAGCAGTGAATGTACACTTATCGGCATTAAGTGTAATGTTGCGTAGCAAGTCTAGCCATAACTACGTGAAGTCGCTGGTCATGTTCTTCCATTGTCCGTCCATGGACAATTTTGTCACGCAGATTGAGGGCTCCCTCGATGCCTGCCAGCATAGTAGTGACAATCTTCTGAAATGCACTTGGTGCAGAAAATAGTCCCGAGGGCATGCGTCGATATTGATACAGACCATCATGCGTCGTGAATGCCGCGAGCAGTTTGTTGTCCTCTGCTAGGGCTATTTGCAAGTAACTACGGCGCATGTCGAGTTTCATAAAAACTATTGAGCCGTGGAATTCTGAAGACAGTTCATTGATGGTAGGAAGACGATACTTGTTGGGGATGATGGCCTTGTTGACCTCTTTCAAATCGATGCATAGGTGGATCTCCCCATTTTTACGCCAAGCAATAACTAAGTTCGCAATCCAGGGTGAGAAATCAATGATTCCCCGAGATTCGAGTTGCGTTAACTCTGCAGAAAGTTGGTCGCGAACCGCGAATGGGAGATGGCGAAGTTGCTGCGTAACCGGTTTGATGGAAGGGTCAACACAGGGACGATGGCAGAATTTTGTTATCACTCCAAACCCTGTGAAGATTGAGGGATACTGCTGGTCAAAGTCCACCGTGTACAGGTGTGCCCGTTGGATCACGATCTTTTTTGATGAGCTTGGGTTCAAAGTTTAACACCCATGAGGCTTCGTCCCTTCGCGACATAAAAGGAAAAGTTCTCCAATGTTATGTCCTTGTAGTATATCGGGACAGATATGACCCCAAGAACCTCAATTTTGGAGTCGGAGCACGCATGTAGAATGGAAGTCGCGGGCTGCAGTTGACATTGTGAAGTGGGTTTTGTACACAGCCTCGCTCAATATGGAGACTTTGGCTCCAAGGTTAATGTGGAGGCAGCAGGGCGTGCCATCAATGTATCTTACAGTCCTTGAATTTGCCTGACCGATGTGCGAAATGTCACGAACGGCGTAAACCATACTGGGTCCATCACTATCGGGGTTGTCCACCTGTCGAATATGCTGCGATGAGCGACAGATACTAGCAAAATGGTTCATCTTATCACATGCAGAGCATTTCTTCCCACATGCAGGGCAGTTTGGACTCTTTGCTGAGTGTGATTTGTCCCCACAGTTAAAGCAGTGAAATTTAAGCCCGCGATCCGTAGTGGGTGGGTTATTACTAGCCCTGGGTCTCTGCTGTGATTTCCACTTTGGACGAATGCCTTGCACATGGGCTGTAGCTGAAGTCTGCTACACAGGGGGAGCAGGGGATCTGATCACTTTTGAATCAGAAAGTGCTGATTTGATTTGGATTGCCAAATTAGTTGCTTTGTCGAATGTCAATTTATCATCGGTTTTCTCAATAATTTGATCCCTGATCATTTCCTCTGAGTGCTCCAGTTACATGTAGCGGCCAGTTCAGTTAATGAAATGATGTACTGTTTTATTGGTTCACCGTTCCCTTGCCCCCTTTGACGGAATTGGTATATCTCCATCACAATATATTCAAAAGGGAGTTAGATGTGGACCTTACGGCTAAAGGGATCAAGGGATATGGAGAGAAAGCAGGAATGGGGTACTGAAGTTGCATGATCAGCCATGATCTTATTGAATGGGGATGCAGGCTCAAAGGGCCGAATGGCCTGCTCCTGCAGATATTTTCTATGTTTCTTTGGCCCAAAATAGTTCTCTAGGGCGCTTACCATTTTGTCCTAAGACTCAGCGTGTTCGATTTGGCCAAAGATGCGTCGGCCTTTGGTGGCAAGCTGGTGTGACATTGTCACAGTCTAACCCATTCACCATGATATATGTAGAAAAACTTTTTATCCATCTCAGCCACGGCACGGAATTGGAGGATCCCAGAGTGTGGAGAAGAAAGGCCGGGGGGGGGGGGGATAGGAAGGTTAATTTGAGTCATCCTCGTCACCAAATTATGTTGTGTATGCGTAAATAACTGAAACTGAGCCAGGAGTAATGTAATTCAACTTAACTGTGCTTTTATACAACCCAAAATGGTGTCCCCAAACTGGCATGAACCAGTGTGAGAACAGCAACTGTGAATAGCTCCCGCAGGATCCTAATGCCCATCCAGTGAGCTGTAACAAATAAATAAAAGTATGAACACAACAGTAACATAAATACCAGCCAATCAACACGTGTTATGGCAAAACTGAATTGGATGCACTGCTGGTCTGTCAACTAATTACAGGGTTATTTGTTGCCATCATCCAGGAATCTCACTTTGACAAGCTGCCACAGAGATGAGAGCAGACAGACCAGGTAAATTATGCACTGCCTGTTGCCAAGTATGTAATAAAATCCATCTGCTGTTTTTTTTAAAAAACGTTGCAGTACAGCAAGCAATGGATAACATTGCATAATCTGCGTTGTAGTCGCCATTAATAATACACCATAGATGGTCCAAATTAAAACAAACGTCAAACATGGAGTCACATTTCAACATCCAACATAAGGATACTACCCAGAAGAGTACAATTTGGCCTCGGATTCACATTTACAGTAACTGCCGCATATAAGGTTATCCATCACTTTAAATAACTGCAGTTGTTTGAGCTTTGAAGACAAATTATATATTCCCTGTGATTCCATTGATGTATCACAACAGTGTGCAGGTCTAATCTCACAGCAGTGTTTGACTTTTTTTTAAATTTAATTAACTCGGTAACAGAATGTTAGCAAAATAGGATAATTGTTCTTTTGGGAGCAGTGTGCAAAAAGAATAAACTATACAAGTTTGGAATAATTCATGAGCCCAATGATTCACAACAGAAGGAATCTTTCTTTCAGCACATAAGACAGCTGTGTAGCTGTGCAAGTTATTGAAATAGGTCCACGTCACACAGCCAGCTGTGAAAATCGCTACTATGGAAAATACTGGCAATTGGTTTTGGAATAGTAACCCAGTGTAGAAAACACAGCACAGTTGGGAACACTGTTCAGTTGACCATATTGGAAAATGCACTTGTTTGGTTTAATTAAAGTCCATTATTAGGCACTAAAAAGCTTTTTTAAAAGCAGATTTTCCACACTGAGACCAATACACTGCATACATTTTTGGAAATGCCAAACAGTGTCAATTATTTTTGGTGGTGTCGGGGGTTAGTGGAATGATTGGGAGAGAAATAAGAGGAAATGATGAACCTTATTCAGGATTAGCTCACAGTTGGCCCGTTTACACTCTCATTACAGGGTCATGGAACCAGTATCTGAGCTATTGCAACTTGATCCTCAATGAAATATTTTAGCATATTTAAGTGAACCTTGAGCAATCCAGCACCAGAATAGTACTGTAATTGCAGTCTTTTACTCTATTCCTGCACCCCACGAGGACAAACTGCATTGGTATAATTCCCTTGAAAAGTTAATTTATAAACTATGTTACATATAGTACAGTATTTGTACTGCAAAACAACTGATTCTGATTCAGCATCTCCCAAAGACAATTATTTGTACAATTCAATCCAAGTCATTTTCTTTTATTGTCCTAAAGTTGTTCCACTGCAGCCTGAAACTAGGCTCTGGAAACGTAAGCTTCTTTCAATACCTTTTTCCCTTTTGTGATATGTTCTCTCGTAACAGAGAACAGTTCAATGTGACTATTGCTAAATTAAAATTAAATTGGACAAAAGTTGCATTGAAAACAAATTTCAGACAGTTATTTTGTTTGACATCAATCACTATGTCCCAAATTTCAGTTGCTACAATTCAAATACTGGAGCTCACAACATTCCAGTATAACACTCAAAGTACTTTACCAAAAAGCAAGCATGGGCAGGAACGGAGTGCTGTTTTTTCTTTCCTCACCAGCTATAAAGTTAACTAGATTCTAATATACGTTAGTCAACCCATTAAAGAAAGCATACCTTATAATGTGCATTTCAGCAGCCAATGAGAACATTTCCAGCAACCCCGAGGGCATTTTTATATATGGTTTCTCAAGCAAGAGCTGTACCGCATTTCAGACGTTTTTGAACGTATTCCTCCGTTTTTTTTTAAAAACACAGAACTACGTTCGATACCAAATGATGTCAACACAGTTACAAGATGCAGCTGGAGATATATTTATGGCCGGTTTATGGTAGAACAGGCTCTTGTTTACACATTGCTGCTGGGCATGCATCACCTCTCTGACATCAGGGCTGAGTTTCAGCCAGCATTTTGACTTTTGAATGGCTGTGGATGTGTGATTATGCTCATGCACAAGTGCTGCTGCTGGGGCTCAGGAATCTGCCCTGAAATGTAAACAGGGTGAACTCAGAACACACCAATGTCCTAAACACACTCAACGAAAGAGGTTCCACAATATTAATACATGATAAGGGGTCAGGAATATTTCTTCGGACCAATGTTGTCACTAGGCTGATTTAATATATTGGTGCCAAAATACTGCAGGGAACATAAAAAACACACTTAAGCAGTATGATTTATTGTAATTGCAATGCATTACTTGTGATACTCAAATTATATCAAATTGCTTGCACGGTGTACTCAATGGATGGTGTTGAGTTGAGTTAGCAGAAATCTAGAGAAACTAGTCGATTCAGGGCTTTATATATCCACTCATTGCAGAGCAGCAATTAGCAAAGCAAATCAAATGCTTAATGATATAGCCAAACAAGAGTAGAAATAGAACAAAATTCAAACTAAACCCGCACTGCACTCTAATTAGACTGTGTCTTAAGTACCATGTCCGGTTTTAATCACCAAGACATAAGAAAGTCATTCACGCCCTGGAAGAGGTACAGAGAAGAATCACGAGGTAGATCCCGGACGACAGTGGTGAGGAAAGACAGGAAAAATTTGAATTAGCCGATCTTAAATGGAGGCAGCTCGTACATTTATCTAAAATAGTGAAGATCTAAAATAGTGAAGATAGAAGATAGACACATTTACAGGAAATATTAACAGTAGAAGGAGGAAGCAGAGATTCAAGCGAGTAAAAGACAAATTTATCATACTAGAAAATTCTTCACATCGTATGGAATGGACTTTTGGCAAAAACATGAAATCATTTGACCTGTTGAGGTTGTGGGGGGGGGGAGGGGGGGGGTGTAAGAGGAAAAAGTGGATAAAAGAGGGGAAACTATTCACAATTGTTTTGTGATTACTACCATCATATCTGAACCCACCATGGTTTCACTCCAGTGTTACACAACTCAAGAGACACTATCCAAATTGGCTTGGATAAAATGGAGAAATTGTCCCGCTGAGCGGTTTTCACAATTCAAGTTGCCACAGTGCGATAATGTTACACCACCATTATGCTTTACTGAAAAAAAGAATAACTTGCATCTATATAGCACCTCAGCATTAAAGCATTGACCACACTTGATCAGCTCCGCTGGGCAGGCCACATAGTTCGCATGCCAGACACGAGACTCCCAAAGCAAACGCTCTACTCGAAATTCCTTTACGGCAAACGAGCCAAAGGTGGGCAGAGGAAACATTACAGGGACACGCTCAAAACCGCCCTGATAAAGTGCAACATCCCCACTGACACCTGAGAGTCTCTGGCCAGAGACCGCCCTAAGTGGAGGAAGTGCATCTGGCAGGGCGCTGAGCACCTCGAGTCTCATTGCCGAGAGCATGCAGAAATCAAGCGCAGGCAGAAGAAAGAGCGTGCGACAAACCAGTCCCACCCACACCTTCTCTCAACAACTATGTCAAAAGCAAAAGATAGAAAGAAGAAAAGTAAAAGTGGAGGGCAGAGAAACCCTAGGCAAAAATCAAAAGGGCCACAATATAGCAAAATTCTAAAGGGGCAAAGTGTGTTAAAAAGACAAGCCTGAATGCTCTGTGCCGCAATGCGAGGAGTATTCGTAATAAGGTGGACAAATTAACTGCGCAGGCAGCAATTAATGAATGTTATATAATTGGCATCACAGGATACATGGCTCCAGGGTGACCAAGGCTGGGAACTCAACATCCAGGGGTATTCAACATTCAGGAAGGATAGACAGAAAGGAAAAGGAGGTGGGGTAGCGTTGCTGGTTAAAGAGGAAATTAACGCAATAGTAAGGAAGAACATTAGCTTGGATGATGTGGAATCTGTATGGGTGGAGCTGCGGAATACCAAAGGGCAGAAAACGCTAGTGGGAGTTGTTTCCGGTACCACCAAACAGTAGTTGTTGTTGGGGACAGCATCAAATAAGAAATTAGGGATACGTGCAATAAACGTACAGCAGTTATCATGGGCGACTTTAATCTACATATAGATTGGGCTAACCAAACTGGTAGCAATGCGGTGGAGGAGGATTTCCTGGAGTGTATTAGGGATGGTTTTCTAGGCCAATATGTTGAGGAACCAACTAGAGGGCTGGCCATCCTAGACTGGGTGATGTGTAATGAGAAAGGACTAATTAGCAATCCTGTTGTGCGAGGGCCCCTTGGGGAAGAGTGACCATAATATGGTAGAATTCTTAATGAAGATGGAGAGTGACCCAATTAATTCAGAGACTAGGGTCCTGAACTTAAAGAAAGGTAACTTCAATGGTATGAGACGTGAATTGGCTAGAATAGACTGGTTAATGATACTTAAAGGGTTGACGGTGGATAGGCAATGGTAAACATTTAAAGATCACATGGATGAACTTCAACAATTGTACATCCCTGTCTGGAGTAAAAATAAAACGGGGAAATTAGGCAGTGTGTTAAATCCAAGGAAAAGGCATATAAATTGGCCAGAAAAAGCAACAAACCAGAGGACTGGGAGAAATTTAGAATCCAGCAGAGGAGGACAAAGTGTTTAATTAGGACGAAGAAAATAGAGTACGAGAGGAAGCTTGCTGGGAACATAAAAACTGACTGCAAAAGTCTCTATAGATATGTGGAGAGAAAAAGATTAGTGAAGACTTGCAGTCAGATTCAGATGAATTTGTAATGGGGAACAAAGAAATGGCAGACCAGTTGAACAAATACTTTGGTTCTGTCTTCACGAAGACAGACACAAATAACCTTCTGGAAATACTAGGGGACCGAGGGTCTAGTGAGAAGGAGGAACTGAAGGAAATCCTCATTAGGCGGGAAATTGATGGGATTGAAGGTCGATAAATCGCCGGGGCCTGATAGTCTGCATCCCAGAGTACTTAAGGAAGTGGCCCTAGAAATAGTGGATGCCTTGGTGATTATTTTGCAACCGTCTATCAACTCTGGATCGGTTCCTATGGACTGGTGGGTAGCTAATGTAACACCACTTTTTTTTTAAAAAAAGAGCGTGAAAATGGGTAATTATAGACCGGTTAGCCTGACATCAGTAGTGGGGAAAATGTTGAAATCAATTATTAAACATGAAATAGCAACGCATTTGGAAAGCAGTGACAGGATCAGTCCAAGTCAGCATGGATTTATGAAAGGGAAATCATGCTTGACAAATATTCTAGAATTTTTGAGGATGTAACTAATAGAGTGGACAAGGGAGAACCAGTGGATGTGGTGTATTTGGACTTTCAAAAGGTTTTTGACAAGGTCCCACACAAGAGATTGGTGTGCAAAATCGAAGCACATGGCATTGGGGGTAATGTACTGACGTGGATAGAGAACTGGTTGGCAGACAGGAAGCAGAGAGTCAGGATAAACGGGTCCTTTTCAGAATGGCAGGCAGTGACTAGTGGGATGCCGCAGGGCGCAGTGCTGGGACCCCAGCTCTTTACAAAATACATTAATGATTTAGATGAAGGAATCAAGTGTAATATCTCCAAGTTTGCAGATAACACTAAGCTGGGTGGTGGTGTGAGCTGTGAGGAGGACGCTAAGAGGCTGCAGGGTGACTTGGACAGGTTAGGTGAGTGGGCAAATGCATGGCAGATGCAGTATAATGTGGATAAATGTGAGGTTATCCACTTTGGGGGCAAAAACACGAAGGCAGAATATTATCTGAATGGTGGCAGATTAGAAAAGGGGAGGTTCAACGAGACCTGGATGTCATGGTACATCAGTCATTGAAAGTTGGCATGCAGGTACAGCAGGCGGTGAAGACGACAAATGGTATGTTGGCCTTCATAGCTAGGAGATTTGAGTATAGGAGCAGGGAGGTATTACTGCAGTTGTGCAGGGCCTTGGTGAGGCCTCAGCTGGAATAGTGTGTTCCAGTTTTGGTCTCCTAATGTGAGGAAGGACGTTCTTGCTATTGAGGGAATGCAGCGAAGGTTCACCAGACTGATTCCTAGGATGGCAGGACTGACATATGAAGAGAGATTGGATCGATTGGGCCTGTATTCAATGGAGTTTAGAAGGATGAGAGGGGATCTCATAGAAACATATAAAATTCTGACGGGACTGGACAGGTTAAAGGCAGGAAGAATGTTCCCGATGTTGGGGAAGTCCAGAACCAGGGAACACAGTCTAAGGATAAGGGGTAGTCCATTTAGGACTGAGATGAGGAGAAACCTCTTCACTCAGAGAGTTGTTAACCTGTGGAATTCCCTACTGCAGAGAGCTGTTGATGCCAGATCATTGGATATATTCAAGTGGGAGTTAGATATGGCCCTTACAGCTAAAGGGATCAAGGGGTATGGAGAGAAAGCAGGAAAGGGGTACTGAGGTGAATGATCAGCCATGATCTTATTGAATGGTGGTGCAGGCTCGAAGGGCCGATTGGCCTACTCCTGCACCTATTTTCTATGTTTCTATGCCCCACCTGTGACAGACGGTGGTTCTCGTATTGGACTGTACAGCCACCTAAGAACTCATGTTAAGAGTGGAAGCAAGTCTTCCTCGATTCCAAGGGACTGCCTATGATGATGATATCTTAACAACTTAAAAGCACTTCACATAGAGAAAAGAGAAAAGAGCACAGACAAAAAGTTGGTTTAAAGTTTAATTTATCTGGATAATTAAGTTGTTTTCCTCAAAGACAAAACACTAAGAAATGTAATAGTTTGTCGGCAATCGATAAACATCGCACACAATGGGAAATCTTTGGTTCTTTTATAGCTGTGAACAGATGGAGATAGAAAAGAGGCACACATCGTTAGATCCAGCAAATGCTGCAAAAGTCAATCAGGACTGCAAACACAAAGCAGCAAGGACAAGGAGAAAACAGGAGTTTGGTCACAATTATTCTGTTTAAGTCAAATAAAATGATCTTCTGATGTATTCATTTATTTTATAAATGCAGAGAAGTTGTACTTAGTGACTCTAATCATAACTGTTGCTATGTATACTCAATTGCTGTGAAATAAGTTAGCTTAACAATTCATAGCGGTCCTCTTCTTACCAAGCATTTTTTCAGTCCACCTTTAAAAGTTTGAAGAAGCACGTGAAAGACACATGTTCCAGTTCAGAGCACAAGGGGACACTATTGTTACAACCCTCAATTACAATTGCAAGTTGCATATTCGACACCCCTAAAAACAAAATGCTCATGACTACTTATGGGAGTGAGTAACACCGCTGTACGAGAATAGCTAAGGCAACACCTTAACTTTGTATAGGTTGCATGTAGGAATTCTCAGAAAGACTTTTACAAGGTACCTCTTAAGGGGCTTGTTGCAAAAATTAAGATACATGGTGCTAAAAGAAATGAGGTCGCATGGATAGAGATGGCGAGGGGACAGAAAGCAAAGAGGGTAAATTATGCTTTTCAAATTGGCACGATGTAGGTATTGGTGTGCTCCAGGAATCAATGGTGGGACCAGTTTGGTTACAATTTAGGTAAAGGATTTGGATGAAGGCACAAGATGATGCTGCAGTATGCTGAAGGCAGTAAAATAGGGGGCATGGTAAACTAAGAATTTCAAAAGGTTGCAAGAGAACATAGCCAGGTTAAGGAATTAGGTAAGTTAGGTGGGAGATGGCTCAATGCAGACACATGTGAAGTGGTAGTTTGTGAAAAAGAATGAATGGAAGTAGAACGTAAATGGTAAAATTCTTCAGTACAGATATACAGCTCTTTAAAAGGTTGAAGCACAGGTAGAAATGACCATAAATGGGCAATTCTGAGTTGGTCACAGGGGCATTGAATATAAAAAGGAAGGAAGTAATGCTGATATTATTTAACATAATATAAGAACATAAGAAGCAGGAGTAGGCCATACGGCCCCTGGAGCCTGCTCCGCCATTTAATACAATCATGGCTGATCCAATCGTGGACTCAGCTCCATTTCCCTGCCCACTCCCCATAACCCCTTAATCCCTTATCAGTTAAGAAACTTTCTATCTCTGTCTTAAATTTATTCAATGTCCTGGCTTCCACAGCTCTGAGGCATTCCACAGATTCACAACCCTCAGAAGAAATTTCTCCTCATCTCAGTTTTAAATGGGCGGCCCCTTATTCTAAGATTATGCTTCATCAGTGGAAACATCCGCTCTGCATTCACCTTGTCAAGGCCCCTCATAATCTTATACGTTTCGATAAGATCACCTCTCATTCTTCTGAATTCCAATGAGTCGAGGCCCAACCTACTCAATCTTCCCTCATAAGTCAATCCCCTCATCTCTGGAATCAAACTAATGAACCTTCTCTGAACTGCCTCAAAAGCAAGCATATCCTTTCGTAAATATGGAAACCAAAATTGCACACAGTATTCCAGGTGTGGCCTCACCAGTACCTTGTATAAATGTAGCAAGATTTCCCTGCTTTTATACTCCATCCCCTTTGCAATTAAGGCCAAGATTCCATTAGCCTTCTTAATCACTTGCTGTACCTGCATAATAAACTTTTGTGTTTCATGCACAAGTACCCCCAGGTCCTGCTGTACTGCAGCCCTTTGTCATTTTTCTCCATTTAAATAATAATTTGCTCTTTGATTCTTTCTGCCAAAGTGCATGACCTCACACTTTCCAACATTATACTCCATCTGCCAAATTTTTGCCCATTCACTTAGCCTGTTTATGTCCTTGTGCAGATTTTGTGCACCCTCCTCACACATTGCTATTCCTCCCATCTTTGTATTGTCAGCAAACTTGGCTACGTTATACTCGGTGCTTTCTTCCAAGTCGTTAATATAGATTGTAAATAGTTGGGGTCCCAGCACTGATCCCTGTGGCACCCCACTAGTTAATGATTGCCAACCAGAGAATGAACCATTTGTCCCGAATCTCTGATTTCTGTTAGTTAGCCAATCCTCTCATCCATGCTAATATATTACCCCCAACCCCATCTTGTGGCACCTTGTCAAATGCCTTCTGGAAGTCCAAATATACTACATCCACTGGTTCCCCTTTATTCACCCTGTCCATTACATCCTCAAAGAGCTCCAGCAAATTTGTCAAACATAACTTCCCCTTCATAAATCCATGCATGCTGACTCTGCCTGACCGAATTATGCTTTCCCAAATGTCCTGCTACTGCTTCTTTAATAATGGACTCCAACATATTCCCAACCACAGATGTTAGGCTAACTGGTCTAGTTTCCTGCTTTTTGTCTGCCTCCTTTTTTAAATAGGGGCTTTACATTTGCAGTTTTCCAATCTGCTGGGTTCTCCCCAGAATCCAGGGAAGTTTGGTAAATTACAACCAATGCATCCACAATCCCTGCCGCTACTTCTCTTAAGAGCCTAGGATGCAAGCCATCAGGTCCAGGGGATTTATCCGCTTTGAGTCCCATTATCTTATTGAGTACCATCTCCTTAGTGATTGTGTTAAGTTCCTCCCTCCTTTAGCCCCTTGACTATCCATTCTCGGAATATTGTTAGTGTCCTCTACCGTAAAGACTGATACAAAATATTTGTTCAGAGTTTCTGCCATCTCCATGTTCCCCATCACCAATTCCCCGGTCTCGTCCTCTAAGGGACCAACATTTACTTTACCACTCTTTTCCTTCTTATATACCTATAGAAACTTTTGCTATCTGTTTTTATATATTGTGCTAATTTACTTTCATAGTCTATCTTCCCTTTTCTAATCATTTTTTGTCATTCTTTGCTGGCTTTTAAAAGCTTCCCAATCTTCTGTCCTCCCACTAGTTATGGCCACTTTGTAGGCTCTTGTTTTTAAATTGGATACCGTCCTTTATTTCTTTAGTTAGCCATGAATGGCTATCTTTTCTCACGCCCCTTTCTCTTCACTGGAATATATTTTTCTTGAGTTGTAAAATATCTCCTTAAATGTACATCAACGTTCATCAACCGTCCTACATTTTTCCAGTCCACTTTAGCCAACTCTGTCCTCATACCTTCATAGTCTCCTTTATTTAAGCTTAGTACGCTGGTTTGAGATCCAACTGTCTCACCCTCCATCTGAATTTGAAATTCAACCATGCTATGATCATTCATTCCAAGGGGGCCCTTTACTAGGAGATTGTTTATTAATCCTGTCGCATTACACAGGACCAGATCTCAGATAGCCTGCCCCTTGGTTGGTTCCGTTACATACTGCTCAAGGAACCCGTCCCCTTATGCACTCTGAACTCTTCCTCTAGGCTACCCTGACCAATTTGATTTGTCCAATCAATATAGAGGTTAAAATCACCCATGATTATTGCTGTTCCCTTTTTACAAGCCCCCACTATTTCCTGGTTTACACTCCAACCAACAGAGTTGCTACTGTTAGGGGGCCTATAGACTATGCCCACTAGTGGCTTTTTCCCCTTATTGTTCCTTAACTTTGAGGCTAGAGTTTCAATACTGCACCCAGTTCTGGGCGTCATGTCATGGGAAGGATATTAGAGCTATGGAAAATGAATATTCACTAAAATGATATGACTGGTAGGCAAACTCATACCAATGAGGCACAAACAGGATTATTGCAAAGATAAAGGGGAAGTTGAAGACATTTTTTCATACAATATGTGATTAGAACATGCTTTACTGCAAATGAGGTAGAGACAGTCGTATTTAAAGTGGAATAGGGAAACAGGTGTTGAGTGGAATAGACAGTTCCAGTTAGAGCTACCCTAGGCACCGGTATGATAGATCGAATGGCTTCTTTTTGTACTGTAATTTCTATGACTACGATGAAGATTCCTTCTATATTTACCACTTTCAATTGTTAGATGATCATTTTTAAAGTTGAACTGAAGGAGACAAAAAAGAATTAAAAAGGTCAGAAAATAGATTCAATAGGAAACTCCAAGTTTTTACGTCCTCTTTCCTTGACTGGGTCAGAAAAGTTTTTTTTTTTGCAGATTGAACTCGCCACTGGAGTTGGTACCAAGTTCTTCTTTCTAACCAGTTCTGTTGGCACTGAACTGTTCAAAGCCAGCCAAGTACAGGTTAGCTCCGATATAAACCATTTATAAAGGCCAGTGGAAGCACAATGTCAAAAAATTCACTCATTTGTTACCAAAGGCAACCCAAAGTAGCTATTTGAGAATTCACTCCAGGCCAACAAATTCAACTAGATGATGTAGTGTCACATGCAATTCAGCTTAGAGATGCATGGAAGTCCAACCTCATCGTCCATTGAGCTGCTCTGTAGTACAAGCACAGAATGCAATCTGTTCAAAAAGATTCCAATGACGAGGATAGATGACAGCATCGAGTATCAGTGAGGTAAATACTCTCAAGTAAAATACCTGTAGCTTGAGCTGTAATTATAAAATGTTTTTCCTTGGCTATAGAACAGGTGTCTTCTGTCAGCTGGCATGGTGTACAAGAGGTTCAGGAAGTCAGGCAGAAAGACAGAACAGAATCCAGTTAAAACGACTTCTTTATGAATCTAACCAAGCAGATCAGCATCAGGTTTCAAGTCACAGAAATGAATTTCTATCAAAGAAATTCATGTCATGGTGTAACCCGTTAATTAATGTTGGGCTGTATTGCAGTTGGAAGTAATGTTGAGATACATTTAGTTTTAAAGCTGTGGATAGGCACTGCCAATGAACAACAGCTTCCTCGGGGAACCTCTTCAAACGTACACTCGGTGATATGTTCAAAATGCAGTGACCCGGAATTTGTCGTCAGCAGCGAAGCAACAGCACTCGCCGTTGGCCTTGAAGAAAGCTGCCCACTGGGATCTAGCAATCTCTGGGGCATCAATTTCAGCTCTTCCGACCTTTGTTTGAATCTGGTGCTAAATCAAGCAAATCCCCAACATCAAGCAACAATGATGTCATCAAACTAGCCAAGCATCTAATCACATTGAAGAATTGTCAGACAGCAAACCAGGAAGTAAAATGCAGAGATTCTAATTTACTTTTTAGACATTTTACTGAGTGAAATAAAGATTGGGACAGACATATAGAATTAAAGTAGAAGCTGAAATGTCAAACAAACTTTAAATATATTTTAAAAACATGTAATTGTTAATCATTAGTGGAAAAATTTGACATTCCAAATATAAAATTCGTTTTTCAGGGCCAGAACAGCTGTTCAGCAGTCAATATGGTGTTAAAAACCCAGTTACATCTCTTTCAACAAGGCTTAACTTTTTCAGGGGTGGCGGGGGATGATTTAAACAGTAATATTCCAGCATAGTATAGAAAGTTGTCGTCATTGTATGTGATTTAAATTTAATGTCGGCTCTGGCGAAGTCCACAACGCAACCTGTGGCAGAGCAAGGAATGGCTGACTACAACTTCAGGATTTCCGTATTTATCTGCACATGCATTAAATCCTGAAGTTGCTGTTAGTTTCAGAGGGGTAATGATGTGAACGTTGACAGCTTCGCCATCAATACCACCACAAAATCCAGGCCATGGTTTTTTCACTCAGTGCAAATTCCTGATGCCCATCAGTAAATATAACTGAATTATTCAACCAATTATCTGCAAATAAACTATATGGGCTAGATTTTCAGTTTTGCCGTTTTCAGGGTGAAAACTGAGGCAGGGTGGGTAACATTTGCACTGTGTGGAGAAATTTTTGCCATCTGGGCCCTGTGCCAGGGGCGCAGCGCAAAGGGAGGCATTGCACAACTCTCACGGTGCCAAAATGGTAACCTCACCGACTAAAGTGCGGGGCCAGGACTGTTCAGAGAGAGCCCTTGCCGGGGCGGAGGGGAGAATCACAAAAAACATTGCCCACACAGATGACGAGACTCGAAGTGCTCATCGTTCTCCTGGATGCTTTTCCTCCATTTTGGATGGTCTTGGGCCAGGGATTCCCAGGTGCCAGTGGGGATGTCACATTTTTATCAAGGAGGCTTTGAGGGTGTCTTTGAAACATTTCCTCTGCCCACTTGGGGCTCAATTGCCGTGTAGGAGTTCCAAGTGGAACGCTTGCTTAGGCAATCTTGTGTCGGGCATGCGGATGATGTGGCCCGCCCAATGGAGCTGGTCGAGCATGGCGAATGCTTCGATGCTGGATATGTTGGCCTGTGCGAGAACACAGATTCTGGTGCATCTATCCTCCCAGCGGATTTGCAGGATCTTGCGGAGGCAGCGTTGGTGGTATTTCGCCAGCGCTTTGAGATGTCTGCTGTATATGCTAACCACTCTCTGGATGAAGTATCTCCTGAATTAGTGACTATTTATGGCTCCGAGTTTTGGACTTTCCCCACAAGTGAAAATATCTTCACTACATCTACCCTTTCAGAACCTTAAAGCCTGTCAGGTCATTCCTCAGCCTTCTCTTTTCTTCAGAAAAGAGCACCAAGCTTGTTCAATATTTCTCGATAGGTACAGCCTTAGTTCTGGTATCATTCTAGTTAGTCTTTTTTTTTTAAATCATCATCTTCAGTGCCTCTATATCCCTTTTGTAAAAGAGACCAGAACTGCACAGTACTCCAAGTTTGATCTAACCAAGGTTATATACAAATTTAAACATAACTTCTCTGCTTTTCAATTCTATCCCTGCAGAAATGAATCCCAGTGCTTATAGTTTGCATTTTATGGCCTTATTAACCTACAGTGCTGCTTTGTTATTGGAAACTATTTTCTTTGAAATTGAAACTTGTCGCCAGCTACTTAGTCCCATCCAAAGATCACAAGAGGAAATCTAGTGCAATATATTTTACTTTATATTGTCCATAAATACAAATGTGCCGGTTTTGATGTGCAATGTAAATTCACATGCTGAGTACAAGCAGCACAGATATGAGCGATCACTTTCAATTCTTTTATTCAAAGGTTTGAAGTAGAAAAATATTTGCAGTTGCATTGCACCTTGTATAGTTGGAATATTCAAATCACTTCACATACATGAATTACTTTAAAGTGCAGCAGCTGTTCTGCAGGTAAAGTCTGAACTGCAAATTAGCACAATTCACAATACAAAACAGCACTTTCTGACAACATATCAAGTTATTTTGCTGGAGTAAACTGGAGGATTTCTCCATATTTTGGGATATCATGCAGATATAAATACTTTGTTTTGTTATGGTTGTACCCATGCTGTCAGGGGAAGTGTTCAGCTGAAGTGAAGACTATGCACTTGCTTGATCGGGAGGGCCATTCAGTGAAGGACTTTGAGTCATGTTTCACATTGAAGGCACTCTATATGGGGCTCAATTTTGGCCGAGCCCGTTTTTCGGCGCACTTACTGGAGTTGCGTCGCAGATGCGCAAAAAAAATGTTGGAAATTTGGCCACTGAATGGCCTCTTCACTGCAGTCATGCAGTGTGGCCAGTCGCTCTGCGTTGGAAAATGTGCCGGGACGTCTGCACAAGCCGAGTGATTAGTGATGTCCGCGCATGCGTAGTAGCGCTGCGAATCTGCAACAACAGTCCCAATTTGTCAACATACTGATGCAGGTCTGTGTCAGTTTGAGAGCGTGGCGATGTTCTTCCTCCCTCTCGTCAGCCTTGTGCTGTTTTCTCCTCACGCTGCCGCTATTCTGCCATCTCATTGGCGCTGAATTTACAGCATTCCCTCTCTTCGAATCTGTGTTGCTCTTATTATCTCTCTCTCTCACTGAAACTGGGACTCCTTTTGGTAAAATTCTCTCAAATTCTGCCTCTTTTGTTGGGCTAGGGGCGTGCAGGTGAACTGATAGAAATTACCGACAGGAGCATTATCGGTTCTCCTGCCTACCCCTAGTCCTGGCCGATCTCTTCGTACTCCTGACTGCTGGTGATTTCTAAGAGATCGACTGCAGCAGGAGGCCACTCGGCCAGGGCTAGGAGCGGACAGGAGAACTGATGGTGCTCCTGCCTGCCAGTGATTTCTATCGGTTCTCCTGCCCGCCCCTAGTCCAGGCCAAGTGGCCTCCCGCACAGGCCCGCTGCCTTCCCGGGTCGAGTGCAGAAAGGTGAATTGCAGTTTGAAGACGAAGAGAAGACTTCAATTTTTTATTTCTTATAGAATTGTGAGTAGTTTTTGTTTGCAAACATTGCTACGGGTAAGGCTTGGTTAGTTTAGGTGCAAGTTCTCTCCGCTTCCTGCCCCTATCCTAGGCCGAATGGCCTCCAATGTACCTACCTGCGCCAATTTCTTTAACTCTCCACAAGGGTTTTCTCAAATGGCCATATACGCTGGCTTAAATAGAAATGGAATAACTATTAGCTGGCCAAAGTTGCCTAAATGGACAGAAGTGGCATCTGTGACTGGTAACGCCCCCTTTTGAGAAAAAAAAAACGAACCTAAAATAAAACGTAATTAACTGAGTTACGCTGGTGCAAATTGATTGGGGAACTGGGGATTTTTAAGTTACACCAGAAAAAGCTCTAGGCTGATTCCGGAGATGAGGGGGTTACCTTATGATGATAGATTGAGTAGACTGGGTCTTTACTCATTGGGAGTTCAGAAGGATGAGGGGTGATCTTATAGAAACATTTAAAATAATGAAAGGGATAGACAAGATAGAGGCAGAGAGGTTGTTTCCACTGGTCGGGGTGACTAGAACTAGGGGGCACAGCCTCAAAATACGGGGGAGCCAATTTAAAACCAAGTTGAGAAGGAATTTCTTCTCCCAGAGGGTTGTGAATCTGTGGAATTCTCTGCCCAGGGAAGCAGTTGAGGCTAGCTCATTGAATGTATTCAAATCACAAATAGATAGATTTTTAACCAATAAGGGAATTAAGGGTTATGGGGAGCGGGCGGGTAAGTGGAGCTGAGTCCACGGCCAGATCAGCCATGATCTTGTTGAGTGGCGGAGCAGGCTCGAGGGGCTAGATGGCCTACTCCTGTTCCTAATTCTTATGTAAAAAAAAACGGAGCAACTCCTGGCCAAAATTGAGCCCATGAAATGGAGATGTATGGCACAAAGGGAACAGAGGTTCCACCTCCTACCAAAAAATATTACTCAGGATCCCCCTTCACAAACATAATTGCATTAATGGTGAAATTAGTAGAACAACTTGTGATTATATAGCTCTTTAAAATATTAGAATGATCCAAGTGCTTCACAGGAGCGTAATCGAACTAAGTTTGACACCGAGCCAATAGGGAGATAATAGGACAGGTAACCAAAGCTTGGTCTAAGATCGGTTTTAAGGAGCATCTTAAAGGAGAGCCAGAGTGATGTAGGGAAGCAATTCCAGTGTTTAGGGCCTAGGAGGGCCACCAATGATAGAATGATAAATTGGGGATGCACAAAAGGCCAGAATTGGAGAAGTGCAGAGATCTTGGGAGAGTTGTAGGGCTGGAAAAGGTTACAGAGAAAGGGAGGGCTGAGGTCATGGAGGGATCTGAAAACAAAGACTTTTTTTTTTAAATCAAGCGGTTGCCAGACCAGCGAACACAGGGGTGATGGGTGAACAGGACTTGGTGCCAGTTAGCATACTGACAGGTTAACAACTGATGTACCTGTACTATATCATCCATTTTCAGACCACTAGAATGTGCACTACTGAAAGGTTCTGGAAATGTTAAGATTTTATACAACAACCCCTTTTTAAACAGGCAGGAGAGGGGGAGATTTTGGAAGAGAGGTGACAACTTATTGATGAAACAGGCCAAAGTCACTCCAGAAAGATTAAGAAAAACTAAGCTACAATGCAAGTTTCTCACACACATAGCCAAATAGCTTCCACCCGAGTTAGTCATTCCAGTTAAATGCATCCCTATGTGACATTATGTCAGATATTTGGGGACCCATTGCCCCCATTCATATATACAAAGAAGTCTGTTGATACCATTTAGAGCAGAAACAGCAAAAGCCCTGCAGCAATTATTTAACCTGCACAATGCTTTGTATTCAGTATTACATTTACAATATAACTGTTTTCCCCATGCAGTCTTGTAACCTTTTTTAAACTACAAAGCTGATACGAATACATATTGTGTGCGTCTAGTTTTAATGCTCAAAATTAAAATGCTTTATTCTAAATTTGATTATGCAAGTTGAATAGTTTGTGCAAAGGCTAGCCCACAAATCCTTTCTTCAATTTCCTTTGTATTGGGAGAGTAATTTTTTGGAATTCTCAATATCTTAAATTAGAACATTAGACTGGTCACATTGCAATCAAATTTGTGATTTGAAATCATTCAGATGGGTTAATCTAATGTGTCAGACTACATTGGTTCAAGGCCTACGGGTCCCAAATGATGCACTTTATGGTTCTGCTGCTAAAGCACTCTGTATTGTGCAATCGAGTTTATATGGGTCAGACCCCCAACGTTGGATGTTTCCTTCAGTCACAAGTGTATTCAGATGGTGGCAACAAACTTGCAGTGAAGAACAAGTTGAAATTAGCCTGCTGTATTTTTTTTAAAAAGCCTCAAAAAATCTTTAAATTATTTTTTCAGTTTCACACTTTTGCCTTTCTCCATGCCTCCCCCACCCCCACACAAAAAAAAACACATCAGGTTCTCCCCTTCAATTATGTGTCATGTTAACCTTCTAATTTGAAAGAAACAATTTGCATTTATCTAGCGCCTTTTGTATCCTCATGTCATCCTAAATCAATTAATTATTTTGAAGTGCAGTCACTGTTGAAATGTAGAGAAACAGCAGCCAATTAACACATATCATGGCTCCACAAACATCACTGAGAAGAATGACAGTTTATTTATTTTCTTTAGTGGCATTTTCTGATGGATAAATGTTGGCTAGGACACCGGAAAAATTCTTTATCTAATAGTTCCATGCAACCTTTCATGTTTACCTTAAAAGGCAGGCGCTGGGGCCTCAGTTCAGGCTCTCCTCCGAAAGACGGCACCTCCAACAATGTAGCACTCCTTCAGCCTAGTTTATGCGCTCAAGTCCTGGAGTAGGAGGGTTTGAACGTACAACCTTCTGACTTAGAGAGCAGATTGATACCACTGAAACATTCAGAAACAATACTTTTCTCTGCACTAGGATTAAAATGTGCAGAGCAGTTTTATGTCAGAGGACTCCAATGGAAAGCTCCCGCCATCCATTGTTAAAATTAGGTGTGGTCAGGAATCAGTCAGAGCGGACCTCGGTGACCAGGCAAAAACACTCAGCATCTCGAGAACACAGATGAGTTAACATTTCAGAATTTGGTCTCCTATGCTCTATCAAGAACTGCTATTGTGACTTTAGCTGTTCCAGTTTCTCCATTCCACTCACTCTAATCTATCTCCCTCTCGAAACTTGCAGTATTTCATTCTCTCAGGTCCATTCCTGACATCACTGTCAAACCCATTGATAATGGGGCACTACCTCAGTCAGGGTTCACATTTCTGATTGCTATTCAGTCATGCTTTGTCAAAGGCAAATGAGCCAAAGGTAGGTAGCGGAAATGCTACAAGGACACCCTCAAAGCCTCCCTGATAAAGTGCGACATCCCCACTGACATCTGGAAGTCCCTGGCCCAAGACCGCTCGAAGTGGAGGAAGAGGGCGCAGAGCACCTCGAGTCGCAGCGCCGAGAGCATGCAGAAATCAAGCGCAGGCAGTGGAAAGAGCGTGTGGCAAACCAATCCCAACCACCCCGTCCCTCAATGACTATCTGTCCCACCTATGACAGAGTCTGTGGCTCTCATATTGGACTGTTCAGCCACCAAAGAACTCACTTCAGGAGTGGAAGCAAGTCTTCCTCGATCCTGAGGGACTGCCTATGATGATGATATTAAAGTGTGCAGGGCGGTGTGTGTGGGGAGACAGAATAGGGCTTGGTTGTGAGATCTCATGTAGTTGAACACTCATCATCAAGGTGTGTGCATGAATAATGACTAGATGGGCACAGCAATGAAGAGAAACCAGTACCTATAGCCCAACAAGGAGTGACTGCCTGGGTTAGGGTCTAAACTTGCAAGTAAAAAAGAATACCATATCCAGTATCAGCATCATTGAGGCAATTCGGACGAAAACTTGTAGATTTTCCCTGTGACTATTAGTGCCCTCCAAATGTCCAGTATCAAGCTCCGTCCATAAGTTAAACAGTCCATGTGACAAGTTATTTTAGCTAAAAGATCTATTATGTACGTATTTTGTATAACAGAAGTTGGGGGGGGGGGGGAAAGCGGTGAGAAAAGGAGTACTGGAAATGGCACTGTTGTGCTTCTATATGGCCAGAATGATTGGATCCAACTTTCCCATTTTTTTTTCATCTGATGCCACAAAAGTCAGCTGCAAATGTCATCAATAGTCCTGGTCATGATAAGAGCAATGGGTTTCTCCTTCAAACCAAGTGCCTAATTATTCCAGCGTGGATTCTGCCACTAATGGAACATTTTTGTGAAATGAATGGCTTGGGGCAGAGCTCAGCACTCAAGAATGTATGTAGGCTTTTATCAATTTTCAGAAAAATGGATTACTTATGAATAGTCCCGTTTAATTATTGTTTAAAAAAAAAATCTCACAATCAAAAATGGACATGTTAAATAATATGCCCATTTGTGAAGCTAATTAGATGGCTGTGGAGAGATTAAAGGCCATAGCTGCTCCAACTAGAGAATGCATCCATCAAAAATTGCCTTGAAGCAGAAAAAGGCCCCATGCTAACTTTTGTCAAGACAGTATATTGATTCACCAGACAGTTACAGCATTCAGAACCAAAGTACTGAAAGCATTAACTATTTATGGTAGCAATACTGATTGTAGTTCTGATTTCCACTTCACAGTCACTTTCAAATAATTTCAAATTAAAACTACTCTAGAAAGGTTCACCGCCATTTTTTATGCCTAAATTCCCTAGAACACAGCAAATTATTTCACCAATCTATTTAAAACATGAACAGAGTTTCATCAATAGTACCTGTTTCATATTTTACCAACATGAATTATAAATTCCTGTCCAGATTTTAAACAGAAAAAAAAGTGCACAGCCTAAACTGACCAGGAAGTAATGGTCCAGCTCTGGAATGAGCCTTTCCAAACCAATTCATGAAGTCCAGGTTTATATTTTGTACTTGCCGATGTATCTGGTTTCAATTTTATGGACCTGGATGTTTGGAATGGGCTGCTCTTAACACTGTTGCCTCATTGAAAGATAAATGCTGAATCAGAACACTAAGGTCTATTAATATTCGCAACTAGAGATATATGTAAAGTTAATGGGAATATGTCTTTAAACATTGTGCCCATGAGGCGCCACAACATCCATCCAAGTGCTCCACAAAGACATATAGGTTGGACAATCTTGTCCTCTTCCAACATCCACAGATACACACTTTCCACTGGGCAACAATCAGGAGCAGTAAGAAGAGCTGATTTTGTTATTTGTTAATTATGGTGACCAAATAAAAGAGTCATAGTAGGTCTCAAATTTTGCCACCACATTGATTGCCAAAAATTGTTTGAGCTGCAACCTAACAAATTAGCTTCTAGACGTATGCATCCTTCCTAAAGTGTGGTCCCCAGAATTGGACACAATTCTCCAGTTGGGGCCGAACCAGTGTTTTATACAGGTTTATAATTTCCACACTATTGTACTTTAAACCTCCATTTATGAAGCCCAGGATCCCATAGGCCTTTTCAACAATTTATGCATACATACCCCCAGGTCTCTCTGTTCATGCACTCCCTTTAGGATTGTACCATTTAGTTTATATGTCCTCTCCTCATCCTTTCTCGCAAAATATATCACTTCACACTTTTCTGCGTTAAGCTTCATCTGCCACTTGTTCGCCTATTTCACCAGACTGTGTCTTCCTGAAGTCTATCACTCTCCTCCTCACCGCTCACTATACTTCCAAGTTTTATGTCATCTGCAAATTATGAAATTGTGCCCTGTACACCTACATCCAAGCCATTTATATACATCACGAAAAGTAGTGGTTCTAGAACGGACCCCTGGGGAACACCATTGTATACCTTCCTCCAGGCCGATAAACAACCATTCACCACTACTCTCGGTTGCCTGTCATTTAGCCAATTTCGTATCCAAGCTGCCACTGTCCCTTTTATTCCATGGGTTTCAATTTTGCTGTTACACTTTGTCGAACACCTTTTGGAAATCCAGGTACATTACGTCAACTGCATTGCCCTCATTAACCTCCTCTATTTCCTCATCAAAAAACTCGATCAAGTGGCTTAAACACTATTTGCCTTTAACGAATCCGAGCTGGATTTCCTTTATTATTCCACATCTATCCAAGTGACTGTTAATTTTGCCCCCGATTACTGTTTCTAAAAGCTTCCCTAATATAGAGGTTAAACTGACTGGCATGTAGTTGCTGGGTTTATCTTTACTCCCTTTTTTGAATAGTGTAACATTTGCAATTCTCCAGTCCTCTAGCACCACACCCGTATCTATGGAGGATTGGAATATTATGGCCAGTACCTCCACGATTTCTGCCCTCAATTCCTTCAGCATCCTAGGATGCATCCCATCCGCTCCTAGTAATTTATCTACTTGAAGTACAGTCAGCCGTTCTAATACCGCCTATCAATTTTTATCCCATCAAATGTCTCCACTACCTCCTCGTTCACTATGTCTATGGCAGTATCCTTTTCCTTGGAGAATTTAGATGCAAAGTACTCATTTAGTACCTCAGACATAGCCTCTGCCTCCTTGCACAGGTCTCCTTTACTATTTAAATGCCTATGGAATACTTTTGGATTCACTTTTATGTTGGCTGCTATTCTATTCTCATATCGTCTTTTTATCCCTTATTTGCTTGTTCACTTCTCTCAACTTTCTATATATAGTCTGGTTTTCAGATACATTTGCAACCTGCTATCTGTCATATGCGCTCTTTTTCTGCTTCATCGTATTCTCTATGTTTTGTCATCCAGGGAGCTCTGACTTTAGTTGCCCTACCTTTCCCCCTCGTGGGAATGTACCTCGACTGTACGCGAACTATTTCCTCTTTAAAGGCAGCCAATTGTTCCACGACAGTTTTGTCTGCCAATCTTTGATTCCAGTTTACTCGGGCCAGATCCGTTCTCATCCAACTGAAATTGGTCTTCCCCCAGTTAAAACATTTTTACTCTAGATTGCTCCCTGTCCTTTTCCATAGCTAATTTAAGCCTTATGATACTATGATCACTGTTCCCTAAATGTTCACCGACTAACATCTGCTCCACTTGACCTACCTCATTCCCCAGAACTAGATCCAACAATGCCTCCTCCCTCATCAGGCTGGAAACATACTAACCAAGAAAATTTTCCTGAACAAGTCAAGAATTCTTCCCCTTCTCTGCCGTTTACACTGACGATCCCAGTCTATATTAGGATAGTTGAAGTCTCCCATTATTACTATGCTAGAGTTCTTGCACCTCGCTCTAATTTCTCTGCAAATTTGTTCCTCTATGTCTTTCCCACTGTTTGGTGATCTGTAGAATACACCTAGTAGTGTAATAGCACCTATATTATTTAACCCTTCCCATACAGATTCTGTCATTGACCCCTCCAGGACATCCTCCCGCTCCAGCACTAACATTCCCCCTAATCAATGCTGCCACACCACCTATCTTTCCTGAACACCTTATAAGGTGTTCGAGCTGCAGGAGTTCGTGGTTGAGGAGGCCGATAAAAGGCCCGTCGGGGAGTGCGAGGTCGAGGAGGAGTTGGGGAGTTCGTGGTTGTGGAGGCCTATAAAAGGCCCGTCGAGGAGTCGTCGGGGAGTTCGAGATGCAGGAGTTCGTGGTTGAGGAAGCCTATAAAAAGGCCCATTGAGGAGTTCGAGCTGCGGGAGCTCGTGGTTGAGGAGGCCAGCCGGTGCAGCTGCAGCAGGGAAAAAAGTAGAAAGAAATCGAAAGGTGACGTCACAGCCAAGGAGTAAGTGATTGGTGAGTAGTTTGTCTTTTCTTTATTAGTAAGTAACCTTTCGCACTGTTGTTGCCAAATTAAGTTTATCACGGCAGGAGAGCTCGAACACGTGTTATGCTCCTCCTGTACTATGTGGGAAGTCAGGGACGCTTCCAGTGTCCCTGACGACTGCATATGCGGGAAGTGTCCGGTTGCAGCTCCTGATGGATCGCATTACAGATGGATTCATTCTGGAGCATGCACGATGCTGAGAATGACGTGAATAGCACGTTTAGTGAGTTGGTCTTACCGCAGGTAAAGAGTACACAGCCAAATAGGGAATGGGTGACCAACAGGAAGAGCAGTACAAGGAAGGAAGTGCAGGGGTCCCCCGAGGTCATGCCCCTGCAAAACAGATACATCGCTTTGGGTACTGTTGAGGGGGATGACTCATCAGGGGAGGGCAAAAGCAGCCAGGTCCATGGCACCGTGGGTGGCTCTGCTGCACAGGAGGGCAGGAAAAGAGTGGGAGAGCTATAATGATAGGAGATTCAATTGTAAGGGGAATAGATAAGACGTTTCTGCGGCCACAACAGAGACTCCAGGATGGTATGTTGCCTCCCTGGTGCAAGGGTCAAGGATGTCTCGGAGCGGGTGCAGGGCATTCTGAAAAGGGAGGGTGAACAGCCAGTTGTCGTGGTGCATATAGGTACCAACAATATAGCTAAAAAAATGGGATGAGGTCCTACAAGACTAACTTCGGGAGCTAGGAGCTAAATTAAAAAGTAGGAACTCAAAAGTAGTAATCTCAGGATTGCCACCAGTGCCATGCGCTAGTCAGAGCAGGAATCGCAGGATAGCTCAGATGAATACGTGGCTTGAGGAGTGATGCAGAAGGGAGGGATTCAAATTCCAGGGACATTGGAACTGGTTCTGGGAGAGGTGGGACCAGTACAAACCAGACGGTCTGCACTTGGACAGTACCGGAACCAATGTCCTAGGGGGAGTGCTTGCTAGTGCTGTTGGGGAGGAGTTAAACTAATATAGCAAGGGGATGGGAACCTAGGCAGGGAGACAGAGGGAAGTAGAATGGGGGCAGAAGCAAAAGGTAGAAGGAAGAACAGTAAAAGTGGAGGGCAGAGAAACCCAAGGCAAAAAGCAAAAAGGGCCACATTACAGCAAAATTCTAATGGGGCATAGTGTGTTGGAAAGACAAGCCTGAAGGCTCTGTGCCTCAATGCGAGGAGTATTCGGAATAAGGTGGATGAATTAACTGCGCAGATAGCAGTTAACGGGTATGATGTAATTGGCATCATGGAGACATGGCTCCAGGGTGACCAAGGCTGGGAACTCAACATCCAGGGGTATTCAACATTTAGGAAGGATAGACAGAAAGGAAAAGGAGGTGGGGTGGCATTGCTGGTTAAAGAGGAAATTAATGCAATACTAAGAAAGGACATTAGCTTGGATGATGTGGAATCGGTATGGGTGGAGCTACAGAATACCAAGGGGCAGAAAACACTAGTGGGAGTGGTGTACAGATCACCAAACAGTAGTAGTAAGGTTGGGGACAGCATCAAACAAGAAATTAGGGATGCATGCAATAATCATGGGTGACTGTAATCTACATATTGATTGGGCTAACCAAACTGGTAGCAATGCGATGGAGGAGGATTTCCTGGAGTGTCTTAGGGATGGTCTTCGAGACCAATATGTCGAGGAACCAACCAGGGAGCTGGCCATCCTAGACTGGGTGATGTGTAATGAGATAGGACTAATTAGCAATCTTGTTGTGCGAGACCCCTTGGGGAAGAGCGACCATAACATGGTAGAATTCTTTATTAGGATCCCAGAGTACTTAAGGAAGTGGCCCTAGAAATAGTGGATGCCTTGGTGATCATTTTCCAACAGTCTATTGACTCTGGATCAATTCCTATGGACTGGACGGTAGCTAATGTAACACCACTTTTTAAAAAGGGAGGGAGAGAAAGCGGGTAATTATAGACCGGTTAGCTTGACATCAGTGGTGGGGAAAATGTTGGAATCAATTATGAAATAGCAGTGCATTTGGAAAGCAGTGACAGGATCGGTCCAAGTCAGCATGGATTTATGAAGAGGAAATCATGCTTGACAAATCTTCTGGAATTCTGTGAGGATGTAACCAGTAGAGTGGATAAGGGAGAACCAGTTGATGTGGTGTATTTGGACTTTCAAAAGGCTTTTGACAAGGTCCCACACAAGAGATTGGTGTGCAAAATCAAAGCACATGGAATTGGGGGTAATATACTGACATGGATAGAGAACTGATTGGCAGACAGGAAGCAGAGAGTCGTGATAAACAGGTCCATTTCAGAATGGCAGGCAGTGACTCGTGGAGTGCCGCAGGGTTCAGTGCTGGGACCCCAGCTCTTTACAGTATACATCAATGATTTGGATGAAGGAATGGAGTGTAATATCTCCAAGTCTGCAGATGACACTAAACTGGGTGGCGGTGTGAGCTGTGAGGGGGACGCTAAGAGGCTGCAGGGTGACTTGGACAGGTTAGGTGAGGTGAGTGGGCAAATGCATGGCAGATGCAGTATAATGTGGATTATTGAGAGGTTATCCACTTTAGGGGCAAAAGCGCGAAGACAGACTATTATCTGAATGGTGGCAGATTAGGAAAAGGGGAGGTGCAACGAGACCTGGGTGTCATGGTTCATCTATCATTGAAAGTTGGCACACTGGTACAGCAGGCGGTGAAGGCGGCAAATGGTATGTTGGCCTTCAGCGCTAGGGGATTTGAGTATAGGAGCAGGGAGGTTTTACTGCAGTTGTACAGGGCCTTGGTGAGGCCTCACCTCGAATATTATGTTCAGTTTTGGTCTCCTAATCTGAGGAAGGATGTTCATGCTATTGAAGGAGTGCAGCGAAGGTTCACCAGACTGATTCCCGGGATGGATGGACTGACATATGAGAAGAGACTGGATCAACTGGGCCTTTATACATTGGAGTTTAGAAGGATGAGAGGGGATCTCATAGAAACATACAAGATTCTGACGGGATGGGACAGGTTAGATGCGCGTAGATTGTTCCCGATGTTGGGGAAGTCCAGAACCAGGGGACACAGTCTTAGGATAGGGGTAGGCCATTTAGGACTGAGATGAGGAGAAACTTCTTCACAGAGTTGTTAACCTGTGGAATTCCCTGCCGCAGAGAGTTGTTGATGCCAGTTCATTGGATATATTCAAGAGGGAGTTAGATATGGCCCTTACTGCTAAGGGGATCAAGGGGTACGGAGAGAAAGCAGGAAAGGGGTACTGAGGGAATGATCAGCCATGATCTTATTGAATGGTGGTGCAGGCTCAAATGGCTTACTCCTGCACCTATTTTCTATGTTTCTATAGGCCCAAGTTTCCACACGATAAAAAACGGGCGCCACCTCCGAGCTGGGCGCCCATTTTCCACGCCGGAAACGGCGCCAGAAAAAAAAGGCGCAATTCTGGAACACCCTGCAGCTCCATGTCTACTTGGCGCGGCGCCCAGGGGGACGGAGCCTACCACTCGCGCCGATTTTGTATGTGGGAGGGGGCGGGTACCATTTAAATTAGTTTTTTTCCTGCCGGCAACCCTGCGCGTGCGCGTTGGAGGCTTCGCGCAGTGTGAAGGAAACATTGGCACTCGGCCATTTTTGCAGTTCTTTGTAGCCGTTTACATTTTTTAATAAAAGCACATTGCCATCAGCACATCAGCACCGAGGCTTCTTGCAGCAGGAAGCCTCAGAAAGTTGAGGCAGCCGTTTCCCTCCCCCCCCCCCCCCCGCCCCCGCCCGCGGCTTCCTCCCTCCCCCCCCCCCGCGGGAACGAACGGCTGCCTCCTCCCCCCCCCCTCCCCCCGGAACAAACGGCTGCCTCAACTTGTGAGGCTTCCTGCAGCATGCTCCCTGGCTGAAGCACTTTCACACAGGTAGGAAGATGGTTTATTTAATCTTTTCTTTGCTTATAAATGTTTATTCAGGTTGGATTTATTTGTATAATATTTGTACAAGTATAAATAAGGATTTATTATAGAATTTAATGACTTCCCTTCCCTCCCCCCACCACCTCGTTCTGGACGCCTAATTTGTAACCTGCGCCTGATTTTTTAATGTGTAGACAAGGTTTTTTCAGTTCTACAAAAATCTTCACTTGCTCCATTCTAAGTTAGTTTGGAGTACGTTTTCACTGTGGAAACTTTGAAATCAGACGTCAGTGGCCGGACACGCCCCCTTTTGAAGAAAAAATTCTGTTCCAAAGTGAAACTGTTCTACCTGACTAGAACTGCAGAAAAAAAAATGTGGAGAATTGCGATTTCTAAGATAGTCCGTTCTCCACCAGTTGCTCCTAAAAATCAGGCGCAAATCATGTGGAAACTTGGGCCCTATGTTTCTATAACCAGGAATATTTAACACCCAACCCTGCCCTTTTTTGAGCCAAGTCTCAGTTATTGCCACATCATATTCCCATGTGGCTATTTGTAGCTGCAGCTCCCTTACCTTCATGCATTCACACACACACACACTGCAAACTTATTTTAGACCATCTTGTAGTCTCTCAGTCGGACTCCACCTTACTATTTCTTACTTTAATGCTCTCTGCCTCTCCCAATCCTTTGAGCACTTTATTTCCCCTTTCTAATGTTACATCCTGGTGCCCATCCCCCTGCCAAATTAGTTGAAACCCTCCCATTATGAAGTGTGAATTGCAGGAAACGTCACAAATGGACTCAAAACTTGTGCTTTTCCAGCAGTGGCCATTATAGACGTGACCAAAGACTAACCCCCCTCCCCCGCAGCTGAATTTCTCCATCCTAGAGGTCAACTGCAATGCCTCTATTACCACCCTGCTGAGATCAGCTAACCCAACACAGATCATGAATTGGAACATACCTAGAGTACTGCATCCAATTCTGGTCACCCAGACTAAAGGGCAGAGGCAGTGCAAAGAAGAGCGATAAGGTCTGAGTTGTGAGGAAAGGGTGGAAAACCTGAGCTTTTTCACCTGGATGGAGCGGCAGCATCTGAGAAATGACCTTGTAGCAGTATACAATATAGTTAACAGATTGAAGAAGGTAGATCTGAAATATTACTTTAATTAAATTGCATGGGTCTGATAAGGGGTTACAGGTTTAAATTAATATGGTGTGTGCTGACTCTCTGCCCGCCTTCAAGAGAGAGATGGATCAGTTCTTGGCCGGGCCAAAGATCGCACCATATAGAAAGGCAAGGGGAACAGAGAGGAAATGTCCACATATTCTTTTCCCCTTACTGGCCCTGGGTTTTCTAACCCCTGTTTTTTTTTAAAACTTCCCAGAGAGATTATGGGCCCCAGTTTCCACAGGAGTTGCTCCTATTTATTTTTGGAGCAACTATTTTTTTTGGAGTATCTTAAAAATCACAATTCTCCACAGTTAGTTCACTCCAGTTTCAGTGAGTTAGTTCAGTTTCTTTTTAATTCCTTTTTTTTTCCCCCAAAAGGGGGCGTTACCAGCCACTTACACCTGTTTTGGCCATTTAAGCAAGTTTAGACAGCGGAAAGTTACTCCAAACTAACTTAGGCCAGCGTTTGTGTCCGCTCTGAAAAACCTTGCGGACACTTTAGAAATCAGGCACAGGTAGCCAGAGATTTGGGGGGGGGGGGGCGGAGGGGTTAAAGGGAAGTTAGAGGATTTTCCAAAGAACTAAACACCTTCACAACAATATTAAAGAAGCATAAGTACATTTAAAGCACCAAGACTTACAAAGCACAAAAAGTAATAAGCAATTAATTAGCAAATTAAAAAAAGAAACCCTGCATCTAAAGCACCAAGACCAAAGTAATAAACAATCAACAACAAATAAAAAATAGCAGTCCTACCTTTGTGAGGGGAAGGCAGCGGACTGCTAATGAGGGAGAGGGGAGGAAGAGGAGTGGGGGTGGAAAATGAGGAGGAGGAGTGGGGGTGGGAAAAAGAGAGGAATGGGGTGGAAAGAGAGAGTGTGGGGGGGGGGGGGAATGTTAAACAGACGAGCCTGCCCTGTGAGCCAGAACTTCCATTCATACAAAACTCTTGCAAGAATCCAACTCCACTTACTCACTTCACACAAGTATTAATTATCGAAAAAAAAAGAAGTCCTGCCCAACTATACCTAGGTGCTGAACTCACTATCAGGCTGAACTCCCACGGAGGCAAAATTCCATAGTCGTCTGTGCTTTCAGTCCACTGTTCCCTCGCAGGTTGCGGCGGGGAGCCCATTCGGCGAGGGGCGGCGTGCTTCAGGGCCCCCCGCCCCTCCCCCGCCCCCCCCGCCTGCAGCACATGCACACAGAATCTGGGGGCGAGGAGCTACTGCACATGCACGCACACTCTAGCACGCACGTGCAGAGGTCCCGGCACTGTTTTCAGCGCTGGGACCTGGCTCCATCTCCCACGCATTCTGCTGCACTGCGCTAAGAGCCTGGATCGATCAGACTGCATGGAGAATACGAAGATAAACAATAGGCACCGTTTCGGTTCTAAAAAGTTGGCGGACCTCACGGATGTGCGCCGTTCTAAGGGTTGATGGAAACTTGACCCCTATATGTCTGCGGGAGGGTAGGTAGTATCGACTCAAGATGCTCCAGGCATCTTGAATGTGGGACAGGCTTGATGGACCAGCTGGTATTTTCCTGGCCGTGATTTTCATATGTTCATATCCAAAATTACCTTATGAACATAATGCAAATTAAAATTTGACTGAAAAATGCTTTAGTCAATTGCCAGTTATATGGACCATATATTTTCTTGATTGATAATGTGGATAATAGTGTGATTAATCCATCATGATTAAGAAGACACTCTCCTCTAAAATTGTTGATCATTTAAAATTTTACATTGGTCAAGAAAAAAAATGTAAAGCTGTCATTATGCACTTATGTCCAGGATTTGGTCTGGTGTATTATTAGGATTTTACAATTGTGCTATTTACCCTCGAATTATGGGGTTATAACTACAAACATTACAGGCTTTTACTGAGGAGCCACTAACCGCACATGTGGTTCTTGGATGTGAAATTACAGCTCACCACAGCTCGTTTATCTATTTAAACAGACTGTTTATTCTACACAACATCACAGAATTCTTCTCTCATGAACCTACACAGAAACCATTTGAAATATCTTAAAACACAATGAACACTGTAAACTAATGCTTTATGGTCATAATGCACCGCCTTAAACCCAGTGCAGGAATTCAACTGAACTCAATATGGTTTCATAAAATGTTTTTATTGGAGTAATGTTCTTCCAACAAACTGACCTGCGAAAGAACAGTAGGGGTAAAACTGCAATTTAATGAATCTCTTGGTAACACATTTAATTTCTACAATATAGTTGTGTGTGACAGTTGCCACTTAAGCTATCTGGGGAGCACTTATTTGTCTTTATTCTGCAACTATTTTATTACATATATGTATATCACCAGCATAGTACTCATCCTAGTTCACAACTAGTATCCCAATTCTATTAACCTTTTGGAACAAAATATTACCACACAATCCAACCTTTTAGTTATCTCTTGAGTTGACTGATGCACAATAAATCAGCACAATGTGCAGGGCAAATGCAAGCCCATTTGGGTTCCTAACTACACATCTCAATGCACCAAAATTCACGACAGCACAATCCAGCAACAAACCATAAAATTTGTAACAATGTAGGAGTCGGTATAACCGGCCTGAACATCCAAAATCTGCTTTTGAAAATTCTCAGACACTGCGTCAAAAGGACACTATTATTCAATCTTCGTCAGACAGGTTCATCAGTTTTGGTCAGCAGTAGGTACAACTTGGATGCTGCAAAATTGATTCACACACATCAAAATGCCAAATAGGTTGATGACAAATTAAACCAACTGTCAGAGATCACATTGATATCATAAGCAATGAATGATTTATAGCTATTTGGTCTGCACTGAACCGAATACTGCCATTCCCCGGCCCAAAATATATACTGTGGCCTATAAAGTTTGGTTTATACGCTTTCCCATTTGAAGTTTTGCACTTCAAATTGCATCCCCCTACCACCCGCCCACCTCCCCCCGACCAAGTACCATTATATGCCACTAACCTTTCTCATTAAGATTCACATCACTTAAGACGAAATTAACAAGTATAGCTTAATTCTGAAAAAAAGGTTCAATTTACTAGAGTAGTCACTGTCCTGGATACAAGCCGATCACAAGTCAATTTATTTTCATAGTGCTTCCCTTTTGAAAATCTATACAACAGTATAAATGAGGTACCATGGCAACAAACATTGCAAGTATATAAATAGCAGAGAGCAGGGATGTCAGTGTACTACCATAAAAGGTGGCATTGCAGTCTGATGTTTGCTAAAAATGTATTATTTACAAAAAAGATGACTCAGCTGTTATTACTGTATCTTTTTATGTAAACTGCCTTCACCAGATTCATTCCATTTCTCTCCTTGAATATTTCTTTGGCTGCGGAATGCAGCACTCGTTTCACTGTGTACACTAGTGTTACACATTTCTCTTCAGCTATTGTACACAAGTGCCAGGACTCAACCCAACTTAGCATGTAAACCTCAGGTCATGAGCAGATGACCTTCATACTTTCCTTCACTCTAGCAGACCCAAATTGCTAACCTCTCATGTTGGAAGTGTCCGAGAAAGTTGACATTCCCCAAAAGTCACGTTAAGACTTGCAGAATTAAATAGAGGCCACTTCAGGTCATGGAACCCTATGGTAAAGTATGTTCAACGTGAATTACGGGTGACCATGTTGCAGACCATCCAACTATATTCCTGGATTGATTTGCGGAACACAGTTTTCACATGAGCAGCTTTCCAATTTAAAGTACACTTATTCAGAGTTACGTACGCAATATTCCAAAAGATACACTTGAACCATCTGCAACCACAATTTCTGTCCACGAGTGAATAACTGACAAAAACTGCCTGTTTATCTGCTAAATTGTCCTTTTTTTTTTTAAATACTGTAGCACTCGTATTACTAAAACAAGTTTAGTCAAAGGAAGATGAACAAAATTATGGGTGGGGGGGGGTACATGAAGTTACAGGGAGTGTCGTGGCGGAAATTTGAAGTAGTTCCAGCAATCTTAGAGGTAAACATCATCTACTACGCCTTTGACAGTTGAAGCCAAAATAACTTGGTAGAAAGAGAGGCATGTAGGGGGAAGGGAGAACTGGGAGGATAAAATCAGCAAATTTTACATTTTATTTTGAATGCCAGTTTATAGGCCTGAGTTTGCATGCATGCTTAGGTCAAGTGGAGGTCACATGCGTTGTCAGGCATGCAAGGGTTTGACTGCTGATTGCCAGTTGAGTCTGCTGGGATCAAGGGACTTCATTGCTGGCTTAACAATCCCCAGGCCAACCAACCAGTGAGGACTTCAAAGTGCAATGCCACACTTTTGAAGTCTACCTGACTGGTTGTAACATATGATAATTCAGGATAGCTCAAAGAACTTCAAAGACGGACACCTACAATGGCCAGACTCTAATGGTTATTCAATAACAAAGCCTAAAGCCAACCTTTAACTGTGACATGGAGCAAAAAAAAAAGGAGCACTTCCTGAAAATGGCTCAAATAATGAATTTCATAAAACCACAATCACAAACAAAATGGAGTTTTGTTCTCAAACTCAAAACCTCATCCCCACTTCCAAAAGAAGACAGATTTTTGAACGATAAGGGCGTCAAGTGTTATAGAGGGGGGGCAGGCAGGGAAGTGGAGTTGAGGCTCAGCCATGATCTTATTGAATGGCAGAGCAGGCTCGAGGGGCCAATGTCCTACTCCTGCTCCTATTTTTTAGGTTCTTCTATTCTTGTGCAAGAACATTGCAGCCATGTGGAACAGACGATATCCACACCAGCCACAAGATTGCTTTCAAGTCTACCAATTCGTAAGTGCACAATAATTCTCAAGGTGGACTTTCCTTTTAATTTTCCCTGCTCTCCTTGTAAAGATATCTCACCTCCACCAACCCTGCTGAGATAAGGAAGACAAGGAACTGCACACGTGAACCTGCATTGTTACCACTCAGTGATATTGCAGTGTACCAACCAACGAGGATGTCAAAAAACACTACTACAAATTGCACCTTCAACCTGAAACACAAGGATGGGAGAAGGAAAAAAAAGTACCTGGAGACATCACATCTGGGCTTAAATTCTTTGAATATTCCTTTCAGTCTGATTTATGGCGGTCTAAGAAATCAGACCCAAGCCTCTCACCATGGCACTAACTTAAGTCAATTCTCAGAGCACTCCCTTACATACTTGAACTCAGGTAATGCAATTAAAGTTGTATTGAACAAAGCAATAAGAGATTTATTTGGTCAGCTGTGCTACAAATACTGTAAAAACAAATCCATTTTACAAAATCAGTCAGCCTCAGAGGCTGAACTTTTGCTCACAATTACAGAATCAGGTTCAAAGTTTGGTGGCTTGAGTACCCAAGCAATTTGCTATATCAAGTGGTTTGGCCACCTGCATCACTACAGTGGAAAGTAGATCTGAACAGCCCGCAACCATAGTCTTCCCAGATCTGCATCGAACATCTAGGATTCAGAAAATGTTATTTTTTTTACATGTGACCTCCACTTGACCTAACCATGCATGCAAACTCCGTCCTATAAACTGGCATTCAAATTAAAAGTGTAAACTTTTGCTGATTTACCTTCCCAGTTCTCCCTTCCCCCTACATGCCTCTCTTACTTTCTGAAACCAAGCTCGGTATTCTTTACAAGCAAGGCAGTGACTATGATAAAAGTTTGCAAACTTAGTGTTTTAATTTAGCAACGACCCAGAGGAAGTCAGCATTCCACATCAGATGTGCAACCTTATTCCTTTTCCATGCTAGGTCTCCCAAATCATCCCCTGTAGAAGTCAGGCTGATGACTTATTCCCAGGCATCTGCCAATGATGCTCGATAATCTGCAGAGTTTTACATATCTCAGTATGTCCCTTCCCTGCAAGCAATTGCCTCCCTACAATAACACAGCTGAGATAGATAACTAATTGCACTGGAGGAAATCACAATCAGAAACGCAGATCTCTTAACTTCCTGGTGCAGACGATGCTCCCTTGTACAATATAGCCATACAACCCTGGAATGCATTTGATTTTAGGTAAATGGCATCTACTAGGGAATTATCAAGAACTTGCATTTATATAGCACCTTTAATGTAGAAACAAAATCAGGGCCCCTATGCAAATTCCCACCCCCACGCATCAGAATGCAGACATGCATTAACAACAAAGCAAATTATATATGAGAAGATACTATGCTTAAGTGAAAATCGCTTGGCTGCGACCTCTGGGCACAGGGCCGATAGGCCTGTGCGCCAAAATCCATCCCAATAACAAAATCTGAGACTCAATCAACACATCATGCATTGCCTAAACACAAATTGGTGTTAACAACCATCGCACAGAAACCTACAGCTCAAATCATTCCATGCTCCCTACCGGAGGATGATGGTGGTTGGCAGCAGTTGGGAGCAAAATTGCAAAGAAGAGTTCAAGTAATGATGCTGTCTCCATCAACCAAGATAAGTTGTTTGAGGAAATTTAAACAATGTGGGTTGCTGGATAGCAAACAGATTGCATCAAGTTTTCATCATACTATGAACAAAGAAGCCGACCAGTTTATCTGCCAATCCGTCTGAGAAAATACTACAAAATTCTGTAGCACGTTACTTCAAAAGACAAAATAACTCAAGACCAAAATTGGTCTTAAAGCTGAGCTTTTCATTTTCTAAATTGCATAGATTAAATGTAGCTAATCCCTTTCCAACCACTAAGTGACTTCTGACTCCATTTCACAAGGTTTTTCATCAAACATTACTGAATTAGTCTTTAAATTTTAATAAGTTATCTAATTTAATGTAAACAGGAACACTTCTCAAACACTCATCATTACCATTCTCTGAATAATGCAAGAGGAGCAATTTGGCTATGTGAGAATGTGCAAGGTGGGAAAAACAGGTCAATTCTTGCACAAGAGTCTGATGTTTCAACATAGCAGGTGAGCATTCAGGCTGTTATGTACGTGCCAGTTCTAGCTCCACAAAAGGGCCTCTACATTGGTTTGAATTGTGGGAGCTACTTATGCTGCTAAATCAGAGAGAAAAAGAAAAAAAACAACTGTATAACACGCCTCTGGCATCCCCAAAACTCTTCACAATCAATCAATTAATTGCTTTTGATGTGTTGTCAGTTATGGAGAAAAACACAGCAGCCAATTTGTGCACAGCAAGATCCCACAACAATGCGATTGGTGATCAGATAAGTTTTTGGTGGTTATGCGTGTTGGCCAAGACTCGGAGAATTCTCCTGCTCTTGGAATAGTATCATGCGATCCTTTACATCCTATTGTGCATCCCTAATTTCCATCGCCGGGCCTTCAGCTGCCTAGGCCCTCCCTAAACCTCTCCACCTCCTTTTAGAAGCTTCTGGAAACTTACCTCTTTCACCAAGCTTTTTGTTGTCTGTCGCAATATCTCTATGTGGCTTGGTGTCAAATTTCATCTAATACCACTCCTGTGAAGCCCCTTGGGATGTTTTACGACGTTAAAGTCGAATAAATGAACGTTATTGAACAGGCAGATTGTGTAATGTTGTATCTGATAAACAGTACATCTATAAAGTTGCAAAAGGTATTTACAGCACAGAAACAGGCCATGCAGCCCTACCAGTCCATGCCTGTGTTTATGCTCCACTCGAGCCTCCTCCCGTCTTTTGTCATCTATCAGCATAACCCTCTAATTACCATCTCCCTCGTGCTTATCTAGCCTCCCCTTAAATGCATCTATACTATTCGTTTCAACCACTGCCTGTGGTAGCAAGTTCCACATTCTCACCACTCTCTGGGTAAAGAGGGCTCTTCTGAATTCCCCATATGATTTCTTGATGAGTATCCTATATTGATGGCCTCTAGTTTTGCTCTTTCCCACAAGTGGAAAAGACTGTCTACTCTATCAAAATCTTTCATAATTTTAAAGATCTATATTAGGTCACCCCCCAGCCTTCCAGAGACCCAGTCTGTTCATCCTTTCCTGATGGGTATAACCTCACATTTCTGTTATCATCCTTGTAAATCTTTTTATATCCTCTCCAGTGCCTCGATATCCCTTTTATAATATCGCAACCAGAATTACACGCAGTCCTCAAAGTATGGTCTAACCAAGGTTCATTACAAGTTTAGCATAACCTCTACTTTTCAATTCTATCCCTCTAGAAATAAACCCCAGTGTTTGGTTTGCTTTTCTTTTTAAATTCCTCTTCCAAGAACTGCCTCGCCTCTTCCGGACTGGGAACTTGTCTCCTGAAGAGCCTCAGGTGTGAGCCAGCACCATACCACTAATCCATGGCACAGCAGAGTGGCACCGGGTAGTTAATGCCCACAAGCGGTTTGCCTCACACTACCAAATAATTTAATGAGCAATCTAGTTAATTCAAGATTTTCATTGTCCATTTCTATTTAATCCAAGCTGCTTTTGCTTTCAAGTAAATACACCATCAAAAAAAGGAAGACCGAGGGGTAAATTGAAAACCGATGCACAAGTTGAAGGTACATGAGAGATGGGAGGGAGGAGGCCATCAGCCCATTTAAAAAAAATATCTGCATTAGTAACAACAGGGTTATAAAATTACTTTAAAAAATTGAAGACAGAACATTTGAATGCAACAACTCCTGAAGCTAAACAACATGATTTTGCTACCCTGCCCCCATAAAATGTATATTTAGATGTTACAGTATGCGACAGGATTCATCTTGACAAAGTTCTGCTAATTTATGCTGACAGCACCGGAGGCCACAGCATTCCCTCAGTGCTGCATGGAAACGTCAGCCTACATTATGTCCTCAAGTTCCATGCATTCAAGCTTGAGCTCAAAACCTTCGCACTTGGAGGCGAAGCGCTACCACTTGGTCAGGCAGAGAGGTGAAATGGTGGGTTTCAAGAATTCAAACTGAAAGACCAATGTAAAAGTGGCTTTAGACTTCAGGTGAGCAGCAGTAGGTAACAAAAGCAAATGAATAATATAAAAACTTAAGACAATTCCCAAGATAATTTTCAAACTACCAATGCTCAGTATGTCCCTAAAAAGAGACTGAACTATTATTTTGTTAGCTGCCAACTGTTGGGTTATCAAAGAGTCTACTATATTACAGCAGATGAATGCAAGACAGATGGGGAGGGATCACTTATTTTAATAACTAAGTAGTGAGATGCAAAGATAAACAGATTTGAATCACACAAATGTTCAGCTGGTCATAGTTCTATGCGTTAACACAAGCCATGAGAAACGTTAGATCAGAAATATGCATTATTTTTCAACTGTAGTTGACAGATTTACATTCACAATACAGGTTGATGGTTGGAGTACTGGAGAGGAGAAGGAGGGAGGTGAACTAGCTAGAATTTCAAAAAAGGGGAAAAAATTATAGGGTTGATTATACAGCCAGACACATGATTAGCTGAAATGTAGGATTGGATATCAAGTCTGCAGCACAGGTATACTTCACAGAAATGTGTTTTCCAATCCTTCTCTCCCCTCTCTTCCTCCACTTCTGCTATTCCATAACAACCTAATTAGGTACTGCTACAGTAAAGCAGCACAAGTAAAATGTTTTCTTCTTTCTTGACAAGGCACTTCACCCAATAAACGTAAGTTACTTGCAGCTTGATATAACTGGCAACATGGGAGGCAAGTCTCTGATTGACCCATCTGTTTAAGACAATCCAGTGCTGCAACAGCTTAGTCATCTTATCCACTTTATAACGAGATAAGGAATTCAACTTATCTCTCAGTTATCACTACTGCCCTTCCCATTCTGCTTTCTCCCCCCCCCCCCCCCCCCCACCCCCCGCCCACTGAATTCAAAGCTAGATTCAGAATTTCTGGCATAGTCGCTCAAAAACAAAACTGTCACCCTATTACAAACATAGCAGGGCATCACCCTTCATCTATTTAGCTGCACACCCACATGCATAAACGAGTAAAGGATGACTCGGTTAGATGCTGATATCACTGCCATTTTAATTTTGATCACTGGCTGGGATTTTGCTCCAAGTACTGGTATCTTCATCCAAATGCAAATTAAGTTTGTGCACATTAAAAAAAAAAACAGGTAAAGAAGCCTCAACTTTAAAAAGCAGAGACGAGAGATCCCATAAAACATTAATTGAAGCTGAGTAAGTTTGACTTCACTTTAAATGTAGCTTATTTGCCAATCATTTACAGAGAGTTGTAAAAAATCTACACCAACGACAAAAATATATTCAATTCTATTAACAAAATCAAAAATTAAATCGAGTCCTCAGCAATTACAATGGCATTCTATTATGCAAGAGAGAAGGTGAAGAGAAAAATCAGTTTTAAGTTTGCAGTCAGTCCATCATGTCAAGAAAATCTAGACTCCCAATTCAAATGAGCTGTGGACTATGAACAGCTTTTGGCTCAACTCCAAACTGTGCCATGCTTTTGCATTCAGCGACTAATTCGGATTATAATTCAGCAACCATCCCAGTACTAGTGTAGAAATGGCATCAATCACCACCTAAACTCAATGGGCGTCAGAAGTAACTAGGAATAGTTCACTCATCAGAAAAACCCAAAAAATGTAGAAGAAAACATTTATGTGCCACGAGTCCAAGGACACCCCCAAAAGAGTCAACTGAAAACTAGTCAGAAAGTACAAAGGGGAAAACAATGTGCCACTGTACTAAAAAAAAATGTATAAATGCATGACTCCACTACAAGTTAATCAAATACGTGACATGCATCACCCCCTCCATTACACTTGGTCTTCCATTTACATTATCCTCAGAAAGCTGTAACAGACGGCACTTAAATACTTGTGCTATTCTAAACGTCCCAAAAATGTGGGTCATTTTTTTGTCATTCAAGTTTTCAGAAGCTTTCCAGAAGTGATTTGATCTACTTCAAATATGACCCACATTTTGGCTAATTGCTACTACTCTGCAGCAGCTTTGTTGTATTACCAAGTGCAGATTTGTGCTCTGCTTCACACTATCGCATCGACCACAGATTTTCCCAGACAGACAGTTGTTCCGATTAATCTCAACTATGCAAATGTCTTTCATCTCATTCCTGATCAACTAAAAGATTCTGATCACGTCTCCTGCGAGCACATGTGAGAGGTCATTTCACGGCATCATAGTATATCTTCCAATGACTATGCTCATCTCCATTTATTAGCGGCAGAACCATTAACTTAGTTTAGACAGTTAAAAAATACCATATATATGAGTTAAGGCAAATGTAAAGGGACCATAATCTAAAAGAGAAGGACTACATTCCCTTCTTTTTCCTCCCATTTTCCCCATGCCATTCCTCAATTCCCAAACCAAGAACGGAAACAGCCAAACCCCAACCCATGCCTTTACCAATGCCACTCCAGAGGCAGTTCTACAGAAATATATTTACTTTATAATCACAGTAGACTTTTAGTCTCTTGCCCTTTGGATGGTACAAGAGTTAAAATCTTCCATTACTGAAATTGGTTTTCACTACAGCCATTAAGTTTTTCCTGCATTGCCTGCTTCATGAACATGAAAAGGAGACACTCTGCTTTACAATGTTACCTGTGATCAGTAGGTTTTGCCAAGGAATATTTAAATTGCACCTCCACAACCAACTTCCCCCACCTAAAATATGTTAAATTATACCTCCACAACTAACTCCACCTAAAAATCAAAAAAAGTGAAAAATACAACTTCACTATAAACAGTTGCGTTAGACTTGACAATGCATGCAACATTAACCTCAACGATAAAACCCAGACTAAACATTAGAGCTCACAGCAGAAGTGATTCAAAAAGTGATAAAGAGTTGTAGTCACACACTTTAAAAAGATTTTGCATTAAATAGATAAGCAGAAGAGCACATTACATAGCATGATAAAAATCGGAAAGAGAGAGTCACTACAGACCACCACTTTCAATTTACACACCATCCTGACTAGGAAGTATATTGCAGTTCCTTCACTGTCACAAGGTCAAAATCCTGGAACTCCCTCCCCAACAGCATCGTAGCAGTACCTTCATCACACTGACCACAGCAGTTCAAGGCAGTGGCTTCAGAGCCACCTTCTCAAGGGCAATTAGGGATGAGCAATAAATGCTGGCCTTGCCAGCGACGCCCATATCCCATGAACGAATAAAAAACAAATTTTACATAGATTTTTGAGGTGATTTTATCAGAATGTCTTCTAAACCGTAAAATATTGCGCCTATCATGCCTTCCAATTTTACAATTGCGACAAAATACATATATACTGTCGCAACAGCGCTATATTATACAAGACTAGAAAAAGTCATAGAAAAAAATATTGGTAAGAGATGGTTTTGGAAGATATTCAAAAGCAGTCAAGATTCAATGAGGGGGAAATACAAACATTGTACACTGAAATCACTTCATGCAAAATTTACTCTAAGCTTAGAATTTCTTAGACTTCTGAATGTACATTATAAATGTAATATAAATCTTAGTACAGCCAGCTACACCAACTGCAACCAACCATGGATTTGGCTTTCAAAGCTCCAAAACAAATCCAGTACAGATTGAACTCAACAGTTTACCAACAATGCAGCATAATCTAATGTAAAAATCCAACCATGCTACAAACAACTTGTATTTATATAGCACCTTTAACATGGTGAAACGTCCCAAGGCGCTTCACAGGAGTATTACGAGATAAAACATTTGACACCGAGCCACATAAGGAGAAATCAGGGCAGATGACAAAGCTTGGTCAAAGAGGTAGATTTTAAGGAGCATCTTGAAGGAGGAAAGAAAGGCAGAGAGGCAAAGAAGTTTAGGCAAGGAATTCCAGAGATTAGGGCCAAGGCAACAGAAGGCATGGCCCATCTCAGGGGCTTGTGGGGCTGGAGGAGATTACAGAGACAGAGGGGCGAGGCCATGGAGGGATTTGAAAATAAGAATGAAAACTTTGAAATCGAGGCATTGCTTAATTGGGAGACAATGCAGATCAGCGAGCACAGGGGCAATGGGTGAACGGGACTTGGGATGAGTAAGAACACGAGCAGCCAAATTTTGGATCATCTCTAGTTTATGTAGGGTACCCTTATCAGTACTGTGTTGGTACAATCCCAACATATACTGGAGTCCATCTCAGCTATGTTACCCGCCTCCTGACACTAATGCAGCAGTCCTGTGGACTTTTCACAGATCATATTTTTTTTTAATCTAAAATTCAACAATGAAATTTCTAAAAGGGAGGACTATTTCTGTTCACTTGAATGGTAAGACATTTGATCTCAAACCTGATCTTCAATTGAGTCCATTGGGTAAATCTGCAGCAAAGTATGTCAGTATGCTAATATAGTGCTTCAGACACCGATTTGCCTCTTCAATTCCCTGAGTGCATAACCATTTGAGAGAAGAGAAAAATTGCCAACTTAAAAGAACAAATCTTTAATTATATAGCAGGGTGATGGGGCCCTCACTTACATCTCATCAAAAAGACAGTACCTCTGACAATGCATTAGTACACTGAAGTGCAAGTATACATGTTCAATCCTGGAAAGGGGTATGAACCAAGAAAGCTCCAAATCGAGCTAATCTAACACTGGATACAAAGCTAAATTAATGGAAAAAGCTCCCAAACATTATTTGATTCTTGGGTAACCCTAACACCTAACTATTGATTGACATTGGCAGGAACCACATTTAACCAAGTACACCTTCACTGCAGACATCACACAGAAATACATTCATTCATAGGCGGTCCCTCGAATGAGGATGACTTGCTTCCACAAGTGTTCACAGATGTTTCAATGAAGGACCCGATGTTGCAGTCCTGAACTCCAATTGAGGGGGTGGAAGATACCTGTGCGTGGATTTCTTTAAAAAAACATGTGGTGACAGTTGCACATCAGCCACCACACGGGCTCGACAGAGCTAGGCCTTCATCCAGTGGCAAGGGTTAAACCAGGACAACTGGAGACCTGCTCTGCTGCACAGAACTAGTGCGCACACATAATCGCAGTGTGGGCTGGCCCGTGCTGCCCTCTGCTCTTCTGGGCCTCGTACACTCATTCGCCGCACCTTCGCCCACGATGTTCCAGGGCCCGGCGCTCCAGGTCTATTTATAGCCCAGACCTGCAGTGGTGTCCTCACACAGGTTGGGGCTGCCCATGATGTTCCATGGCCCGGCGCTCCAGCTCTTTATACTCCTGACCTGCAGTGGTGTTCTCACACAGGTTGGGGCTGCCCATGATGTTCCAGGGCCCAGCACTCCAGCTCTATTTATAGCCCAGACCTGCGGTGGTGTCCTCACATAGGTTGGGGCTGCCCATGATGTTCCAGGGCCAGCACTCCAGCTCTATTTATAGCCCAGACCTGCAGTGGTGTTCTCACACAGGTCGGGGCGGCCCACTATGTGAATGTCAACGCTCTGTTTGGTTATTGAAATTCCACAATATGTGAAATTAAAAGGGTTTTTTTTAAATTCAGATTTAATTGACATTGGTTGCAAATATTTTACTGAAAAATAATAAGCCAGGTGCAATAAAGTTTCTCAGAAGCTCCAAGTCCAAACAACCTTGCTCTGGCCCCTGAAACAGCAAAGCAGGAGGAAAACCAACATTTGATTCTAAAATGGATAATCTGCACTTGATAGCCATTGTTAAATGAATACCCACAATTAAAATTATGCCGCTCAACTGCAGTCCTGAAAGGAATATAACTCACCAAGGTATATTCAAAAGAAAATTCTAATATTCGATTAAATGGTTGTCGTACAAGATTATTAGATATAGATAAAGTTATGGCTGACTGATCAAAGCTGATGTCATGACTTTTAGTAATGGATGAGTGTACATAAACTGTCCTCCAGAATGGATTGGCATGACTGAAAGTCAAGTCCAATATCAACAACTCATCCATTATTGTTACTCAATCACAGAGAATTTTCCAGTTTAATTTTTTTTATTTTTCTTTTAAACTGATGTTTATATAGCCAACCTTTCGTACAGCTTAGTTACATATATTTTGACAGCATAACAAAACAAAGCATCAATATTCACGATAGATGACATGTGGATCTTCTCTTACTCTCCTCCCCTGCATATCCAGTACAATACAATTTGTAATATTTGTTCAATTTAATTTGATGTACGTTCTTGAATAGGGATTTAACAGTATTAAGAACTTGTACTAACAACTTGAAGTAAGAGGACATACTAGCTGTTTTTGTACAGTACTGCAAAACACACGAGAAACGGCAGTTCCCAATACCTGTACATGAGTCTCACGAAACTGACTGCAACTGAAAAATTATCCCACAGGAATTCATTAAAGCCAGCAAAGTTTTTCCAGTCCCCTGAAAAATGATATGCATATAGCTCCCCAGTAGCCTGTCTAACACAAGCCCATACAATCCATAAAGTTGCAGATTTAATTCATGCACGATCTGTGGTCAGTTAGCTCATCTCAACATATGCAGGTAATTGCCATGACAAAATGCAAGAACCCCTCTTGCACTAGTTTAGTCCAACCTATTGTAGACTGGGATACTGTGCTAAAGTTACTGACTCAATGATGCTCAATGTAGTTGAGATGTACAGCTGAATCTGTTGTACAAAAGGGAGACAAGTTCAAACAAACTACAGGTTCTGTATACACAAACATCTCATATATAGAATGCACAGCTTTGAAATGAATACTCAACAGGATTGAGTGTTCATTTAAACAACCTAAAATTCCTCAAAACTAAAAATCTGTTTATTGCTGTTAGCTTTGTAAGTACTACTTGACAAGCACTGGTGTCCAATTTCCCTCAGCCACCATTGTGGTTTGCAAATGAGCAGCTTTGCTGCATTGTTTTAAATTTAAATTCAAACATGTTTACACCCCTTGAGTGTAGTTTTAAAATAGAGAAAGGCAATTCCTGGCTGCACCTCGGGTGGCTGGAATGCGAGCAAAACTGTCCCATCCATCCCATACAAGATACAGCTTCAGAAACTGAGTACATTTGGAGGCATAAAATATTTTTGTGGCATTCTTCTGTGGCCACAAAAGTCTACTCCAAATTTCAGTTGAATTACAGATTTTTATTCAACAGATTGCTTGCAGTAAAATTACAGTAGCAATTCAACACCGCCCCCCACTCCCCGCCTCCCCTTCTCCCTCTGCCTCCAACTGTACCAGTCATGTTACAAGCTTGCTTTTGATGATTTTCAACAAAGGATTTGGGAAGAGAGTTACATTTAATGTTGGGTCTTTAAAGTAAAGTGTCTCACTGTATTTATTGGTTGCTAGTCTTTACTTCGCAGCCTTCTTCTGGGATTGTTTAAAAGCCTGTCCATGACATAGCCGTAACATCCTGCAATCTTCCTGTCATTTTACTTGCTCCAATTCATCTTTTAGAATGTATTAGGGAGTATGCACATACATTGAATACAAAAGGAAGTAAAAAGCATCTGCAAGTACATTTTCCATCAAAAATGCATCTCAAATTTACATACCCTTTTGTTTTCTTCAAATAAAGCAAACCCAAAGTTACATGGGCATGCTTTGAAATAACCGAGGAATCTCTGCGGAGAGAGAGCAAAGTGGAATTTCAACAAGTAGACAGTGATCTGCATAATACTTTTAACAATCAAAGCTACAGGTTACACCAGTGATATTACATTTTTCAATAAATGAACTTGGGGCCCATTAATGTGATGGGAAAACACCACACTATTATGTTGTACTGTATGGAGCAACCTCCAACAGCAGAGAAGTGGCAGTGCTCTTTGTGCAAAGTGACCCTGCCCTGACCCATGAAATTTCATTACAAAGTCACAGAAAACTTTGCCAGATTACTTTGAAGTTACCCATTTAAATCAAGATGGAGTTCAGGTTTGCTTAAATTCGATCAGACATTGTCTAATTATTATTCAGCACAACACAAAATTAGAAATTACATCCCGTCTAAAAAGTAGCCACACAAGTCAACAACTCCTCAGAATATAAATGGATAGAATTACAGTTTTTAAACATTTATTAAACTCACCTATTTGCACTTAACATACTTTGCAATGAGAACAAAATTATGAATAAATGCAACCTGGTATACAGAAGTTGGAAATGGTACAATCGCACTATTTTGCAAATCAAAAGCAACAGGACAAAAACTAAGATCTGGTTACAGAACCAAAGTGAACATCCTTGTTCAGTTCCCTGCAGAATAGTCTCGAAAGCTGTACTACATCGCCCCTAACCATTTTTTCCATCAGGTGAAAATGATGGTTATCCAACACTCCGGCTGCACTACAGTCGCTGATTTATTCATACATCACATCAATTGACCCCAATAATTTTTACCATCAACATGCAAAAGAATGGCCTGCAGCAGGACAAACCCCCAGCCCCCACCACTCTGGTAGATCAACAGAATTATTATTTTAAGCTTCTTTAGAAGCTTGATGCTGCTGAACCAAATTTCTCAGGAATGCTTAAATTTAATATGCAGTATTTTTTTTAAAAACAGTCAGTGAATTTTAAATTAAGTTCCTCCAATGACTCAAATGGATAAATACTGTGTGGTGACACTAGACAACACACATCATCAAAAGCCCAGACCAAAACCTATTCTGTTAAACTAATCTCATGGTATTGGGAGTAATGTACTGACGTGGATAGAGAACTGGTTGGCAGACAGGAAACAGAGAGTCGGGATAAACAGGCCCTTTTCAGAATGGCAGACAGTGACTAGTGGGGTGCCGCAGGGCTCAGTGCTGGGACCCCAGCTCTTTACAATATACATCAATGATTTGGATGAGGGAATTGAGTGCAATATCTCCAAGTTTGCAGATGACACTAAACTGGGTGGCGGGGTGAGCTGTGAGGAGGATGCTAAGAGGCTGCAGGCTGACTTGGACAGGTTTGGTGAATGGGCAAATGCATGGCAGGTGCAGTATAATGTGGATCAATGTGAGGTTATCCACTTTGGGGGCAAAAACACAAAGGCAGATTATCTGAATGGCAGCAGATTAGGAAAAGGGGAGGTGCAACGAGACCTGGGTGTCATGATACATCAGTCATTGAAAATTGCCATGCAGGTACAGCAGGTGGTGAAGACGACAAATGGTATGGTGGCCTTCATAGCTAAGGTTTTTGAGTACAGGAGCAGGGAGGTCTTACTGCAATTGTACAGGACCTTGGTGAGGCCTCACCTGGAATATTGTGTTTAGTTTTGGTCTCCCAATCTGAGGAAGGACGTTCTTGCTATTGAGGGATTGCAGCGGAGGTTCACCAGACTGATTCCCGGGATGGCAGGACTGACAGGGTAAGTGGAGCTGAGTCCACGGCCAGATCAGCCATGATCTTGTTGAATGGCGGAGCAGGCTCGAGGGGCTAGATGGCCTACTCCTGTTCCGAATTCTTATGTTCTTATGACATACGAGGAGAGACTGGATCGACTGGGCCTTTATTCACTGGAGTTTAGAAGGATGAGAGGGGATCTCATAGAAACATATAAAATTCTGATGGGACTGGACAGGTTAGATGCAGGAAGAATGTTCCCGATGTTGGGGAAGTCCAGAACCAGGGGACACAGTCTAAGGAGAAGGGTTAAGCCATTTAGGACTGAGATGAGGAGAAACCTCTTCACTGAGTTGTTAACCTGTGGAATTCCCTACCGCAGAGAGTTGTTGATGCCAGTTCATCGGATATATTCAAGAGGGAGTTACATGTGGCCATACCCCTTGATCCCTTTAGCCGTAAGGAAGAGAAAGCAGGAAAGGGATACGGAGGTGAATGACCAGCCATGATCTTACTGAATCGTGGTGCAGGCTCGAAGGGCCGAATGGCCTACTCCTGCACCTATTTTCTTTGTTTCTATGTTTCTCACCTTGGGGAAAGGGAAGCAGTAGCAGAGTGTACCTGCATAGATGACCTGGAAGAGGGGACAGAGTGTAGTGTAACAAAATTTGCAGATGACACAAAGATTAGTGGGAAAGCGGGTTGTGTAGAGGACACAGAGAGGCTGCAAAGAGATTTAGATAGGTTAAGCGAATGGGCTCAGGTTTGGCAGATGGAATACAATGTCAGAAAATGTGAGGTCATCCACCTTGGGGAAAAAAAAAAACAGGACAAGGGAATATTATTTGAATGGGGAGAAATTGCAACATACTGCGGTGCAGAGGGACCTGGGGGTCCTTGTGCATGAAACTCTTGTGCATGAATCCCAAAAAGTTAGTTTGCAGGTGCAGCAGGTAATCAGGAAGGCGAATGGAATGTTGGCCTTCATTGAGAGAGGAATGGAGTACAAAAGCAGGGAGGTCCTGCTGCAACTGTACAGGGTATTGGTGAGGCCGCACGTGGAGTACTGCGTGCTGTTTTGGTCACCTTACTTGAGGAAGGATATACTGGCTTTGGAGGGGGTACAGAGACGATTTACTAGGCTGATTCCAGAGATGAGGGGGTTACCTTATGATGATAGATTGAGTAGACTGGGTCTTTACTCGTTGGAGTTCAGAAGGATGAGGGGTGATCTTACAGAAACATTTAAAATAATGAAAGGGATAGATAAGATAGAGGCAGAGAGGTTGTTTCTATTGGTCAGGGAGACTAGAACTAGGGGGCACAGCCTCAAAATACGAGGGAGCCAATTTAAAACCAAGTTGAGAAGGAATTTCTTCTCCCAGAGGGTTGTGAATCTGTGGAATTCTCTGCCCAGGGAAGCAGTTGAGGCTAGCTCATTGAATGTATTCAAATCACAGATAGATAGATTTTTAACCAATACGGGAATTAAGAGTTATGGGGAGCGAGCGGGCGGGTAAGTGGAGCTGAGTCCACGGCCAGATCAGCCATGATCTTGTTGAGTGGTGGAGCAGGCTCGAGGGGCTAGATGGCCTACTCCTGTTCCTAATTCTTATGTAGTGTCAGGATCAGTGAGAATAGCATCAGCAGTTCACAAGCCCACCACTAATTGTACTAAAACCAACAAAACTCCAAGTATATTGCAATGCTGAACAACCACCAAAGCTGGGCTATCTTCCTCCAACCACTTGGCAGAGTAGATATCAAAAGGAACATCGCTGAATCCCGCACCAACATTCTGGGGGTCACCATTGACCAGAAAGATAACCAGACCAGCCACATAAATACTGTAGCTATAAGAGCGGGTCAGAGGCTGGGTATTCTGCGGCGAATGTCTCACCTCCTGACTCCCCAAAGCCTTTTCACTATACAAGGCACAAGTTAGGAGTGTGATGGAATACTCTCCACTTGCCTCAATGAGTGCAGCTCCAACAACACTCAAGAAGTTCAACACCATTTAGAGCACAGCAGACCACTTGATTGGCACCCCAGCCACTACCTTCAACATTCACTCCCTCCTTCACCGGCACACTGTGGCTGCAGTGTGTACCACTATAAGATGCACTGCAGCAACTCGCCAAGGCTTCATTGGCAGCACCTCCCAAACCCACGACCTCTGCCACTTAAAAAGGACAAGGACAGCAGGTGCATTGGAACACCATCACCTGCAAGTTCCTCTCCAAGTCACACACCATCCTGACTTAGGCAATATTTCCTTCCTTCATTGTCGTTGGATCTAACAGCACTGTGGGAGTACCTTCACCACACGGACTGCACTGGTTCAAGGCGGCGGCTCACCACCACCTACTCCAGGGCAATTAGGGATGAGCAATAATTGCTGGCCTTACCAGTGATGCCCACATCCCAGAAACAAATCATTTTTAAAAAATACCATTCAGTCCCTCTAGCCTGCTCCACCATTTAATTAGATCATGGCTGATCTGTATCTTAACTATGTACCCAACTTGGTTATGTAGCATATAATACCCTTGCCTGACAAAAATCCATCAATCTCAGTTTTGACATTTTCTAACTGACCTAGCCTCAGCTTTTCAGAAAGTTCCAGATTTCCACTACCCTTTGTGTGAAGAAGTGCTTCCTGACATGGCCTTGCTCTAATTTTAAGGTTATACCTCCTTGGTCTGGGCTCCCCCAACAGAGGAAATAGTTTCTCTCTATGTACCCTATCAAATCCTTTAATCATCTTAAACACTTCAATTAGATCACTCCTTAATCTTCTATACTTAGAGTCATCAGCTATGGAACCAAACTAAAGCATGGGAGATAAGAAAAAGTCAAAGGGAAACTGTAAATACAGCAATTTAACAAAATCCAAAATATGGGCTGTGGATAATTTAGTGCTCGCTGCGTCACGGTTTGTTATGAAATTACATCAAAGCCATCGCTGATCACCACTGGACTAACAATTTTAGTGCCCAGCCTAAACTGTTCACACATTTAGGCTTTCTGCTACAAATTACAGTTGCTGATTTAATGATATGTAAAAGCAAGAGAGAATAACACAACAAGATTCAGCGTGCAAAAAAGAAACTGGATATATACTCCCATGTCAGGCATGGTCATCTTTAGGGAGCCACACCAAGTGAATACTTTAAAGCAACACTTTTGATTTAACTGTCATGCAAGTCACACTTCTGGGAAAGGAGAGTGAAAATAGATACCCTGGGAAGAAAAAAAAAATCACAAATGTGCAGATTTGTTTTCTCTAAAATGAATGCAATTTTTTTTAAATAAAAAGGACTTGAACTGCACTTTGAAACCATTTTATAACTACTTAAGTTTATTTTTCCCAACGTAATTGAAATTCTTACCCAGCAGATTAGTTACTAGACTTCTCCCTCACACAAAAGTTGCCACCTTTTGCCAAAACCAGACAGGTGGGGTGATGGCTCAAGTTCTTAGGTTTTTGTCACTGCTGATGAAAATTCAGTGATATTCTTAAGAATGCCTTCAAGTCGTAGGACATAGAGGTACGTAGGGAAAATTGATCTGTTTTCTGATTGTTGGATCTTTAGATTTCAGAAATATGCAGGCAGTCCATTAAAAAAGGGAGCAACACAACTTCACACATTTGAGCCTGGGAGCCATACATATTACTTGCAGTGTGAAAAATATCAGGGCTCTTTAGATTTAATGGGAGATCCCAAGCAAACAACAGGCCCAGTGTTCCACTATAGGACTCCCTGGGCTCAGACATCATTGAACTATCAAGTGAGCTTTCTCTGCAGTGATCTCAGTGCTATTAAGCAATGCAACTGAACTGCCATTTGCCGCCCGACAAGCCTTTTTTCTTGAGAAACTCCATTTATGTATATAGCCAATGAAAAAAAACTTACACTTCAGAGAGTAGGGAACCACAGTTCTGACAAATACAGGTAAGAGTTAGAAATGAAGCCCATCAGAGGTGGAGTGCATTTTAATGGAGATCTTGCATCTAAAAGGGAACCTTTTAGTATCACTTTAAAACAGCTCCCCACAGATTGGCCATCAAGTCGCTATTTGGACTTCAATTGAACTAGTCCTACAAGAATGTAAAAGTTTAACTTCAAAGTGATGGGGGAGACTAGAGGACATGATCTTAGAATAAGGGGCCGCCCATTTAAAACAGAGATGAGGAGAAATTTCTTCTGAGGGTTGTAAATCTGTGGAATTCATTGCCTCAGAGAGCTGAGTAAGCTGGGACATTGAACAAATTTAAGACAGAAATAGATGGTTTCTTAAAAGATAAGGGGTTATGGGGAGCGGGCGGGGAAGTGGAGCCGAGTCCATGATCAGATCAGCCATGATCTTATTGAATGGCGGAGCAGGCTCGAGGGGCCATATGGCCTACTCCTATTTCTTATGTTCTTATGTTTTGTAAAGTAAACAGCACTGAATGCAGAGCAAACATGTTTGTTCCATTTTTGTGTTCACTCCTGCCCATCACATTTTAATTCCTTCTCAACCACTCTTTAAAAAGGCAGATTTCAATTCTTGAATTTTAAAAAAAGTGGGTTGAGCAGCTGCCAAGGCAACAGGAACTAGAAAACAATGGCACCCAAACAGCAACATTGACATGTAAAAAAACATCTATTTCCACCCAGGATATTTCTTGTCCATTATGGAATGTTCCAATAACTCCTACAACGCATCAATCTGCCAATAACAAATTTTAAACAACCAGTATGCCCAGATGAAAATTTTCCCATAAACTACAGTAAGTGGAATGTTTCACTCCCCCACCATACAAAAAGCACTTCTAATCTCCTGAAGGCAACACTTCATTCCACTGGCTCCAACAACCTCAAACCCTCACAGAAACAGTCAATCTTAATGTGCAATAGCAATCCAAGGCTCTTCTCCCTCCTGCTAACAAATAAAACGTGCTAAATGCCTTTTGTAGAGAAAGTACCATTTTCAAAATCAGTTTGCTGTGGTACAGTCAGATGTAGGTTCAATGCTCAGAATTCCTGATCACAATTGCTATAGTGTGGAGAATGGGAAAAATTGGAGAATTTAAAATCACTTCTACTGAGCGGTTCATGGATGAATCAAGAGAGTGTGTTGATGGGCAAGAAAGGAGCATAATTTTAAAATTATACAATCTAACCAGTGTTATAAAATGTACAAAACAGACCACCACAGACTGTGTTGTTTTAAATACCGTTAAGTAGTGTGCACAGAAAGTAGGAAGGTCTTCAGTCATGTCACTTGGAGAAAACTAGTTTCAAAGTACCTGTATTAACAAAGGGAACACATCAAGGTTCTGCAGTTTGAAAGTAAACCACTGAAAAAATGTTTTTGAAATTCCTAGAGGACAGAATAGCTAGGCCCTACATCATACAAATAGCACCCTTGAACAGTAGAAAAAAAAATACCCGAAGGGATAAGGCTAGGCAGAGCAAAGCAGCAATGCGAGTATAATAAAGTTCAAGCGCAAACCACTTCGTACCTCAAAAAGATGTTCAAACTCTTCCAAATTAACGGTTCAAAATGTCTGCAAAGCAGCCTTCGTTTTTGCAGTAAGCTTCACTGAAACATGCAATGTTATACTTTTTCAAAACTAATATAGCTATGTTCAGTGAAAATTACAATTAATGAGATGCTGATAGATTTATGCTCACCTGCTGCAACTATTGTTTGTGGATTATGTGCACTGTTATTCTACACACCGTAGGAACTTCTATTATTACTAAACCCAAAATGGTCTGCAACTAAATTATGAACAGTTTAAAATAATGTGCCCTTGTGCTTCTTGCATCATTTAACAACCGACTCAGATTCTAGTAAGAGAGCGCCAAGTAGACTAAGAGCTGGAACTCATTAGCAGATGAAGAACTAATCCAAAATGTAGGTCACCAATCAAAATATTACAGACAAGGCCAGCCAACAAAAGTTTCTCAAAACACTTGTGTGGTTAATGTTGATCAATTTCCTTAGTTTGTCGGTCTCAGCTTTGGGATATACTGGCCATTTCTGTAGCTCCAACTGCACTAGTCAGGTAACTCTGTCCTCCCAGCGACTACCCAAGAACACTGATTATTATTATGTACTGCAAATTTTATGCCAAGCCAGCCAAACACAACACTGTACCAAATGATTCATTAGAAAAAATTAAAGTAGGATAGTGTGTGCTATTTCACCAATTACATAGTCATTGCTATATAAGGTGATCAACCATGCATTCAAGGTAAAGTTCCATGGTAGTGCTACCTGCATTCTGGCAAGACGAAGTATTGTGCTCACTTTTGCCATTGTACTTATAAAAAAGAGGCTTTGAAGAGAAATCAAGTGGAACCAGGATGGCTCCAAGCCTCAAATCATGAAGTGACAAGAACTGACCAATTGCCCACAAAAAGATATACAATGCAAATCAAATGGTCAGTTGTGTCAGGATCCCTTTTGAGCACACCATTATTTTTTCATGACTGGAGGCAGGGGGGGGGGGGGGAGGAAGAGACAGACCAGCAGGAATGAATTCACCTAGCAAACTTAATACAGGGATTATTACTATGGAGGGGATTCTAGAACAAGAAAGTTCTACTTATCACTATTTCTTCACATCCTCATTCAGAGTTTTAATTAAATAAACTTTGAAAGGAAAAAAAAATGATTACATTAGTTTGATGTAAATCCCAAATATTGAAACTTCAAGTCTAGAGAAGAACATAAATTAAAAGCACAGCAAGGTTGCTTCTAATAGTTTTTGGTTTATCTTCATATGGGAACTACCCACAAGGTATAAAGGAAAAAACAGACACTGGTGGAAAGGCCTGGAGTGGCTAAATACTTGCCCTACCAATCAAAATGGCCAGTACCAAGCAGCAACAGTTAAGACTCACCACAGCAGACAATATCATAGGCAAATGCCCAAAGTCCGATGGAGATGGTGAATACGCTATAATACTTCACAATTTACAGCAATTCAGTCTTACAATAAAGAATGTCACAACACACTGGGCCCAAGTTTCCACACGATAAAAAACGGGCGCCCCACCGCGCCGAAAAAAAAACGCGCGATTCTGGAGCGCCCTGCAGCTTCATGTCTGCTTGGCACGGCGCCCAGGGGGCGGAGCCTACCACTCGCGCCGATTTTGTACGTGGGAGGGGGCGGGTACCATTTAAATTAGTTTTTTTCCTGCCGGCAACCCTGCGCGTGCGCGTTGGAGCGTTCACGCACGCGCAGTGTGAAAGAAACATTGGCACGCGGCCATTTTTGGAGTTCTTTGTAGCTGTTTAATTTTTGAACATTTTTTAATAAAAGCACATTGCCATCAGCACATCAGCACTGAGGCTTCTTGCAGCAGTGAGAAGGCTTCAGGAAGCCTCAGAAAGTTGAGGCAGCCGTTTCCCTCCCCCCCCCCCCCCCCGCGGGAACGAACGGCTGCCTCCTCCCCCCCTGCCGTCGGGAACGGCTGCCTCCTTCCCCCCCCCCCCGCGGGAACGAACGGCTGCCTCAACTTGAGGCTTCCTGCAGCATTCTCCCTGGTTAAAGCACTTTCACAGGTAGGACGATGGTTTATTTAATCTTTTCTTTGCTTATAAATGTTTATTCAGGTTGGATTTATTTGTATAATATTTGTATAAGTATAAATAAGGATTTATTATAGAATTTAATGACTTCCCTCCCCCCCCCCCCCTCCCCTCCCCCCCCACCTCGTTCTGGACGCCTAATTTGTAACCTGCGCCTGATTTTTTAATGTGTAAACAAGGTTTTTTCAGTTTTACAAAAATCTTCACTTGCTCCATTCTAAGTTAGTTTGGAGTACGTTTTCACTGTGGAAACTTTGAAATCAGGCGTCAGTGGCCGGACACGCCCCCTTTTGAAGAAAAAATTCTGTTCCAAAGTGAAACTGTTCTAACTGACTAGAACTGCAGAAAAAAAAGTGGAAAATTGCGATTTCTAAGATAGTTCGTTCTCCACCAGTTGCTCCTAAAAATCAGGCGCAAATCATGTGGAAACTTGGGCCCACTGTTGCATTTTCACTAGGACTTCGATATACTATGTGTTTGGTTAGGGAAATAAAGGAGTCAGTCTGATCTCGCTCCCTAATGTTCCATCTTTTTAAAACATTCACATCTTGTTACTACTGCAGCAGTCATTATACTCCTATGGATTTGCACAACAAAGGGACTATATTGGAACAGCTAAAGCCCCTGTACTAATTAGAATAATCCAGACAGCTGGACCCCATTCATATAACTGTGCAAAAATAAGATGTCAAAGTATTACACAGGATCAAATGTAAAACCCAGGCTAATCTTTCTCAACCACATTGTGTGACAGTACAATACTTAGAATTGTAGGACAACTGGTAGATTGGGGAGGGGAGGAGGGCGGCAGATTTTCCCCCATCTCCTCACTTCCACAAGTGCTTACCTATACTCTGGAGAACCAGTTCCAGAGATTAGCAAATAACAGTTTTTAAAACAACCACATCCAAACAGGAAGAGAGAAGCTGCTCTTTAATTGATCCAATGACATTGTGCTTCGAAATTACTCTCAAGGGGGTGGGGAAAGACAAGGGAAATAAAAGACGAGAAGAGGAAAGAGGGAGGAAATAGAACATTACTGCAATCGAGATAATTCAATAATTATTGATTCAGCCTTGAAGACTGGATGTATTCAATAGTTTTAGATAGAAACATAGCAGATGAAGGGTGCCATTAAACCACCAATGTCTGTGAGGGTTCTTTGCAAGAGTAATCTAAAACTAATCCCATTGCCTTGTGCTCTCCCCATTAGCTTGCATCTTTTTGTTTCAAATAGTGATCCCTTAAAAGATACAATAGTCTTTGACTTAACCAGTCCTTTGGCAAAGCATTCCATATTCCAACCATCATCTGCCTGAAGACATTTATAAAAGCCAAAATTCTACTGGCCCTTTTTATGGGATTATCAGCTTGTACTCACACTTTAGGAGTGAGCCACTGGCTCAGTAGTAATGTTCCCACCAGAGACAGAAGGATTGAGTCAAGGCCCCACTCCAGAGAGCAAATAACTGGATTGACGTCCAGTGGGTGGCAGTTGGTCACCCCATTGTAAAGGGTAGGTGGAGCTCTTTAGCTTTGGTTGCAATCCACCTCGAAGATAAAAACCCCGAGGAAGGTAACAGGAAACCACCTCAGCTACTCTTCCCTACTAGGGAGCTCAAGGATCTCATGCGAGACGGGACCTACCCTTGGGCAGAACACAACAGACGGACAAAGAGTCTTGCACTTCCAAGAAATAATGCATTTGAATTGCCCTCACTCCTCCCCACCCCCCCCGCCAAAAAAGTATTTTTCATCCACACCCTTGAGCATCTTTCCCGATGAGTTTTCTACACACTAGCTCAGTTTTCTGTCTGTCAATCCATTCTGCTACATTTTCTCAAACCATAAACTTGAATTTTTCTAGAACGTCTCGAGAAATCTTATCGAATGCCTTTTTAAAAATCGAGACACTACATCTTCTGCATTCTTTTCATCTATCCAGTTTTTCAACCAATTAAATTTCACAAATATGACTGGTTTTAACAAATCCATACTGGCTACCTCTGCTTACCTAAATGCTTCTATACCTTGAATTATAGATTTGAAGATTTTGCCCACAACTGACGGACAATTTACAAAAGATTTATCTTTTTATTCCTTAAACAAAATTGAACATTGATTATTTACATACTTGTGGATTGAAAAAAAAAATCAGGGCCTGGTAATTTATACACCTCAAATTCTGTTCACATTTTCGAAATAATTTTCTTTTCTACAATTATTTGTAAGAATTGTTCCATATCCTTCAGTACAACTACCTTATCACTTGCACTATCTATTAAAAAAAATATATTTAGGTGTCAGCCTTGGCTCAGTGGTTGCACTCTCACCTCAAGCTCTGAACATACCTCAAATTGGCACAAGTTCTCAGTCTCCCTTAAACTGGTGCAGGAACTGTTTTGGGAATTGGAAAATTCACAATGGTACAACAGAGAGTGCTCGTCAGTTTGGCAGTAAGAATGAACAGGCGCTCGAGAGCCAAGAACAGGACAAAAAAAGTTCCATTCTTCCACACACTTCACATTAATAAGTGCAAAAATACCAAAAATGGAAGCAACATTTATTATTTAGCTGCAAGGGCATCTATGTAAATGTTTGTAATCATGACTGGGAGTCAATAACATTATTTGTTGAAACAGATATCAGCAGCAAAATGGCATAGTAGAATTGAAAAAAATTCAGCAGGTCCCATCAACAATTTTTGTGGAATAACTTTAAAAATTGGGCAATTTTATTAGAAGAGAAATCATATAAAGATACCTGCAAAAGGGGAACTTTGTAAAATATAGGTTAACAGCTGCAAAAACCACATGAAAGCACATTGGTAATTATGGTCATTTTACAGCAATAATGAAAAAGGACACCTATTTTGGTGTAAAGTAGCAAATAAACTGAGGTTACAGATTGCAGAGAATAAAAGACAAAAATCATAGCCTGCAATGGGCAACCCAATTCTACTTAAGAGTTCAAGATACTCCGTCATTTTTATAGGCCACCAACCCCCCCAAACACACACCCCTTGCTTATTATACCAATCCTTGCTAGCCTACAGTAGTTCCCTAACTACCCAGTGCATCAATCTCAAAATTAGTGTCACCATCTATACATCATTCCATGCCTTACCCCACCCTACTTTTAGAATTTCCTCCAGCCTCATCTTGATCTTTTGGTCCTCAAACTCTGGTCTTTCCTTGCATTCTCTGCCCCTCTTCTCCCACCCCTGTAACCATTAGTCAGAGCTTTTCAGCTATTTCTGTCCCACTCTCCACAACTCACAAATTAAACCCCCGCTGCCTCACTTACTTTACCCCGGCTTTTAAACTCCTTAAAGCCCACCTTTTCATCTATATAGTCAAAGAAATTACGGCACAAAAAGAGGCCGCTCGTTGTTCACCTCTCCTAACTTTACATTGATGCTTGGTACATTTGTTTGTCTCCCAAGTACCTTAGCCTCCTTCTACATTAAAAGGCAGCACATCAATGCAAGTAGTTGCTGCTGTAGTAGTTCCCCTAGGGCTCACTCGTGGGAATCCTATGCAAGAAATTTTCAAAATTGAAAGCAGTTACTTGATATTATATTTCACAAGACAGCTCACATCTAGTGTATGAGCAGATTCATAAGTTATATGTACAAAAATAATCTGTTCCCTATTTGTACTGCAGACAGGAGTATCAGTTACATGCAATGATATAGTATCAAACCACTGATTAATTTGCCGTTGCTGTACCGTAAAGGCTAACTCATTACTGCAAGTGTTTAAAGCCCTAAATACCCAGCCAGAAGTTTACAAGTGTAAGCCCTAGGGCAAAAGTCAGTTAGGAAGGGTTATATATCAAATGACATAGAGGTGAGTTATTCTGTCACAAAAACAGACATCTGGCCCAACTTCATTCATGTCTTCAGTGGCCTTCGAACAGTAGCAATGATAACACCCAATTGTGTGGATCATATGGTAACCATTCCCAGCCAGGATCAATAACGGAGTGACAGATCTACAATGGTCATTTATAAAAATACCTGGGGGAGGAACCTACATTAAAAAAATATAGACCAAGTCCAAACAGATAATCCACTCAATGCTAAAATACATCATTCTCCACAATTAAAGGGACTTTGCTCCCAAGAATAAAGAGTTTGCTATGGAGGAGCAGAAGCTCAACAGCTGCCACAACACTTGAATGAGGCTGGATTATGGGGCACAGTCAGCCCAAGTTCTTGCCCTACACTGGCTGACCCATACACAAATAGTCCTGCAACCAGCTGAGGGATATTACTGGAAACTCACTACAGCTGCTCCTTTCATCATTGGAGTCATTAAAATTGTTAAAATACTAATGGTGTTGAAAAGTTTTACTATACCCCTCTTGAACAGAAAAAAAATCTTTTGAATTTTAATAACTTAAAAGTTGAAGATCAAAGTACCATTTATTACAACATATACTTCACTTGTAGGACAACAGGTCAAGGCATAATATTACAAAAAGGAGAATATGATCTCATCACTTCACCAGTAACTGCTTATACAAGATTTTATTCAAATTACAAGATTTTATTCAAATTGCAAGTCACTCCTCATAACATCCTCATAACAGGGCTGTTCGTAACTGCCATCATGCCGACAGCTGTTTGCTTATTGCTGTTTTTCCATCAGGTCTTCCTATACAGTCTACTGCAGCTTTATCCCTCTGCACCATAGAACAGTAGCAATGATAACACCCAATTGTGTGGATTGGATGGTAACCATCCCCAGCCAGGATCAACAACTATGTAACAGATCTAAAATGGTCATTTATAAAAATATCCAAGGGAGGTTCCTACATTTAAACAAAATCATATAATATGGTTGGAACCTTGCTAAGTCCAAACAGATCATCTATTCTGTTAAAATACATCTTTCCCCACAATTAATGTCACTTTGCTCCTAAGAATAAACAGTTTACTATAAAGGATCAAAGGCACAACAGCTGAATGAGCCAGAAGCTATTACAATCACATTTCAAAAGGTACTAACCTTCAGTTTTAGGATATAGGTACCCAACCTATCACAATCTTTGAGTTCTTCACAGTAACATGTTCCAGGTCACTCAGCTATTACTTCAACACTGATCACTGTGTTGCCAGATCACCACCTTCTCCAGGGCAATGAGGGATGGGCAATAAATGCCAGCAAAGCCCACATCTTGAGAATGACTTAAAAAAAAAATAAGCAACTCCTTCCTTGAAGTGTATTCCAAAAACATCCAGCTTCTGCTTCAGTATGTTCACCATGGTCCATCTCAGTACTATACTGAAATTGTTAACTGATCACTACCGTCTCATTTGTTTTTATGTATCCTGTATATCGAAGAATCATAGACCAGGAAGGTCTCAGGTTTGTCTTTGTCTACAAAATTAGATGCGACAACAAAAGTGGCTCTAAAATTCTTCTAATCATCCCTGTATTGGGACCATTTCCCATACCGCGGGAGCCTATTATCAACATTGACGAAGAGATTCAACACCGCCTCCAGTGCGCCAGTGCAGCCTTCGGCCGCCTGAGGAAAGGAGTGTTTGAAGACCATGCCCTCAAATCTGCCACCAAGCTCATGGTCTACAGGGCTGTAGCAATACCTGCCCTCATCTATGGCTCAGAGACATGGACCACGTACAGTAGACACCTCAAGTTGCTGGAGAAATACTACCAACGATGCCTCCGCAAGATCCTACAAATCACCTGGAAGGACAGACGCACCAACATTAGTGTCCTCGACCAGGCCAACATCCCCAGCATTGAAGCACTGACCACACTTGATCAGCTCCACTGGGCAAGCCACATAGTTCGCATGCCAGACACGAGACTCCCAAAGCAAGCGCTCTACTCAGAACTCCTTCACGGCAAACGAGCCAAAGGTGGTCAGAGGAAACGTTACAGGGACATCCCGAAAGCCTCCCTGAAAAAGTGCAACAACCCCACTAACACCTGGGAGACCCTGGCCAAAGACCGCCCTAAGTGGAGGAAGTGCATCCGGGAGGGCGCCAAGCACCTCGAGACTCATCGCAGAGTGCATGCAGAAATCAAGCGCAGGCAGCAGAAGGAGCGTGTAGCAAACCTGTCCCACCCACCCTTTCCCTCAACGACTATCTGACCCACCGGTGACAGGGACTGTGGTTCTTGTATTGGACTGTTCAGCCACCTAAGGACTCATTTTTAAGAGTGGAAGCAAGTCTTCCTCAATTCCGAGGGACTGCCTATGATGATGACAACAGTCAATTAAGTATTTTTTTAAAGTGTAGCGACTGTTGTCATGTAGGAAACACGGCAGCCAATTTGCACACAGCAGACTCTCACAAACAGCATGTGACAAGACCAGATCATTTGTTTGAGATGTTGGTTCAGGGATGAATATAGGGTAGAAATGAGCTCAGTCGTGTAGTGGTTATGTTATTGGACTAGTGATCCAGAGACCGGGACTAAAAATTTACAGAACGGAAGTTCAAATCCATCATGGCAGTTTGAGAATTTGAATTCAGTTTTTAAAAAACTGAAAATAATAAAAAGGTGGCTTTAGTAAGTGATCATGAAGCTGTTGGATTGTTGCAAATCCCAGCTGGTTCATTAATGTTCTTTTAGGGAAGACCACCTGCCATCCTTACCCGGACTGATCTGTGTGACTCCATGGTTGATTCTGAACTGGTGTCTGAAGCCTTACCACCACCATCTTAGGGAAATCTAGGGTGCTTGACAGAGGCTTGAGGAAAAAAATTGGATGCCCAGCCAAGGAAAGAACTTAAGGTTACAGAAAGATGAAGGGGTAAGGCCACAAAGGGATTTAAACACAAGGATGACATTTTTAAATTTGAGGTGATGGAGAATACAAAGCCAATGTAGGTCAAATACAGGGGCAACTATTAGTGGAACAGGACACAGGCAGCAGAGTTTCAGAGGAGCTGGAGATTGCAGAGGGTGAAGAATAGAGAAGGCATGGATCTGTATTTCAGCAGCAGATAGGCTGAGGCTTGAAGGCATGTGATGTTAGGGAAGTGAAAGGTGGTGATCTTTGTGAAGGAGAGGATATAGGGTCAGAAGCTCATGTCAGAGTTCAAATTGTTCGCAACCTCAATATACTGTCTGGTTCAGCCGAAGACAGAGCCAGGGTAGGGGGATTGAATCAGTGGTGAGGATACGGAGTTTGCGACGAATCCTAAGGATGACTTGTAATTGGAAGAAATTGCAATCTTTGACGGAAAGAATATTTCTTTTTTTTATTCGTTCATGGGATGTAGGTGTTGCTAGCAAGGCCAGCACTTATTGCCCATCCCTAATTGCCCTGGAAGGTGGTGATGAGCTGTCTTCTTGAACCATTCCAGTCCATGTGGTGAACGTACTCCCACAGTGGTGTTAGGGAGGGAGTTCCAGGATTTTGATGCAGTGACAATGAAGGAACAGCGATATACTTCCAAGTCCGGATTGTGTGCAACTTGGAGCAAATCTTGGAGGTTGTGTGTTCCCAGGTGTCTGCTGCACATCCTTCTAGATGGTGCAGGTCGCGGGCTTGGGAGGTGCTGCCGAAGAAGTCTTGGCAAGTTGCTGCAATGCAGCTTGTGGAGGGTGCACACTGCAGCCACGGTACACCGGTGGCAAAGGGAGTGAATGTTGAAGGTGATGGATGGATGGGGTGCTAATCAAGCGGGCTGCTTTGTCCTAGATGGTGTCGAGCTTCTTGAGTTGTTGGAGCTGCACTCATCCAGGTAAGTGGAGAGTATTCAATCACACTCCTGACTTGTGCCTTATAGATAGGTGAAAGACTTTGGGGAGTCAGAAATTGAGAAACTCACTGCAGAATACCCAGCCTCTGACCTGCTCTTGCTGTCACAGTAATTATGTGGTTGGTCCAATTAAGCTGTTAACCCCCAGGATGTTGATGGTGGGGAGTTGGCTATGGTAATGCCGTCAAATGTCATGGGGCGGTGGTTAGACTCTCGCTTGTTGGAGATAGTCATTGCCTGGCACTTGTGTGGCGTGAATGTTACTTGCCACTTATCAGCCCAAGCCTGAATGTCACCCAGATCTTGCTGCATGCAGGCATGGACTGCTTCATTATCTGAGGAATTGCCAATGGCACTGAATACTGGGCAGTCATCAGCGAACATCCCCATTTCTGACCTTATGATGGAAGGAAGGTCATTGATGAAGCAGTTGAAGATGGTTGAACATAGGACACTATCCTGAGGAACTCCTGCAGAGAAACTAATGGGACTACAAGCTGACAAATTCCCTGGACCCAATGGCCTACATCCTAGGGTTCTAAAAGAGGTGGCTGCAGAGACAGTGGAAGCATTGGTTTTGATCTTTCAAAATTCCCTAGATTCTAGAATGGTCCCAATGGATTGGAAGGTAGAAAATGTAACACCGCTATTCAAGAAAGGAGGGAAGAGAGAAAACAGGGAACTACAGGCCAGTTAGCCCAACATCAGTCATCGGGAAAATGCTGGAATCCATTGTTAAGGAAGTGGTATCAGCATACTCAGAAAATCATAACATGCAGAGTCAACATGGTTTTAGGAAAGAGAAATAGTGATTGACAAATTTATTGAGTTTTTTTGAGGATGTAACTAGCAGGGTAGATAAAGGGAAACCAGTGGATGTATTATATTTGGATTTCCAAAAGGCATTTGATAAGTAGCGTGCGGCAGCCCGGCGCAGTCCTGCCTGCAAGACCATCAGCAGGCCGGGGCCATCAGAGGGAGCGGCATACCACTGGCAGGAGGGCGACAGCTGCAAAGACAGGTCGCTGATTGCAGTGCGGGCAGGCACAGCAGGAGGGGTGAAGGAGCGCATGAGTTTGTAGATGGAAGTGACCGGGGCCCAGGAGAGGCCGGAGTCTGGGGCCAGAAGGGGCAAGGACCCAGGGCAGCATGGACCAGCCCACACTGCTATATGTGTGCACGCCCGGTCCGTGCGGCAGAGCTGGTCTCCAGTCGTCTGGGGTAATCCTTGCCACTGGACCAAGACCTAGCTCTATCAAGCCTGTGTCGTGGCTGGTGTGCAATGGCCACCACACGTTAAAAAAATCCAAGCACAGGCACCTTCTACCCTCAAAGATGTAGTTCAGGATCTGGAATATTAGGTCCTTCATTGAAACACCTGTGAACGCATCCCTTTTTGGCATAGAAGCAAATCATCCTCACTTCGAGGGACTGCCTATGATGATGACATAAAACGGTTATTACACAAGATAAGGGCGCATGGGATTGGAGGCAATATATTAGCATGGATAGAGGATTGGTTAACGAACAGAAAACAGAGTAGGGATAAACAGGTCTTTTGCAGATTGGCAGTTGGTAACTAGTGGGGTGCCGCAAGAATCAGTGCTTGGGCCTCAGCTATTTGCAATCTATATTAATGACCTAGATGAAGGGACCAAGTGTAATGTATCCAAGTTTGCTGACGATACAAAGCAAGGTGGGACAGTAAGCTGCGAGAACACAAAGCGTCTGCAAAGGGATATAGACAGACTAAGTGAGTGGGCAGCAAGGTGGCAGATGGAGTATAATGTAGGGAAATGTGAGGTTATTCACTTTGGTAGGAATAGAAAAACAGAATTTAAAAAAAAGTTTTAAATGCTGAGGACCTTTTAAAAGTTGGTGTTCAGAGAGATTTGGGTGTCCTTGTGCAAGAAACACAGAAAGCTAGCATGCAGGTACAGCAAGCAATAAGGAAGGTAAATGGCATGCTGTCCTTTACTGCAAGGGGGTTTTGTACAAGAGTAAGAAAGTCTTGCGACATTTGTACAGGGCCTTGGTGAGACCACACCTGGAGTACTGTGCACATTTTGGTCTCCTTATCCAAGGAAGGAAATATTTGCCTTGGAGGTGGTGCAGAAGTTCACCAGATTGATTCCTGGGATGAGAGGGCTGTCTTATGATGAAAGATTGTATAGAATGGGCCTATACTCTCTGGAGTTTAGAAGAATGAGGTGATCTCATTAAAACATACAAGATTCTGAAGGTGATTGACAGGGTATGTGCCGAGAAGTGGTTTCTCTTGGCTGGAGTGTCCAGAACTAAGGGGCACAGTCTCCAGATAAGGGGTAGGCCATTTGAGACAGATGAGGAGGAATTTCTCCACTCGGTGGAGCAAAGAATTCCAAAGATTCACAACCCTAAGGGCTGTGGATGCGGAGTCTCTGAATATATTCACAGCTGAGATAGATACATTTTTGAAGTCTAGGGGAATCAAGGGTTACAGAGATCGGGCGGGAAAGTGGAATCGAGGTCGATGATCAGCCATGATCTTATTGAATTGCGGAGCAGACGCGAGGGGCCGGGTGGCCTACTCCTATTTCTTATGTCCTGGGGATGTGATGATTATTAACATCCAACCACCACAACCATCTTCCTGTGTGTTAGGTATGACTCCAGCTGGTGGAGAGTTCCCTTCCAATTCCCACTGACTTCAGGTTTACTGAAGCTCCTTGATACCACACTCAGGTCAAATGCTGCCTTGATGTTAAGGGCAGTCACTCTCACCTCACTTCTGAAATTCAGCTCTTTTTTCCATGTTTGGACCAAGGCTGTAATGAGGCCTGGAGCCAAGTGGTCCTGGCGGAATCCAAACTGGGCAACGGTGAGCATATTATTGGTGAGTAAGTGCCGCGTGATAGCACTGTCAATGATACTTTCCTTCACTTTGCTGATGATTGAAAGTAGACGGATTGGAGTTGCCCTCCTTTTTGTGGACAAGACATACCTGGGCAGTTTTGCACATCGTCAGGTAGATGCCAGTGTTGTAGCTGTACTGAAGCAACTTTGCTAGAGGCGTGGCTAGTTCTGGAACACAAGTCTTCAGCAGTACAACTGGGATGTTGTTAGAACCCATAGCCTTTGCTGTATTCAGTGTGCTCAGACGCTCAGCGCAGAAGGTAAATTCCCGGCTTCAATGGCAGAACCTGGGGAGAAAAGGATCACCGCAGCCTACCTCGTAGAGAGAAAGAAGATGGCGCCCGCACCACAAGGTGACACATCTGAAATCAAGATGGCCGCGACCAGACCACGAGAGGCAGCGTTGAGGAAGCAACACGTGATGCCGAGCAGCGAACCGGATTGGGGTAAAGATTGCAAAGCTCTTTTAACCTGCAACCCAGCACAATTAAAGGGACAATTCCACTCTTTGAACAGCGATGCCAGTGACACTAATGTAAAAGATGTCATCAACAATGCAAGTATATAAATATACTGTTGAACAGCGATGCCAGTCATACTAATGAAAAAGATGTAATTAACAAATGCAGGTATCTAAATGTAACCTTGCACAGAGATGCTGGTAGTACACAGGAAAGTGGTGTAATTGACAAATGCGAATTTATAAAGACAATGTCGAGTCGGCTGATTGCAGTCGGAGCCAATGTATCGTGAATGCTAATGATGAAATGAGATGTGATGCCGGGTTTTACAAGCACGCCGACAAAGCCAAGGGCAACCTCCTGTGGGAAGCACTCAGCTCCAGCGGGCTACCCGATCATATAGCCTTCGTTACTGGGACCAGTGTGATGCCCCAGGGAGTGTGGCCCCACACACAGTGGGAGCATACCCACTGCAGGGCCAGCAGTGGACAGTACAGACACCACCACTGTTACCATGCCCCAGATCGGTCCGAGCCACCAGGGCCAGCACCGGGAGCAAGATGCCAGCACCCTCCAGCCCTCCCAATGGGACCTGGGATGACCAATCTCCCACCACCGCTGAAGGGCAGCAGGGAGAGCCTGCAGCCTCAGGAGGACAGGGAGGCCACACATTCCTGTGGCCCTGCCCACCACTAAGCAATGGCAAAGGCCCTGAGACACAGCTAGGTGAGCAATCCGAGGCCACCCAGCTGGCAGGGGCCACAGTCCAGTTGCTCTGGAACAAGCGTCCTCACCCACCTGCACCCACACCCCAGGGGCAAGACTATAATACAAGTACGTACCTTACCTATAATATGTACTTGTTCCACTACTGCTGAACCCAAAAACAGTGATATAATCAATCCTACACTACTCATTATAAATTGGCCAGAAAAAGCAGCAAACCTGAGGACTGGGAGAAATTTAGAATTCAGCAGAGGAAGACGAAGGGTTTAATTAGCAGGGGAGAAATAGAGTATGAGAGGAAGCTTGCCGGGAACATAAAAACTGACTGCAAAAGCTTCTACAGATATGTGAAGACAAATGCAGTCAGATTCAGGTGAATTTATAATGGGGAACTAAGAAATGGCAGACCAGTTGAACAAATACTTTGGTTCTGTCTTCACAAAGGAAGACACAAATAACCTTCTGGAAGTACTAGGGGACCGAGGGTCTAGTGAGGAGGAGGAACTGAAGGATATCCTTATTAGGCAGGAAATTGTGTTAGGGAAATTGATGGGATTGAAGGCCGATAAATCCCCAGGGCCTGATAGTCTACATCCCAGAGTACTTAAGGAAGTGGCCGTAGAAATACTGGATGCATTGGTGATCTTTTTCCAACAGTCTATCGACTCTGGATCAGTTCCTATGGACTGGTGGGTAGCTAATGTAACATCACTTTTTAAAAAAAGGAAGGAGAGCGAAAATGGGTAATTATAGACCCGGTTAGCCTGACATCAGTAGTGGGGAAAATGTTGGAATCAATTATTAAGGATGAAATAACAGCACATTTGGAAAGCAGCGACAGGATCGGTCCAAGTCAACATAGATTTATGAAAGGGAAATCATGCTTGACAAATCTTCTGGAATTTTTTGAGGATGTAACTAATAGAGTGGACAAGGGAGAACCAGTGGATGTAGTGTATTTGTACTGTCGAAAGGCTTTTGACAAGGTCCCTCACAAAAGAGATTGGTGTGCAAAAATCAAAGCACATGGTATTGGGGGTAATATACTGACGTGGATAGAGAACTGGTTGGTAGACAGGAAGCAGAGTCGGGATAAACGGGTCCTTTTCAGAATGGCAGGCAGTGACTAGTGGGGTGCCGCAGGGCTCAGTGCTGGGACCCCAGATATTTACAATATACATTAATGATTTGGATGAAGGAATTGAGTGTAATATCCAAGTTTGCAGATGACACTAAACTGGGTGGCGGTGTGAGCTGTGAGGAGGATGCTAAGAGGCTGCAGGGTGACTTGGACAGGTTAGGTGAGTGGATAAATGCATGGCAGATGCAGTATAATGTGGATAAACGTGAGGTTATCCACTTTGGGGGCAAAAACACGAAGGCAGAATATTATCCTAATGGCGGCAGATTAGAAAAAGGGGAGGTGCAATGAGACCTGGGTGTCATGGTACATCAGTCATTGAAAGTTGGCATGCAGGTACAGCAGGCGGTGAAGGCAGCAAATGATATGTTGGCCTTCATAGCTAGGGGTTTTGAGTATAAGAGCAGTGAGGTCTTACTGCAGTTGTACAGGGCCTTGGTGAAGCCTCACCTGGAATATTATGTTCAGTTTTGGTCTCCTAATCTGAGGGAGGGAATTCTTGCTATTGAGGGAGTGCAGCGAAGGTTCACCTGACTGATGCCCAGGATGGCTGGACTGACATATGAGGAGAGACTGGATCGACTGGGCCTTTATTCACTGGCGTTTAGAAGGATGAGAGGGGATCTCATTGAAACATAAAATTCTGACGGGACTGGACAGGTTAGATGCAGGAAGAATGTTCCCGACGTTGGGGAAGTCCAGAACCAGGGGACACAGTCTAAGGATAAGGGGTAAGCCATTTAGGACTGAGATGAGGAGAAGCTTCTTCACTCAGAGTTGTTAACCTGTGGAATTCCCTCCAGCAGAGAGTTGTTGATGCCAGTTCATTGGATATATTCAAGAGGGAGTTGGCTAAAGGGATCAAGGGGTATGGAGAGAAAGCAGGAAAGGGGTACTGAGGTGAATGATCAGCCATGATCTTATTGAATGGTGGTGCAGGCTCGAGGGGCCGAATGGCCTACTCCTGCACCTATTTTCTATGTTTCTATGTTCCTTGACATCACGTGGAGTGAATCGAATTGGCTGAAGACTGGCTTCTGTGATGGTGGGGCCCTCAGGAGGCGGCCAATATAGATCATCCACTCACACTTCAAGCTGAAGATGGTTGCAAATGCTTCAGCCTCGTCATTTGCACTTGCATGCTGGGCTCCGCCATCATTGAGGATGGGGATATCATGGAGCCTCCTCCTCCAGTTAGTTGTTTAACGGTCCACCACCCATTCACGACTGGATGTGGCAGGACTGCAGAGCTTTGATCCGAGCTGTTGATTGTGGGATCGCTTAGCCCGGTCTATAGCATGCTGCTTACATTTTTTAAGCATGCATGTAGTACTGTGTTGCAGCTTCCCCAGGTTGGCACCTCATTTTTAGTTATGCCTGGTGCTGCTCCTGGCATGCTCTTCTGCACTCCTCATTGAATCAGGGTTGGTCCCCTGGCTTGATGGTAATAGTAGAGTGAGGGATATGCCAGGTCATGAGGTTACAGATTGTGGTGGAATATAATTCTGTTGCTGCTGATGGCCCACTGTGCCTCATGGATGCACAGTTTTAAGCTTCTAGATCTGTTCTGAATCCCATTTAGTACAGTGGTAGTGCCACACAACACGACAGAGGGTGTCCTCAGTGTGAAGACAGGACATCATCTCCACAGATAAAGACAGCAAATTTCGTTCCCTAAAGGGCATTAGCGAACGCGATGGGTTTTTAATGACAATCTGATAAGTTTCATGGTCAGCTTTACAGATACTAGCTTTTTATTCCAGATTTATTTAATTAACTGAATTTAAATTCCACAGCTACCATGGTGGGATTTGAACTCACGTCTCTGGATCATTAGTCCAGGCCTCTGGATTACTAATCCAGTAACAACCATTATGCTGCAGGTTCAGAAACTCAGCTCTGGGACGATTAAAATGCCATGGTTGTGAACAGTTTTCTTCTGCCCCAAGACAATGGCTGGAGAGGAGAATGGAATTGATGGCGAGGGTAGAGCTTGCGGACGGAGCCAAAAGATAGTGGTTCTGGTCTTACAATGTTTAACTGGAAGCAATTGTGGCTTATCTAAAATTCGCAGTGTAGAGGCCCTAGATTGGTTTGGGGGGGGTGGGGGGACAGGGGCAGCAGTGGTGGGATACTGGAAGTAATGATGTGGTACAGGAAGAAAAGCTATTGCTAGAGATGGGCTAACTATGAACAGACAGATACAAGTAAAACCAAGTGAGGATACTCCATCCCCCACCCCCCCACACCAAGTGCTGAACAATGGAGCAGAGAAGGTGGAGGTGGATGGTGATGTTGAACATCAGCCCGCAGATAATGCACCAAGGTCACAGACACAGAGGATGTTATTTGTAACTTTAGTTCGGGTCATTTAAATCCAGTGGCAGAGATGGTGGTTTTGAAAGGGAAGGGACAGTACCCAAGAGATTTACAATATCAGCTAGAATGAGGGCAGGGGACAAATGTGTTGTCAACGGTTTAGTAGGAATGGGGCGACAGGAACAGGACATAGGCATGAGGGAAAAGATGATCTCAGAGAAAGGCAGAAGTGTAGATGGGAATCACAACGGAAGGCTCCAAAGGGCCAGAGAATAAAAACGACAGGGGGGAAAAAAATGAACTGAGTGAACCTATCGCTGACCCCAAACTATATCACTGTATATGTATATATATTATATATATCATCCTTGAGTATAGTTTTTCCAGTGGGGAATATTAACCTACATCAAGTCATGTCATGTATACATCATCATCAGTCCATCGTATTGAGGATGACTTGCTTCCATGCCAAAAAGGGATGAGTTCACAGGTGTTTCAATGAAGGACCTAATATTCCAGGTCCCGAATTACATGTTGATGGGTGGAAGATGCCTGTACATGAATTTTTAAAATGTTTTTATATATAAACGTGTGGTGGCCATTGCACACCAGCCACCACATGAGCTTGACAGAGCTAGGTCTTGGTCCTGTGGCAAGGATTAACCAAGATGGCTGGAGACCAGCTCTGCTGCATGGACCTAGTGCGCACACATATCATAGTGTGGGCTGGCCCGTGCTGCCCCTGGGTCCTTGTATCTTTTAGGGCCCGAAATTACACCTCGCCTGGGCCCCGATCAAGTCACTCCATGATCACTCGCCGCTCCTTCGTCCCGACCTCGCCGCTCCTGCTGTACCTGCCCACGCTCCAATCACCAACCTGGGTTTTTACAGAATCTAAAATTTGCCAACTAGAACAAAGTATATTCACTATTAAGCAGGAAAGAGCTTTCCATTAAGCAGCAGCAAGCCAGGGGAGAGAAAATGAGAGAAGGAAATCTGGGCATACATCTGCAATCAGGTAGTGTCAGACAAAAATGTAAACACATCCACTGAACAATTTATCCAAAATCAGATTCTGAATATCATATTGAGGCCATAAATGGCCCACGCTCTGCATGCCTTAGGGATGTGCTTAAATGATTTTAAAAGGTTCTTTGAAGCAAGGTTGTCCGGGGCAGATGTTCAAGAGAGCCAATGTCCATGGTTTTGAGAAAATAGATTAACATTCTTTCAGTAGTTGCTCCTTACATGCCTTTCCACACAAATTTAAAAATAACATACTGCAAACTGGCTGTTTCTCCAGGCCTCAATTTCATGCTACTTGCTACCCACATGTAACAACTTGTATTTATGTAGCGCCTTTAACGTAGTGAAACGTCCCAAGGCACTTCACAGGAGTATCATGATACACAAAGGGTTTGACACCGATCCATTAAGGAGAAATCAGGGCAGGTGACTAAAAGCTTGGTCAATGAGAGAGGTTTTAAGGAGCATCTTGAAGGAGGAAAGAGATAGAGAGGCAGAGAGGTTTAGATAGGGAAATCCAGAGCTTAGGGCCTAGGCAACAGAAGGCATGGCCACCAATGGTTGAGCGATTATAATCAAGGATGCTTAAGAGGGCAGAATTCTGGGGGGGGGGGGGGCAGGGCGGTTGTGGGGCTGGAGGAGATTACAGAGATAGGGAGGGGAGAGGCCATGGACGGATTTGAAAACAAGGATCAGAATTTTGAAATTGAGGCATTGCTTAACCAGGAGCCCAATGTAGGTCAGCGAGTACAGGGGTGATGGGTGAGCGGGACTTGGAAAGAGTTAGGACATGGGCAGTCAAGTTTTGGATCACCTCTAATTTACGTAGGGTAGAATGTGGGAGGCCAGCCAGGAGTGCGTTGGAATAGTGGCCCTCAAATCTGGCACCAAGCTTTTGGTCTACAGGGCTGTAGTGATACCCGCCCTCCTGTATGACTCAGAGACGTGGACTATATATAGTAGACACCTCAAATCGTTGGAGAAATACCACCAATGATGTCTTCGCAAGATCCTGCAAATCCCCTGGGAGGACAGACGCACTAACATTAGTGTCCTCGATCAGGCCAACACCTCCAACATCAAAGCACTGACCACACTCGACCAGCTCCATTGGGCGGGCCACATTGTTCGCATGCCTGACACAAGACTCCCAAAGCAAACGCTCTACTCGGAACTCCTACACGGCAAGCGAGCCCAAGGTGGGCAGAGGAAACGTTTCAAGGACACCCTCAAAGCCTCCTTGATAAAGGGCAACACCCCACTGACACCTGGGAGGCCCTGGCTAAAGACCTTCCTAAGTGGAGGAAGAGCATCTGGAAGGGCGCTGAGCACCGAGTCTTGTCGCCAAGAGCATGCAGAAACCAGGCACAGGCAGTAGAAGGAGCGTGTGGCAAACCAGACTCCCCATCCACCCTTTCCTTCATCGACTGTCTATCCCACCTGTGACAGAGACTGTAATTCCCGTATTAGACTGTTCAGTCACCTGAGAACTCACTTTTGGAGTGGAAGCAAGTCTTCCTCGATTTCGAGGGACTGCCTATGATGATGATGGTATAGTCACGTCCAGGAGGTAACAAAGACATGGATGAGGGCTTCAGCAGCAGATGAGCGGAGACAAGGGCGAAGACAGGCAACGTTACGGAGGTGGAAATAGGTGGTCTTAGTTATGCTGTGGATATGTGGTCGAAAGCTCAGTTCAGGGTCAAATATAACAAGCCAATACTGCATACCAATACTGTATTATAGAAGGAAACCAATATGAACTGGTTACTGCTACGTACTGTTGGTTGCTGGGGAGGAAAGAGAAAGAGAATACTAAAATATCAAATTTTAACATTTGTGCTGTATCACATTTACAAACTAATTTCCAAAGTTTTCTCAAGTCTGAATAGAAAACAAAGATGTCTACAGGATTGTATTTTTTTAAAGTTTGAAAAACCCTCTGACTTTCATTCAGACATTTTCTGCAAAATGATTGATATATTGGGGAACAATGACCCATATCTCACTGCTTTGACCCAAGTAATCATTCTTCCTTTGGCTATTGCAAGTATAAACCAGCAGCATAACCCAGGAGCCAAGCAAAGAACGTGCAATAAAAACTGAGAGAAAAGTTCAGAAGCTCTCTAAACAACAGCAAGAATACATTTGAAAACAGAAGTTAAATTGGAAGATTTTTCTCACCTCCCCCCCCCCCTCCAACAGTGGGCTCCAATGACTGCAATGAATACCTTAAATGTTCTGCTTATATGGCAAGAAATGGAAATAGCTCTAGACAACACTAGGCTGTTAGAGCAACTTTAAATCAGGCTTGGCTTTCCTGGCATGCTGAGTGTAGAGCCTTTTCCTGGAGTCATTTGTCACCACATATTCTTAGCGAATAGTGCCCTATAGAGTTGAACTGTCAAAGCTCCACTGCCTTCTCATTATATTAAATGGTTTGTTTTACGATTCCATTTGTAATTTCCTGTACAACTTATGGAATCAAAAATTGTGTACAACTTGCACCAATTACTAAATTCACAGGTGATGCATAAATACAAACTGTAGCTCCAGAAGAATAAGATTTACGAAAGGGGTCTCTAGTTCAACTGCTTTCCTCAAACTGGTTTGCCATGACTGGGTGAGCACTGCACCAGAAGTGTGTCTCTGGTCAGCTGACCATGAAATAGGTCTCAATACTGGCCCTGAAATACTTGCTCTTTCACATGTAGGAATCAAAGAATTAACAAATGTAAATTATGTAAAAATCAACGTTATTTGAGACTTTGTCAACCCTTCCAGAGCAATCACTATTTGTGTGTGTCAATACAGTAAGAAAAATCTCACTGGGATCCACATTGCTAAAGTTTGCATCAAGGTGAAACCCTTAGCTCTTCACTTCAAATTTCTCCCACTGTTGCCATCATCAGGGACGGACCAGTAATTTTCTCTATTGCTCTACAGCTCAAAATACTGTCCATGCACAATCCAAGTTTGGAAGGACAACATCTACAATTGTATTGCTGGGTGTATAGTTGAAGTGAATAACTAACCATGGATATCCCAGTGATAACAGTCATCTATTTCTTGCTATTAACAAAACAGAAACCACAAAAAATCCTTTAAGAAAGATTTGCATTTATATAGTGCCTTTCACGACCACCGGACGTCCCAAAGCGCTTTAAAGCCAACAAAGTAATTTTTGAAAAGTAGTCACTGTTGTACTGTAGGAAACGCGGCAGACAATTTGCACACAGCAAGCTCCCACAAACAGCAATGTGATAACGATCAGATAATCTGTTGTAGATGTTGATTGTGGGATAAATTTTGGATCGGACACTGAGGATAACTCCCCTACTCTTTCAAAATAGTACCATGGGTACTGCTACATCCACCATTTAACGTCTCATCTGAAAGACTATTGTTCTTGTATTTAAGTTCAAGTAACGCAACTGCTCTGAAGAAACTGACTGGAAGTAAATTATTACTGTGTAGCTGGCCATGGTAGTTTGACAGTGCGCATATGCAAAGTACAAGTATGACAACAAGAGGCATCCTGATCTGTAAACTGCCATGGCTTAAGTCACTATGCCACTGCTGAGAATCACACAACAGTGCAGGAAGCACACTGTTGTCCAAACTGATTATTACCTGGGGCCAGATAGAAACATAGAAAATAGGTGCAGGAGTAGGCCATTCAGCCCTTCGAGACCAGCAACAGCAGGGAAGACTCAGTTAAAAAAACATCCTGTCACCCTGGTCACTAGTCATAACTCATTTGGTGGGGTTACCTTACATTGGGGGCTGGTGCACAAGGAGCCAATGGCACAAGAGCAATATAAAAAGCAGCTCAAGATGCACACATCTCCAAAATTTCTGAAGTATAGTCCTCTCCCACGCGGAAAAAAAACACAACTGAAGTCACAGGAGTTCTATGGCTACTGTACCAAATGCAGGAACCTGTGTCTCTTTCTTCTCCCCACACACAACTCACCCTCCCCTTACATGGCTTTCATTCCTGGAGGACTTCTCTAAATTAAATATTCAGACAACAAATTGCCAGTATTGTTATCCCACAATTCTTCGCTTCTAACTACATTCACACCATGTATGTCCTGGTCAAGTCACACACTTGACTTGGACATACATTACTATTCCTTCATCATTGCTGGCTTAAAATCTCAGAATTAGATTAGAATCATAAAAGACTACAGCAGTTCAAGGAGAAGGCTCAGTACTGCCTCCCTTTTTAGGGCCACTCAAATGGGCACAAAATGCAGCCTTGCACCCAAACATTAGACGACGACAAATATCTGACTATACAAATATTAACAGTCCCAATGGCAGAGTATGCTATAAACATTATAATGCTGCACTGAGCCCCAGATTCAATCCCTAGCCCGTGCTGAGTTGAGCTGCTCCAATAATTGGTGCCATTTCAATTTGAATTTTGAGAACATGGAATACATGCATTTAAATCTGACGTTTATTCTGTCAGCAGTCTTTTTCAACCCACTTTTTTCTTGCGCTCAACCAGAATGACCCAGATAATCCAATAGCTTACCGAAACTCCACTGTGCAAGCTCATACAAGAATAACCACTTGGGTGAAGTTCTGGAAGGCTGCTATATTTTGCAGAATTGTATCATGGTTCACTGCCTTCAGTATTGAAAAGAGGGAGTGGGGAAGGAAATCAAGCGAAGAATCTTGCTGAAGGGGAGAAATATTCAAAAAAAAAGAGGACAAAGGAATGGAACTAAGTGGATAGCTTTTTCCAGAGAGCTAGTATAGACATAAGGCTAATTCCACAATTCTATGAATCCTGTTCAAAGTGCAATTTATGCAAATTATAATTTGCACCATGTGTCAAGTATTGTATTTAATCTGCGTAAACGGATCTCTATGCTGGATGCACAATTTCCAATCCACACAATAGTGTAAAAGTAATTGCTTTGATTTTGTGAGCAGAGAAATCTCAAAGTAGTTCAATTCAGTGTCACAAACATTGCCTTAGTACAATTTTCAATAAATTTTAAACAGCAATAACGTGATTCATTACTTCTCACTAGGAGCCTATGTCATTTCATGGCCTGAGCCCTGTTCATCTTACAATTCATTGTTAGTCCTTCCCCAAAAGTTATCCAAACAATCTTACCTCTTTTGCCTCACTAGAAAACATTTAAGTTCATATTTTTACAACCATCCCAACTACTGCATGGGAAAAAATGCTTTCAACTAAAATGCAGCTTAAAAAGTTCAAATGTGTCTTAAGATGCATCATTCTGCAAAACTCTCAATCCATCAATACTGAAATGTGGCTACTTGATCAGAACCATCAACATCGCCAGCTTCATTAGAACATTCATTGCAGTGGGTGTGTTCAATCTTTTATACCATACCAACTGTGCAATTCTAAAGAACTGCAGCAGAAAGAAAGTGTTGTGTGTAATTGACAACTTCTAAATTTGGTAACAGGAACAAATCCCTATGTTAGCAAAAGGACAATTTTGGGAACAATCCAACTAACAAGCCAAGTACTGCCCACTTTCCCAGCTGATCATCCTGTAGATATTTAAACAAGCCAGCCTACCGACATAAAGCAGACCTGTTGCCAAGCTGATCTCGTCGTACAAAGCTGTACCTTGTAGCACACTAAGGTTACCGAGTATTTCCCTTTGAACTTATCATGACGGTACACCTATGATAATGATTTTGCAAGTTTGAAGTAGTTTAAAATGCCCCAGAAGGCAGAATTCACCCAATACACCTAATGTAGGCTATATACACACACACACACACAAGAAAGTGTGTCTCTTACTAATCAAACATAAATAATAACCATTATGGGGCATATCTAAAGGAAGCAGTAGATTTTTTTTTGTACTCATTTATACTGAGACCCAAGATCCACACTCACAACTAAATAATGGAATTTGCTACTTTGTGTTTAATGCATTTATCGGTATTTACACCGACACCCAGCTCTACCTCTCTTACTTCTTTCGACCGTGCCACTGCTTTTGTTACATCATACTACTTATTGGACATCCAGTCTGGGGTGAGCTGCAATTTCCTTTAGGTAAATATCAGGTTGACTGAAACCATCATCTTTGGACCCTGCCACAAACTCTGTACCCTTACCACCATTTCCACTCTCACCTGTAGCCACCACCTCAGGATGAACTAAAAACTGTCGACCTTGACATTCTATTTGACCCCAAACTAAGCTTCTGATCCCATACACGCACCATCACAACGCCTGCCTATTTCAAACTCCTATGCTCCTGCCTCAGCCCATATGCGGAAAAACTCATCCATCCCATAATATTCCCGCATTTGATTACTTCAATGTCTTACTGGCTGGCCTCCAATCCGCCAGAGACTTCAGCTAATCCAAAACTCTACGGCCCATAACCCATCCTGCACCAAGTCTCACTCACCCATCACGCTCATCTCGATTGATCTACATTGGCTCTTGGTCCCCAAACTCAAATTTAAAGTTCTCTTATTTGTGTTCAAGTCCCTCTGGGCCCTCACTTCTCCCTATATTTTTACGCTTACCCCAACCCTACAACCGCACCTCCTCCTTCAAACTCTTCCTCTGACTTGGCCTCTTGTACAACCTCCTCTTCTTCATCTCACTATTTCTGGCCATGTCTTCAGCCACCTAGGTCCCAAACTCTGCAAATTTCTCCATAAACCTCTCCTTCAATAACCTCCTTAAAACCCTCCTCTTCAATCAAGCTTTTGGTCATCCTTCCTAATCTCTCATTTGATTGGACGTATGCCAAGCTAACACATTCTTCACCCCCCACCCCCCCTCCCCACATCTCAGTAAAACAACTTCTACCTTAAAAGACACAAATCCAAGTTGTAGTATGCATCTTGTGTATGGAACAGACAAGGGTGGAGGGGGAAGAAAGAGAGGAGGGAAAGAAGAGCAGGGGTGGGGGAAAGAAGAGCAGGGGGGAAATTACATAGAAAAATTAAAATATTGCATTGCAGAAAATCGATCTCCCAGTTAGGAGGATACAGGAGAAGCTGGAAGACAGTAGAGATCGGTGATTGGAAGGAAAAAAAAAATACCATTGAATACACTGGTCAGAATGACCCCTTATCTCCAGCTTTCTGCATGAAGGCAATTCCAGAAGTTTGCCATGTATCCAAGGTTACAAGAACAAAAAAGTATTTATCTCAAAGAAAAAAGGTAAATATTCTAAATCAAGCCCTATATATAAGATAAGAAAGTTAAACACCATGCATTTGTCTGGACTCGAAAATGTCTTCAGTAGGGACCAAGTTATGCATTACTCAATAAAAGCCACATTAGGCCAGATGAGTCATGTTAAAGGGTTGATTAACAGACAATAGCCAAACTACAATTATAACCAATACACAACAGGCATTCTCTTTCTTCAATCCCATTGGATACAAGACATCAGTAATAATTCACAATCCAGTTAATGTTCAAGCCAACAAAAATTTATCCTTAACCCAGTAGCGTGCAAGCAGAACAAAACACATTTATGGCCACAAATTCCACACTAGTGGTTCAGTGTGACTAACACATCTGCAATGAGTTATTCATTCAGAGCTCACTGCTGAAAGACTGCACATCTACCTTCCCAACCTGTGTTATACAGAAGAACACACGGGCACATCAACACAAACTGCAAAATTGTTCAAATCAGAAAGATCATAGAATTTGCAGGTGAGCTTTGCATTTGAGAAATCATCATTTAAAATGTGCCTCAGCTCCATTCTCATTAGTTTTCCTAAAAGTGAAATTGTGGCAGGCAATATACTATCTGTGAAGTTAAGTTTTGTTTATTCACTCTTCGCAGCTGGTTGGAGCCAGAAAGGAAGTAAAGAGATAGTGCTGGACCATCAAAGTTTCAGGCGAGATGGAGACGACAGGCCCGATGAAAATCTGCACAAGATGAAAGCAGTGACGTTAACTTTTGCCTTACAGTGCTTTCTTCCAAAAACACAAAACAGTTTAGCTCACAGCTTTGTTATGTCTGGTCCTCTGAATGGAGAACATTGCTTCAGCAGTCTTTAAAGTCAGGCAATCTTATCTGATATAGCTTTAAAAAAATTAAGAGACCTCATTTCTGATCCATAGCAAGGCAATGCAAGATATTTTGCACGTGGTTGTCTTAAGACCAAAACTGGTGGATTCTTCCTTTCTGGAATCATAAAGCATTATGTTCAAATATTAACAAGTTTCTGCAGCCAACATTGAAAAAAAAAAGGAAGAGTTACCAAACTTGGTTTTCAAGGAGTTTAAAGTGCAACAACCTAGAAATTTACAGCATAGGAGGCGGCCATTCCGGCCCATGGTGTCCGCACCAGCTGACAAAGAGCTACACGGCCCTTGGTCAGCAGCCCTAAAGGTTACAAATAAACCTATGAACAATGACGGAAAGGCAAAGAGAACCCAGCCCAACCAATCCGCTTCACCACAACTGCGACACTCCTTATACCAAAACATTCTACACTCCATCCCAACCGAAGCCATGTGACCTCCTGGGAGAGGCAAAAAACAGAAAAACCTAGGCCAATTTAGGGAGAAAAAACCTGGGAAAATTCCTCTTCGACCCATTCAGGTGATCAAAACTAGTCCAGGAGATCACCCTGGCCGTATTCTATTCCCTGCCGTACTTACCATTATATCTGCTCCATCCAACAAAAGGTCATACAGTCTAATCCCAATTACCGAAACCCTGCAGGTTACAGCACTTTAAGTGCCCACCCAACCATCTCTTAAAAGTGGTGAGGGTTTCTGCATCCACCACTCTTCCAGGCAGTGAGTTCCAGATTCCCACAACCCCGTGTAAAGCCACGCCCCCCCATCAAATCCCCTCTAAACCTTCCACCAACCACCTTAAAACGATGCCCCCTCGTAATAGACCCCTCCACCAATGGAAATAGACCCTTACTATCCACTATGTCCAGGCCCCTCAATATTTTGTTCACCTCAATGAGGTCTCCTCTCAACCTTCTCTGTTCCAATGAGAACAAACCCAGCCTATCCAATCGGTCCTCATAACTAAGATTCTCCATTCCAGGCAGCATCCTAGTAAATCTCTGCACCCTCTCTAGTGCAATCACGTCCTTCCTATAATACGGCGGCCAGAACTACACGCAATACTCCAGCTGTGGCCTAACCAAAGTATTATACAATTTAAGCATAACCTCCCTGCTCTTATATTCCATGCCTCGGCCAATAAAGGCAAGCATTCCGTATGCCTTCTTAACCACCTTATCCACCTGGCCTGCTACTTTCAGGGATCTGTGAACAAGCACTCCAAGGTTCCTTTGTTCATCTGCATTATTAAGTGGCTTACTGCTTAATGTGTATACCCTTTCCTTATTAGCCCTCCCAAAGTGCATCACCTCACACTTCTCTGAATTAAATTCCATTTGCCACTGCTCTGCCCACCTGACCAGTAGATTGATATCCTCCTGCAGCCCATGACTTTCCTCTTCATTATTAACCATACAGCCAATTTTAGTGTCGTCTGCAAACTTCTTGATCATACTCCCTATATTCAAATCTAAATCATTGATATATACCACAAAAAGCAACGGTCCCAGTATTGAGCCCTGCAGAACCCCACTGGAAACATCCTTCCAGTCACAAAAACATCCATCAATCATTACCCTTTGCTTCCTACCTCCAAGCCAATTTTGGATCCAATTTGACACTTTGCCCTGTATTCCATGGGCTTTAACCTTCATGACCAGTCTACCATGTGGGACTCTCTCAAAAGCTTTGCTAAAGTCCATATATACTACATCGTACGCGCTAACCTCATCGACCCTCTTGGTTACCTCCTCAAAAAATTCAATCAGGTTAGTCAGACACGATCTTCCCTTAACAAATCCATGCTGACTATCTCTAATTAATCCTTGCAGATTTATCCTGTCTTTCAGGATTTTTTCCAATAATTTTCCCACAACTGAAGTTAGGTTGACAGGCCTGTAATTACTTGGCCTATCCCTTTCTCCCTTCTTAAACAAGGGTACTACATTAGCAGTCCTCCAATCCTCCTGCACCATGCCCAGATCCAAAGAGGACTGGAAAATGATGGTCAAGGCCTCTGTTATTTCCTCTTTTACTTTGCTCAACAGCCTGGGATGCATTTCATCTGGGCCTGGGTACTTATCTACTTTCAAAGCTCCTAAACCCCTTAATACTTCCCCTCTCTCTATATTTATTTCATCCAAATATCACACTCTCCTCAATAGCAGTATCTGCATTGCCCCTTTCCTTTGTGAAAGCAGATACAAAGTATTTGTTAAGAACCCTCCCAACATCTTCCGCCTCCACACAAAGATTACCCTCATGGTCTCTAATAGGCCCTACCCTTTCTTTAGTTACCCTCTTACTCTTAATATATTTAAAGAACATCTTAGGGTTTTCCTTAATTTTACTGGCCAAGAATTTCTCATGCTCTCTCTTAGCATTCCTAATAACCGTTGTTATTTTGCCTCTTAACTTTCTATATTCCTCTAAAGATTCTATAGTATTTAGCCTTTGATATATGACATAAGTGTCCCTTTTTTTCTTAATCCTCCCGTGCAAATCCAAGGGGCTCTAGAATTATTTTTCCCAGCCTTTTTCTTTAAGGGCACAATGTTTGGCCTGAGCCTTCTGGATCTCCTCCTTAAATGCCTCCCACTGTTCAGACACTGATTTACCCACAAGTAGCTGTTTCCAGTCCACCATGGCCAAATCACTCCTTAACTTAGCAAAATTAGCTTTTCCCAATTGGGAACTTTTATTCCAGGCCTATTCTTGTCCTTATCCATAACCAACTTGAATCTGACTGAATTATGGTCACTGGCACCCAAATGTTCCCCTACAAATACCACTTCAACCTGCCCAGCTTCATTCCCCAAAACTAAATCCAAGACTGCCCCCTCTGATGTTGGGCTTGCTACATACTGACTAAAAAGGTTCTCTTGAATGCATCTCAAGAATTCCACATCCTCTATACCCTTCACACTAAATTTGTCCCAATCAATATTTGGATCGTTAAAATCCCCTATGGTTTTTGGACTTCACAGCAATTTGCCTACATATTTGCTCCTCTATCTCCCACCCACTGTTTTTACCTATGTCGTGTCGTTGGTCCCAATATGGACCATGACTTCTAGCTGTTTACCCTCCACCGCCGCCCCCCCCCCCCACCAAGATGCTCTGCGTCTGCTCTGACATCCTTGACCCTAGCACCAAGGAGGTACAAAGCCATTCGGGAGTCACGTCTACGGCCACAGAAATGCCTGTCTGTTCCCCTAACTATGGAATCCCCTTTCACCAGGGCTCTTTTGTTCTTCGTCCCTCCCCCCTGTGCAGCTGAGCCACCCGTGGTGCCTTGGAATTGACTCTGACTGCACTCCCCAAAGACACAATCTTCCTTACCGATACTCAGAAGTGAATATTGGTTTGAAAGCTAAATGGACTCACGCAGGGACTCCTGCGCTACCTGCCTAGCACACTGGTGGTCACCCACTTCCCCTCGATCTGCACGCCTTTAAGCTGCGGGGTGACCACCTCCTGAACCGTGCTATCTACGTAGTTCTCAGGCTCGCAGATGGACCTTATTGATTCCACCCGCTGTTCCAGCTCCGAAACGCGGAGCTCGAGCTGTTGAAGCTGGAGACACCTCCTGCACACATGGTTGTCTAGGCTGCGCAAAGCGTCCAGGACTTCCCACATGCTGCAGGATGTGCACTCCACGGGACTGAGCTGCACTGCCATTCCTCTAGTTAGCCTTATCGAGTTTAAAATCTACTTAAAGAGAGAGAAAAGAGAGCTACTTACCAACTCACCTCACTGACCTCCGAACTCATGGCCTCTGAACTCCTGACTCGCCGACCTCACAGGGTCTACCGACTCGCCGACCTCAGGGCCTACCGACTCTCGGGACTCTCCCGAACTCGGGCCCTCTCGAACTTGCGCTTCAGCTGTGCTATTGCATTTTTTCCAGAGGAAGCTTTTGAAGACACACAAGGGATCCTGATTCACTGTCTTTTTGGGAATTGGCACACAGTGTTTGAAAAACTGGCACTAACTAGACTGGGGTATGATCATTTCTAGCTTTGGTGAGCTGGAAAAAAAAAAAATCACAAATCATCCTGAATGTAACATCAGTGTTTTTCTCACCATTTTGGATAAAAAATCAAGTCATGTGTACTTCTGGGCAACAGTTGGGCATTCCTCATCTGGACATGAAGCATGATTAAGGATTGCTCAACTCTATGCTCATTTTGGCAACCCTCAATGTCTTTCACCTGCCAAATTAAAATGAAACCGTTGGGCGATGTTTAGTAGAAATCTACTAACAAATATGCTCATTTTTGAGAGAGTATAGTTTCAACTATATTTTCCCTTTTATGGATATTGTGTTCTCAGCACGGAGTCTGCTGCTGGAAGGATGGAAAGTGAGGGAGGGAATGGGAAAGATGGAAATAAAAATGGTTTAGGGTTTGAGGCAACCCTTTAAATCATCCCAAAGTAAAAATTGCATTTGAACGGTTCATAAGACGAGTTACAAGTACACTATCTGGCTTTTGCGACTACATTTTCCCCTTTTCTGTTCCACAGATTTCCTTTCAGGACTCACTGAAGTAGATATTATTCATATGCTAGCCTAGACTGGGTATGCTGGCAGGCAAGTTGATAGCCAAGCCCAATCCTGTCCTCACCCAGCATCCATGCACCTGATGAGGAAAGTGATCGGAATTTTGAAAAGAGAGGTTGATGGACGAATGGTCTTCTCTTACCTCCACAAAACATTTGTCACACAATTCCAGCAGGGAGTGCTGAATAGCAATGTAAAGTAATCATGGCAAATTTGCCTCTTCCAAACCCAGTGAGAGTGTGATTGTGCATATCTGCACCTCAGCTAAACAGCACAAACATGGATACTTCTTAGTGTGTGGCTGAACCACTCACTGGATAAACTCTGACGCCCAAGATGAACTTTGATTTCACTCTGGCTAAAATGGGGAGTATGGAGTAGAGATGAGGCTCACAGTATGGTCTATCTTGATTTCCAGCCCCAGAACCAAAAGGATGAAGTTTAGTGGCTCAACCAAGACTAATTCTATCAATTGTTGAGTGATCCAGACAAAACAAGTATACTATCTGTTTTTTTCTAGAGCAAGAGATTTTTGATTGATTGATTATAGGACACTTATTTCAGGTCACTGGGATTCAAGAACATTTGGAATACCAGGTGTATTTCTTTTGCAGGAAAGGAGGGTTAAATACTTGCCATAATGTGTCAAATATATTTATACTACTTAAGCTGGAGTTTACACAACAGAACACAGCTTTGCAAGGAGCATGCATTTACCTGCACACAGTGCTGTACAAAGACCACCTCAATGACATCTCGTTTTCTCTTTTCTAAACTGCTTCCATCCCCACCCCACTTTCTCATTGCAATGTCCATTATTGCAAGAGTCGCCCATTATACACCATGCCCGATGAATGACCTTCATTGATGGAAACAAAAATCATGAGGTGTGTAATGGACAGCCAATCTGATATTGTCCTTTTTACACCATCACGGAAAGTTAAAAATTACCTCCTTTATCTTTTGGATAAGAGGTTAAACCAAGGCCCTGTCTGCCTTCTGCGCAATAGTGCACAGCTCTGCCTTAATTCAATCCATCTACTGCTAAAACATATCTTTGTCATCTCCAGACTCAACCACACCAATTCTGCTCTGTCAGATGGGCAGAAAAGATCCCATGGCACAATTAGAAGAGTTGTCGTCCTAGTATCCTGGTCAATCTGTTCATTTAATATAAAAACAGAAAATGCTGGAAATACTTAGATCAGGTAGTATCTAATGAAAGGTCATCAACCTGAAATATTAACTCCGTTTCTCTCTCCACAGATGTTGCCTGACCTGCTGAATATTTCCCACATTGTGTGTTTTTATTTGATTGCCAGCATCCACAGTATTTTTCTTTTGTATCCAGTCATTTATCTCATTGCTGCTTGTGGGACCTTGCTGTGTGCAAATTGCATTTCCCTACATTACAAGTGACTGCAAGTCATTGACAATGAAATGCTATATAACTTCAAGTTACTTCTTTCTTATTCTTCATTCAAATAGATCTTCCACTACAAGCTCTTAAATCAGATTTCCGTGGTCAGAGAGAGGAAGCATAATGCCACCCACCAGTAAGTACACATTCCAGGAGAGGTTAATGAGAAGTGTGTGCTTGTCCCAGCATACTGATCACCACAAGCTTTTCAAGGCCCTCCATTGAGGAGCCATCTCAGACCACCAGACTTATGGTCCCATTTGTACCATAGACAGAGTATCCTCGCATCAAACTACATATATTCACTCCCTTTAGCACAGTATAGATTTTGTTCAGTAAGTATGCATTGCATATCTTCTTCTTAGGCAGTCCCCCAGAGTCGAGGATGAATTTGTCACCATCTCCTCCGCCTGCTTCATGACGACATGCAAGCCGCGATTCTTACCAACAAATCCACCACAGACCCAATACAAATGCAGACCGGGGTCAAGCAAGGCTGCATCATCACACCAACGCTCTTCTCAATCTTCATCTCACCTTTAACAAGCTCCCCACTGGAGTGGAGTTCATCTACAGGACCAGCGTGAAATTGTTCAACCTCCGATGTCTCCAGTCCAGATCCAAGATTGTTCAAACCTCTATCATTGAATTACAATATGCACCTCTCCGCTCTTGGCTCTCAGTGGTATAGGACCTCGAGTGCTTGGGCCGTGGGTAATCTTGACTCCATCGTTAACACCTTCACTGAAGCGTACAAGAGTCTGGCCTTATATTAAACATAAGAAAAACAAAGGTTCTCTACCAACCTGCCCCCACCATACATAAATTACTACAAGTTCATGAACTAGACTGCACCCAGGAAAAGCAATTCAATTCGAGCCTAGGGCATCACATTGCTTCTAAATGATTTGGCAAGGAACTGCACATCCATGGTAAACAATGGATAATAACTGAGGAATGTGTCATCACCACCATGTTTTGAAATGTTAGACAAAGCCACTTACTCATTTTATTTTTATATCCACATATCTTAGAAATTAACCATTATATTTTTAATTGATTTGTAATTTGGAGGTGGAATTTATCCGAGACGGATGGCAGTGTACAGGGACAGGAGTAGGCCATTCAACCCCTTGAGCTTGTTCCGCCATTCAACGAGATCATGGCTAATCGGTGTTCTAACTCCATCCACCCGCCATTGCTCCAATATCCCTCAATATCTTTGGTTGGCAAAAATCTATCGATCTCAGATTTATCATTAACTCAGCTAGAATCTACTGCGTTTTGTGGAAGAGTGTTCCACACTTCTACCAGTTTCATGAAATGTTTCCCAACTTCTCTCCTGAACAGCCTGGCTCTGATTTTAAGGTTATGTCCCCTTGTCCTAAACACCAACAGTGGAAAAAATGTCTCTATCTACCCTACGAATTCCTTTCAAAATCTCAATAAACTCACCCCTTAACTTTTGTATGATTATGCCTATTTTCTGTAATTTCTCCTCATATTCTAACTCTTGGAGCCTGAGTAACATTCAGGTGAATCTGTGCTACAATCCTTCCAAGACCAAAGTGCAGTGCCCGGAACTGTACACAATACTCCAGATGTCAAACCAGTGCTTTGTATAGCTGCAGCAAAACTTCCTCCGCTTTATATTCTGGTCCTCTCGATATAAAGGCTAACATTCTATCAGCCTTTTTGATTATTTTTTGTACCTGGCTACTACATTTTCGTGATCAGTGTACATTGATCACTTTAGGCCTCCACTGTTCCTAGCTTTTCACCATTTAGAAAATACTATGATCTATCCTTTTTTGGGGCAAAGAAAGAATTTAAATTCTCCAACACAAATAGAAGCTTGTTCTCCTGTAATGCAACAGCATCTTTGTAGAGAAAAAAAATTGATATCTGTAACTAACACCAGAGTAATAAAAACTGAAGGAGTTCAAATGAGCTTCAAGTCACTCAAATTTTGTACTTCAGCTGAAGTGCATTTAAAGCATACTTATCTATGTGCCAATTGAAGTCCAAAATAGTATTCCATTTCCAACGGGAAGTGATGGTGTTTTTCTATATACTCCTTGGGGTTTGTGTTTGTATTTCTACTAGCTTAACACAAGGCATTAGCCAGAAATCTACTCCGCATCACTAACGTTGGTAGTCTGCCAATTTACCTGCAATAATATACCATAAGAGCACATACACCATGCATTTTTGGTTCTGCAAGGAAAACATTTGAACTTCATTATGTCCACAATAGGATTAAAACATTTAAAAGTTACTTAATCAGGTTTCGCTGGTATAGTTACAATAAACTGTTCCACTGCACTGTTTAACCCAATACCACAGCCACACTACAACTTGAAGATAGAAATTTCGATCAGCTAAAATTTGATTCTGAACTGCCACATACACATTTCTGGCATTCAGAATAGAGAATGATCCAAAAGCTATACACTGTTACAAGCAAGTTATTTATTTATTTATAAATCTACAACCTCCCTCCTCTTCCTTTACAATCATCAATACAGGTGCGACCTCCCAAATCCGGAAACCTCGGGATCAAAGCCGTTCCGGATTTTGAGCATTTCCAGATTTCGGAATCCGACGTCCCGAATCTGGAAACCTATTTGGCTCAACGGTGACCCGTAGGTAGCAAGAAAAAAAAACACCCGGGAAAAATCTGCGTTGCAGCCCTTGGGACAGTGGTAGGTATGAAGACCTGCAAAAAAAGGTTAGTTACAATTTTATTTTAATTCTTTTGCAGTAATTCGATAGTTAAGTGTCTTGTGAATGTTTTGTGATTTTTTATCTTTTGCAATTTTTTTTTGGTGTGCACACGTGCGCTTGTGGTGGGAGGGGGGGGATTATTTACTGTTGCAAAAAAAAATGTCCGGATTTCAGAACATTTTTACGGATTTCGGTGTACCCCTCCACTGATCTGCGCGATGTCCAGATTTCGGAACATTCTGGAGTTTGGAATCCAGATTTGGGAGATCGCACCTCTACTCCCATAGGGTTGGGGAGCAGACAAGCAATTTGCTACCAGGCATCTACAGAATCTTCCTCTTAAATCCATGCTGATCTTTTCTTAAGTTACTGCTGTACAGGTACTCACTCATCCAATTTACTAGAGTATCCAGTATCAACCTACTATTGGTTTGGTTAGGCCTGTAGTTGTCTGGTTACTAGATTTGATTACTTAACAGTCCTCAGGAATCTCATCAGTGCCAATGGCTCCCACACAATTACAGCCTATACCCTGCAAATTTCCTCTCTACCGTCTTTCAGAGCCCCATGATGAGTGCTATCTAACCTGGGAAATATTTTAGTCCACAGTGCGCTCTAACTATTTTACAACTAATTAAATGCTTTTTCAACATCTGTGATAAACGTGCCTGGTTTTATTTTTGATGTATTTTATATCATTTATTTTCCTTGCAATTATTCCCAGTTACAGGTCCACCTGGTCTCCGTGCCTTGCTGTTTAGGAGACATACACGCCAGTTGCCAGATTAATACTTTGAGTTGACTGCAAAGTTAAAATACGAAGTGAGCCATTAAAGAAATGCCACAATGAAGTAATCTGTCGAAAAGACACCATTCATCAAGGGTCACAATGTGAAACACGTACAAAAACTAAAAACTTTAAATCTGAAGATTGTTCACCCAAAATTAGTTACAGCTTTGTTGAACTACAGTTCACTTTAAAGCATGACAAGACAATATACTCTTATTAGCCTACTGGATCATCAACTTTTACATTAATCACTGAGGACTAGGGTGCAGCAATCTTCCTTTGGATCTGCATTTGCAAAGGAATATCCAATTACAAAAGACCTAGAGAGATTCCAAGAACGCTAGTTCGCTGCCACTGGCAAGCTCTGTACCAAGGGTTTGCACAGACGTGTGCTTAGCTAACTCCTTGATGGAGGGCAATGGGTGAACATGGTGATTGATAGGGTTACTAAAGTCACATCGTTTGATGACCTTTCTTGGGATGTGAACTCTGTCCAGATGATTTGTCTGGCTGACTTGCAACAGGCTAACAGGAAGTGGTGACCAGAGGGTGCCATTAGCAGGTAAATAGCAGATGTCACCCTCGCTTGATGCTTTGCTCAAACTCAACAATTCTTAGAATCAGTGCTTCAGTAAGAAAGCAACCCTGCTGGTACCAGAGCAGTATTGGGAATTTTGTTTGAGAATTTAAATACATTTCACTTTTCCAATCTGTGGCAAGAAATTTTACAAAAGCATAAAAGAATCCCAAGCTTTTAGTTTGTATACATATTTTACCCAGTCTCAAAAAATAAATTATAATAAACTGCATTTATTTCTGTACCCAAGCAAAACAAAAACCCACTCAATTTTTCTGCTAAGAGCTCAAAATACACAAACTAAGAATGAGTCTACGGTGAGACTTCCAAAATGAGACCCCAATATTTTACACTATGTTGTACATTCCATGCTCACAGAATCTTATAACCCTGCCAGATGCACATTACCCTGAATTGTCAATTAATGAGCTATATCAAAACTAACTACTTTATTCCACTTCCCCACACCCTCACCTCTGATACGGAAATCAAAATAGAGGGTTGGGTTAGTCACTATCCAGTAACTGCTGCTGGAAGTGCACTTGTGTGGATGTTGGATAACGGCAGGATTGGGCTCAGCCATGATGCCCATCACAAATAACTCACTGACCTAGCCATTTGGCCAAGGGCAACAATGGAACAGTTCCACAGAAAGGAGTCAGTGCCTTCAAAAGATGCAAGGAGGGCAGTGGATAAAAACAGCAAGAGCAAAAAGTTATTTCTGCTCGCCCATCATTCTCAGCAGCTACTTCAGCTTCCACCAGCTTCCCAAGTGGTCTAGTGGTAAGGATTCGGCGCTCTCACCACCGCGACCCGGGTTTGATTGCGGTCAGGGAACAATGTACACTCAGTAGTCAACTTTTGGCTGTTTATTTTTTTTTGGGGGGGGGGGGGTTGGAGGAAAGAGAGAGAAAGAGAATGAGAATTCATGCCAATAATGAAGTCTGGAACAATACTACCTTCTGATAAGAGGCCAGTAAAATGTGCACAGAGGCGAGAGTTTAAAAAAAATTCCACACCAAACTTTAAATCTCACGATGATCAAAATAAACCTATTAACTACAGGATAGTTGGATAACTACAGTGTTAGCGCCATTGTGAAATAATAGCTTTAAAACTCCAAACTTCATCCGGCCATATTATGTGTGCCTGGTGCAATTTGCAGCAGCTGGAAAGCACCAAGAAACAAGAGGAGTCTTTGAAGTGTGGTTTGGAAGAGGTCGCACCTAACCACTGCTCCTAACACCAGCACACACTTAGCACCGAGTTTAATTACTACATTAGTGATTGCAGAGGGAATCCAGTTCTCACACTCTGCTTTTTCATCTGTCTATGGAGGACACATAGCAGGCACCAACTGTCTATTGCACTTCTAACTATACCAAGCTCTTTCGAAGATGCTCAAACCATTCACACGCTAGCTAAGTACGGTGGCAAAGCAAAAGCTGAAAATCCCAGTGGTTTTAAACACAAGATTAAAGTAAGTAAATGTTTAATGCTGTTTGCAAGTCCAACATGACAAAAGGGAGTTTGGATACCAATTGTAAAAGAATGGAACCACGCCAATGACAAGAGGAACATAAAAGTGCCGCTGTCAAATTCACAGCACTGTCAGGTTTCCACATTAACTGAATTACGCACACATTTAAAGTTGCACTTCACTAATGCAGTACAATGACACTAAGATTAGTGGATAACACTAAGATTAGTGGGAAAGTGGGTTGTGTAGAGGACACAGAGAGGCTGCAAAGAGATTTGGATAGGTTAAGCGAATGGGCGAAGGTTTGACAGATGGAAAGTGTGAGGTCATCCACCTTGGGGAAAAAAAAAACAGTAAAAGGAAATATTATTTGAATGGGGAGAAATTACAACATGCCGCGGTGCAGAGGGTCCTGGGGGTCCTTAATCCCAAAAAGTTAGTTTGCAGGTGCAGCAGCTAATCAGGAAGTCGAATGGAATGTTGGCCTTCATTGCGCGAGGGATGGAGTACAAAAGCAGGGAGGTCCTGCTGCAACTGTACAGGGTATTGGTGAGGCCGCACCTGGAGTACTGCATGCAGTTTTGGTCACCTTACTTAAGGAAGGATATACTGGCTTTGGAGTGGGTACAGAGACGATTCACTAGGCTAATTCCGGAGATGAGGGGGTTACCTTATGATGATAGATTGAGTAGACTGGGTCTTTACTCGGAGTTCAGAAGGATGAGGGGTGATCTTATAGAAACATTTAAAATAATGTAAGGGATAGACAAGATAGAGGCAGAGAGGTTGTTTCCACTGGTCGGGGAGACTAGAACTAGGGGGCACAGCCTCAAAATACGGGGGAGCCAATTTAAAACCGAGTTGAGAGGGAATTTCTTCTCCCAGAGGTTGCGAATCTGTGGAATTCTCTGCCCAAGGAAGCAGTTGAGGCTAGCTCATTGAATGTATTCAAATCACAGATAGATAAGATTTTTAACCAATAAGGGAATTAAGGGTTACAGGGAGAGGGCAGGTAAGTGGAGCTGAGTCCACGGCCAGATCAGCCATGGCGGAGCAGGCTCGAGGGGCTAGATTGCCTACTCCTGTTCCTAATTCTTATGTTATGTTCTTATGTACGCAGTTTCCATCAATCTTCAGGTTAGGAATAAAGATAATATCAAAGTAAGAAGTAATGGATAAGGATTCTGATTTGAGCTTGGAATTGCACTTCATTTGTAAGTGGGAATGGGAAGGGAAGACAGGAATTGGAATAAAGAAGGAGAAAATAAATTGTAATAGGATGCCAGTTTTGCATTGATTATAATTCTGTCCATTAGCCAATATTAGTGGAATGAGTTGTCAAGAGCACAAAGTGGGTAGGTAAAAGCAATTTTTGCAAACAGGAAAATATACCCCTATTCAGGAATGAAGGTGGTGGAAGGAAGTGCAACCTATAGTCATAAATCTATTGATTGTGAAAATAGGTGTGGTACTCAAAACATTTTTATAAAAGGTGCCCTTACAATTAAGCATGTTATAAAAGCCCATCAATCTGCTGAGTAAAGGAATATAGGACAGCTCAGTATTAAAGCTGTACATTAAATGTTAATGAGGTATCCAAACAGATTTGCATTTCTCTATCAGAAAGGCCTCTCAATGTTGTCAGAAGAAAGCAGAGTGTTTCAAAACTTGCCAATACAAATCGGTCATTAAAAAGATCAGTTTTGAGATACCTAGAAATGTTCTAAGTAAATGTGGTGAATGGAAAGCCATAAGGTTAGGGGTGCAGTTTTAAGCAACTTGGGGTCAGTTTATTCAGAGGGCGGACACAGGAGGAAGTGGAAGAAGTCGTGAGATGTGGGTGGTGAGAGATACACGGATGTGGTCAAAGATAGCCTTGACTGTGATCAATAGGCGATGTGTGATGACAAGGTTGATGGGGTGGCCGTGAATATGGGCAAGAGAGTTTATACGGCGGGAGAAGTTAAGGGAGAATTACAGCAGAATCTAACAGACCTAAAATTTGATTCAGTTATGATACCCTCTCTCCTCCCAAGTTGAATAGCTACTAACACTCATTGTCTAGATTCACATGTAAAGAATGGTTACTTGGGCGAGATGATACTTACCCACTGTCATTACCCAGGGAACAACCCTAGCACGAGCTAGAGGCTTCAGAAGACAAAAAGGGAAGAACATTTAAAAAAGAATCAAGGCTATTGAAAGCATTCTTTTATTTAAGGGTATAAAAAGGGAAAGGAATACTTTCTAAGGCATTTAATGTAAGAACTTAAAGTGAAGATAATCTGACAACAGGGCAATATCACCAGGATTATGTACAACAAATCCTCAAATATTTCCATTAATTAATTTCCAAATTCCACCTCCCACCCCCCCAAAATCCTCTAAAGTTTGTAAATAGGATCAGATATAAAGAAATACCAACTGAACATTCTCATAATTTGGTTTCATTTTTAAAGCATTCAGCATTCTGAAGAAAAAAGGTATGAATTACTGGGCAGAGCACTGCATTTACCCATGTACAAATGCTATGATGTATTACTGCAGGCTAATTGTAGCCAAGTGTAGTCCAAAATTTACCCTATTCTTAATTCAAGAATTTAATTTAAAAATACTCCTTCCCCCAAGCTCTAAATTCTTCTGACACTGCAGTTGTCAAACCAGAACTCGAGGGCACCACACCTTGCATTCTAGCCTCTAATTAGCCGAGCACTGCCTGCTGGAAAAGCTCCTTGCTTGGTTCAGCAGGTATAGGACAATCCTACCACAGCTGATACCTAGCTGCCAATGGTGATCATGCACAAAAGGGATGAAACTGGAGTGATTTTCTCTTCCTGTTCCCTGCTGGGAACTGACACAATTAAGTCTGTTGTGCAAGAGAGAGGAATGCCTGGCGGCATGTATCCAAAGCATGTGACAGCAATTAAACAAGCCGAAGTAAAGACACTTTCATCAAGACCCACCCAATCTTTTTTTAAAGAGATCGAATAAGGATGCAGCATAGAACACGGCTTTTAACTGTACTCTGATATAAAGCTTTTGGTATGTATTTGGATCAAGTATGGAATTTGAACCACTTTGGTTTCGTTACATTGAAGTATTTTCTGCATACTACATTCAGTATAAAGATTTTTTGGCTCCCAGTCTATAGTTCACATGTGCACAATGTACTTAGTATAGTACTGTACAATTGAAGAAATCAAACCTCCTTTCAAGGACAGTGAAGTGCTCAGGAATTTAGTTGAATAGCTACACCTTATTTAGAGTTGCGAGGCATGCAAGATAAGACCTGCTCTGGGCACTTCTTTAAAAGCTACGTTGGCTGAACAAAACATGATCTTTTCTATCAAAAGAAGAGTACGAGAATAGCGGTGCTACAGAAAAAACTGTCACAACACACACACACTGGGGGGGGGGGGGGGGGGGTGTAAAGAGAAGAAAAAGAGGAAAGAAGTTCTAAAAGAATAAAGACAGAAATTTAACTTGTCTGCTTCAATGCAATTAGCCTGCCAACAAAGGTACAAACTGTAGTTTCAGTTACTGCTATGTTAAGACAAGACAGTCAGGGTTAAAAAGGCTTGCATATCTACATCATATAAAAGGTCAGGCTTTCCACTCATCGTGTGAAACAGCTTACGGGTCAAGTCTTAGAAGTACGTGTGTATTTTTATTCATTCTGATCTAGCATTTTTACACCATAATTATCACTGCTACAGACTGGAATTGTTGTCAACAAACTAGTATGGAAACAGATAGCATTATCAAGGAATAAAGGAGTTCGAAGTACGAGGTTCAGACAGTAGATCCTTGCTGAAAAGCATCCATGAACATTCAGAGCTTTCCCCTGCAGTTGGTGAAACCGTTATCAATTTGGTGGAACAACATGTCAAGGGACAAAAATGACAAAAGCCAAGAAGAAGCGCCACAAGACTGTCACCACTCAAACTTATGATTTAGTTTCTTCTGGAGTGGGGAGTGCATATATACCAAGATCTTCAGTGCTCTTACACCTACAGTTGTTTTTTTTTAAAAAGTATCCAGTGAACTATGCAAGTGGACAGAAAAATACATCCACAGCCTAGATAAATAAAGACTTGCATTTATATAGCACCTTTCACAACCTTCGCACATCCCAAAGTGCTTCACAGCCAATTAAGTACTTTTGGAATACCCAGACTGGTGAAGGGAGGGGAGAGAAAAGAAAACCGCAGGTCCATTTTCAGTGGATGGAGAAGGTGGCAGGATAGCTGCATTCCAGAAGCTACCTTGAAAATGTGCATCATTTCTCCCACAATTGCAAAGCTAAGTTGATTTTGGCAGCCATCTGCAACCGTTTACTATCCCCCTCCCCTTGCTCCACCTTGTAAATTCACTGGCAGCTTGCAAATGTAATGACATACAAAAATGCATTAGAAACAGACATTTTTTCACTTGCTCCACAGGAGAGGAAGAAAAAGTGGGAGAAAAAGCAGGACGCAACTGCACTGACTAGTGACGGTAGTAAACAATTTTAAAAACACATCAGAAATCACAGCACAAATCCACTATAATCACCATTATTTCTAGATAGTTAATTTTAACCTCAGACCTTTAATTTAAAAACACAAATATGCAGGTTGTGCTTTGACAACATTAGACTGTTGCAGATTAGCGTTTATGGCACTCTTAGTTCTGGGAAGTTATAAACTGAATTCTTTGCTGCAAAAGAAGAAAATTCCTGCTCGGTAGTTTATTAGGACTTCCTCTTATTTAGAAAAAAACTGCATGACTTAAAATAGGATAGAAAGTTAACAACTCTATCCCATGGTTAGAGGAGCTCGCGGAGATCTTTGTCACCACGTACAAGACTGTCCACATCTCTGCTGCTTCCTTCACTTCCCCCCCCATCACCCCCTCCAAGTTTCCCACCCACTCTAGCCCTGAATTTCCATCTCTGGAACTTCACCATCCGCCCCCAGCTTCCACCCTGTCCACACCAAACTTATAGGATGTTTTTCTACTTTAATAGGAAATTTATAAATACAAGTCCCTGCTGTCTTGGATCCATTTCTTGTTCCGCTTCCCATAACTCCTGACCACCCAACCCCTTTCTTGCTAGCAAACATGGATTAATGATTCATTCTACATAGGAGTACATAGGATATACAGCACAGAAAGAGGCCATTCAGCCCAACCAGTCCATGCCGGTGGTTATGCTCCACTCAAACTTCCTACCGTCTTTCCTCATCTAACTATCAGCATAACCCTCTATTCCCTTCTCCCTCACAATTATCTAGCCTTAAATGCATCTGTACTATTCACTTCAACCACTTCCTGTGGTAGCAAGTTCCACATTCTCACCACCCTCTCTGTAAAGGCATTTCTTCAGAATTCCCTATTTGATTTCTTGGTGACTATCTTATATTGATGACCTCTAGTTTTACTCTACCTCACAAGTGGAAACACTCTGTCTATGTCTTAAAGACCTCTATTAGGTCATCACTCAACCTTCTAGAAGCCCAGTCTGTCCATCCTTTCCTGCGGTTATGACCTCGCATTTCTGATATCTTTGTAAATCTTTTTTGCACACTCCAGTGCCTATATCCCTTTTATAATATGGCAACCAGAATTACACAGTCCTCCAAGTATGGTCTAACCAAGGTTCGATACAAGTTTAGCATAACTTCTCCAATTCTATCCTTCTAGAAATAAACCCCAGTGCTTGGTTTGCTTTTTTTTTAAATGGCCTTATTAACCTGTGGTCGCTACTCTTAGTGATTTGTGTATTTGTACTTCGAGATCCCTTTGCTCTTCTACCCCATTTAGATTCTTATTTTCCAAGTAATATGGGACCTCCTTAATTTTCTTACCAAAATGTAATACCTCACATTTATCTGTGCTGAAATTCATTTGCCAATTATATGCCCATTCTGCAAGTTTAGTAAATGTCTTCCTGTAATTTGTTGCAGTGGTCCTCAGCATTTACAATCCCCCCCAATTTGGTGTCATCTGCAAATTTAGAAATTGTGTTTTTGATTCCAAAGTATAAATCGTTAATATAAATTGTTCCCATCATTAAACAAAAGCAAACACTGCAAATCGGATATAAAAACAGAAAATGCTGCAGCTACTCAGCAGGTCAGGCAGTATCTGTGGAGAGAGACACAGAGCCAACTTTTCAGGTCGACCACCCCCCGTCGTTCCGATAAAAAATCAACCTGAAACATTAACTCTGTTTCTCTCGCCACTGATGCTGCCTGACCTGCTGAGCAGTTCCAGCATTTTCTGTTTTAATTTTTCAACCCTATACGGATTCCTGTGGGACCCTACTTTCCACCTTCTGCCATTCTGAATATATACCCTTTATCCCTTAGATGAGTGAAGACAAATGTAGGTCCCTTGCAGTCAGATTCAGGTGAATTTATAATGGGGAACAATGAAATGGCAGACCAATTGAACAAATACTTTGGTTCTGTCTTCACGAAGGAAGACACAAATAACCTTCCAAATGTACTAGGGGACAGTGGGTCTAGTGAGAAGGAGGAACTGAAGGATATCCTTATTAGGCGGGAAATTGTGTTAGGGAAATTGATGGGATTGAAGGCTGATAAATCCCCGGGGCCTGATAGTCTGCATCCCAGAGTACTTAAGGATGTGGCCCTAGAAATAATGGATGCATTGGTGATCATTTTCCAACAGTCTATCGATTCTGGATCAGTTCCTATGGACTGGAGGGTAGCTAATGTAAGACCACTTTTTAAAAAAGGAGGGAGAGAAAACTGGTAATTATAGACCGGTTAGCCTGACATCAGTAGTGGGGAAAATGTTGGAATCAATCATTAAGGATGAAATAGCAGCACATTTGGAAAGCAGTGACAGGATCGGTCCAAGTCAGCATGGATTTATGAAAGGGAAATCATGCTTGATGAATCTTCTGGAATTTTTTGAGAATGTAACTAGCAGAGTGGACAAGGGAGAACCAGTGGATGTGGTGTATTTGAACTTTCAAAAGGCTTTCGACAAGGTCCCGCATAAGAGATTGGTGTGCAAAGTCAAAGCACATGGTATTGGGGGTAATGTGCTGACATGGATAGAGAACTGGTTGGCAGACAGGAAGCAGAGAGTCGGGATAAACGGGTCCTTTTCAGAAAGGCAGGCAGTGACAAGTGGAGTGCCGCAGGGCTCAGTGCTGGGACCCCAGCTCGTTACAACATACATTAACGATTTGGATGAAGGAATTGAGTGCAATATCTCCAAGTTTGCAGATGACACTAAACTGGGTGGTGGTGTGAGCTGTGAGGGGGATGCTAAGAGGCTGCAGGGTGATTTGGACAGGTTAGGTGAGTGGGCAAATGCATGGCAGATGCATTATAATGTGGATAAATGTGAGGTTATCCATTTTGGGGGCAAAAACATGAAGGCAAATTATCTGAATGGCAGCAGATTAGGAAAAGGGGAGGTGCAACGAGACTTGGGTGTCATGGTTCATCAGTCATTGAAGGTTGGCACACAGGTACAACAGGCGGTGAAGAAGGCAAATGGTATGTTGGCCTTCATAGCGAGAGGATTTGAGTATAGCAGCAGGGAGGTCTTACTGCAATTGTACAGGGCCTTAGTGAAGCTTCACCTGGAATATGGTGTACAGTTTTGGTCTCCTAATCTGAGGAAGGACGTTCTTGCTATTGAGGGAGTGCAGCGAAGGTTCACCAGACTGATTCCAGGGATGGCTGGACTGTCATATGAGGAGAGACTGGATCAACTGGGCCTTTATTCACTGGAGTTTAGAAGGATGAGAGGGGATCTCACAGAAACGTATAAGATTCTGACGGGACTGGACAGGTTAGATGCGGGAAGAATATTCCCGATGTTGGGGAAGTCCAGAACCAGGGGACAGTCTTAGGATAAGTGGTAAGCCATTTAGGACTGAGATGAGGAGAAACTTCTTCACTCAGAGAGTTGTTAACCTGTGGAATTCCCTGCCGCAGAGAGTTGTTGATGCCAGATCATTGGATATATTCAAGAGGGAGTTAGATATGGCCCCTACGGCTAAGAGGATCAAGAGGTATGGAGAGAAAGCAGGAAAGGGGTACTGAGGGAATGATCAGCCATGATCTTATTGAATGGCAGTGCAGGCTCGAAGGGCCGAATGGCCTACTCCTGCATCTATTTTCTACGTTTCTATCCCTACGCTCTGCTTTCTGTCTTGAAGATTCTCCTCATGCTTTGTTCCTCTCTCCTTCTAAAATGGCATTATTACCCTCTCCTCAAAAATTCTACTTTTGAACCTTCCATTCTCATCAATTAATGGCTCACCACCACCTTCTCAAGGGCAATTAGGGATGGGTAATAAATGCTGGCCTTGCCAGCGACGCCAATGTCCCATGAATTAATTTTTTTTTAAACTTCAAGCTCCCTTCATTCTCCAGAGGTTATTGCCTCCTAACTCTGTATCTATCTCTCCCAAAAACTATGTTCAAATCCTTCCAGTTTGGCTTCTGCTTGTCTGATAACACTGGAATCGTTCTAATCGAAGTCGCAAACATCCTATGCTTACAACCATGGTGTGTTTTATCCCTTCTTGACCCCTCTGCAGCATTGAACAATTAAGCACACATACTCTTATAGCACTTCTCTGCTGTCCACCTTCATAGAACTACCCCTTCCATCAATCTGAGCAGTGCCCTCAGCATTCTTCACTTCCTATAGTGCACTGGTCAAATCATGAAATCTGGAGCTGCGCTACACCCTTGAATGAGCCAGAAAAAAAAAATCTAGTTTCTTTGCATTCTTCAAATTGACAGATTTATTTTTCTCACAAGTTTAGCTAACTGCTCCCACCCCTTACTTTTGATGCCTACACACTTAGAACTTCATCGATCAACATTCTTTGCCTCACTGCCGCCTTTAAGCTCAAATGGGTCGTCAAAGCTCAACTCTCAAGACTAATGAAAATATCACTACTGATCCTATATTTGGAGCAGCTCTTCGAGCAATTCTCAAACTCTTGGACAAGTTACTAGGACAGGCTGGTCATCATGATAAACAAAACTTCTCTCACCTGTTGCCTCCAACCTTTCTCTTCCCCACCTCCCCATCACAGCCTTTCTTGTCTATTATGAAGACTAGCACTTTGCTGAACTTTCCCCTCCTCCTCTGATCCTTGTACACTTCAAAAACTGTCCAACACTCCTCCCCCTCTCCCCGCCATGTTGAAATCAACAGTCATTGTAGTGTCCCCAGCTTTAACTCACCCTCTCAGGATCTCCAAACCATGGCATTCCTTACCTTCTTCAGTCATTCTTTTCTCTCACCTAATCAATACTTCCCAATTTACCTCTCTTTTCAACCGTGCTAGAGTCCTGCACTATGGACCTTGCAATGAAGAAAGTTTTCCTCCCTCCACCACAGCATGGCCAAGATAAAAACATTCTATACCAAGAATGAGGAGTAAATAGCTTAATTCCATGTTACTCCATGGCACAACAAAAAGAACAGGTGCATTAGCATGCACTGAAGAGGTTATAAAAGTGTCAGCCTTTTGAATATATATAGTATGAAAGTGATAAATGCTCAGGGTGATTTCTCAAAAAAAATGTGCTTGTAGATTATTCAGCACAAAATCAAAATGATTGTTAATTCAAATGTTTCCCATACCTGTCTAATGTAACTCAATTATTAAACCTACAGCAAGAGTCACATAAATTACATTAACAGGTCACAGCACATTTCCTGAAAGAAAAGTTCCCTGTTCTTTCGGAAGTGCTGTGGTATTCCGATAAAATCCTAAAACAATGCTACAATAGTACTGAAAACATTACATCACATCCAACCTCCTGAGTGCAGACCTTTCCTACCCTTCACAGCATTTCAGACATCCTCCTTTTCCACCACAACACAAAAAGTCAGGCGATAATATGTAGAGAAATGTTTATTTGCCAAGAAAGTTCTTCCAAAACAAGAACCAGAGTAATAGTCTAAATTGGTATACTGTTATAAATCATTAAAGCCAAATTTGATTGCCAATCTAAAAAGTTGTTTCCTTTTTCATTTTATTTTTTTTTTTACACAGAACAGGGATTCCAAAAGCCCACACAAATTCAGCAAAAAAAAAGTGAGTAAAACACGTTTTTTCTTTGAATATTGATAAAACTCGAAGAACTTTAAAAAGGTGCAGTCACGTTAAATGATAATACACAATTATTTACACAGTTTACAGGCATCACTTTTATGAGGCTCATCACACTCAGTTAACTCAGGATGGAGTATAAAAGCAGGGAAGTCTTGCTACCGCTACATAAGATATTGGTGAGGCCACACCTGGAATACTGCGTGCAGTTTTGATTTCCATATTTACAAAAGGATATACTTGCTTTGGAGGCAGTTCAGAGAAGGTTCACAAGGTTGATTCCGGGGATGAGGGGGTTGACTTATGAGGAAAGGTTGAGCAGGTTGGGCCTCTACTCATTGGAATTCAGAAGAATGAGAGGTGATCTTATTGAAACGTATAAGATTATGAGGGGGCTTGACAAGTTGGATGCGGAGAGGATGTTTCCACTGATGGGGGACACTAGAACTAGAGGACGCGATCTTAGAATAAGGGGCCGCCCATTTAAAAGAGAGAGGAGGAGAAATGTCTTCTCTCTCAAAAGGTTGTGAATCTGTGTAATTCGCTGTCTGAGCTGTGGAAGCTGGGACATTGAATAAATTTAAGACAGAAATAGACAATTTCTTAAACTATAAAGGGGATAAGGGGTTATGGGGAGCAGGCAGGGCAGTGGAGCTAAGTCCATGATCAGATCAGCAATGATCTTATTGAATGGCGGAGCAAGCTCGAGGGGCCATATGGCCTACTCCTGTTCTTATTTCTTATATTCTTGTGTTCTAACCCTTAGATAGTTTTTTTTAATTAAAAGTATACTTGAAGAATCTATGTTTATTATTCTGACTCCAGTCACTTACCTGCTATTATGATGGGGGACATTATATACAGAGGAACAGTTGTGATCTTGCTTTTAATAAACAATGCCACGTGTACACCCAAGTCAGCCTTGGGTGTACACATGGCATTGTGTACACCCAAGGCTGACCATCAATGTCTTGAAATACCCAACTAGAAATGAAAGACTAACATTTTCTACAGTACAAAGAATATTGTCCTTACAGCAATACCCAAAGATGATCAAAGTCCTTTTCCAAAAATTTCCAAATTGTGCAGTCTTTGTTTTTCCTGTTTATGTCAGATGTAATGTGCAGCTATGGCCCTGATTTATGGCAACAAAAATGAGAATTTACAGATCTTTTTCAAATTTATTTTACTGGTTCATTAAAAAATTGGAGTTTCAGTGGAAACTTGGTTAAACGGATCTTAAAAGATCTCTATGCACTGTCCAGTTACGTAGGGAGAACACACTCCTCCGCCTCACGGTGCGGTCTCCTACTTGAATTCATTATATTCCTAGACCGCAGAATAGTGAAACTCCTCACTTCCTTCCAAACGTCAAGGTTTCTAAAATCCAAGCTTACCATTATTTAATATCACTAAAGCTTGATTTATCTTGCTTTCTTACTTCTTCCCTCCCTTCCCCCGCCCCCCCACATTGGTGAATTTTATAGCATCAGCATCTTGCCAGAGTAATGTTCTCTCCCAACCCATATCAATTTACATAAGAAACAGAAAAATCAGATTTATTTAATGTGAACAACTTAATGAGTTAACTCATACCTGCAGACTCAAAAACAGAAACAGACTGGAGATTGAGCAAGCTCAATACTGTAGGATTGGCATTACTTTCTCCCATTCACCATCTTGTACCAAGAACAACTGTTGCAACTGTCACAAGGCAGCTTGCCGTTTACAATTTTCAAGAAATCGAAGATACTGCTTCGCCTTGGAATAGAGCAGTCATAAGAACATAAGAAATAGGAACAGGAGTTGGCCATATGGCCCCTCGAGCCTGCTCCACTATTCAATAAGATCATGGCTGATTTGATCATGGACTCAGATCCACTTCCCCACCTGATCCCCATATTGTTTAAGAAACTGTCTATTTCTGTCTTAAATTTATTCAATGTCCCAACTTGCACAGCTCTGAGGCAGTGAATTCCAGATTTACAACCCTCAGAAGAAATTTCTCATCTCTGTTTTAAATGGGTGGCCCCTTATTCTAAGATCGTGCCCTCTAGTTCTAGTCTCCATCAGTTGGAAACATCCTCTCTGCATCCACCTTGTCAAGCCCCCTCATAATCTTATACATTTCGATAAGATCACCTCTCATTCTTCTGAATTCCAATGAGTAGAGGACCAACCTACTCAACCTTTCCTCATAAGTCAACTCCCTCATCCCCAAAATCAACCTAGTGAACCTTCTCTGAACTGCCTCCAAAAGCAAGTAGATCCTTTCGTAAATATGGAAACCAAAACTGCACACAGTATTCCAGGTGTGGCCTCACCAACACCCTGTATAACTGTAGCAAGACTTCCCTGCTTTTATACTCCATCCCCTTTGCAATAAAGGCCAAAATACCATTGGCCTTCCTGATCACTTGCTGTACCTGCATACTATCCTTTTGTGTTTCATGCGCAAGTACCCCCAGATCCCGCTGTACTGTGGCACTTTGCAATCTTTCTCCATTTAAATAATAACTTGCTCTTCGATTTTTTTTCTGCCAAAGTGCATGATCTCACACTTTCCAACATTATACTCCATCTGCCAAATTCTTGCCCATTCACTTAGCCTGTTTATGTCCTCTTTACACATTGCTTTTCCCCCCATCTTTGTATCATCAGCAAACTTGGCCATGTTACACTCAGTCCCTTCTTCCAAGTCGTTAATATAGATTGTAAATAGTTGGGGTCCCAGCACTGATCCCTGTGGCACCCCATTAGTTGCTGGTTGCCAACCAGAGAATGAACCATTTATCCCAACTCTGTTCATTAGCCAACTCTCTGTTCATGCTTGGTTAGGAGAAAAACTTAGAATTAAAGATTTTTTGGTGGTGGTGACAGGATTCCTTTACTATCAGTTGATTAGGTCACAACTTCAAAAACATACCCCAAGCTTAGAGTTGTACCAAAATTATCTCCCCAATTCCAAACATGTATTAAGTTTCCCCCTTTCAGATGGGTTTGTATATAAAATAAGCTATCTTGTTCATATCTTAAAATCATTCACACGGTAAGTGACTAAATAGAATACCTACAAAACCACAAAAAGGGCCCAAAATTGGCAGGCAGTTGCTGTTTTTTTTTGGGATCAACTTGATTTTTCTGGAGTATCTTAAAAATCCCCATTTTGTACATTCAATTTGCGCCAGTGTAAGTGAGTTAGTTAGGATTTTTTTAAACTTTAGTTTAGTTTTTTTTCCAAAAGGGGGCGTTACCAGCCACCTACGCCAGTTTTGGCCATTTAAGCCACTTTGGACAGCTAATAGTTGCTCCAAACTAACTTAGCCCAGCGAATGTGGCCACAGAAAACCCTTGGAGAGTTAAGAAATCAGCGCAGATAGCAGAGATAAGGGTGGGAAGGAAAACGGAGAGGACCTTAAGAAAGCACTAAACAAAGCACAACAACATTCAAGAAACATAAAAACTATCAAGAAGAAATGAAAAATAAAGCTTAAGCCCTATCTTCCTACCTTTGGCACAGGAAGTCAGCGGGCTGGAAGGTGCGAGAGGCACTCGGCCGGGGATAGATGTGGGCAGGACGACTGGGCGGGAGAGCACAGGGAACTGAATCTATCTATCTCTCTCTCTCTCGACTATTCCAGCAGCCAGCCCGGCGCGCATCGTGAGGCCACTCAGCCGGGGATAGGGGCAGGACGCATTGGGTCCCACGCTGCAGCACGGCTGGGGGAAGAAGCTACTGTGCATGCACGAAACCTCCAGTGCGCATGTGTTGAGCTGTCGGCACTGTTTTTCACGTAGGGCCCCAGCTCCGCCCCCTAATGGACAGACCACGCCGCACCATGCCATGGGAGAGGCCACAGAACAGCCAGAATCCGGGGAGATTTTTTTGGCGCCGTTTTCACCCTAGGAAGTCAGCGCATCTCCAGTGAGTGCACCAAATCTGGGCCCAAAAAGGTAGTATCAAAGCATAAGACAGTAACATTGAAATGTCCTCCCTTCACACAGCTTAAAAACCTTATGAATTGGCATGGGAGGGTCAAAAGCTCAATTACACACTGTACTTAGAACAAAGAGAGACATTTTTGGTCAACCAGATAGAGTCACCAAAAAGAGTTCAATTTTCTTTTGCAACACCCAGCGTTTACCCCATTTATCAAAACAGCTCCTCTCCATTAAGACAAACTTAGCAGTACCCAAATTGATTTTTAAGTTGTATATATGTCAAGATAGAAAATCGAGCAAAGTCTGCCCAACAGCTTAAAAAAAAGCTATCATGGCTCCAGAAAAGCTGATGACTCAAGAACAGCTTTGTTTATAAACATAAGGTTCAAACCTGTGTGTGCCCTAACAGGTAGGTTGACAACATTTCTACACTAGTAGTAAAGAGGGGAAAAAACAAGTTCACAAAACCCTAAGGCAAAAACCAAACATTGGAAAACATTGGTGCTTTTATTTTTACTGGGGGAAGGGAAGAGGTCCAGTGCATGCTCCATTGGAAACATTTGAATTTTTAGATCAACAATTATACTTTGTGCTTATTTTTAAAACACTTATATTTCAGCTAGTATTTTTGATCTTTATAAAAAGGGAAGTTACATTAAGTGCAGCAGTTTGACTTTGGATGGGAAGAAAAATGTCAGGTTGAATGAGGAAGATAATGTGTGGTGTGATTTGCGGGGGGGGGGGGGGGCGGTAAAGAGAAGAGACCTCATACAGACCCTTAGTTATCTTTACTGTCATTCTCCCACATCCAACACCCCACCCTCTCCGCAGTTCATAAGGACCTCTACCAAATCTATATCTCACCTATTAATAAACTTTCTCCTCCTGCAGCCCTGAGTTTGTACGAGGTCTCCCCCGCCCCACCAAACACATCATCTTCCTCATTCAACCTGACATTTTTCTCCCCATCCAAAGTCAAACTGCTGCACTTATTCCTTCTCACCCCCCCTCCTCCCTCTCACTGTCAAAAACACACGACACTGACAGAGAGTGAGAGACACATACAGACAGACAGAGATAGAGACACTGAGACATGCTTGGGGGGGGGGGGGGCGTCCCAGCACGCTGTTCGAGGGCTCCCGGTGCTGCAAGTAGAAAATGTTTTATTTATTGATTTTTTTAATTTTTATTTTATTAATTTTTTTTTGATTGATTTACTGGTTGATTTATTGATATATTTATCATTTATTATTGATGATGGCTCTTTATTTGTAAAACTGAAGTGTTTAATGTTTGTAAACTTCCCTTTAAACCCCACCCCCCCCCCATTCCCTATGCCCGATTTGTAACCTACACCTGATTTTCTAAGTGTAGGCAAGGTTTTTCTAAGTTAGTTTGGAGTAAGTTTTCACTGCCTAAACTTTCTAAACGGGCGTAAGTGGCCGGACACGCCCCCTTTTGAAAAAAAAAAATCTGTTCCAAACTGAAACTGTTCTAACTGACTAGAACTGGAGCAAACTAAATGCTGAGAATTGTAATTTCTAAGATACTCCATTCTAAACCAGTTGCTCCAAAAAAAAAAACAGGAGCAACTCAGGCCGAAACTTGGCCCCCTAGTCCCTGCTCCCCTCTTGCATCACTCCTATCTAAGCCCTGCTGATTGACCACTGTATACTGTAAGTAGGAACACCTGGTCTTAAACTAGTTATGATCTTTAAAAATTACATTTGGAATTTTCAACACAGCAACCAGACCTTCAGTCATCTTGACAGCCATTCTCCCACATCAACACATCCAAAAGTTCCCACCTACAGTATGCAGGGGCTGGAATCAATCCCATTAATATTAGGAGTGGGTCTAAGCGATGGAGAACTCAAACCATGTTGCTTTTTGTCAGCGAACACTGGCACACAGACTGGGTGCTGGAAACACTGCCAGAATAGACAGAATGTAAACACTAGGCTGAGAGTGGAGAAGAAATCAGGTTGGTCCTCAATAGGTAGTACCTGTACCAGAAAATGTAACATTGGTCTAAGTGGAGAAGATACTGCTTAAAAGAACTGATGTATCGAACTGGAAATAAAGTGATACTCTGGTTAAAATAGGATTAATGCAATTATCTGGGGACAACACTAACCACTTATCCAAAAGCAACCAACAATTACTGAATTCCCACAAAACCGTAATCTGATTACCTGCCAAAGGGCAGAAACTCCAACATGCATACAATCATAATGCTCATTAAACATTTAGGATTGTTAAATTAGGTGGGACTCGATTCAGTGTTGTAATTTCTCTTACAAATAACAGTGATTATATTAGATTACATCTATTGAATTGGCCAGCATGGGCAATCAGGTGAAGAGCCTTTGCTTGTCCTGAGCGTACCAATATGCTACAACACTGGTGTTGGAGTAAATAGAGCTTGCTGGGAGATCAGACGGGTGGCAGCTTGGCAGCAGGGGGGTGGAAAATCCCCAGTTGCACAGCTAGGAATGAGGTCACACTCTAGCATAAACCATTTAACCGTATAATCATATACAGAAGTCATGTAGACAGACAAAGGCGGTGGCAGTTATATGACTCATGGGGCAGGCGATTTCTTATCAATAATGAGATTTTCTGTACAATAACGAGATTTTCTATACTTGTTTACTTCAATGTATCAATGATTCTGCTCCGCTCTGTTTAAACGAGAAGTCGGCTGCTGTGACTGCGGAGTCCACGGCGTCTCTCCCAGAGCGCTCTGTTTAATAAACTGTTTATGATTCACAAAGCTCACTCCATATTCCGGTGAATAAGTTATTTCACTAACAACTGGAAATGCACGCTGCCAGCGAACATAGGGAAGGCCAACTCACAAGCACACCTTTCTTTATATCCCTTGTACTTTCTCCCAATAGCAATACATACATATGACAATGTCTGTTACTAGAAGTACAACCAGCTTGTTACTCCAATGGATAATTGTGGCTACAAACAAACCAGGAATCATTACAAGGCTGTATGTTTGTAGCACTGTGGTCCTAGAGTGCATGTAAAGTACTGCACGTGTGTGGTGCAGTCAATAAATCTCGACTTCATAGTTATATGATATAACTGGTCTTAATCAATTGTTGTACCATAAGAATGAGAAGGCCATGAAGTTCCATTTATGCTTCTACTTGGAGCTCTTTCAATTCAACTGCTCCAAATACCAACTCAGATCAGGGAAGCATGCAATGAGCAAACTAAACCAATTGAATTTCTAATTGGATCACCCTTTTTTGATGAGCCAGGGAGGGGGCAAAGGATTGGAAATGAGCATATGGGAAAGCTACACTTTGCATTATGTTTTGAACAGGTGACAGAAAGATGATGTATATAACTTTCAAATTGAACCAATACTTATAGAAAGTGTAAAATAAATGAATGCACGTTTAGTTCTACCAAGAATACACTGCATAAGGCATGCACATATTTTCAGTTGTCAACAATCCAAATTGTAATGTGAAGCCATACTGGAGAGTGCCATGGTACTTTATATGTAAAAGATTAAAGACAAACTTTTCTAGCATGTAAACTAAATTTATTTCTGTAGCCCACATAGAGTCAGAAGGCTGTGAGTTCAAGCCCCAACTTCAGCACATAATCTAAGCTGACAGTTCAGTAGTGAGAGACTTACATTTTTGGTGGTGGTATCCTTCAGATGAGACAAGTAAATTTAAAGCCAATTTGTCGATTCAGGATCTCATGGAATCATTTGGGAAGGAGTTCCACTCAATTGCTGTGGGACGTTACACCTGCACAATGGCTACCATATACACCTACAAAGCAACACTATCAGCACAAAGTACTTCATTGTATGAGAAGTACTTTAGGACATCTTGCATATGATAGGATGCTATATAAATGCAAGTTCATTCTTTCTGATGGACTGCAAATTTAATGTTACAACAACAAATTTTACTAATTCCATAATGGATTTTAATTTTAACCAGGACTGGACAGGAGAGCAGTATTCAGTTTTTGGGAAACCAAGAGCTACAATTTAATTCCAGTCGTCTTGATCTGTGAAGCAGAAATCAGCCAGAGCTCACGTTCCCGATTGCTATTCAGCAGCCCTTGCTGAACATTACCCAAGTGTGGATGCCTGATGAGGGCCCAGTTTGGTCAGCTCTGATGCCCTTTACAGTCAAATAGCTTGACAATCATGGTCAACAACAACTTCCATTTATATAGCACATGTGACATTGAAAATGTTGCACTTCAGCATAAATCAATAGCTTTTGGGGGGAGGGGGGGGAAGGAATGAGAGGGCTGTCCTTACACTAGTCATGGGCACATAATAATCCAGAGAACATGATTCCAATCCCACCATGGCAGTTTGAGAATTTTAATTCCGTTTTTTAAAAATTTGGAAATAAAAAGCTGGCACCAGTAAAAGTGATCAAGAAGCAGTCAGATTGTCATAAAAAACAAAATGTTTCAGTAATGTCCTTTAGGCAAGGAAACCTGGCACCTTACCCTATCTGGTCTATACAACTCCAGTCCCACACTAGCATGATTGAAGTGGACGAGCAAGCAACTCAGTTGTACCTCAGGTCAACTAGAGATGAGCAATAAATGGCTTGCCAGTGATACCCACATCCCAAGAATTAATTTAAAAATTGCTGGTGCATATTCAATATTGTTGAGATATAGTAACTAATAAATTTAAACTTTATTGCCACAGTACTTTATATAAATTGTACTGGAATAATCAATCTTTCAGCAAGGAAATATTAATTCACTAGCACTAGATGGCAGGGTACACTATTAGGTCATTTTAATTAGACAGATTTTACTAAATAAACCAGTGAATTTCGTCTAGTGAGAAAAAGATCCCATTACAGAAGGAATCCAAAGTCGTTCACCAATTCCTAGAGATTTTCCATCTGCTTCAAGCGATGAAGAAGTCCATATAAACAAATTATTATTTACAAGTAAATGTTTAATAAATATAGTCTTCTCCTCAAGAAATATTCTAAATGTTTACCTCAGTAACAAAAAACAATAAATGCATGAACTCAAGTCAGTGCTACAGTCACATCATGAAGTAAATCAACTTCTGTTTATAATAGACCGGAATTTGTGGTCAGCAAAGGGATGGCGCTCACAGCTGACCTCAAAGAAAGCTGCCCAAAAAGATTTAGTGGGCGCTATGGTGTCAATTTCATTGACGCCATCTAGAGGGTATCTCCGGTGTCCAGGAACAGTGAAGTCATCAAGCAGGCTGAGCAGCCAATCAGATTAAAAGAATTTTCAGACAGCAAACCAGGAAGTAAAAAGCTCTTAATTTTTTTTTTAAATCTATGGAATTTTTATCATTGATTGGAGGGAATGACACTTCAGACTTATAAAATTAGCTTTCCATGGCCAGAAAGGTTTTTCAGCAGTAATTATGACTTAATACATTGTTTAAAAACTCTTTCACCTCATTCAACAAGGCTTAACTTTTTCAATGTTTTTACAGCAAGAATAGTGCATTTCACGTCGTCACTGATTGTGTGTTGATTACATCTGCGAAGACTGGAACAGTGCACCCCGTGGAGGTTCAGGGTACAGCATCACCAACAGCAACTTTCAGTTTTCCCTGTTTAACCGTGCATGTGTGGACGCCAGAAGTTACTGTTACAGTAATGACAGCGAACACTGACAGTTTTGCTGTCAATGCTGTTTTGTATCTGTAAAGCATGCACTGCCATGTTCCGCCACCAGGCAGCTCATCCCCTGAAGTACCAAGGGGTCCCAGCATCCCTTGGGAGTACTGTATATAAGCCAGCCCCGAAGGCCTTTTCCTCACTCTGGAGTGTCTTATTAAAGACTGAGGTCACTGTTACTTTAACCTCCCTGTGTGCAGACTCATCTGTGTAAGGAACACAATAACTGGCGACGAGAATACGAATTCAATGCAAAGATGCAGCAAACTGTGGGTATCCTGGAGAAGTTCTTGGAGGGTGAGGACTGGGAAGCCTATGTCGAATGGCTAGACCAGTACTTTGTAACCAACGAGCTGGACGGAGAAGGAAGCGCTGCAAAAAGGAGAGCGGTCCTCCTCACGGTCTGCGGGGCACTGACCTACAGCCTCATGAAGAATCTTCTGGCTCCGGTGAAACCCACAGATAAGTCGTATGGGGAGCTGTGTACACTGGTTCGGGAGTATCTTAACCAGAGGGAGAGCGTGCTGATGGCAAGGTATCGGTTCTACACGTGCCAGCGATCTGAAGGTCAGGAAGTGGCGAGCTACGTCGCCGAGCTAAGGCGACTTGCAGGACAGTGTGAGTTTGATGGCTAACTGGAGCAAATGCTCAGAGACTTTTTTCTACTGGGCATTGGCCATGAGACCATCCTATGAAAACTTTTGACTGTCGAGACACCGACCCTCAGTAAGGCCATTGCGATAGCACAGGTGTTTATGTCCACCAGTGATAACACCAAACAAATCTCTCAGCACATAAGTATGAGCAATGTTCATAAATTAACTGGAACTGTGTTTGCGAGCAGAAATGTACAGAGCAGAACCCACGAGTCTGCAACTGCCAGCAGGCCTCAAGTGACCCAGATAACTCAGAGTCCCCAACAAAGGATGAATGCAAGGCAATTCACAGCTTGTTGGCGTTGTGGAGGTTTCCATTCAGCCTATTCATGCCGCTTCAAAAGGGTATGCTTGCAAGAGCTGTGGAACAATGGGGCACCTCCAATAAGCAAACGAGCTGCAAGCTCTGCAAAACCTACTAACCACGTGGCAGAGGAAGATCGGTCCATGGTGGATCAAAGCAATTTCGAGCTTCAGAGAGGAGGCAGATGCTGAAGTACACAGGGTGCACACATTTGACGAAATGTCCACCTATAATGCTAAACGTAAAATTGAATGGCTTATCCATAGAACTGGACACTGGCGTTAGCCAATCCATCATGAGTAAAAAGATGTTTGAGAGATTGTGGTGCAACAAGGCATTCAAGACCAGCCCTGAGCCCCATCCATATGAAACTGAATGTACACCAAAGAGCTTATCACTGTCCTGGGCAGCGCCATGGTCAAGGTCACGGTGCACAAACTGCCACTCTGGATTGTCCCAGGTGATGGCTTAGAAGGAGCTGGTTAGGCAAAATCCGCTGGAACTGGGATGACATCCGAGCGCTATCACATGTCGATGAGGCCTCATGTACCTAGGTTCTTAACTTTTCCGGGGCGAAGGTGCGAATCCACTTGGTCCCAGAGGCACGACCCATTCACCACAAGGCACGAACGGTACCTCACATGATGAGGGAGAGAGTGGAAATCGAGCTGGACAGTCTGCAACGCGAGGGCATCATCTCCCCAGTGGAATTCAGCGAGTGGGCCAGCTCGATTGATCCAGTACTCAAAAGTGATGGCACGGTCAGAATTTGCGGCGATTATGAAGTAACTATTAATCGTTTCTCGCTACAGGACCAATACCCGCTACCTAAGGCAGACGACCTATTTGCGATGCTGGCAGGAGGCAAGATGTTCACCAAGCTCGACCTGACTTCGGCCTACATGACGCAGGAGATGGAGGAGTCTTCGAAGGGCCTCACCTGCATCAACACGGACAAGGGACTGTTCATCTACAACAGATGCCCGTTTGGAATTCGGTCGGCTGCAGTGATCTTCCAGAGAAACATGGAGAGCCTACTCAAGTTGGTCAACACATGGTGGTCTTTCAAGACGACATATGGGTCACTGGTCAGGACACCGCCGAGCACCTACAAAACCTGGAGGAGGTCCTCCAGCGACTGGATCGCGTAGGGCTGCGGCTGAAGAGGTCGAAATGCATCTTCATGGCAACAGAAGTGGAGTTTTTGGGGAGAAAGATCGCGGCCGACGGCATTCGGCCCACAGACGCCAAGACAGAGGCTATCAGAAACGCGCCCAGGCCACAGAACATCACGGAGCTGCGGTCACTCCTGGGACTCCACTATTTTGGTAACTTCCCACAGGGGTTAAGCACCCTTTTAGAGCCCCCACATGTTATTGCGCAAAGGTGAGAACTGGGTATGGGGAAAAAAAACAAGTAATTGCTTTTGAGAAAACCAGAAACATTTTATGCTCCAACAAGTTGCTTGTATTGTATAACCCGTGTAAAAGACTTGCGCTAGCATGTGACGTGTCGCCATGTCGAGTCGAGTGCGTATTACAACAAGCTAACATTGTGGGGAAGTTGCAACCTGTCGCCTATGCTTCCAGGGGCTTGTCTAAGGCATGATTGAGAAAGAGGCATTAGCGTGTGTGTTCGGGGTAAAGAAAATGCATCAGTACCTGTTTGGCCTCAAATTTGAGCTGGAAACCAACCACAAGCCCATCATATCCCTGTTCGCTGAAAACAAGGAGATAAATACTAATGCCTCAACCTGCATACAATGGTGGGCACTCGCGCTATCAGCGTATAACTATACCATCCGCCACAGGTCAGGCACCGAGAACTGTGTGGATGCTCTCAGTCGGCTACCATTGCCCACCACGGGGGTGGAAATGGCGCAGCCTGCAAATTTGTTGATGGTGGCGCAGCCCGCAGACTTGATGATGGTCATGGAAGCGTTTGAAAATGATAAATCACCAGACCATGGTCGAGGATCCATATCGACTATGCGGGCCCGTTTCTCGGTAAAATGTTCCCGGTGGTGGTGGATGCTTTTTCAAAATGGATTGAATGTGAAATAATGTCGGGAAGCACCGCCACTACCAGCATTGAAGGCCTGAGGGTCATGTTTGCCACCCATGGGCTGCCTGACATACTGGTCAGTGACAACAGGCCATGTTTCACCAGTGCTGAATTTAAAGAATTCATGACCTGCAATGGGATCAAACATGTCACCTCGGCCCCGTTTAAACCAGCCTCCAATGGGCAGGCAGAGCGGGCAGTACAAACCATCAAACAGAGCCTCAAACGAGTCACAGAAGGCTCACTCCAAACCCGCCTGTCCCGAGTACTGCTCAGCTACCGCACGACACTCCACTCGCTCACAGAGGTGCCTCCGGCTGAGCTACTCATGAAAAGGACACTTAAAACCAGACTCTCGCTGATTCACCCCAACCTGCATGATCAGGTAGAGAGCAGGCGGCAGCAACAAAATGTAAACGATGGTCACACCACTGTGTCACGGGAAATTGATCTGAATGACCTTGTGTATGTGCTAAACTATGGACATGGTCCCAAGTGGATCGCGGGCACGGCGATAGCCAAAGAAAGGAGTAGGGTGTTTGTAGTCAAACTAGACAATGGACAAATTTGCATAAAGCACCTGGACCAAACGAGGCTGCGTTCACAGACTGCCCTGAACAACCCACAGCAGACACCACCTTTTTCGAGCCCACAACACACAGCCAAAGGATCAACGACACCACGCCAGACCAGGAAGTCGAACCCATCATGCCCAACAGCCCAGGCTCATCTAGCCGCCCTACAGGGCCAACAACACGCCAACCCAGCAAGGGCACAGCCAACACACCAGAACAGACATTTGTACCGAGGTGGTCCACCAGGGAAAGAAAGGCTCCCGACCATCTCACCGTGTGAATAGTTTTCACTTTGACTTTGGGGGGCGGGGGGAGGGAATGAGGAGAGTAATGTTGTGTATCTGTAAAGCATGCACTCCCATGTTCCGCCACCAGGGAGCTCTTCCCCTGAAGCATCAAGGGATCCCAGCATTCCTTGGGAGCACTGTATATAAGCCGGCCCCTAAGGCCTGTTCCTCACTCTGGAGTGTCTTATTAAAAACTGAGGTCACTATTACTTTAACCTCCCTGTGTGCAGCCTCATTTGTGTTAGGAACACAATAAGTACAACCGCAAACTCTGACGATCCTAATTTCTACAAGAACTCCAAACTGGATTGTGCAGGAAGAGCTCCACACACATCCTTATGCAACAACGCGCTGCCTATCTAAAAGCGGCTTGAATGAAAAGACAGTACATTGTTAGTACTATACTTCACTTAGAAAATAGCAACTTCTGTTAAGCATTTCAATATTGTACTTGCAGTAGATAAAACAAATTAGGCATTTAAAATTCATCAACTGCAGCATCTGAAAAACTGGAGAAAGAACTTGCATTTATATACTACCTTTCGTGGCTTATTTTTTGAAGTGTAGTTACTGTTGTAATGTAGTGCAAACTGAACAAAGCAAATTTAGATTGTCCACGTAATTTAGACAGCATAGCTTCCTGGTTTGAGTGTGCCCTTAGTACCTTACACAGCAACACATCTATTGCATGCAGAACAAACACCAATTCATTTATCATACATCAGTCACCCAGCAAATCTGTTGTTACCTAACTAACTAGAAAATAGCGTACAAATGTTAGGGTTGCTCCTCTGCTCGAACAGTGGCAGAGCAGCTGGGTTAGAGGGGAAATCAAACCTGAGATTTGTCCAAATTTGCAGGAAAGAGACTGAACTGGCAATTAAAGGAATGCCGACTTCCCCTGAGAACAGCACAGGCTTGCAGGCCAAACCTGGAGACCAAAGTCACGCAAGAGTCTCCTGCAAGCAAAATGGAGGCATTCCTCCAAAGCTATATTAGCAGACTTCAAAATGAGTTGACACCCGCCCCAAACATGTCTTGTCTACAACAGGGTAACTTGATTTTATTTTTTACTAGACATAAAATTGTAATTAGTCAGTACAGCCCAAATAAATACCTCTCTCTAAGTTTAAAACCCTTAATCAAGTTTAATTTTCAGCAGTTCAAGTATAATTCTTCCACAATATTAAAACTGGTTTTCTAAGCCACAAGCATTTATTCAGCTTCAATAGTACCTCACTGTCTTTTTTCCTTATTCTAGCCATGCATTAACACAAATTTATCTCCCTGCTCAACCCACTATTAAACCACATTTCCCTGCATGTTGGTTTGCAACCAGCCACTAGAGAGAGATGCACGCGACATCCCAATTGACTACTTCCAATTTTCATCCTCCAAGAACTGCCTCGCCTCTCATAAGAACATAATAATTAGGAACATGAGTAAGCCATCTAGCCCCTCAAGCCTGCTCCGCCATTCAACAAGATCATGGCTGATCTGGCCGTGGACTCAGCTCCACTTACCCACCCCGCTCCCCATAACCCTTAATTCCCTTATTGGTTAAAAATCTATCTGTGATTTGAATACATTCAATGAGCTAGCCTCAATTGCTTCCCTGGGCAGAGAATTCCACAGATTCACAACCCTGAGAAGAAATTCCTTCTCAACTCGGTTTTAAATTGGCTCCCTCGTATTTTGAGGCTGTGGCCCCTAGTTCTAGTCTCCCCGACCAGTGGAAACAACCTCTCTGCCTCTATCTTGTCTATCCCTTTCATTATTTTAAATGTTTCTATAAGATCACCCCTCATCCTTCTGAACTCCGAGTAAAGACCCAGTCTACTCAATCTATCATCATAAGGTAACCCCCTCATCTCCGCAATCAGCCAAGTGAATCGTCTCTGTACCCCCTCCAAAGCTAGTATATCCTTCCTTAAGTAAGGTGACCAAAACTGCATGCAGTACTCCAGGTGCGGCCTCACCAATACCCTGTACAGTTTGCAGCAGGACCTCCCTGCTTTTGTACTCCATCCCTCTTGCAATGAAGGTCAACATTCCATTCGCCTTCCTGATTACTTGCTGCACCTGCAAACTAACTTTTTTTTGGGATTCATGCACCAATGGGTTCCACTATTTGAAGGGGCTGCTCCTGAAATTCTGGCTGCACTTCAGTCCCACTCTCCTGATCTTTGGGCACCCTGTGCGGAGGGGAGCGGGTAGGTCCGAGGGCCTCCTCGTAGGACTGCTCCTGGGCACGGCCAAGGGTGCCATCAGCCGGTCCAGGCAGCGGGCGGTCGAGGGGGTCGTTCAACCTGACTGCCTGCCTCTCTTCCGCTCTTACATCCGATCCAGGGTGTCCTTGGAGATGGAGCACGCGGTGTCCACCGGTACGCTCGCGGCCTTCCGCGAGAGGTGGGCACCGGAGGGACTGGAGTGCATCATCACGCCCGGCAACCAAATTTTAATTTGATTTTACGTTTTAAAGTTTAATTTGTTTTAATTGCCGGTGTTTTTAGTGTCCCCCTCTCCTTTTATAGGGGGCACTGGAAAAATTTGATTTTAGCGCCCCAAAAAAAAACCAAAAACCAAAAAAAAAAAGGGGCTTGAAAATGTCTGCTGTGTCACCCAGGTCGGGTGGCACAGTTTAATGTTGTTTATGTTTTGCAGGTAGACTCCTAAAAGAGTTTCGTGCACCAATGGCGGGCGGTCGAGGGGGTCGTTCAACCTGACTGCCTGCCTCTCTTCCGCTCTTACATCCGGTCCAGGGTGTCCTTGGAGATGGAGCACGCGGTGTCCACCGGTACGCTCGCGGCCTTCCGCGAGAGGTGGGCACCGGAGGGACTGGAGTGCATCATCACGCCCGGCAACCAAATTTTAATTTGATTTTACGTTTTTTAAGTTTAATTTGTTTTAATTGCCGGTGCTTTTAGTGTCCCCTTCCCTTTTATAGGGGGCACTGGGGAAAAAAGGTGATTTTAGTGCCCAAAAAAAAACAAAAAAAAAGAAAAACACAAAATAAAACCCAAAAAATCCAAAAAAAGAGGGCCTTGTAAATGTCTGGTGTGTCATCCAGGTCGGGTGGCACCGATTAATGTTTTTTGTTTTGCAGATGAACTCCAAAAACTCTAATGGTGGAGCAGTGGAGGCGTGTCCTGCTCAGTTGGCTGAGTGAGCAGTGAGGAGAGGAGCTCCTGGCTGGGCCTGTGAATCAGCCCAGGAAGAGAAGGAAGGAAGGGGCTTCACCACCAACTTTCACCCAGAGGGAGAGGAGGAAAGCAGAAAACTTTTAACAACTTTGTAGAAATGCTAAAGAGTTGGAGAGAGGGGGAAAGACCAACAACAACATCCAGTGTGGAAGGAGGGAGACTCTACCATTCTACAGGTGGGTGTGGGTGCATTTCCCTAAAAGACTTTGCTGTATCGGTGGGGGGAGGAAAGAAGACCACTGAGGGCCGGAACATCGCGGGGGGTGTGTGTGTGTGGAAGTGTGTGTGGGGGCCTTGCTTACAACTAGGCCCCACACACAATTGAAACACCCCTCCCCCATTGCCTAGCCTGGGATAGCTGGAGCTACCTGGCTGAAGATTCTTCAATCACCCTTTAAACATCGTCGGGAGTGTGTGCCTGGTTGGCTCTAGCTGCCCCAGGTGAAGACATCTTCTCCCCCCACCCGAAGACCACCCCAAAGACTGTGCTTTGTTTTGTTTTTTGCCATCTGGGGAGTGCACCCACCCATTGCTGTGAGGGGAGACCTGCCCTCGCAGCCTCCCTCTTTCCCGCACCCCCCTCTCTCTGTCTCTCCCTCTCTGAGAGCCCTTTCCTCCAAATTTAAAAAAATAAATAAAACAACTGAGCAGAGGGAGCAAGGCCCCTCCCCAATTGCCAACTAGGGGAGAGGTGTGCATCGTTAAGAGCTCCTCTGCTCAGTCTTATCAAACGAGGCCAATCAAGAACATTAAGGCCTGTGACTTTGGGGTGGGTGTAGCCCTTAAAGGGACCCCGTGATGGCGACCCCATCCACGCCGGTGGAAGGGCCAGCAAGGACATATGCGCAGGTGGCAACCGCTTCCATGGCACCTCCTGCGCCACCCGCTGCCCTGCCACCATTCAGACTTATAACCAGGAAACACGGGGTCAAGAGCTACACTCACCCCACAATGAGCATCGAGGAGTGCGTGCGGGCGATTGCTGGGGTAGTCGGCCCCTCGGCCATTGTCGCAGCCTCCAAGATGTCTGGGAAGGCTGTGTTCTTCCTGGGGTCGGAGCGGGCGGTGTCCCTGGCCCTCGAAAAGGGGCTCACGGTGGGCAGGACGTTCCTGCCGGTGGACCCTCTCGAGGCCACCGCGCAGAGGGTCATCATATCGAACGTCCCGCCCTTTGTTCCCGCTGAGCTCCTCCTCCCTCACCTACACCAACTGGGGGAGGTAAGGTCGGGGATCAACCCCATACCGCTCGGCCTCAGGGAGAACAGCCTGCGCCACGTGTTCTCCTTCCGCCGCCAGCTCTTTGTCCGGCTGGCGCGGGAGTAGACGACGGAAGGGCATTTTAATGTGGTGCACGAGGGGACTGCCTACCGCGTCTTCTGGACGTCGGACGGCGTGCGGTGCCATGCCTGTAGGGAGGTGGGGCATGTTCGTAAGAACTGCCCCGCCTCCAAGGCCGCTAAACCACCGAGGGCGGCTAAGGCTGGCGCCGCCGCCACCCCTCCCCCTAGTTGCGTCCGCGTGCCGGGAGCCGTAGGTGCGCGGGCATCGTAGGAGGCCTTTGTTTTCATGGCCTCCGGCGGGGGGGAGGGAGAGCGTCCGACCGGAAAGAAGGCGCGGAACAAGGCGAAATATCTAGAGGCGGGTCCCCTCAGTGCGCCAGAAAGTTTGACCACCGCGCTCAGCCCAACCCAGTCACCGACGAGCGCGGGGTGCCCTGAGCCCGTGCCTGAGCCCTTGAACAACACCGCAGAGGGGCCCGGGCGCGGGCAAGAAAAGGAAAAGGGGGGGGGGGCGGAGCGGGAGGCCTCGGCAGACATGGAGGCCTCCCTGCCTTCGCGCACCCCCAGGAACAAAAAGAGGCACCGCCCCAATGAGGCGGAGGGGGAACAACATCCCTCCGCGGAGGAGGCGGTGCCCGCCGCGTGTCCCGCGTCCCCCACCAGCGCCCCCAAATTGCGCTGCAGGCGCGAGGAATCTGTCCCCGGGGAGGGTGAGGCAGTCGAGGCTGCCCAGCCGCTGCCTCCTGGGGATGGCGTGGAAGATCTGCCTGTCGTGGGGGGCGTGGGGCCAGCGGAAGAATGCGTAGCCGCCGGGTCGAGCGTCCCGGGGACTGAGGCGGGCGGGGCCGAAAAGGCCGAACCTGAGCCCGCCCAGCCAATACCCAACTTCCCCCGGGATTTGCTCGGCCCGGAAGAAACGGCAATGAATGATTTTAACGAGTCTGTACACGCTGGGCTGGGGGGTGGCGACGGGGAGGGGGAAGAACAACAACCCTCGCCCCCTACTTTGGAGCTGAGGGACTTGGTGGACCTGGAGAATTTTCTAAACCAGGTCTCTCCGTGTTCCCCGGCTCCTGGGGCGGAGGAGGAACCCCTTCCGCTGTCGCTTCCCGACCCAGCACCAATTTTAAAAGAGCCCAGTGGGGACTCCTCTGCCGACGATCCTGGGGGTGGGATCGGGGCAGAGCCAGGGCCAGATGGAGCGGCCGGGCCGTTTGCGGTACCTCGTGCGGTCGACGGGCCGGCTGCTAGCGGCGACCTCCCGGAGGGGGACGGGGACTCGGTGGAGGACGCGGGTGAAGATCTCGAGTCCATCGCCAGTGAGGCGGTGGATCTGCTCGCGTCCGCCGCTGAGACCCTCCTCATTCCCGTAGAGGAACTCCGGGACTTTTTGGTCCAGTGCCGGGGTTGCCGCGACCAAGCCCGTCTGGCCCTGGAAAGATGGTCCGAGCCGGGGCTGCTCGTCGCGTCAGTCCGCGCCGCCGCTAAAACCATGGCCGCGGGCAGGCCCTTATCAAGGGCGCAAGGCCTTGAGCAGCGCCGGCTCAAAAAGTTCCTCGCTGGGCTGCTGAAGGAGTGGAGGTCAACAAAAGACTCCGCTCCCTCCCCCACAATAGGTTAGGTAGAGGTTGCACTATGCTCTAGTCATGAAGATAACCATAGCCAGCCTCAACATCAACGGCAGCAGAGAGGCACGCCGTAGATTTAACAATTTTTCGCTCCTGCGGGAGGGGAAATATGCGGTGTGCTTCCTGCAAGAAACCCACACCGTTCCGGGAGACGAAGCCACGTGACTCCTGGAATGGCAAGGAGAGGTCCGCATGAGCCACCTCACCGCCGCTTCTAGTGGGGTGGCCATCTTGCTGGGCCCGCATTTTCAGCCGGAGATCTTGGGGGTCGAGGAGCCAGTGCCAGGCCGCTTGCTGCATGTAACGGTTCGCCTGTGGGACGTGCCGCTCCATCTCGTGAACGTGTACGCCCTCAGCCCGGCCCGCAGCAAACGCGCTTCTTCGAAGAGGTGTCCGCTCTTCTTGGCTCCGTCGACGTCGGCGACTGCATTGTCCTCGGGGGGGATTTTAACTGCACCCTCGAGGCGAGGGACCGCTCCGGTGCCCCGCAGTGCATGACGGCGATGGAGAAGTTGAGGGACCTGGTCGGGTCCTTCGACTTGGTGGACGTCTGGCGAAATCTCCACCCCGACTCCAGCGCCTTTACTTGGGTGATGCCTGGAGTAGGATGGTCTAGAGTCGACCGCCTTTACGTGTCGCGGGCGTACGTTTCCTGCGTCCCGGCGGCCTCCATGCGGCCGGTGCCGTGTTCGGACCACCACCTGGTGTGGGCGGAGCTCGCTTCGCTCCGCGCGAGGACGGGGTCCGCGTACTGGCACTTTAACAACCGGCTGCTGGAGGACGTGCGGTTCCAGGACTCGTTCCGTCGATTCTGGTCCGACTGGAGAAGGAAGCAGGGGGGCTTTCCCTCCTTGAGGCTATGGTGGGACGTGGGCAAGGCTCACGTCCGCGTCTTCTGTCAAGAGTACGCGAGGGGGTCGACCAAGAGGCGGGCGGCCAGGGTCGGGCGCCTAGAAAAAGAGGTGCTCGACCTGGAATCCCATCTCGGTCAAGTCGTCGAGGACCCGGCCCTGCGGACGGTGTACGAAGCGAAGAAGGCCGCGCTGAAGGACCTGCAGCTCGTCGGGTCCCGAGGCGCGTTCGTGAGGTCGCGGATCCAGTTCCTGCGGGATCTGGACCGTGGCTCCCCCTTCTTCTACTCGCTGGAAAAAAGGCAGAGTGTCCGTAAGCAGCTCTTGACGCTGCTGGCTGACGACGGCTCTCTCGTCTCGGATCCGGAGGGCGTCAACAACAGGGCCCGTGAATATTACGGGGCTCTGTTCTCTCCGGATCCGTCCAGCGAGGAAGCACGTAGAGTTTTGCGGGAGGACCTGCCGAAGGTCAGCCCGGAGGGCGCCGAAAATCTGGAAGCTCCGCTAAGCCTGGCGGAGCTGACCGGCGCCCTCGACCGGCTCTCGAGGGGAAAATCCCCGGGGCTGGACGGGCTGACCGTGGAGTTCCACAGGGCGTTCTGGGACGTCCTGGGGGGCGACTACGCGCGGGTCCTGGGGGAAAGTCTGGCGACCGGGGAGATGCCCCTCTCTTGGCGCAGGGCAGACATCGTCCTGCTGCCTAAGAAGGGCGATCTCCGCCTCCTTAAGAACTGGCGCCCGGTCTCCCTCCTCAGCACGGACTACAAGATCTTCGCCAGGGCGATGTCTGCTCGCCTTGGTGCCGTGCTGGACCACATGATACACCCCGACCAGTCCTACACGGTCCCGGGCCGGACAATCCACAATAACATCCATCTGGTCCGGGACCTCATCCATTACTCCCAGGAGGCTGGTCTGTCGGTCGCCTTCCTATCCCTCGACCAAGAGAAGGCGTTCGACACGGTGGATCACGACTATCTGCTCGGAACTCTGCGCGCTTTCGGGTTCAGGATGCATTTCGTCACCCGGATCCGACTTTTGTACGCCGCCACGGAGTGTCTGATTAAGGTTAACGGGTCCTTGACGGCGCCCCTTCGCTTTGGGAGAGGGGTGCGCCAGGGATGCCCCATGTCCGGTCAGTTATACGCCGTCTGCGTGGAGCCTTTCCTGTGCCTCCTGCGGACGAGGTTGACCGGACTGGCTCTGCAAGGGCCGGGCGTGGAGGTCGTCCTCTCGGCTTACGCTGATGACGTGCTCCTCGCGGTAGAGGATCCCGCTGACCTGCGGAGGATGCGCGAGTGCCAGGAGATTTACTCGGCCGCATCCTCCGCCAGAATCAACTGGGAAAAATGTTCCGGACTCCTGGTGGGTCAGTGGCGGGTGGACTCCCTGCCGGAGGAGCTCAGGCCTTTTGCCTGGAGCACGACCCATCTCCTCTATCTGGGAGTCTACCTTAGCCCCGACGAGGAAGCCTGGCCGGCGAACTGGCAGGAGCTGGAGGCCAAGGTCGCCGCTCGCCTAGGGCGCTGGACAGGACTGCTCCGAGTGCTGTCCTACAGGGGCCGAGCGCTAGTCACAAACCAGCTGGTGGCCACCATGCTGTGGTACCGGCTGGTCACTTTGACCCCTCCCCCTGCGTTTGTCGCCAAGATACAGAAGAAGCTGGTGGACTTCTTCTGGGACAACAGGAAGCACTGGGTCTCTGCGGCGGTCTTGAGGCTCCCGCTTGGGGAGGGCGGTCAGTCGTTGGTGTGCGTCGGCACCCAGCTCGTGACTTTCCGTCTTCAGACCCTGCAGAGATACCTTTACGTCGAGCCCCCTCCTAGGTGGCGTGCTCTGGCGACGTATTTCTTCCGCCAGCAGCACGGCCTCAACTACGACACGCAGCTCCTGTTTGTGAGTGTGGGGGGCGTCAGGACTGCCCTCCGGGAGCTGCCTGTCTTTTACAAGGAACTCATCAGTGTCTGGAACAAAGTCTCCACCAAGCGCAGCTCTCCACCGGCTGGAGTGGCGGCCGTCCTGCAGGAGCCGCTGCTCGGGAATCCGTACCTCCACGACCGAGGTTTTAGGTGGCGGTCGGACGAGAGGGCTGTGACTGGTGAGGTGACAAGGGTCAGGGACCTGCTCGATGGCGGAGGAGCGGGCTGGATGGCGCCAGACACGCTGGCACGGCGCCTAAATTCTGCCAACGTCCGCCACGCGGCCGATGCCATCGAGTCGCTAAAAAGAGCTCTGGGCCCCGACTCCGTTAGGTGCATCGAGGAGGCTCAAGCACGTGGGGAGATCCCGTCCGAACTGACCCCCGTCGGGACGGAATTCCTCATCGGCGCCAAACCCCGGAACCTCCCTCGGGGGCCGGCGCCTCACAACTTGAGCCGCCTCGGGGAAATCCCCTCCGTGCCTTTCAGTTCCGCGCGGAGGGGTTTACTGTACGGGCTGCTCCTACACACTCTCAACTTTGCCATCCTCGCCGGCCGTCCGGACACGCCATGGCGTACCATCTTGCCGTCCGGAGGAGGCGGGGGTCCCCGATGGAGGACACTCTACGCAGGGGTCCTCCCACTATTCATCGGGGACTTGGCCTGGAGGGTGGTGCATGGAGCAGTGCCGTGCAACAAATTTTTAAGCCGGTTCACGGACTCCCAGGCCGCCTGCAATTTCTGCGGTCTGGAGGAGTCAGTGTTCCATATTTTTATTGAGTGCACGAGGTTGCAGCCCCTGTTCCATTATTTGAAGGAGCTGCTCCTGAAATTCTGGCTGCACTTCAGTCCCACTCTCCTGATCTTTGGGCACCCTGTGCGGAGGGGAGCGGGTAGGTCCGAAGGCCTCCTCGTAGGACTGCTCCTGGGCACGGCCAAGGGTGCCATCAGCCGGTCCAGGCAACGGGCGGTCGTTCAACCTGACTGCCTGCCTCTCTTCCGCTCTTACATCCGGTCCAGGGTGTCCTTGGAGATGGAGCACGCGGTGTCCACCGGTACGCTCGCGGCCTTCCGTGAGAGGTGGGCACCGGAGGGACTGGAGTGCATCATCACGCCTGGCAACCAAATTTTAATTTGATTTTACGTTTTAAAGTTTAATTTGATTTAATTGCCGGTGCTTTTAGTGTCCCCCTCCCCTTTTATAGGGGGCACTTGGAAAAAAATTGAATTCTGTGCCCAAAAAGAAAAGAAAAAAAAAACACAAAAAAGGAAAAAAAGGGCCTTGTAAATGTCTGCTGTGTCATCCAGGGCGGGTGGCACGGTTTAATGTTTTATGTTTTACAGGTAAACTCAAAAAGAGTTTCATGCACAAGGTCCCCCAGGTCCCTCTGCACCGCAGCAGGTTGTAATTTCTCCCCATTCAAATAATATTCCCTTTTACTGTTTCTCCCCCCCACCCCAAGGTGGATGACCTCACATTTTCCGACATTGTATTCCATCTGCCAAACCTTAGCCCATTCACTTAACCTATCTAAATCTCTGTGCAGCCTCTCTGTGTCCTCTACACAACCCGCTTTCCCACTAATCTTTGTGTCATCTGCAAATTTTGTTGCACTACACTCTGTCCCCTCTTCCAGGTCATCGATGTATATTGTAAACAGTTGTGGTCCCGGCACCGATCCCTGTGGCACACCACTAACCACCGATTTCCAACCCGAAAATGACCCATTTATCCCGACTCTCTGCTTTCTGTTCGCCAGCCAATTCTCGATCCATCCTAATACATTTCCTCTGACTCCGCATACCTTTATCTTCTGCAGTAACCTTTTGTGTGGCACCTTATCGAATGCTTTTTGGAAATCTAAATACACCACATCCATCGGTACACCTCTATCCACCATGCTCGTTATATCCTCAAAGAATTCCAGTAAATTAGTTAAACATGATTTCCCCTTCATGAATCCATGTTGCATCTGCTTGATTGCGCTATTCCTATCTAGATGTCCCGCTATTTCTTCCTTAATGATAGCTGGACTGGGAACCTCAGGTGCGAGCCAGCACCATATCACTAATCCATGGCACAGCAGAGTCGCACCTGGTATTTCATGCCCACAAGCTGTTTGCCTCGCACACACTACCAATTCATTTAATGAGCAATCTAGTTTATTCAAGATTTTCATTATCCATTTCTACTTAATCCAAGCAGAAAAAATAAAAAAGCAAATTATAATTATAATTTAAATGGAGAAAAATTGCAAAATGCTGCAGTACAGAGGGACCTGGGGGTCCTTTGTGCATGAAACACAAAGTTAGTATGCAGGTACAGCAAATGGGATGTTGGCCTTTATTGCAAGGGGGAGAGAGAGTATAAAAGCAGAAGTCCTGCTACAACTGTACAGGGTATTGATGAGACCACACCTAGAGTACTGCATACAGTTTTGGTCTCCGTATTTAAGGAAGGATATATTTGCATTGGAGGCCGTTCAGAAAAGGTTCACGAGGTTGATTCCAGAGATGAAGGGGTTGACTTTTGAAGAAAGGTTGAGTAGAGGTTGGGCTTATACTCATTGGAGTTTAGAAGAATGAGAGGTGATCTTATTGAAACATAATGAGGGGGCTCGACAAGGTGGATGCAGAGAGGCTATTTCCACATAGGGGAAATTAAAACTAGAGGACATAGTAATAGAATAAGGGGCCGTCCATTTAAAACGGAGGAGGAGGAATTTCTTCTGAGGATTGTAAATCTGTGGAATTCTCTGCCCCAGAGAGCTGTGGAGGCTGGGTCATTGAATATATTTAAGGCTGAGATAGACAGATTTTTTAGCGATAAGGGAACAAAGGATGCGGGGAGCAGGGAAGGAAGTGGAGCTGAGTCCATGATCAGATCAGCCATGACCTTATTAAATGGAGGAGCAGGCTCGAGGGGCCAAATAGCCTACTCCTGCTTCTTATGTTCTTTTGCTTTCAAGTAGATACACCATCAAAAAGGAAGACTGAGTGGCAAATTGAAAACCGATGCACAAGCTGAAGGTACATTACACACAGAGAGATAGGAGGGAGGAGGTCATCAGCCCATTTTTTAAATATCTGTATTGGGGACAACAGTTACAAAGCTACTTTTAAAAATATAAAAACAGCTGAATGCAACAACTCCCGAGAGGAACACTTAAGCTAAACAAAACTATTTTGTTACCCTGCCCCCATAAAATGCATATTTACAGTACGCGACATGATTTATCTTGACCTATAGTTCTGCTAATGTATGCAAGCAGCCAGCGGTTCATGATCGAAGATGCTGATCCAAACCCATTTGCTTAACGTGTTGGCTGCTCCATTACAGGGTTAAAAAAGTTCATTGCAAAGGGTACAATAAAAACAGCGCCTTAAAAGCAGACGGCTTCCTGTGAGCGTTAACAGGTAATTATCTCCTTTAACACATCCCACATTACTCCAAATCACGTTACATTGCTTAACACACAAAACTTTCAGCTTCCCCATATTTAAATGACCAATGTAAAACAGAATGTTTTAAGTTATGGGGAAATGTTATGTCGGTAGCACAGTTGTGTGCATGAAAATGTCCGAACTCGCCCGATTTAGTCTTCCTCGTAAAACAGCGAGGAAAACGAGAAGCTCCATAGAAATTCACAGCAAGCGCTTTTAGCAGAACGCAAGTCAATGTAAAGGACCAATCTGTCAAGTCCAATTTAAGATCGCAGCAAAGGGGGATGGGCCCTGGGAAAACGCACGACCACCAGCGTGAGAATCGAAACCAGGACAGGGTCCATTTACTGTAAATCTACTCAGTTGGTAAAGCTCCAACCATGCAGATTCACCGTGCTCACGATCACCCCACATACAATGTGTTCTGTTTTAAGGAAGCGGTTATTTTTCCTCTCCCCGATATTACTCCCGTTTAATCCCGTCCTCACTAAAGTGCAGACCGCAATTAATCGGCACTCCCTGGAATAAAATGCCAGCGGCCTCTCCCTCTTGTCCCGTCCCGTCGAGCGGCTCCCGCTCGGAATTCCCCCTCCTTATCCACATCGGACTGCGGACAAAACTCGCCGCCTAATGGAGTATACAAACTGCGCCATCTTGGAGCAGTAAAGGAATAAAAACTTTCCCAACTGGAGAAAAAAAAACACATTTCTTTCTGAGCAACTCATGCAGATGTTAACTGATGTTGACCGGCTCTAAAGGCGCTTCTCCTCGCTCAAGCCCACTTAAGATGTACAAAACTGCTCCACGGATTAAAATGTTGTACCCTGGGGCCACCTAAACCAACTCCACTGGCTCAACTGGTCTGGGAGGGAAGGTATCTCGGTCCAAGTGTATCGTGCAGACCGGAGCTACTGATCATCGGATCGGAGAGGCAGTGTCAGCCTCAACACACTCTAAGCTAGCAGAAGCTTTCAATCGCCCGGCTTCGCTCGCTTCAAAATTCAACCCCGGTCGATCGGCCGGCTCGAATTGCAAGTTTTCTATAAATAAAGTGAGACCAATGTCTTGGTGTTTTTTCTCTCGATCTCAGTTTTCCATATGCAGCGTTTAAATGAAACTTGCTTGCCTTTCCACTTCGACATGGACTTAAGACTTACAGGGGTGGGGGATCCACACATTTCCACCGATTGCGTTTTGAATGCAAACTACAATTTATCTTGTTACAAGATTTCCAAGACATCTGCATACATAATGTGAAACCGACACCTTTGAAGGAAACTGTTAGAAGTTCTGTTACAATAAGTCAGTTCCAAGAGCATGGTGCACCTTTCACACAAACTACATTTAAACTGAAAATTGTTGGCTCGGTTAAAGTTTTTTTTGGGGGGTGGGCACTTTTTAAGACTCACTCACCCAAGTGCAAAGTCAGGCTGATTGAATTCGGGTACTGGATCCCAGCGAGCATCGTCTGACTTTGCCACCAAGTGGTATCGGCTTGGTTATTATAATCAGTCAAGTAGACGGCGCCGTGCTGGAGCCGGAGGTCGCCGGAGTCGCAGGTGTGGCAAGACTTGGTGACCCCGGTCACTCCGGTCTGGACGCAGTACTCTTCTGGGGGGAAGCCGCAAGTGTTGCTGGCGACCACAGTCACATTGAAAGCGGCGTTGACGAACTCGGGCATGCAGCGCTGAGACCGTTCAGTCTCGTCGTAACACTCGTCCATGGCTGCCGGGCATTGCAAGATCAGGCAGCCGAGCAGGGCGAGCCGCAGCCCCCAGTGCATGGTGCCGAGGGACGGCGACGGCTTCAGCTCGCTCGGCGCACCTTTCTTCCCCGTCCCCGATCGTCCCAGCGCCATTCTCAAGTTGCACATACAACACACACAAAAAAAAAGGCATCAAGTCCACACCCTCGCGGTGCAATCTGGGACCAAGGAGTGGATCTGTGCACCGCACTCACTTAAACGTGACCACTTCCGCCAATAGAGCGAGGAGTTGCACTCAGGGAAAACTGCCTTTAAAATGACCAGACGCCCGGTGCAACTTTCTGCTATCGCTTCCCCTCGCTGATTTACAAGGTATTGGCATCGAACACCAATCCTGCCTTGATTTGCACTTTTAATAGCTATGCGATACTTAGAAAGGAATGGTCTATTCCTTTTCATAAGGGTATCAATGTTTGCTGGACCCCATCAGTTTGTCATTGCAGTTCATTATTTATTTGCACGATTTGGCCTGTTCAAAATATTTTTCCTTAAAGGAGCAGCACCGATGGGTGAAGTGGGTTGCAAGAGAGTTTACGGTACCTCATCACGTCTACTTTGAAGCAGTTCTACAACAACTTTCAGCTCCCGCTACTCTGAATTTTCTCGATTTACCTTGTGGCCGGAATTCAATAGCAATAAGTGATTGAAATATCAAATTATGTTTTTATTACATGAGATTCAGAGATTTTTACTGGTGTTTGCAGATCACATTCTAATAACAACTCGCATTTATATAGTACAGGTACCTGCAAAGTAGAAGCACCCCAAGGCACTTTGCAGAGATGTAATCAGACATAAATGGACCCAAGCCTAAGTGGAAATTACTCATAGTGGTGGCCAAAAGCTTGGTCAAAGCGGTGGGTTTTAAGGAACGTCTTAAAGGAAGAGAGATAGGTGGAGGGGCTTAGAGAGGAAATTGCAGAGCTCAGGATCTAGACAACTGAAAGGATAGCCACCAGTGGTGGGGCGAAGGGAGGAGTGGATGCACCTCCCTCAGTGCAGTAATGAGAAATGATATTGGCTCAGAAGATCAAGATGTAGAATCATTTTGCGTGGAGATAAGGGCCCAGAAATCCCGGTTGGCTGCTTCCCACGGGCGATCGGGTAAAAAACGTATTAAAACAATGCGCACCTACCTGTTTCTGCTGCGCCCACGTGAGTTCCCGGTCCTGAGGCCTCCGCTGACTGCGGGTGTAGCGTGTGCAGAGCTGGAGCTGCAGTCACATGCCTCTGGCAGCCAATCCAGGTAAAGTATGTTCTCACTCATAATAATGGAAACTCCGTAAGTTGGAGTTCCCATTATTATGAATGCGAACACCCCCCCCACACAAAACTGTAACAAAAAATAGAAAAAATACACCACATATTTTTATTAATTTAAATGAAAGTTATTTATGTATTATAAAAAATATAAATTTTTCTGATTTTTTTTCTCATTTTTTTAATTATGGTTTAAAATAAACTTACCGTAGTGGGAAGGGTTTTTAACAATAAAATGTATTTTTTAAATTTTATTTTGTAATGTTTTTGTGTATTTTAAAAATCTTAGGCCTGCAAAAGTAGGCTATTAACCTGCTTTTATCAGGCGCAAAAGATTTTAGGACATCTGCTGGGCAAGATATGGGTAAATCCCGCAATCTTGCCCATGCAAATGTCCTCGCTCCTGAGATACGGAGGATCTGTCAAGCCCCAGCTTGACAGATCTGAAAAGCCGTTTTTCAGCGCATGCGCATTGTGCGCTGAAAACTGGCTTTTGCGATGCCTTGCCGGGTCCATACACACTCAGTACAGACCCAGGAGGCCGGAATTTCTGGACCAAGGAATAATAAGGGGAAGAAGTCACTGGTGGCATAGTCTTTTGGCCCCTAACAGTAGCTACATTGTTGGACGGAGTATAAATCAAGAAATAATGGAGGCTTGTAAAAAATGAATGGTGATAATCATGGGCGATTTTAATCTTCATATTGATTGGACAAATCAACTTGGCCAAGGTAGCCTTGAGTAATTCATAGAGTGTATCCGGGATAGTTTCCTTGAACTGTACATTGCGGAACCAACTAGGGAGCAGGCTATCTTAGATCTGGTACAGTATAATGAGACAGGATTAATAAATGATCTCCTGGTAAACGATCTAGGAAAGAGTGATCATAGCATGGTTGAATTTCAAATTCAGTTGGAGGGTGAGAAAGTTGGATTTCAAACCAGTGTCCTAAGCTTAAATAAAGGAGACTACAAAGGTATGAAGGTTGAGTTGGCTAAAGTGGACTGGGAAAATAGATTAAAGTATAAGACGGTTGATGAGCAGTGGCAGACACTTAAGGAGATATTTCGTAACTCTCAACAAAAATATATTCCAATGAGAAGGAAAGACTTTAAGAGAAGGCTAACCATCCGTGGCTAACTAAGAAAATAAAGGATGGCATCAAATTGAAAATAATGGCCTACAAAGTGGCCAAGATTAGTGGGAGGCCAGAGGATTGGGAAACTTTTAAAAACCAGCAAAGAGCAACTAAAAAGTAATAAAGAGGGAAGATAGATTATGAAAGTAAACTCACAAAAAATATAAAAACAGACAGTAAAAGTTTCTACAGGTATATAAAAAGGAAGAGAGTGGCTGAAGTAAATGTTGGTCCCTTAGAGAATGACTGGGGAATTAATAATGGGGAACAGGGAAATGGCAGAGACTTTGCAGAAATATTTTGTATCGGTCATCACGGTAGAAGACACTAAAAACATCCCAATAATGGATAATCAAGGGGTTATAGGGAGGGAGTAACTTAAAACACTCACTATCACTAAAGAAGAAGTATCCGGTAAAATAATGGGACTAAAGGTGGACAAGTCGTCTGGTCCTGATGGCTTGCATCCTTGGGTCTTAAAAAAAGTGGCTGCAGAGATAGTGGATGCATTGGTTGTAATCTACCAAATTTCCCTGGATTCTGGGGAGGTCCCAGCGGATTGGAAAACCGCAAATGTAATACCCCTATTTAAAAAAGTCGGCAGACAGAAAGCAGGAAACTATAGACCAGTTAGCCTAATATCTGTCATTGGGAACATGCAGGAGTCCATTATTAAGGAAGCAGTAACAGGACATTTGGAAAAGCATAATTCAGTCAAGCAGAGTCAGCATGGTTTTATAAAAGGGAAATCATGTTTGACAAATTTACTGGACTTCTTTGAGGATGTAACGAGCAGGATGGATAAGGGGGAACTAACGAGTAGATGTGGTGTATTTGGATTTCCAGAAGACATTTGATAAGGTGCCACATAAAAGGTTACTGCACAAGATAAAAGCTCACAAGGTTGGGGTAATATATTAGCATGGATAGAGGATTGGCTAACTAACAGAAAACAGAAAGTCAGGATAAATGGGTCATTTTCCAGTTGGCAAACAGTAACTAGTGGGGTGCCACAGAGGTTGGTACTGGGGCCTCAAAATTTACAATCTATATTAATACTTGGATGAAGGGACCAAGTGTAATGTAGCCAAATTTGCTGATGATACAAAAATGGGTGGGAAAGCCAAGTTGTGAGAAGGACACAAAATATCTGCAAAGGGATATAGACAGGTTAAGTGAGTGGGCAAACATTTGGCAGATGGAGTATAATGTGGGAAAGTGTGAGATTATCCACTTTGGCAGAAAAAATAAAAAAGCAAATTATTATTTAAATGGAGAAAATTTGCAAAATGCTGCAGTCGAGAGGGACCTGGGGGTTCTTGTGCATGAAACACAAAAAGTTAGTATGCAGGTACAGCAAGTAATCAGGAAGGTAAATGGAATGTTGGCCTTTATTGCAAGGGGGATGGAGTTTAAAAGCAGAGCAGCCCTGCTACAACTGTACAGGGCATTGGTGAGGCCACAACTGGAGTACTGCATACAGTTTTGGTCTCCTTATTTAAAGAAGGATATACTTCCATTGGAGGCAGTTCAGAGAAGGTTCACTAGGTTGATTCCAGAGATGAGTGGGTTGACTTATGAAGAAAGGTTGAGTAGGTTGGGCCTATACTCATTGGAGTTCGGAAGAACATAAGAAATTGGAGCAGGAGTAGGCCATACTGCCCCTCGAGCCTGCTCCGCCATTTAATACAATCATGGCGAATCCAGTCAGGTCCACTTCCCTGTCCGCTCACCATAACCTCTTATCGGTTAAGAAACTGTCTATCTCTGTCTTAAATTTATTAATGACCTAGCTTCCACAGCTCTCTAAGGCAGCGAATTCCACAGATTTACAACCCTCTGAAAGAAGAAATTCCTCCTCATCTCAGTATTAAATGGGCGGCCCCTTATTCTAAGATTATGGCCCCGAGTTCTAGTCTCCTCTATCAGTGGAAACATTCTCTCTGCATCTACCTTGTCAAGCCCCCTCATTATCTTATACGTTTCGATAAGATACCGCTCATTCTTCTGAATTCCAATGAGTAGAGGCCCAAACTTCTCAACCTTTCCTCACAAGTCAACCCCCTCATCTCTGGAATCAACCTAGTGAACCTTTTCTGAACTGCCGCCAAAGCAAGTATATCCTTTCTTAAATATGAAACCAAAACTGTATGCAGTATTCCAGGTGTGGCCTCACCAATACCCTGTATAACTGTAGCAAGACTTCCCTGTTTTTATACTCCATCCCCTCTGCAATAAAGGCCAAGATTCCATTGGCCTTCCTGACACAACACCTTTTATGTTTCATACACCAGGTCCTGCTGCACTGCAGCACTTTGCAATTTTTCTCAATTTATATAATAACTTGCCCTTTGATTTTTTTTCTGCCAAAGTGCGTAACCTCACACTTTCCAACATTATACTCCATCTGCCAAATTTTTGTCCACTCAGTTAGCCTGTCTATGTCCTTTTGCAGGTTTTATTTTGAGAGATGATCTTATTGAAACAGATAAGATAATGAGGGGGCTCAACAAGGTAGATACAGAGAGGATATTTACACTCATGGGGGAATCTAGAACTAGGGGCTATAGTTTCAGAATAAGGGGTTGCACATTTAAAACCGAGATAAGGAGGAATTCCTTCTCTCAGAGATTTGTAAATCTGTGGAATTCTTTGCCCCAGAGAGCTGTGAAGGCTGGGTTATTGAATATATTTAAGGCGGAGATAGACAGATTTTTGAGCGATAAGGGAGTAAAGGGTTATGGGGAGCGTGCAGGGAAGTGGGGCTGAGCCCATGATCAGATCAGCCATGATCTTATTGAATGTAGAGCAGGCTCGAGGGGCAAAATGGTCTACTCCTGCTCCTATTTCTTATGTTCTTAGGCTAAAGTTAGTGGATTGGAAAATTCTGGGCGGTTGTAAGTTTGGAGGAAGTTCCAGAAATAGGGTGGGGAAAGCGATGAAGAGATTTCAATATGAGGTTAAGAATTTAAAATTGGAGATGTTGGGTGACTGGGAACCAATGTAAGTCACCAAGGTCAGAAGTAATGGGTGAGTTGGTGTTGATGCAGAATATGATACAGGCAACAGAGTTTTGGATGAGCTGACATTTACAAAGCATGGAAGAATAGAGACCGACCAGGAGAGTATTGAAATAATGAAGTCTGGAGGTGACAAAAGCTTGGATGAGGGGCTGAAGTAGATGCAGAGAGTGATTTTACAGAGATGGGAGTAGGCCGTCTTTGTGATGGAGAGGATGTGGTCAGAAGCTCAGCTTGGTGTCACAGTAATATTCAACCTCAGATAGTGGCCGAGCAAAGGGATGGAATCAATGGCAAGGATGCAAACTTTGTAGTGGGGTCCGAAAACGATGCCTTCGGTCTTGCCAATGTTGGATGGAATTGTGGCTTACCCAAGACTGGACATGGCTCAGTGGATAGCACTCTCGCCTTTGAGCCAGAAGGTTGTGGGTTCAAGTCCCACTCTAGAGACTTTGAGTACACAAATCTAGGCTGACACTCCAGTGCAGTGCTGTGGGAGCTCTGCACTGTCGGAGGTGCCATCTTTCAGATGAGACATTAAACCGAGGCCCAGTCTGCTCTCTCAGGTGGACATAAAAGATCCCATGGCATTATTTTGAAGAAGAGCAGAGAAGTTATCCCTGGTGTCCTGGCCAATATTTGTCCCTCAATCAACATAAGAACAAAAACAGATTATCTGGTCATTATCGCTTAATGTTTGTGGGACATGCTTGTGCGCAAATTGGCTGCTGCATTTCCTACATTACAACAGTGACTACACTCAAAAGTACTTCATTAGCTGTAAAGTGCTTTGAGACGTCGGGTGGTCGTGAAAGGCACTATATAAATCCAAGTCTTCTTTTGGATATTGGACAAGCAATCTGACAGCACAGAGCCAGCGGAGGAGTCATGAGAGGTGGTGGAGAAGTAAAGCTTAGGGTCGTCAGCATACATGTGGAAGCTGACCACATGTCTTTAGACGATGTCTCCATGAAGCAGCACGTAGATGAGGAAGAAGAGGGAGCTAAGGATAAATCCTTGGGGGACTCCAGAGGTAGGTGTGGGGGAGATTAAATCTATTGTTGGAGATGCTCTGGATACAAATGCATAGGTAAGAATGGAACCAAGCAAGGGCACTCCTACTGAGCTGGACAACAATGAGAGACATTGGAGTGGGATGGTGTGCTCATCCATGTCAAAGCCTGCAGAGAGTTTAAGGGGAATGAGGAGGGAAAATGCATCATGCTTGCAGTCACAGAGGAGTCATTTGTGACTTTGAATAGAGCTGTTTCAGAGCTGGGGCAGGGATTGGAGTGATTCAAACATGGAATTGAGGGAAAGATGGGCATGGATCTGGGAGGTGACAATACGTTCAAGGATGTTGGAGAGGAAAGGGAGGTTTGAGATTGGTGGTTTTCAAAGACAATGATGTCAAGGATGGATTTGTTTGAGGATGGTGGTGATGACAGCAGTTTCCAAAGGAAATGGGACAGTATTTGGATAGAGGGATCCATTAACACTGTTAGCTAGCTTGGAGGCCAGGATAGGGGAGTTGACTAATCAACAATATAGTGGGAATGGGTCAAGGTAGCAGAAGGTGGGTCCAATGAAGAAGGTGAGATTGAAGATGGCATTAGGGGAAATAGAACCGAATCTATAGAACAACGCAAGATCAGACCAATTCCACTCAAGTTGGCTGTCATTAAATATTCAAGTGTGGTTTGGGGTATGCTCTCTCATATTTTTCCTCCCTTTCTGATTTCCCCTTCCTCACAGCCAGCATGACTGAGATAGGGAAGTGAGCAAATTAAACCTACATCTCATTAATTTGTGACATAATAAATTGACATTCCGTTTGTAGTGCCGACTACATCATTTAAGATTAGGCCTTAACACATTGTATGCATCATGTAACAGCTCAATGTGATGTCTAGAACACAGTTTGGTGCCAGCTGGAATGTGCTGAGTAACTGGAGTCTGGTCTAAATAGGATCAGCTGTTTGTTTTCCAGTTTTAAAAAGATACCATGATGTATATGACAATGATATCTTCTGTAAATAATGATGTCAGATTTTTTTTTTAAATAGATTTGCATCAAACCAATGTAAACTCTTGACCAGAATTCAATCTGGATTCAGCAAACCAGAACCACAAGCACTGTAACGTAAGCAATAACTTGTCTGCTGTTTTTCCACAAGGTTTATCTGAAGGAGACTTTGCAGCAGAAGTATTTCTAACCTTTTTGTTCAGTGTACAACCTGAATCGTTCTAATTATTGTATATGACACAAATGGGGATCCTGGAAATCCCAATCCAAATCAACAGTACGATATATATTTAAGTCAGGAATCAAAGCTGAGTGAAATAATACAAACATAGATATGGCACAGCAACTCCTGGCGGCCAGACTAAGAATAGCATAAATGGAGATGAACCAGATAGTTCAGCCTTTCTAGCTGATGTGGAATAACTAAGAACAAAGCAGAACAGGTAGCTGAATGAAGAGTAACAAAGAGAAAAAAAAATATATAAATTTATGAAAGTAATTTAATAAATGACAGATCCAGTCGATTCAAATCTATGCTGCTACTAAAATGTGAATAGGGTTTAAATTATAAAGTTCAAACTGGAGTGAACCTATTATGGCCTCTGAAACAATCTTTGTACTCTGCACCTCCCGTACCAATGTGATACTGGCTTTTATTCCTTCAGCCAAGGAATACTGGTATTAGTAAACATGATCTGGAGCCTTTTCTATAATTCTCAAGTCTGACATACCTCTTGAAGAGCTCCACACTACCATACAAAAATGTGCATCATTTCTCTCACTACCACCCTGCTACACATCACTGCTGAATATTTCATGGCATGTTCGTTAGCCAGTTGAGTTCATCCAACTCCCAAGTTCATCAGCATATTGTAAACATGTGCTTAAGTTAATACAGTGGCTGAGACAGCTAAACACATCACCTTTTGTTAAGAATACAGCAGCTGATGGCTGAGTGAGCAAATGAAATGCTATTGTAGTACTGAATCTTACAGAATAGAAAGGTCCCAGATTCAGTCCTTGCTTTGTGCTGTATTATCTGTACTATCAGTACTGTAATTAAGCTTGGTGCCTCTAGACCAGGGAGGTAAAAAGTCAGTTAAGGTTTTGGCTACTGTTATTTTGCAATCACTAGTCATTGAGCTGTACTAAAAAGTGTACATGTGTGATGATCAGGTGAGATCAGGATCAGATTCGGTGGTTGAGTCCGCCCATCATCCCTTTTGTTTCTCAAATCTCTCCTGTCTTCCAGCCTATCACCAACCTTCCTTTTTGTTCTTTCCTTCCCTCCCCCTTTCAGTGCTCCTTAAGAATTTGTTCATTTTGAACATTCGCCAATTCTGACGAAGGGTCATTGACCCGAAACATTAACTCTGCTTCTCTCCATAGATGTTGTCTGACCCGTTGAGATTTCCAGCATTTTCTGTTTTTATTTCAGACTCGGTGGTGATACTTTCCCGCTCATAGTAAAATAGTCTGCCAACACTCACTGTCTGGGCAGGGGAATGGAACTAAGAGAACTGACTCAGACTCAACTGCCTAATTGGATTTCTTCAGTGTTATAATGTTTGATGTGAAGAGATGCCATTTGGGTGAAGCACAGTTGCCCATGGAACTGTATCCAAGCATGTCTCCAGATAACACTGTCACAAAACACAACACAGTTAAGTTACGTGTTTTATGTTGTGCTCCAAATTGGACTTTAAAAAATATGTCACTAATTTCTCCTTCCTTTCTCCCCTTCCCTGAAGGCACTGACTACCGTTGGCATACAATGTGGGATGTCGTGCAGTATCTGGCCGAAGTTGTTCTTCCTCAATTGTGAGTGTTGGTAAGCTTGGGAACTGTGGGAATGGGGGCGGGGGGGATCACAGCCACAGCCAATCCTGATATCCACAATGAGGCCTATTGTAGCACCAGTCCCAAATACTGACTAAGATCAGCTAACTTAGACCAAATCAGAAATCAAATCTAATATCCTTCAGTCTGTATGGCACCCTGTTGCATGCTCTCTTTATCAACATGGAGTCCAGAAATTGGACCTTTAAGAATAGAGTTGCAGAGTTGGAGGCAACAACCTTTGCAGAAGAAAGGGAGCTTGAAGTTTAAAAAAAATGCATTCATGGGACGTGGGCGTCATTGGCAAGGCCAGCATTTATTGACCATCCCTAATTGCCCTTGAGAAGGTTGTGGTGAGATGTCAATTGGTGAGAATGGAAGTTTCGAAAGTAGGACTTTTGAGGAGAGGGTGATAATGCCAGTTTTGAAGGAGAGAGGACAGAGCAAGAGGATGATCTTCAAGACAGAAAGCAGAGAGTAAGGATAAAGGGTATTATTCAGAGTGACAGAAGGTGGAAAGTAAGGTCCTACAGGAATCAGTGTTCGGTCCAAAAATAAAAACAGATAATACTCAGCAGGTTGGGCAGCATTTGTGGAGAGACAGGGTTGGCGTTTCAGGTCAATGACCTTTCATCAGAACGACGGGGGGTCATCGACCTGAAACATTGGCTCTGTGTCTCTCTCCAGAGTTGCTGCCTGACCTGCTGAGTAGTTGCAACATTTTCTGTTTTAATTTCAAATTTCTAGCATTTGCAGTATTTTGCTTTTGTTTTAGTGCTGGGACCAATGTTGTTCACAATTTATATTAACAATTTAGACTTTGGAATCAAAAACACAATTTCTAAATTTGCAGATGACACCAAATTGTGGGAGGGGGATAGTCAATGCTGAGGAGCACTGCAACAAATTACAAGACGACATTAATAAACTTGCAGAATGTGATCTTAAAGTTTTTAAGTGATCTTAGAGTTTGTAAATGATCTTAAAGTTTGTAAGTGATCGTAACTGAAAACTTTAAAGTTTGATACAAGAATAATTTTATTAAAGTTAAGTACAAACTTTTGAATAAAATATATTTTACAATAAATCTGAATCATTTACATTATTTGTTCGATTATTAACACAACTTTTGAAGTAAACAAGTATCATTTTCATCATTTGTTCCATTAACACAACACAACATTACGGAACAGGTCCAAACAGTGAACACGGTCCATGTGGAATAATTGTCGCTGAGCCTTCAGGCAGTAAAGCATTCACGGATGAGCTGCTGGTGCAAGGCTCGAGCAATCGTTAAAGGAGCACGATGGCCCACCCTCCTCTGCAAACATGCTTCGGGTTCAGGTATTTGCATGGCTTCCTCATCCTCAGCCTCGTACTCCTGCTCGTCATCTGCATCTTCCTCATCATTATCATCAGCCACTGTCACCGCTGCTGTCTCATAATGGCTAAGTTATGCAACATGCAGCACACAACAGTGAACTGACTGACAATCTCAGGGGAGTATAGCAAGTAGCCTCCGGAATGATCCAGGCATTGGCAACGCTGTTTCAAGATGCCAATGGTCCTCTCTATGATGCTGCACGTTACAATATGTGACATGTTGTATTCCCGGTCAGCTTCCGTCCGGGTTACGCGTAGGGGCGTCATGAACCAGTTGACGAGGCCGTACCCTTTGTCTCCCAGTAGCCAGCTCTGCCCTTCCGGCTGCTGCTGAAACATGGCAGATATAACGCTCTCGTGTAGAATGAATGCATCATGAGTGCTCCCAGGGTATCTTGCATCGACTGACATGATGCGATGCATGTCGTCACACAGAAGCTGTACATTAATGGAGTGGAAGCCTTTTCTATTCTGTTACATCTCGGAATCGTCCAAAGGTGCCTTTGCAAGAAGCTCTAAACAGCAGGAAGGCAGCCAGGACAGGTTCTTTGTTCTCTTTCCCCAGGATCTGTATGGATGGACCAGGTCTTGTGATTTCTCCTCCCTCTTCTCCCCCCTCCCCAACTAATTGCAGTCTTGTGACTTCTCTTCCCCCCCTCAACTCATTGCAGTCTTGTGACTCCCCCCCTCCCCCCCCCCAACTCATTGCAGTCTTGTGACTTCTTCCCTTCTCACCCCTCCCCCAAACTCATTGCAGTCTTGTGCCTAGTGCAGCAGCCTTCCGATCGACACCTCCCTCCCCGGGCTCAGAGCAGAAGCCTTCCAATCGACACCTCCCTCCCCGGGCTCAGAGCAGAAGCCTTCCAATCGACACCTCCGTCACCCCACCCCGGGCTCATTGCAGCAGCCTTCCGATCGACACCTCCCTCCCCGGGCTCAGTACAGAAGCCTTCCAATCGACACCTCCCTCACCCCACCCCGGGCTCATTGCAGCAGCCTTCCGATCGACACCTCCCTCCCCGGGCTCAGTACAGAAGCCTTCCAATCGACACCTCCCTCATCCCACCCCGGGCTCATTGCAGAAACCTTCCAATCGACACCTCCCTCACCCCACCCCGGGCTTAGTGCAGAAGCCTTCCAATCGACACCTCCCTCATCCCTCTCCGGGCTCAGTGCAGAAGCCTTCCAATCGACACCTCCCTCACCCCACCCCGGGCTTAGTGCAGAAGCCTTCCAATTGACACCTCCCTCATCCCTCCCCGGGCTCAGTGCAGAAGCCTTCCGACCGACACCTCCCTCCCTGGGCTCAGTGCAGAAGCCTTCCAATCGACATCTCCCTCATCCCTCTCCGGGCTCAGTACAGAAGCCTTCCGACCGACACCTCCCTCCCCGGGCTCAGTGCAGAAGCCTTCCGACCGACACCTCCCTCCCTGGGCTCAGTGCAGAAGCCTTCCAATCGACATCTCCCTCATCCCTCTCCGGGCTCAGTACAGAAGCCTTCCGACCGACACCTCCCTCCCCGGGCTCAGTACAGAAGCCTTCTGACCGACACCTCCCTCCCCGGGCTCAGTGCAGAAGCCTTCCGATCGACACCTCCCTCCCCGGGCTCAGAGCAGAAGCCTTCCAATCGACACCTCCCTCACCCCACCCCGGGCTGAATGCAGAAACCTTCCGATCGACACCTCCCTCATCCCTCCCTGGGCTCAGTGCAGAAGCCTTCCAATCGACACCTCCCTCACCCCACCCCGGGCTTAGTGCAGAAACCTTCCGATCGACACCCCCCTCATCCCTCCCCGGGCTCAGTGCAGAAGCCTTCCGATCGACACCTCCCTCCCCGGGCTCAGTGCAGAAGCCTTCCGATCGACACCTCCCTCCCTGGGCTCAGTACAGAAGCCTTCCGATCGACACCTCCCTCATCCCTCCCCGGGCTCAGTGCAGAAGCCTTCCGATCGACACCTCCCTCCCCGGGCTCAGTGCAGAAGCCTTCCGATCGACACCTCCCTCACCCCACCCCGTGCTTGTTTTCCAGCCGAGTCCCGAGCCCCTGTGTCCGCGCGTGTGGCCGATTCTGATGGTCAACACTACAACCCCTACTCCAGCCCTGCTTGAAGACGTTCGGTGGTGGCATATGAGTAAAAAAAAAGAAAATTTCAGAAATCCAAGGAACTTCCATGTATTCCGTTGAAAGGTAAAAATTTAACTTTATTATGGATATTTCAAGTGTTAGAGATTCCCTCCAAAATCTTCGATGAAAAATAATGCCGTCTTTTAGCACCGATTTTTCAATGTGTATTGCTTTCTGTTAACTCACCAGGAGATTTTTCAGGAGTGGCCAGGTACACTGACCTAGGAGGAAAAATTTGTGGGCAAACTGCGAAAAATGCTGAAAACTGGCACAGACATGTGGGAACATCAAAAAAACCTAATGTAGAAAAATCGTCACTAAAGCAGTTACGCTGATGCAGATTCCAGGGGGTAACTTTGAATTAAATACTTACGCCAGAAAAAAGGCGTGTGCCAAAAAAATGGCACAAATGACCCAGTAAAATTGAGCCCAAGATGCTGCCATACTTTAGCATCAGATACTTTGCCTTTTACAATACAAAATTAAATCTACTCAGCATATCTAAAGCATATATCTATTTGACAAACAAATTATATGAGAACTTACAGTTAAATCAGTTAAAAAAGCAACAATATCTTTTGATCAGGGCTAGAAATTCGGGTTTTAGTGATTTTGCCCGTTTTTGGGCAATAATCGCGGCGGAATTTTTTTTTTCGCACCGGGATACCTTTATCACCGGACATAGCAAAATTCGCTAAATGGTGACTGGCTATAGCAATAGCAATAAATCTGATGTTGCACAACTGAATTTGTACAGCAGAGCTGAAATTTGCGATCAAAAAAAATACCAGACCTTCTGCTTATGCGCAAATTTTTTTTTTGTTTGCTTTTTTTTTCTTCCCGTGTTTCTGGTCAGCTGTCATGGAATGCCCGCGCATGCGCAGCACACCCAGGGCTGAATTAACCATTTACAGATAGCAGGCACAATGGAAGAAGGAGAGGGGAGCAGGCAGAGAGTGAAGAAGTTCAGTAATGGGGCGAATGAGGCCCTTATCACAGCTATGGACCAGCATATCTGAGGAGGTGTCTTTCGTGGACGACATCAGAAGGAACCACACCCAGTGTTGCAAGAGGTTCAATGACCATTGCAGGATCGTCAGAGTAATATTTTTATTGATGCACTCCTTCATTATTTAAATTATAAATCTGACACATATTGGTATAGGTAGGCTTAGTGTTGCACCTTATTTGCCATGAATGATTTTTACACATCATTAAGACTACTTTCTGAGATCTTAAAAGATGTTTTTGTACTTCGATGTCTTCCTCATGAACCATGTGCAACTTCCAGAGCCATTAAACAGAGGACTGTATTAAATGCACACAGTAAGTGCTTTGATGGTTATCTGTGTGTGCCACAAGAGCAGAGGGCCTTCTGGTAACCATTCCCATTGTCATCTTTACAGAGAAAGTTGTCCCACAACCATTGAGAGCAGCAACAGACAGACAGCAGTCCACCCAGAACAATGCCTCTGACAGACCTGGAGGAGCATGTGGCAGGTCTGATCGGTGCCTCAGGGAGGTCAACTATCTATGGGGGTGCACAGTCCCCTTTCAAAACTGAGGGTAAGTCCTGGAAAATCCTGAGGCTAGGTTGGGGCAATGTGATGTTGTGTCTGTGGACTAGGGTTGGGGCAATGTGATGTCGTGTCTGTGGACTAGGGTTTAGGTAATGTGATGTAGTGTCGCTGGACTCCGGCTCGGGCCATGTGATGCAGTGTCTCTTGACTACATATAATGCAGTAGCGGTGGTCCTTCAAATGAGCTAGTGCTATGTGACCTTAGTCATGTCACCCTGCCCCAGCCCCTGTTGCTAACCTCTTGTATGTTGTTTTCTATTTCCAGATGAGGAGTCGCATACGCCACATCCTCAAATGGGAGCCTCCACCTCAGTCCATCCTGTGATGGTGGAGGAGGGGGATGAGAGCGATGTTGACGATGAGGATCCTCCACCGGAGGACTAAGCTGAGCAACCTATTCCGGGGGGGGGGGTGGCGTTGGCGGTGTGGGGGTACCGATGCAGTTGACACCTCGTTTTGCTGCGGTCACTAGCTCGTCCGAGGAAGAAACATTCTCGGGCTTTGAGCCATCCGAGACCCCGGGTACAAGTGGCATGTAGCAATGCACCACTGGGGTTAAATCCCGTATGCCGTCTCACCGGAGGGTGAGTCGGCAAAGCCAGTCTGCTGACAGACAGGCAGACGCACACCTGGACATGATGGGACTGTCCAGGGAGAGCATTCAGCTCACCTGACAGCTCCTGGAGGTCTTGGGTAGTATTCCCGCAAGCATTACGGCACTATCCACGGACACGAGGGAGGGTATGTCGCAGATTGTCCGTGTGTGCCGCGAAACCACTAAGGCTGTCAATGCCCACGCGCAATTGATGGTCTCAATCTTTGACACTACAGTTCCCAGTGTCACACCCAGACCGACATCACCTGTGAGTGGTGAGGCCGAGCAAGAGCCTTGCCACTCAGAAGCTGGGCCTTCCATACCCCGAGCTTCTCCAGTGGATCCACACATGACGTCCCCATTGTCTCTCCCCCCAATAGAGCAGGACTCTGACTGCCGTGCTGCACGAACTCTTGGTGCCAACTTGGGTAGGGTCATGATGTAAGGGAGGGAGGTTAGGATGAGGGGGGGAAGGAGGGGCCGCAGGTAAAAGACATTTGGTGCAGGGGTTGTTGTTTCGTTGTTGTTTTGTTTTGTTGCTGTTTTCTTATGTTGTTGATATTTTACAAAAGTTTTAAATGTTTTCCAATTCACAATAATGTTTAATAAATTTTGTTCCACTTTTGAGATGTTTAAATTTTATTCAAGTTAAATCTTATTCAAGTTACAATGTTTAATAAATCTTATTCAAGTTACTGTATGTTTAATACATTTTTTTGTTCACCTTAACCATTTCTGTGTATTGTCTCATTTGCAGAATAAGAGGGGGAATAATCATCATGGTGGGATAGAGTGACCAGGCAACGGTCAAAGTTCACTCTTCAAGCAAAGTGTGGAATTATGAACTGCTGACATAAGGCTTTTGAAGTGGCGAAAGCTCCATGAGGGCTCCCTTGTGGTGAGGGTGGTGGCATGTGTTCATCGCCAGGCTCCTCATCCTCATCCTCCTCCTTGTCCTCCTCCTCCTCCTATCTCTCCTGAGGTGGACCTGCAGTCCCCAGTGGCAAATCCTGTTCCCTCATGATGGCTAAGTTGTGTAGCATGCAGCACACCACAATTAACTCAGAGACCCACTGAGGGGAGTATTGCAGGCAGCCTCCAGAGTGGTCCAGGCATCAGAAGCCCTGCTTGAGCACTCCAATTGTCTTTTCGACGATGCTGCACGTGGCTAAATGGCTGTCATTATAGCGATGCTCAGCTTCTGTCTGAGGGTTCCGGAGGGGGGGTCATGAGCCAGGTGGCAAGGCCATAAACTTTATCCCCCAGCATCCAGCTCTGGCCTTGTGACTGATGCTCAAACAGGCATGAGACACTACCCTCATGCAATGCTCCCTGGAAATTGGGCATTTACTGCCATGGTTGCAGATGATCTGTACGTTCGGGACGTGGAATCCCTGTTGATTTCAGTAAACCTCTGGATTGAGGAAAGGTGCTCACAGGATGATGTGCGTACAGTCAATGGCAGCCTGAACCTTAGGTAAGCCAGCAATTCATCCAAAACCTATAACCCTCTCATTCTGTGCCTCCTTGGTCATTGGGAACTTAATAAAGTCCATCCTGTGTGCGTATAGTGCAGTAGTCACCTGGCGAATGCAGCAATGCGTAGCAGGCAGTGAGGGATATGCCAGGACATGAGGTTGCAGATTGTGGTAAAATACAATTCTGCTGCTGCTGATGGCCCACGACACATCATGAATGTCCAGTTTTGAGCTGCTAGATCTGTTCTGAATCTATCCCATTTAGCATGATGGAAGTGCCACACAACACGATGGAGGGTATCCTCAGTGTGAAGACAGGACTTCGTCTCCACAATGATTGTATGGTGTCACTGCTACCAATGCTGTTATGGATAGATGCATCTGCCGCAGGTAGATTGGTGAGGACGAGTTCAAGTAGGTTTTTCCCTCATGTCAGTGCTCTCACCACCTGCCGCAGGCCCAGTCTGGCAGCTATATCCTTCAGGACTCGGCCAGCTTGGTCAGTAGTGGTGCTACCAAGCCACTCTTGGTGATGGACATTGAAGTCCCTCACCTAGAGTACATTCTCTGCCCTTGCTACCCTCAGTATTTCTTTGAAGTGGTGTTCAACATGGAGGAGTACTGATTCATCAGCTGAGGGAGGGCGGTAGGTGGTAACCAGCAGGAGGTTTCCTTGCCCATGCTTGACCCGAAGCCATGAGACTTCATGGGGAGTCAATGTTGAGGACTCCCATTGCCATTCCCTCCCGACTGTATACCATTGTGCCGCCACCCCTGGTGGCTCTGTCCTGATGGTGAGACAGGAGATATCCAGGGATGGTGATGGAGGAGTCTGAGACATTGTCTGTAAGGTATAATTCTGTGAATATGACTATGCCAGGCTGTTGCTTGACTAGTCTGTGGACAGCTCTTCCAATTTTGGCACAAGTCCACCGATATTAGTGAGGAGAACATTGCAGGGTCGACTGGGCTGGGTGTGCTGTTGTTGTGTCCGAAGCCGGTGCCGCGGTCGATGCTGGGTGGTCCGTCCGGTTTTACTCTTACTATTGTTTCTTGTACCAGTTTATTACAACTGAGTGGCTTGCTAGGCCATTTCAGAGGGCAGTTAGGGGTCAACCACATTGCTATGGATCTAGAGTCACATATAGGCCAGTCCCAGTAAGGTCAGCAGATTTCCTTCTCTAAAGGACATTAGTGAATCAAATGGGTTTTTGCAGTCACCATTACTCATACTAGCTTTTTATTCCAGATTTATTGAATTAACTGAATTTAAATTCCCCAGCTGTCATAGTGGGATTTGGACGTATGTCTCTGGATTGCTATTCCAGGCCTCTGGATTACTAGTCCCTTAATTTAAGCCTTATGCTACTGTTCCCATATTATTATTTAATCTTGCAAATTCAAATGCGATAGCAAGATTTCTCTGATGTTATATTCATTTCTAATCTCAATTTGCCATCAATCCTTATGCAATGTGAAAGTTATGTAACTTGAGTTTTTTGTGTGTCCATTCGTGTGCGCTACTCCCATCGTATCAATCACAGCTAAGGCCATCTCTGATCTCTTTCTTGTATCGCCCCCCACGACATCCCCTTCCGACCCTACTTCCTCTGTATCCGCCCCTGGTAAAATATCTCTCCCAATTCACTTAGAAATGTACTTTCAAAATCCCAACAGGCTCGCCTTCGGCCCTCCATTCACCATGCCATTTCTGCAGTACCAATCTTCTCAACCACACCCTTACCTCCACCTTTGATGCCCTATTCCCCATTACTCTCTCTTACTCTGGCCATTCTCCCTGTCCCTTAAATCCAAGGGACGCAGATATGGTGAACGGATATGGTGGACAACTGGTTTAGCCATTCATCGCCAGATCTGGCTGGACCACAAAGCACTATCGAGTTCTGCTCTTGTCTGCCAAAACTGCTCACTGTTCCAGGATAATTCCGGAATGGAAAGATAACCCCCTGCTTCTTTCCTCTAGGTCAAATTGTCTTCTTAAACCTTTCTCCCCAGTCTCCTCCACCCTCACCCACAACAACAAGTGAGAGGAGCTCATGGACTTTTTTGTCACTAAGATTGAGAGCATCCAATCAGCTGCCTCTGCTACTTCCCTCCTTTCCCCTAGCCCATCAGGCCAAACCACCTCTAAGGTTCCCCCTGCCCTAGCCCTGAACTGGCATATTTCTCCAGTTTCTCTCTGATCACCTCTCATGTCCTCTCCGAGCTCATCTTGCCCATGAGACCCACTTCTTGCTCCCTCGACCCTATTCCCATTAAACTGCTGACCATCCAACTTTTTATCCTGGCTCCCGTGTTAGCTAATATTGTTAACTGTTTCTCTAAAATACTGTCCCTCTCTGCTTCAAATCTGCTGTCACCACCTCTTTCCTTAAAAAAAACAACCCTTTAGCCCTCCATTCTTGCAACCACCACCCTATCTCCAACCTCCCTTTCCTCTCCAAAGTCCTTGAATGTGTTGTCATATCCTTAATCCATGCCCATCTTCCCAGAAATCCATGTTTAAATCCCTCCAATCAGGTTTTCGACCCTGCCACAATACCAAAATGGGGGTTCTTATCAAAGTCACAAATGACTACAGTTTTGAGGGCCTGGTCTTCAAACACTCTTTTCCTCAAGCGGCCAGCGACTGCACTGGCGCACTGGAGGTGGTGTTGGATCTCATCGTCAATGCCTGCTCTTGTTGATAAGAGGCTCCCAAGATAAGGGAAGTGGTCCACATTGTCCAGGGCTGCGCCGTGGATCTTGATGGCTGGGGAGGGCAGCGCTGTGCGGCGAGAACAGGCTGGTGGAGGACCTTTGTCTCACTGATGTTTAGCGTAAGGCCCCTGCTTTTGTATGCCTCAGTAAATACGTCAACTATGTCCTGGAGTTCAGCCTCTGTATGTGCGCAGACGCAGGCGTCGTCCGAGTACTGTAGCTCGACGACAGAGGTTGGGGTGGTCTTGGATCTGGCCTGGAGACGACGAAGGTTGAACAGGTTCCCACTGGTTCTGTAGTTTAGTTCCACTCCAGTGGGGAGCTTGTCGACTGTGAGGTGGAGCATGGCAGTGAGGAAGATTGAGAAGAGGGTTGGGGCGATGACGCAGCCCCACTTGACCCCAGTCCAGACGCTCATCACCAAGCTCATGGTCTATAGGGCTGTATCAATACCTGCCCTCCTGTATGGCTCAGAAACATGGACCATGTACAGTAGACACCTCAAATCGCTGGCAAAATACCACCAACGATGTCTCCGCAAGATCCTACAAATCCCCTGGAAAGATGTATGCACCAACGTTAGCATCCTCGACCAGGCCAATTCTCCAGCATTGAAGCACTGACCACACTTGGTCAGCTCCGCTGGGCAGGCCACATAGTTCGCATGCCAGACACGAGACTCCCAAAGCAAGCGCTCTACTCAGAACTCCTTCACGGCAAACGAGTCAAAGGTGGGCAGCGGAATCGTTACAAGTACACCCTCAAAGCCTCCCTGATAAAGTGCAACATCCCCACTGACACCTGGGAATCCCTGGCCAAAGACCGCCCTAAATGGAGAAAGTGCATCCGGGAGGACGCTGAGCTCCTCGAGTCTCGTCATTGAGAGCATGCAGAAATCAAGCGCAGGCAGCGGAAAGAGCATGCAGCAAACCAGTCCCACCCACCCCTTCCCTCAACGACTATCTGTCTCACCTGTGACAGAGACTGTGGTTCTTGTATTGGACTGTACAGCCACCTAAGAAGTCATGTTAAGAGTGGAAGCAAGTCTTCCTCGATTCCGAGGGACTGCCTATGATGAGGATGATGAAATGACTACACCATCCTCATCGAACTCCTATCCACTGTCGCCCAGCTAAGTGCAACTGCACTCGCCTGCTTCCATTCTTATCTATCAAATCGTAGCCAGAGAATCACCTGCAATGGCGTCTCTTCCCGCTCCCACACAGTTACCTCTGGTGTCCCCCAAGGATCTATCCTTGGCCTCCTCTTATTTCTCATCTACATGCTGCTCCTCGGCGACATCATCCGAAAACACAGCATTAGTTTCCACATGCACGCTGACGACAACCAGCTCTAACTCACCACCACCTCTCTCAATCCCTCCACTGTCTCCAAATTGTCAGACTGCTTGTCCAACATCCAATACTGACAGAAATTTCTTCCACCTAAATATTCGGAAGGCAGAAGCCATTGTCTTTGGTCCCTGCTACAAAGTCCGTTCCCTAGCCACCGACTGCATCCCTCCGCCTGGCAACTGTCTGAGGCTGACCTTGGTGTCATATTTGACACTGAAATGAGCTTCACACCACATTATCGGCACCATCACCTCCAGACCATCAAACCAATCTGCCCCTGCCCCAGCTCATCTGCTGTGAAACCCTCATCCAGGCCTTTGCTACATAGAAACATAGAAAATAGATGCAGGAGTAGGCCATTCGGCCCTTCGAGCCTACACCACCATTCAATATGATCATGGCTGATCAAGGAAACTCAGTACCCCATTCCTGCTTTCTCTCCATACCTCTTGATCACTTTAACTGTAAGGGCCACATCTAACTCCATTTTGAACATATCTAACAAACTTGCCTCAACAACTTTCTGTGGTAAAGAATTCCACAGGTTCACAATTCTCTGAGTGAAGAAGTTTCTCCTCATCTCGGTCCTAAATGGCTTACCCCTCCTTAGACTGTGACCCCTGGTTCTGGACTTCCCCAACATCGGGAACATTCTTCCTGCATCTAACCTGTTCAATCCCGTCAGAATTTTATATGTTTCTATGCGATCCCCTTTCATTCTTCTAAATTCCAGTCAATATAAGCCTAGTCGATCCAGTCTTTCTTCATATGTCAGTCCTGCCATCCCGGGAATCACTCTGGTGAACCTTCGCTGCACTCCCTCAATAGCAAGAATGTCCTTCCTCAGATTAGGAGACCAAAACTGCACACAATACTCAAGGTGTGGCCTCACCAAGGCCCTGTACAATTGCAGTAAGACCTCCTTGCTCCTATACTCAAATCCTCTCGTTATGAAGGCCAGCATGCCATTTGCTTTCTTTACTGCTTGCTGTACCTGCATGCCTACCTTCAATGACTAATGTACCGTGACACCCAGGTCTCATTGCACCTTCCCGTTTCCTAATCTGTCACCATTCAGATAATAACCTGCCTTCCTGTTTTTGCCACCAAAAGTGGATAACCTCACATTTATCCACATTATGCTTTTGACAAGGTCCCACACAAGAGATTGGTGTGCAAAATCAAAACACATGGTATTGGGGGTAATGTACTGACGTGGATAGAGAACTGGTTGGCAGACAGAAAGCAGAGAGTCGGGATTAACGGGTCCTTTTCAGAATGGTAGGCAGTGACTTGTGGTGTGCAGCAGGGCTCAGTGCTGGACCCCAGCTTTTTACAATATATATTAATGATTTGGATGATGGAATTGAGTGTAATATTTCCAAGTTTGCAGATGACACTAAACTGGGTGGTTGTGTGAGCTGTGAGGAGGACGCTAAGAGGCTGCAGGATGATTTGGACAGGTTAGGCGAGTGGGCAAATACATGGCAGATGCAGTATAATGTGGATAAATATGAGGTTATCCACTTTGGGGGCAAAAACACGAAGGCAGAATATTATCTGAATGGCGGCAGATTAGGAAAAGGGGAGGTGCAGCGAGACCTGCGTGTCATGATTCATCAGTCATTGAAGGTTGGCATGCAGGTACAGCATGCAGTGAATAAGGCAAATGGTATGTTGGCCTTCATAGCAAGGGGATTTGAGTATAGGAGCAGGGAAGTCTTACTGCAGTTGTACAGGGCCTTGGTGAGGCCCCATCTGGAATATTGTGTTCAGTTTTGAGGAAGGATGTTCTTGCTATTGAGGGAGTGCAGCGGAGGTTCACCAGACTGATTCCTGGGATGGCAGGACTGTCATATGAGGAGAGACTGGATCGACTGGGCCTGTATTCACTGGAGTTTAGATAGAAACATATAAAATTCTGACGGGACTGGACAGGTTAGATGCAGGAAGAATGCTCCCGATGTTGGGGAAGTCCAGAAGCAGGCAACACAGTCCAAGGATAAGGGGTAAGCCATTTAGGACTGAGATGAGGAGGAACTTCTTCTCTCAGAGAGTTGTTAACCTATGGAATTCCCTACCACAGAGAGTTGTTGATGCCAGTTCGTTAGATATATTCAAGAGGGAGTTAGATATGGCCCTTGTGGCTAATGGGATCAAGGGATATGGAGAGAAAGCAGGAACGGGGTACTGAAGGAATGATCAGCCATGATCTTATTGAATGGTGGTGCAGGCTCGAAGGGCCGGATTGCCTGCTCCTGCACCTATTTTCTATGTTTCTATGTTTCGATACTGCATCTGCCATGCATTTGCCCATTCATCTAACCTGTCCAAGTCCCCCTGCAGCCTCCTAGCATCCTCCTCACAGCTCACACCGCCACCCAGCTTAGTGTCATCTGCAAACTTGGAGATATTACCTTCAATTCCTTTGTCTAAATCATTAATGTATATTGTAAATAGCTGGGGTCCCAGCACTGAACACTGCGGCACCCCACTAGTCACTGCTGCCATTCTGAAAAGGACCTGTTTATTCCCACTCTTTGCTTCTTGTCTGCCAACCAGTTCTCTATTCACATCAATACATTACCCCCAATACCATGTGCCTTAATTTTGTACACTAATCTCTTGTGTGGGACTTTGTCAATAGCCTTTTGAAAATCCAAATGCACCACATCCACTGGTTCTCCCTTATCCACTCTACTAGTTACATCCTCAAAAACCTCTAGAAGATTTGTCAAGCATGATTTGCCTTTCATAACTCCATGCTGACTTGAACCGATCCTGTCACTACTTTCCAAATGCGCTGCTATTACATCTTTAATAATTGATTGCAACATTTTCCCCACCACCGATGTTAGGCTAATCGGTCTATAATTCCCTGTTTTCTCTCTCTCTCCTTTTTTAAAAAGTGGGGTTACATTAGCTACCTTCCAATCCATAGGAACTGAACTATGGAATGTTGGAAAATGACCACTAATGCATCTACTATTTCTAGGGCCACTTCCTTAAGTACGCTGGGATGCAGACTATAAGGGTCTGGGGATTTATCAGTCTTCAGTCCCTTCAATTTCCCTAACACCATTTCCTGACTAATAAGGATTTCCCTCAGTTCCCCCTTCTCGCTAGACCCTCTGTCCCCTCGTATTTTCGGGGGGTTATTCGTGTCTTCCTTCGTGAAGACAGAACCAAAGTATTTGTTCAATTGGTCTGCCATTTCCTTGTTCCCCATTATGAATTCACCTGATTCTGACTGCAAGGGACCTACATTAGTCTTCACTAATCTTTTTCTCTTCACATATCTATAGAAGCTTTTGCAATCAGTTTTAATGTTCCCTGCAAGCTTACTCTCATACTCTATTTCCCCCCTCCTAATTAAACACTTAGTCCACCTCTGCTGAATTCTAAATTTCTCCCAGACCTCAGGTTTGCTGCTTTTTCTGGCTAATTTATATGCCTCTTCCTTGGATTTAACACTCTCCCTGATTTCCCTTGTTAGCCACGGTTGAGCCACCTTCCCTTTTTTATTCTTACGCCACACTGGGATAATAGTTGTAGTTCATCCATGTAATATTTAAATGTCTGCCATTGCCTATCCACCGTCAACACTTTAAGTATCATTCTCCAGTCTATCCTAGCCAATTCACATCTCATACCGTCGAAGTTTACTTTCTTTAAGTTCAGGATCCTAGTCTCTGAATTAACTGTGTCACTCTCCATCTTAATGAAGAATTCTACCATATTATGGTCACTCTTCCCCAAAGGCCCCTGCACGACCAGATTGCTAATTAATCCTCTCTCGTTACACAAGACCCAGTCTAGGATGGCCTGCTCTCTAGTTGGTTCCTCGACATATTGGTCTAGAAAACCATCCCTTATACACTCCAGGAAATCCTCCCCCACAGTATTGCTACCAGTTTGGTTAGCCCAATCAATATGTAGATTAAAGTCATCCATGATAACTGCTGTACCCTTATTGCATGCGTCCCTAATTTCCTGTTTGATGCCATCCCAATTTCCCTACTACTGTTTGGTGGTCTGTACGCAACTCCCACTAACGTTTTCTGCCCTTTGGTGTTTCGCAGCTCTACCCATATAGATTCCACATCATCCATGCTCCTTCCTTACTATTGTGTTAATCTCCTCTTTAACCAGTATTGCTACCCCACCTCATTTTCCTTCCTGTCTGTCCTTCCTGAATATTGAATACCCCTGGATGTTGAGTTCCCCCCTTGGTTACCTTGGAGCCATGTCTCCGTAATCCCAATTACATCATATCCGTTAACAGCTATCTGCACAGTCAATTCATCCACCTTGTTACGAATGCATCTTGCATTGAGACTCAGAGTCTTCAGGCTTGTTTTTTTAATACTCTTTGTCCTTTTAGAAATATGTTGTAATGTGGCCCTTTTTGATTTTTGCCCTTGATTTCTCTGCCCTCCACTCTTGCTTTTCTCCTTCCTACCTTTTGCTTCTGCCCCCGTTTTACTTCCCTCTGCCTCCCTGCATAGATTCCCTTCCCCCTGTCATTTTAGTTTAAACCCTCCCCAACAACACTAGCAAACACTCCACCTAGGACATTGCTTCCGGTCCTGCCCAGGTGCAGACCATCTGGTTTGTATTGGTCCCACCTCCCCAGAACCGGTTCCAATGTCGCATGAATTTGAATCCTTTCCCCTTACACGATTCCTCAAGCCATGTATTCATCTGAGCTATCCTGCAATTCCTACTCTGACTAGCATGTGGCACTGGTAGCAATCCTGAGATTACTACCTTTGAGATCCTACTTTTTATTTTAACTCCTAGCTCCCTAAATTCAGCTTGTAGGACCTCATCCCATTTTTTACCTATATCGTTCGTACCTATATGTACCACGACAGCTGACTGTTCACCCTCCCCCTCCAGAATGCGCTGCAGCCGCTCCGAGTCATCCTTGACCCTTGCACCAGGGAGGCAACATACGATCCTGGAATCTCGTTTGCGGCCGCAGAAATGCCTATCTATTCCCCTTACAATAGAATCCCCTATCATTATAGCTCTCCCACTCTTTTTCCTGCCCTCCTGTGCAACAGAGCCACCCATGGTGCCATGGACTTGGCTCCTGCTGCCTTCCCCTGATGAGCCATCTCCCCCAACAGTACCCAAGGTGATGTATCTGTTTTGGAGTGAGATGACTGCAGGGGACCCCTGCATTACCTTCCTTCCACTGCTCTGCCTGATGGTCACCCATTCCCTATCTGGCTGTGTAACCTTTACCTGCGGTGTGACCAACTCACTAAACGTGCGATTCACGACATCCTCAGCATCGCAGATGCTCCACAGTGAATCCATCCGCAGCTCCAATGCCGCAATGCGGTCTGTCAGGAGCTGCAGCTGAATACACTTCCTGCACATGTAGTTGTCAGTGACACTGGAAGCGTCCCTGACTTCCCACATAGCACAGGAGGAGCATGACACGGGTCTGGGCTCTCCTGCTATGACTTAACCCTTAAATTAACCTAATTGGTAACAATGCCAAAGGTTTCTTACTGATAAGAAAAGAAAAAGATTTTAAAAAAGATTAAATACCTGCTTGGCTGTGACATTACACTTCGATTTCTTTTTGCTTCTCTGTTTACCTTCTGCCCCTGCACCAGCTAGCTTCTCCCGCCTTTTGGGCCCTTTTTATGGGCCTCGCTGCTACCCTAGTCTTGACTATTTCAATGCACTCCTCGCCGGCCTCCCACGTTCCACCCTCTGTAAACGTAAGGTAATTCAAAACTCTGCTATCCGTGTCCTAACTCGCACCAAGTCCCGTTCACCCATCACCCCTGTGCTCGCTGACCTACATTGGCTCCCGGTTAAGCAATGCCTCGATTTTAAAATTCTCATCCTTGTTTTCTAATCCCTCTATGACCTCGCCCCTCGCTATCTCTGTAATTTCCTCCAGCTCCGCAATCCTCTGAGATATCTACTGTACTCCTCTAATTCAGGCCTCTTGAGCTTTTACGATTTTAATCGCTCAACCAGTTGGTGGCTGCCTTTTCAGCTGCCTAGGCCCTAAGCCCTGGAATTCCTTCCCTGCCTCTCTTTCCTCCTTTAAGACACACTCCTTAAAACCTACCTCGTTTACCAAGCTTTTGTTTATCTGCTCTAATATCTCCTTATGTGGCTCAGAGTCAAATTTTGTTTTATAACGCTCTTGTGAAGTGCCTTGAGATGTTTTATTATGTTAAAGGCGCTATATAAATACAAGTTGTTATTTTTGTTGTTATTTTGGATCTACCTTGAAATCTAACAATCCAGCCCTAATGCCACATTAACCTATGATTGCACATAGTATTTAGCTTTTGTTTGTTTTTAGTTCCATTTTACTTATAAATGGCTTTTGATACAACAGCTGCCATCACCTAAAGCTAGATACTTACCTGGCAGGGGAGTAACCTTGATCAATAAGGTGGCATTTCCTGGCCGGCCTTTTGGCTAAGATCATGCGTAACTGACCTGACAGGAGAGTAACCATGACCCCAAAGTGGTTCTCCCTGGATCAGGAAGGTGGTTCTCCTATGCTTTTTGGAAATAGGAGGTGGGTGGGGTGGTTTGACCCTTCCACCTCCACGGAGGTATGTGGGGTTGCTGACTCATCCACCTCCATGGCACGAACCTGGTATTGCAGTACTTCCAGGAACGGTGCTTGGGCTCTAGGCCTTTTGGCTAAGAGCATTAGCGCAGGGTGATCCTTGATGTGTGCAAGGTGACCTCTGGCATTGTGATCTGACAAAGAATTGGAAAGATTGGCTACGAAAAATGTAAAACAATTAACCTTTTGATTACTGAAGCTTCATGGCAGTTTTAAAATACACAAATCCAATTCATGTGCAACATGAGCAAACAGATGTTTTCAGTAAGTTTGCAATTATCAAAGATATATGTAAAGCTGTAGTGTAAAAGAAAATATAGAATCAAATAATATTTCTTTCATCCCCACCACCTATTTTATCAACAGCTGACTTAAGTATAAGTTTGACAGCATTTGCGTTATCCACACCTGCTCAACAGAAGCTGAATGACTGCTGTTACTGTAGGAAGAAACTGATGCAACCAATATAATTAGAAATCTGACAGAAATAAGGCTCTGGGGGAAGCCTATACTATTTCTTATTGTCTTCTTTTTATGTTGATAACTGAAGTATGCATTCCTCTCAATTTAAATCATGAAGCATGGACGATACCAATGACATAGGTAGAAAGATGGATGAGGTCCTGCAGGCAGATTTTAGGGAGCTAGGAAAGAGATTAAAAAGCAGGACCTCAAAGGTAGTAATCTCCGGATTACTCTCGGTGCCACGAGCTAGTGAGAACAGAAATAGGAAGATAGAGCAGATGAATGCGTGGCTGGAGAGATGGTGCAGGATGGAGGGCTTTAGATTCCTGAGGCATTGGGACCGTTTCTGGGGAGATGGGACCTGTACAAGCCGGACAGGTTGCACCTCAATAGAGCTGAGGTGGGGGGAAGGGGAGGTGGTTGCTAGTGCTGTTGGGGAAGGTTTAAACTAACTTGGCAGGGGGATGGGAACCTGAGAGTAGATTCAGAAGGGAGAGAAGCAAAGCTAGAATTGCAAGGCAGGCAATTAGAAAGCGAACTTGGAAGGCAGAGGAAACAAAGGCTAGAAAACAGACTACAAGGGAGTTTGGCAGTGCTAAATGGTATATACTTCAATGCAAGAAGTCTAGGGAATAAGGCAGATGAGCTGAGGGCACAGATAGACACATGGGAGTATGATATTATAGCTATTACTGAGACATGGCTAAAAGGGCAGGAATGACAGCTCAACATTCCTGGTTACAGGGTTTTCAGACGGGATAGAGAGGGGGATAAAAAAGAAAACAGGTCGCAGTATTAATGAAAGAAACAATTACAGCTGTAATGAGGGATGATACGTTAGCAGGATCAACAAATGAGGCCATATAGGTTGAACTGAAGAACAAAAAAGGGGCAATCACAATGCTGGGAGTGTACTATAGACTCCCAAATAGCCAGAGGGAGATCGAAGAGCAAATATGTAGGAACATTTCTGAGAAGTGCAGAAACAATAGGACTAATAGTAGGAGATTTCAACTATCCTAATATTAACTGGGATAAAATTAGCGTGAAAGGTATAGAGGGAGCAGAATTCTTAAAATGCATTCAGGAGAACTTTTTAGCCAGTACGTAGCAAGCCCAACAAGAGGTGGCGGGGGGGGGGGGGGGGGGGGAGGGCGGGGGTGGTGGTTCTGGAATTTGTTTTAGGGAATGAAGCTGGGCAGATGAAAGGGGTATCAGTGGGAGAGCATTTTGGTGGTAGTGATCATAGTTCAGTTAGATGTAGGGTAGTTATGGAAAAGGGCAAGGATAGACCAGGAATAAATGTTCTCAATTGGGGAAAAACTAATTTTACTAAGCTGAGATGTGATTTATCCAAAGTGAACTGGAAACAGCTACTTGATGGTAAATCAGTGTCAGAGCAGTGGGAGGCATTCAAGGAGGAAAAAAAGGGTGGGACTAACAAATCCATATCTCCCTAGAAGTCAAGTGGCATACAGAGCAGGATAAAGAAAAAACGGAAGCCTATGACCAATACCGAGGGCTCAATACTGCAAAAACCCTAGAGGAGTATAGAAAGTGCAAAGATGAAATTAAAAAGGAACTTAAGATAGCAAAGAGAGGGCATGAAAAAATATTTGGAAGTAAAATCAAGAAAAACCCAAAGATGTTTCATAAATACTTTAAGAACAAGAGGATAACAAGAGAAAGAGTAGGGCGTATAAGAGACCATAAAGGTAAACTGCGTGTGGAGGCGGAAGACGAGGGTAAGGTTCTTAATGAATACTTCACAAAAGAGAGGGACGATGCAATCAGGGAGGAGGAGTGTGAAATATTAGATGAAATAAATATAGTGAGGGAGAAAGCAGTAAGGGGTTTAGTATCTTTGTAAGTGGATAAATCTCAGGCCCAGATGAAATGCATCCCAGGCTGTTAAGAGAAGCAAGAGAGGAAATCGCAGTGGCTCTGACCATCATTTTCCAATCCTCTCTGGCTACGGTGTGGTGCCGGAGGACTGGAGGACTGCTAATGTTGTACCTTTGTTTAAAAAGGGAGAAAGGGATAGAGTGAGTAATTACAGACCAATCAGCCTAACCTCAGTGGTGGGAAAATTATTGGAAAAAATTCTGAGGGACAGGATAAAATCTTCATTTAGAAAGACATGGATTAATCAAGAATAGTCAGCATGGATTTGTTAAGGAAAGATCATGTCTGACTAAATTGTTGAATTTTTGAAGTGGTAACAAGGAGGATCGATGAGGGCAGTGCATTTGATGTAGTGTATATGAATTTTGGCAAGGCTTTTTGATAAGGTCCCACATGGCAGTCTGGCCAGCAAAGAAAGACTAAAAAAATGATTAAGAAAGGGAAGATAGACTATGAAAGTAAACTAGCACGAAATATAAAAACAGATAGCAAGAGTTTCTATGGTATATAAAAAGGAAAAGAGTGACTAAAGTAAATGTTGGTCCCTTAGAGGACGAGACCGGGGAAATAGTAATGGGGAACATGGAGATGGCAGAAACTCTGAACAAATATTTTGTATCAGTCTTTACGGTAGAGGACGCTAACAATATTCCAACAGTGGATAATCAAGGGACTATGGGGGGTGGGGGTTGGGGGGGGGGGGGGAGGAACTTAACATAATCACAATCACTAAGGAGGTTGTACACAGTAAGATAATGGAACTAAAGGCAGATAAATGACCTGGACCTGATGGCTTGCATCCTAGGGTCTTGAGAAGTAATGGCAGGGATTGCGGATGCATTGGTTGTAATTTACCAAAATTCCCTGGATCCTGGGGAGGTCCCAGCAGATTGGAAAACTGCAAATGTAACACCCCTATTTAAAAAAGGAGGCAGACAAAAAGCAGGAAACTATAGACCAGTTAGCCTAACATCTGTGGTTGGGAAAATATTGGAGTCCATTATTAAAGAAGCAGTAGCAGGACATTTGGAAAAGCAAAATTCGGTCAGGCAGAGTCAGCATGGATTTATGAAGGGAAAGCCATGTCTGACAAATATGCTGGAGCTCTTTGAGGATGTAACGAACAGGGTGGATAAAGGGGAACCAGTGGATGTGGTGTATTTGGACTTCCAGAAGGCATTTGACAAGGTGCCACATAAAAGGTTACTGCACAAGATAACAGTTCACGGAGTTGGGGGTAATATATTAGCATGGATAGAAGATTGGCTAACTAACAGAAAACAGAGAGTCAGGATAAATGGTTCATTCTCGGGTTGGCAATCAGTAATTAGTGGGGTGCCGCAGGGATCAGTACTGGGACCCCAACTATTTACAATCTATATTAACAACTTGGGAGAAGGGACTGAGTGTAACGTAGCCAAGTTTGCTGATGATACAAAGATGGGAGGAAAAGCAATGTGTGAGGAGGACACAAAAAATCTGCAAAAGAACATAGACAGGCTAAGTGAGTGGACAAAAATTTGGCAGATGGAGTATAATGTTGGAAAGTGTGAGGTCATGCACTTCGGCAGAAAAAAAATCAAAGAACAAGTTATTATTTAAATGGAGAAAGATTGCAAAGTGCTGCAGTACAGCGGGACCTGGGGGTACTTGTGCATGAAACACAAAAGGATAGTATACAGGTACAGCAAGTGATCAGGAAGGCCAATGCAATCTTGGCCTTTATTGCAAAAGGGTTGGAGTATAAAAGCAGGGAAGTCTTGCTACAGCTTTACAGGGTATTGGTAAGGCTACACCTGGAATACTGCGTGCAGTTTTGGTTTCCATATTTACGAAAGGATATTCTTGCTTTGGAGGCAGTTCAGAGAAGTTTCACTAGGTTGATTCCGGAGATGAGGGGGTTGATTTATGAGAAAAGGTTGAGTAGATTGGGCCTCTACTCATTGGAATTCAGAATAATGATCTTACCGAAACGTATAGGATTATGAGGGGCTTGACAAAGTGGGTGCAGAGAGGATGTTTCCACTGATAGGGGAGACTAGAACTAGAGGGCATAATCTTAGAATAAGGGGCCGCCCATTTAAAACTGAGATGAGGAGAAATTTCTTCTCTGAGGGTTGTAAATCTGTGGAATTCGCTGCCTCAGATAGCTGTGGAAGCTGGGACATTGAATAAATTCAAGGCAGAAATAGACAGTTTCTTAAACGATAAGGGAATAAGGGGTTATGGGAAGCGGGCAGGTAAGTGGACCTGAGTCCATGATCGGATCAGCCATGATCGTATTAAATGGCGGTGCAGGCTCGAGGGGCCGTATGGCCTACTCATAAGAAGATAAGAAATAGGAATAGGAGTAGGCCATACGGCCCCTCGAGCCTGCTCTGCCATTCAATAAGATCATGGCTGATCTGATCATGGACTCAGCTCCACCTCCCTGCCTGCTCCCCATAACCCCTGCTCCTATTTCTTATATTCTTGTGTTCTTATAAAAGCCCATGGGATCCAAGGCAAAGTGGCAAGTTAGATCCAAAATTGGCTCAGAGGCAGGAAGCAAAGAGTAATGGTCGATGGGTGGTTTTGTGACTGGAAGGATGTTTCCAGTGGGATTCTGCTGCGCTCAGTACTAGGTCCCTTGCTTTTTGTGATATATATCAATGATTTAGACCTGAATGTAGGAGGTATGATTAAGAAGTTTGCTGATGATACAAAAATTGGCCATGTAGTTGATAATGAAGAAGAAAGCTGAAGACTGCAGGATGATACAATGGACTGGTCAGGTGGACTGAACATTGGCAAATGAAATTCAATCGGGAGAAGTATTAGGTAATGCATTTGGGGAGGGCTCATCATCATCATCATAGGCAGTCCCTCGGAATCGAGCAAGACTTGCTTCCATTCTTAACATGAGTTAGGTGGCTGTATAATCCAACACAAGAACCACAGTCTCTGTCACAGGTGGGACAGCTAGTCGTTGAGGGAAGAGGTGGGTGGAACTGGTAACAGGTAAGGAAATACACAATAAATGGTAGGACACTGAGAAGTGTAGAAGAACAGAGGGACCTTGGAGTGCATGAACACAGATCCCTCAAGGTAGCAGTACAGGTCGATAAGGTGGTTAAGAAGGCATACATGATACTTGCCTTTATTAGCCGAGACATAGAATATAAGAGCAGGGAGGTAATGCTTGAACTGTATAAAACACTAGTTAGGCCACAGCTAGAGTACTGCATGCATTTTTGATCCCCACATTACAGGAAAGATGTGATTGCATTAAAAAAGGTACAGAGAACATTTATAAGGATGTTGCCAGGACTGGAGAATTTTAGCTATGAGGAAAGATTGGATAGGCTGGGATTGTTTTCTTTGGAACAGAGGAGGCTGAGGGGAGACCTAATTGAGGTGTACAAAATTATGAGGGGCCTAGATAGAGTGGATAGGAAAGACCTATTTCCCTTAGTAGGACAACCAGGGACATAGAATTTTGGTAGGAGGTTTAGAGGGGACTTGAGGGGAAATGTCTGGAACTCACTACCTGAAAGGATGGTAGAGGCAGAAACCCTCACCACATTTTAAAAGTGCTTGGGTGTGCATTTGAAGTTCCGTAACCTACAAGGTTATGGACCAAGAGCTGGAAAGTGGGATTAGGCTGGATAGCTCTTTGTCGGTTGGCACGGGCACGATGGGCCGAAACGGTCTCCTTCTGTGCTGTAAATTTCTATGATTCTATGATTTTAGCATTTTAAGCAACACTGATTTGAACCGTTTCTTCCTTCCTTCTCTCCAACTTTTCCATGCTTCTTTCCTAAAGTTGGGTATGTCATGTTCGGTACGCCTCCATGGTCCACAGCAGGTTACTAGTACCTCAGCCAGGTTGCCATTCCTCATGTAAGTCTGGATTGTGAGTATTAGTGGGTAATTCAATAATGAGGGCATTATAAACAAGCTTAATCATTCACACAAGCATATGTTTCAACAGGGATGCTGGCTTGTACCAGGAGTGGAAAAACAACTTTTCCTTCTTTGACCAGACATATTAAGGTTAAATGTAGCATCCCAGCTGAGAGCATCTTAATAATAGACTGAGGGATTGGACATGGGACCTTTGATGTCTGTATGGCTAAGGGACCAGGACAATGTGTTTACCCACTTAGCCTATCATTTCACTTCACTGCGCTAAAACACAGAGGGCCCGAAATTCATCGACATACCGCCCACTACCGCCCACTTACCATCTAAAAATGCAAGTTTGATCAAAAAACACGTACATACTGCCGACATACCGCTGAGCATACTGTTATGTATTTATGCTTGGGGTCACCAGACAACAGGGGGTGCCACTGCCGGATGTCATCGGGCTGTAGTCACTGGTATGTAAGCACGCGTGCGCAGTCACTGGTATATAAGCGCGGGTACCATGTCACGCGGGTCACTTTGGGCGCGAATAAAGTTGGATCAGGTTTGCACCTAAGGCAGTTTACAGTAACAAGTCTTGTGAATCATAACATTCATTACATTTGGTGATGAGGTAACTTAAGAACCTTCGCATGTACAATGGGCACTATTGGAATTCTGGAGAGATTCACGGATGACGAAGATTGGGCGGATTTTATCGACCGCCTGGATGCGTATTTTGTGGCCAACAAAATGGAGGGAGATGCTGACGCAGTTCGGCGCAGGGCGGTTTTCCTCATCGTTTGTGGTCCAAAAATTTATGGCCTCATGAAGAATTTTCTCTCGCCTTTACGTCCAACAGACAAAGAATATGGGGATTTGTGTGCTTTGGTGCATGACCATCTTAAGCCAAAATAGGGGATCATTATCTCACGCTGTCGCTTCTGTCATGTATCTCACACTACTGTACATAACTGTATCTTACCATGCTATACAAGACTGTAACTAAATATGACCTGTAACCACAAGCATACCTTACCACCAGGGGTGCACTTGCAGGAGACACTGGATACCTGTTCCACACAGGTATATAAAGACAGGTCGCAGGCAAGTGTGGCATTCGAGAGCTGTGTAATAAAGGTGCAGGTCCTGAGTGACCTTGACTTCAGCATGTGCCTCGTGTGAGTCTGTACTGCAGGGACAGGACTTTACAGCTTCTACGCGCATGTTCGTGCTGAGGGCCAGGATGTGTCGGGATTTATCGCCGACCTGCGATGTCTTGCTGAGCCGTGTAAGTTTTGGAACGTGTGGGAAGACATGCTGCGAGATTTCTTCGTGATAGCCATCAACCATGATGTGATTCTTCAGAAGTTATTGGCCGAAGAGAAGCTGGATTTGAGTAAGGCCATCGCGACTGCCCAGGCATGCATGACGACTGATGATAATTTGAGGCAGATATCATCGAAGAGTCGGAGCTCCACGGCAAGTACTGTAAGCAAGATTGTGTCGTCGTCTGCCAGAACTGCTTATGGCAGGGCCTACTCGACTGCTTATGTGAAACCTGTAGCTGCTCAAAGTCCGGCAACTGGTACGAATCCGATTTCACTCTGTTAGCGTTGTGGGGGCAATCATCGGGCTCATCACTATCAGTTTAAACAGTACTCCTGTAATGGCTGTTCGAAAGTGGGGCATCTTCGGAGAATGTGCCCACAACTGAGCAAGCATGCTGCCGCTCATCACATTGCTGATGGTGACCAGTCCAGTGCTGGCCTGGATACACAACCCGAGGAGGAAGTGTATGGTCTGTATTCGTTCTTGGGAAGGAGCCAGCTGATAATCATTAATGTGAAGCTGAATGGCGTGCCTGTATCAATGGAGCTGGACACGGGTGCGAGTCAGTCGATAATGAGCCAAAGGACATTCGACAAGCTGTGGGACACTGAGGCGGTGAAGCCTAAACTGAGTCCAGTCAATACCAAGTTACGTACTTACACGAAGGAACTCATACCGATGATTGGCAGTGCAGTAGTCAAGGTGTCATATGATGGTGTGGTTCATGATCTACCGTTATGGATTATCCCAGGTAATGGTCCAACGCTGTTTGGCAGGAATTGGCTCGAGAAAATCAAGTGGAATTGGAATGATATCAAAGCGTTGTCATCGGTGGATGACACTTCATGTGCTCAAGTGTTGAAGAGGTTTCCTTCTTTGTTTGAACCGGGCATTGGTAATTTTACTGGAACCAAGCAGATTCACCTGGATTCGGATGCAAGGCCTGTCTATCATAAGGCTTGGTCTGTTCCCTACATGATGAGGGAGAAGGTTGAAATTGAGCTTGACAGACTCCAACATGAAGGGGTCATATCACCGGTCGAGTTTAACGAGTGGGCCAGTCCTATTGTTCCTGTGTTGAAGAGTGATGGCACTGTCAGGATTTGTGGAGGTTAGCCGATTTTCGAAACAGGATCAGTACCTGTTACCAGAGGCTGATGACCTGTACACCATGCTAGCTGTTGGAAAGTCGTTCACTAAACTGGATCTGATGTCAGCCTTTATGACACAGGAGCTTGTCGATACTTCGAAGAAACTCACCTGCATCAACACCCATAAAGGACTGTTTGTCTACAACAGGTGTCCTTTTGGAACTCGTTCGGCAGCAGCCATATTTCAGAGGAATATGGCGAGTCTACTGAAGTCTGTTCCTAGAACTGTCGTATTTCAAGATGACATTCTGGTCACAGGTCATGACACTACTGAACATCTGAACAATTTTGAAGAAGTCCTACATTGTCTGGACAAAGTGGGGCTCAGGTTGAAACGTTCTAAGTATGTCTTCATGGCACCTGAAGTTGAATTCCTGTGGAGGAAGATGGCTGCTGATGACATCAGGCCTACTGATTCGAAAACCAAGGCCATCAAAAATGCACCCAGGCCTCAGAGTGTGACGGAGCTGTGTTCATTCCTTGGGCTATTCAACTACTTTGGTAATTTCTTACCCAGATTGAACACTTTGTTAGAACCATTGCATGTGCTACTCAGAAAAGGCGACAACTGGGTCTGGGGTGTGTCTCAAGATAGAGCTTTTGAGAAAGCTAAGAATCTGCTCTGTTCAAACAAGTTGCTTGTTCATTATGATCCGTGTAAGCGTCTTGTGATACTTCATCATATGGGATTGGCTGTGTACTCCAACAAGCAAATGAGTCGGGTAAGCTACAACCTGTTGCGTATACTTCGAGAAGTTTGTCAAAGGCGGAAAGAGCTTACAGCATGGTAGAAAAAGAAGCTTTGGCCTGTCTGTATGGGGTCAAAAAGATGCATCAGTACCTGTTTGGTCTTCGTTTTGAACTCGAAACGGATCACAAGCGACTCATTTCATTGTTTTCGGAAAACAAAGGTATTAATACCAATGCATTGTCCCGTATCCAGAGGTGGGCGTTAACATTGTCTGCCTATGGTGGCTGGTGTGCAACGGCCACCACACATTAAAACAATCCACACACAGGCATCTTCCACCCTTCAGCATGTAGTTCGGGACCTGGAATATTATATCCTTCATTGAAACACCTGTGAACTCATTGCTTTTTGACGTGGAAGCAAGTCATCCTCGTTTCGAGGGACTGTCTATAATGATGATGATTATGTTATTTGTCACAGACCTGGCACTGAGAATTGTGCCGATGCACTGAGTTGTCTGCCGTTGCCCACACCTGAGGTGGAGATGCCTCAACCTGCAGATCTACTGTTAGTCATGGATGCTTTTGAGAGTGAAGGAACACCTGTCATTGCTCAACAATTAGGATCTGGATCAGCCATGATCCTATTTTATCGATTGTGAAACGTTGTGTCCTCAGTGGTGATTAGTCTGCTATACCTATGGAAATGTGTGATGAGACCAAACCTTATAATCGTCGCAAAGGTGAACTGTCCATTCAGTCAGATTGTCTACTGTGGGGCAATCGTGTTGTCATGCCTAAGAAAGGTAGAGAGAAATTTGTACGTGAACTACATAGCACTCATCCTGGTATTGTCATGATGAAAGCCATTGCTCGGGCTGATGTATGGTGGCCTGGAATTGACTCTGATCTAGAATCATGTGTGCATCAGTGCAATACTTGCATGCAGTTAAGTAAAGTACCAGTGGAATCTCCACTGAGTCTTTGGTCGTGGCCATCTAAACCATGGTCGAGGATTCACATCGATTTTGCATGCCCTTTCTTGGGAAAGATGTTTTTTGTTGTGGTGGATGCATATTCAAAGTGGATAGAGTGTATTGTTATGTCATCCAGTACGTTTACAGCTACTATTGAGAGCCTTCGTGTCATGTTTGCTACTCATGGTTTGCCTGACATTGTTGTGAGCGACAACGGATCTTGCTTCACAAATCTGGAGTTTCAAGAGTTCATGAAACTCAATGGTATTAAACATGTGAGGTCAACCCCATTCAAACCTGCTTCTAATGGTCAAGCAGAGCGTGCTGTTCAAATGATCAAGCAGAGTATGAAATGTGTAACTCAGGGTTCACTGCAGACTCGCTTGTCCTGTATACTGTTCAGTTACAGGACCAGACTTCATATGCTTACTGGGTCTCCCCTGCTGAACTACTGATGAAGAGAAGTCTCAAGACCAAGCTCTCTCTTGTTCATACCGATTTGAATGATCATGTTGAAAACAGACGTCAAAGTCTGCAAAGGTATCATGATCGTGCTGCTGTGTCACGTGACATCTGTGTCAACAATCTGGTTTATGTACTGAACTATGGTCAAGGTCCAAAGTGGATCGCCGGTACTGTTACAGCCAAGGAGGGTAACAAAGTGTTTATTGTCATGCTCAAGAATGGGCAAACATGCAGGAAACATGTTGATCAGATAAAACTGCAGCACATGGATTAACTGGAACCGCTTGAGGAAGATACAGTCAGTAACCAATCAACCAATGTTCATTCATCAGAGGACATTGCTGTCATTATTGAAACTGGACCTCCAGTCCCTGATGTGGTCATTACCACTCCCATCAGATCAGTTACTCAGCCTTCAATCACAACTGACTCACAACGCTCGCCTAGAACTGAAGTTGAACTGAGACAATCAACTCATGAGCGGAAAGTCCCAGACCATCTTAATTTGTAAAAAGACTGATATTAAGATCTTGAAAGGGAATGTTGTTATGTATTTATGCTTGGAGTCACCAGACACCAGGGGCTGCGCCACCATCGAGGTCATCGGGCTGTACACGCACGTGCACGGTCACTGATATATAAGCGCGGGCACCATGTCACGCGGGTCACTTTGGGCGCGAATAAAGTTGGATCAGGTTTACACCTGAGACAGTTTACAGTAACAAGTCTTGTGAATCATTATATTCATTACACATACTATCCACCATGCAGAATTGCCCGCATACCGCCCAAAAAGTGCAAGTTTCATGACATACCGCCGACATACCACCAGAGCTGCATACCATCCTGGAAAAGGTAATTTTACTCGATCTTAAGTGGGCGGAGTGTTCAGTGCCGCTGTTTTGAAATTGGGAACAGTCAGCAAAAGCAGCACCTCAGTATTTCTGAGGTGAATGGTGACTTTACAGTGTGATTTACAGTGGGAAAGGTATTTGTTATGTATGCATGTCAATGATGTACTGTAACACTAGACCTGAATGTACCTTCACCCTGTATATACCATACCTGTACACCAGAGGGTGCTGCTGCTGGAGCCCTAAGGGTCACCTGTACACTGCAGGTAACCAAGTATAAAAGGGAGCTTACCTCTTGGTGTCCTCACACAAGGAGCTGCGATAAAGGACTACAGTCTGTACAGGCCATACTCCTGCTTTGTGGAGTCATTAACAGAGTGCTTACATGTACAATAACTGGCGACAAGGTTACAAATTCCACACACAACATGACTAATCTCAGCAACTTCCAACAATTCACTGATGGGGAAGATTGGGACGCCTTTGTGGAAAGGTTAGAACACTTCTTCATTGCGAACGACCTGGAGGGCCATCCTACTCAGCAGTTGTGGGCCCACTATACATGGCTTCATCAAGGACCTGCTAGCCCCAGTGAAGGCAACAGCCAAGAGCTATGCGGAGCTCGTAACTTTAATACAAGAGCAACTGAAACCCAAAGAGAGCATCCTCACAGCCAGGCACCGGTTTTACACTCACCGGCGGACTGAAGGCCAAGAAATTGCTAAATATGCTGCAGATCTAAGAAGATTGGCTGCACTTTGTGATTTTGGCGACCACCTCAATGCAGCACTAAGGGACATTTTCGTTAATGGAATCGGCGACGAGGGCCTCCTCCATAAACTGCTCTCTGCGGACACTACGGTCACCCTGCAGAAGGCAATCAAAGTGAGCCAGGCCGTCATGATTTCGGTCTGCGACTCCAAATGAATGATGACCCACACCCAGGACTCTAAACTGACGAGCGCAGTGAACAGAATGGTGACTTTCAGAGGCAAGAATGCTGCCCCGAGTCCCGCAACCCTGAGTCCGCCAGATGTGGCCAACCGGCTACCCCCGTGCTGGCGCTATGGAGGAAACCACAGGGCCCACCAATGCCGATATAAAGAGTACACCTGCAAAGGCTGCAACGCGGAAGGTCACCTTCAGCGAATGTGCAGAAAAAGTTTTACTCACCGCATCGCTGAAGAGTTGGCCGATCACCTGGGCTCCGATACTGATGAAGACAAAGCTGCTCACCTACACAAAAGGCACCATCCTAGTTGTTGGCAGCGTGAACGTCCAAGTGTCCCATGGCGGCACGATGTTCAAGCTCCCCTTGTGGATCATTGTCGGCGATGGTCCAACGCTGCTGAGAAGAAGTTGAATGAAGCAGGTCCAAATTGGTCGGAGCGACAACGGCCTCCGGGCCCCAGTGATCGACATCCTATGCGGCCCCAAACTTGGATCCATCGCAGAACCTAGAAATCCTACCATCCAGCTCAACTACGTGGCGATGACACAGACTGCACAACACCGTGGCGAGATCATCCAACCCAAACATCAGACCTCACCTTTTGGGCCGTGGCAAGACTCTGAGGGAAGAAGATCGGTGAAAATGGTGGATTCCTGACGTCCGTGGCCGAACCAGGGGAGAAAAGGATCACCACAGCCTACCTCGAGGAGAGCGAGAAGATGGCGGCTGCACCACGAGGCGTAGAACCTGGAATCAAAATGGCCACGACCAGACCACGAGGGGCAGCGTTGGAGGCACAACACGTGGCACCGAGCGGCGGACCGGATTGGAAGGCCCTCTTAAAGGAGACCGGCAACCCAAGGCAATTAAAGGGACAGTTCCACTCTAGGCACAACGATGTCAAGGACATTAAAGTTAAAAGTGCAGTAAGCGAAAGCAGATATGCAAATGTAATGTTAAATGGTGATGCCGGATTAACTAATGGAAAAAATGTAATGAATGCTTTTAAAAGTGATGTAAGGAACATGTTTGTACTGTTAAATGATGATACCAGAAATGATAATATAATAAATGTAACCCTGTATGGAGACACTGATACACAAGAAAGTGTTATAAGTGCAAAATGTGATAATGTGAAGAGAGATAACAGTGTAGAGTCGACTAGTTGTGATTGGAGTCAATGTGTCATGCATGTAAAAAGTAGACTGTTAAAGGACACCAGATTCTACAGGTACAATGTCAATGCCAGAGGAAACCCCCCCTGGGAGCCCCCAGGTCCAGCGGGCTACCTGACCATGTAGCCTGGGCTTTTGGGACAAATGTGATGCCCCAGGAAGGGCTCACACACACCCAGTGGGAGCAGACCCACTGCAGGGACAGTGGTCAATGGGCAGCACAGCCACCACCACTGGCAACCTGCCCCAGATTGGCCCTACACTCCCTGGCCACCAGGGCCAGCACTGGGAGTGAAAGGCCAGTATCCTCCAGCTTTCCCGGTGAACCCTGCGATGACCAGACTTCCACCACCAATGGAGGACAAGGAGCCCACACAGCCCTGTGGCCAAACGCCACCAAACACCACCACTTACCCATTCTACAGTGTATGTACCTTATCCATTGCACTGGCTCCACCACTGAGGAATCCTCCAACAGTGACACCCACATGGTATGTGTGTGAGGGGTGGGGGGGGGGGGAATGGATGAGGGCAGCCACAAGCACAGGGTTCACACCTGGCACCAACACAACCCTCACCACAAACTCCCATAGCCCACTACTGATCACCTGCTCATGTCATGGCAATAAGGACTTGGGAAAGGCTTAGGGGGGAGTGTTGTTATGTATGCATGTTAATGATGTATCGTAACACTAGACCTGGTTGTACCTTCAACTTGTATATACCATACCTGTACACCAGAGGGTGCTGCTGCTGGAGACCCAAGGGTCACCTGTACACTGCAGGTAACCAAGTACAAAAGGGAGCTCACTTCTTGGTGTCCTCACGCTAGGAGCTGCGATAAAGGACTACAGTTTGTACAGTTCAAGTGCCATACCCCTGCCTCGTGGAGTTATTAACAGAGTGCTTACATATACAATAGTATTTTTATTGGTAATGATTATATTATTAAGATAGAAGGCATTTAAGTTTATCTCAGGATATTTGAAGAGATTCTGGAGATTTAAAAAGAATGGGGCCTGTACTATCTCAGCCTGAATTGCTGACTACCTATCTAATGCAGGATCCAGATGGGAGAAGGTTTATTGAACAGAGTTATCAGGGTAATGGAGGTGGTCGCAGACTGATGAGGAGGAGGAGGCCTTATCTCCAAAGGCTTTTCAGGGAGAAGCACTCATACTTGGACCTGATCAATTGACAGTGCGTTTGAAGGCTGCGCTTCTGAAAAGAAATGATCAATGAGATTTGCCAGCTCATTAAGGCAGACTTGCAGCTCAGTACCACCAACATTACTGCACTCTCTGTCGAGAAGAAGGTGACTGTGGCACTTTCCTTTTATGCATACGGCTCTTTCAGCAATCAGCTGGGGACATGTGTTGTATTTCTCAGCACGCTACTCATCGCTGCATTCGACAGGTAACCGAAGCACTGTATGCACGACGGATGGAATTTATAAACTTCCCAATGACCAGGGAGACACAGAGTGACAGGGCTTTGGCATTTGCACGATTTGCTGGCTTCCCCAAGGTGCAGGATGTCATTGGTTGTACCCATATTGCCATGCGAGCACCATTACAAGAGGCTAAGTTGTACCGAAACCATAAAGGATTCCACTCCCTCAACGGCAGTGGGAAACGGAAGGGCAGGCGTATGAAAGGGGGGTGAGTCTGAAGGGTGGTGGAGTACGCGGTCAAGGTCGAGGTCGAGGACAGTAAAGGGTGCTTTGGTCAAGTGTTCATTTAAAATAGTTGAAGTTTGATTTTTAAAAGTTTATTTCAAGTTGTTAAAGTTGTTACAGTTGTTCAAAGTTATAGTTATAAGTTTTACAATTGTTGTATATTTTTAACATAAACGTTTCAATTGAATTTAAGCACTCTTGAACAGTGTCAAACTTTTGGGGTAACAGTCATCAGGGTCCCAAAACACAGCTCTCCAAATTCAAGCAAAACGTTCATTAATGAGCTGCTGACGTAACAATTTTGCAGTGGCATACGCTCCATGTCCTCTGCAACCATACGCAACACATAATGGCAGTGAATGCCTACTTTCCAGGAAGCATCCTTGATGCACACATCTTTCGTGAGAGCACTGTGTCTGACCTGTTGAATTCTGAGCCACAAGGTAAATGCTGGATGCTGGGGGACAAAGGGTACAACCTCGCCACCTGGCTCTTGAACCCCTGCGGAACCCTCAGACAGAAGTCGAGCAACGGTATAATAGGAACCATATAGCCACATGTAATATTATCAAAAATACAATTAGAGTGCTGAAGCAGTGCTTTTGATGCTTGGACCACTCGGGAGGCAGGCTACAATATCATCCTGAGCAGGTTGCTCAGTTTACAGTGGCATGCTGCATGTTGCATAATTTAGCAATCATGCGTGGACAGGAATTGTCACAGAGGACTGCGGGATCACCTGAGGAGAGAGTGCAGGAGACAGAGAAGGAAGAAGAGGAAAATGAGGGGGAGGAGGATGAACACATGGCACCACACCCCGCAACACCACATGGAGCGTACGCCACTGCAAAATTGTTACGTCTGCAGCTCATTAATGAACGCTTTGCTTGAATTTGGAGAGCTGCGTTTTGGGACCCTGATGACTGTTACCCCAAAAGTTTGACACTGTTCAAGAGTGCTTAAATTCAATTAAAGCATTTATGTAAAAAATATACAACAATTGTAAAACTTATAACTATAACTTTGAACAACTGAAGCAACTTTAACAACTTGAAATAAACTTTTAAAAATCAAACTTCAACTATTTTAAATGAACACTTGACCAAAGCACCCTTTACTGTCCTCGACCTCGACCTTGACTGCGTACTCCACTACCCTTCAGACTCACCCCCCCTTTCATACTCCTGCCCTTCCCTTTCCCACTGTCGCTGAGCCCGGACCTCCCCGTGGTGGTACCAAGCCAGTGTGCAGCAGTGCACCCCGAGTGCTGTTGCTGTCGTTGGGGGTCAGACATTGCAGGCACAATGAATGGGGCCTCAGGAGAAGCTCGTGATCTGGAAGGCATGGATTTAGGGCTGGAAGTTGCTGGCAGTTCCCCACCCTCAGGTGCTGTCGACCCGACTACTATGGCACGGGGGGATTCCGTGCCATGTCCCGATCCCATCAATTGCCGCATGGCATTGACGGAGTCGGTGGTTCGCTCCATCGCGGTGATCAGAAGAGACATATCCTCCAACTGTCGTTCTGATAGCTGCGATGTTTCCAGCTATCGTAGCCATGGCCTTGAGCAGCTCTCAATCTACGTCGACGCTGGCCTGTGACAGACGCACCATGTCCTTGTATGCACCTATCTGTCTTGCAGCAACGGAGCTTTTCTGCACCAACCTCCATCGTTGCAGCAAAGGCACTGCAACGCTGGGGATGCGTTGCTGCACATCGCTTGGTCCCGCAGAATCAGAGGAGGCATGGGGGAATCCCATGAATATCGAGTCGGTGGTGGAGGATGTTCCAGCTGGCCCACATGGAACTGGTGTATCCTCCTCTGTCTCCACCCCCACCTCCACTGGCTCCAGGATCAGCTGCTCTTCCTTTTCCTCTTCCTCTTCATCATCTCTGGCAGGGGTGAAGTCGGGAGAGGGCTGGGTGATGCCAGAGGTGGAGGCAGTGGGTCTGTCGTCTGGTCTCTCTGCGGAGGTCTGGTCTGAACCCTCCGAGTCTGGAAGTACAAAACAACATTTAAAGATGCTTGGCACCAGGGGAGGGGTCAGGGTTGCATGAGTACATGAGTTCAATGATGTAGCGCAGTCTTACTTAAGTGTCCATCACTGCGCTGCATTATTGCATTACATATCGCAGACAGACAATACATATATACATATACATATGCATTGCGTTACATGGTCCCAACATTGTAGTACATCACATGAGCCCAACATTACAGTGCAATAAACTTACATTACATTACATGAGGCCAACATTATAGTTACATTACATGACATTACAGGACCGCAACACAGATCGGGGATTGTATTGAACTGACCATCCTGTGTGGGCGGGTCAGCTCCAACGGTTGCTATCCCGACCAGTGACAGGGCACGGATCTCAATCTCCGTCAATGGTTCTTGCGTTGGGGGTCCTCCCCCGTATGCCGCTGATCCACTACTATTGCAGATGTCTTCTGCAGAAAGTGAAGTAAATGAAAATAAAAATCTTCAATCCATTTAACATCGTGGACACACAGGTTCGCACACACATCAAAACACTACGTTGATCCTCTTGTCATTGCTTGAAAGCACAAATACATCGCTGTAACCTTGGGATAAATAATATTATCCCGTGTGGCACTGAACCTATATTTACATGGCACATGGCACATGGGGTGCATAAATAAAATCATTACTTACTCTTGCTACCCTCACCAGGTCATTCCACCTCTTACGACACCTTTCCCCAGTGCCCCATTGTACTTGTGGAGGACACAGCCTCCCCGATCTCGTCCCATATTCTGTTGTACTCCTTTGGAGGGGGGCTTTCCACGACCACCTTTCGTTAAGTCGGAGTATCTCTCCGTAATATTCTCCAGCGGGGCAGGTAGCTCCATCTCGTCGAAGGCAGGCACCCTCAACCTCCCGTTCATCTTGATGTTCCTGCGCTTCGACTTCTTTTTTAGCATTTCTATTATATTTATATTATATGATTTTTGATTTTTAAAAATATTATTATTGTTGATATTGTATAATTATTATGTTATTAATATTTTTTAACTCTGGAATCTCTGATTAAACCAACTGACCCGCGAATACCTTGCTGCTCCTTCTCACTCTCTCTCCCTCGACTTCAACTGGTGACCCCTGACCCCCGAAATTGCAGGGGAAAAGCATCTGTGAAAAAAAGCGTTAAAAAAAATTGCGCATGCACAGTGCAGTGCCGCACCATCCATCGACAAGAAAGTTGATCTTGATCGACTTTAATACTGCATATCGCCTGCTGCACACCGCACGCATACCGCCGAAAAAAATTCCACCAAACTAGCGCTCCTCGGTCTCGGCGCACTACCGAGAAATGGGCGGACCTTACGCCCTGATGAATTTCGGGCCCAATGGCAGCTTCTTCCCATTCTTTTATCTTATCCTGTCTCCTGTGAATCTTTAAGCTATTTAGGGCTGGATTTTCGGGTTTTACCATTTCAGGGCGCAAATCGGGGCAGAGGACAAAGGTTTGCGCCTCGAAATAGTTTGCGCCCTCATCATGTATTTACGGCCAAAATGTCATTTGGAGGAGCATTGATGTAAAGTCAGTATGACTGACTTTATGCGCTGGAGCCGAAACTTTCGGTGATGAAAGATGCGGCCATTTTGTACTTGGGCATTGGGAAGACTTTTTTTCTTTTTCCCTCTTGCTTTTTTTTCCAGTCGCAAATGCAAATGCAGGGCATGGCAACTTACTGCGCTCATGCGCATTTAAACCGGTCCACTTCAGCCACTTCTGCTGAGATGGAGGATCAGGAGGGAAGGCAGCGTGCTACACGTTTCAGCCGGGAGGCTAGTGAGGCCTGAGTCAGTGTGGTGGAGAGAAGGTGGGCTTCACTCCATCTTGCAGGGAGAGCCAGACACTCCTGTGTTCAAAGGAATATGGTGGGGGATAGCACAAGAGGTGTCTGCTGTAGACACTGTGCCCAGGACTGGCACACAGTGCTGAAAAAAATTCAACGACATCACAGGGGTCGTCAGGGTGAGTACCATTTGTATCTATGCATGGCTCCATTCCTTGTAACATTAATCTCACACACTTTGTGAAGTCTTTCCATTTATGTGATCCCTCTCAACACTCATTGGGGTGCCTATCACTATGCATAACAAAGATGAAGGCTTACATCGGCAACCATTGTCTTTAAACGATCTATGCACATAATTTCTTGCATTAAAATCTTCCCTGTCCACAAACTCCACCTGCTCATATCGCGTTCTGAAAAATCACTTACATCTCCCATGGTAGATGCCTCAAACCAGCGAATACATACTGACGAAGCACATGCAACATTGCAACAGATTGAAATGAGGCCTATACAACATTAACACAGTATCACCTATTCTATTGTGGGAGGCATATGTGGCCCAAAAGCACAGAGACCTTTTTTTAACCATTGCTATTTTTCTCTTTGCAGTCAAAGCACTCCCACAACCGGAGGGAGCAGCTGCGGACAGGCGGGGGTCCGCCTCAAACATTACCACGCACAGACGTGGAGGAAGGGGTCACTGCCCTCATTGGAGTACCAGGTCAGACAGTTGTCGAAGACGATGCTGAATCCCCTTCGGAAAGTGAGGGTATGTACATGGATCACGCTACTGAATCCATTGCACTGAGATATAATGGAGTTGTGGCGGCCCTCAAATGAACCTGTGCTATGCCACCTTTCTCATGCTGCCCTACCTCCTCCCCCGCCACTAACCACTCGTCTGTTGTTTTCTACCAGAGGCACCCCATCCCTTGAGGGAGGCCTCCACTTCAGGCTAGGCGGACGAGGACGAGGCAAAGGAGGGTACTGATCTAGTAGAGCATCCGAGCCCATCAGTCGCACCCTCTGGATTAAGCTCTTCAGGGGACAAGGCAGAATTTGCAAGGTTTGATGAATCAGAGACTCCTGGCCCAAGTGGCGTACAGCAACGCAGTGCCAGGGTGGAATCCCGCAGGCCAGCTCTCCAGAGGGTGAGTCGGTAAAGTCGATCTGCTAATAGACAGGCAGACCTTGAAGTGGCACTGGTGGAAATGTCCAAGGGAACGCAGTGATGAACCATGATGTTATTGATGCATTGGGATAGATCCCAGTGAGCATTGACAAGCACATTGCGAATGTTGCGGAGGCAGCGTCGCAGATTGTCCTTGCGAGTCAGGAGTGCAGCGAGGCCATCATTGCCCACACACAGAGGCTGGTGGCCTCTAGAAGTGACAATGGAGTTCCAGAGTGTGTGGAGCATGCCATTGATCACGTGCAGACTCCGGCGCATCACAGGCACAACCTTTGCTTGAGCTTGGCCCGGTGATGCAATCCATGTCTGCATCCATACTCTCTGTGTTCCCCACTGTCCAACAGGGAAATGACGGTACCAAAGCAGGCCAGCAAGGCGTAGAGACACATCATGCTCCAGTTGCTAAGGCCCAGCCCCATTGGAGAGTGAGTGGCTCCAGGGAAATGGGAGGTGGTGTAATTCCTCAGGATGACAGCATTCCGGATCCCACCACTCACTCACCATGGCTGACACTCCGTCCACCTGTGACTGGTAACAGCGACGAAGAGGCGCCCCAGTCGAAAGCCGGGCCTTCCAAGCCAGCAGCTGGTCCAGTGCATCCTCATACGCAATCTCCATTGTCTGAGCCCCCCAACACATCAGCCCTCTAGCAGCCTTGCTGTATGCCCTGAGGCCTCATTGAGGAGGAGCAGTAGGCATGGGAGGGAGTTGGAAGGAAGGAGTGGGGGGGAGGGGGAAGTCTTTCGAAGATGCAATAATGGCTGCTAAGTAATTATGGAGACTTTCAAATTTGGTGCACTGCAGGAAGCAGTCTTTTTTTTTCAATTTTGTGCACTGCAGGATGCAGTTATTCTTTATTTACATTTTGTGCACTGCAGGATGCAGTCTGTTTTGATTTTAATTTTGTGCACTGCAGGATGCAGTTAATTTTTTCCGAATAAACTGTGAGTCATTTTCCTAATAAATGGTCAACCGTTCTATTATGTAGAATTCTGGCGGGGGGGGGGGGAGGGGGGCAGATATTGAGTGTTACATGTTGGTAAAAATTGTTCTTTGATCTTTGACATTGGTGTCTTGTGTCTCATTTGCACAATCATTTATACATTAGGCAGCATGGTGGCATAGAGTGGCGAGACAACACTCAAACCTTCCGTTCCCCGTTCAAGCAAACTGGTCAATGATGAGCTGCCTAGGTGGAGATGTGGCCTCTTGCAGCGGCCACATCTCCACGCTGCCTGCCTTGTGGTCGTGATGGTTGCGGTATGGCTTCCTCGCCAGGCTCCACCTCCTCCTCCTCCTGAGATGGTCCTGCAATCTCCATTGGCAATGCCTGTCCACTCATGATGTCTAAGTTGTGTAGCATGCAGCATCTCTTACTGACCTTGAAAACAAAGGGTTAACTCAAATAAAAATGCCGCTTTAAAGTGTCCACCAGCGCAGCTTTCTGCGCGCAACCGGGGCAGTCACTGACAACTGCGATATAAAATTCTCCAGCCTCCCTTCAACAATGGCGTCAATTGCGGCTGCTGCACCCTGGAACCAGCTGTTTTTTGGTCGGGTCCTGGGGCGGACGCCAAATCAGGCGTAATGCCCCAAAATTGCAGGTAGGGCGCTGGCGTAGCCTTGCACGACAATTATCGTCATCCCGACGGTCAAAATGGAGAGCGGACCGGTAGGTTTTTGCACTGCCGCAAAACCATTGCCAACACTTTCGGCTGGGCGTTAAATCCTGGACGCCCCATTTTACCAGAAACACCTTTCTTCGCCCCAACGGGGTGCAAATTAGCGGAAAATCCGGCCCTTATACGCTACACAGCCCGGGACTCATCATCTCGAATAAAACTGCGCCAAAAGACAGATCGTACGTATCTCCACATCCAGGACATTCGCATGGGCAAGATTGCAGTAGTTACCCATACCTTGCCCAGCGGATGTCCTGAAAACTCTTGCACCTTATAAAAGCAGGTGCATAGCCTACTTTTACAGGCATAAGAGTTTTAAAATACACAAAAACATGATAAAGTAAAATTTTCAAAACACATTTTATTGTTAAAAACCCTGCCCACTAAGGTAAGTTTATTTTAAACCCTAATTAAAAAAAACTTTTAAAAATCGGAAAAATGTATTTTTTTATATGACATAAATAACTTTAATTTAAATTAATGTTAAATATGTGGTGTATTTTTCATTGGTGTTTTGGTGTTGGAAGGATGTTTCTCAATCATAATAATGGGAACTCCAACTTAGAGTTCCCATTATTATGAATGAGAAAATATTGTACCTGGATTGGTTGCCCAGAGCCATGTGACTGCAGCTCCAACTTACGGACGTCCTAGAAACATAGAAACATAGAAATTAGGTGCAGGAGCAGGCCATTTAGCCCTTCGAGCCTGCACCGCCCTTCAATAAGATAATGGCTGATCATTCAACCTCTTTCCTGCTTTCTCTCCATACCCCTTGATCCCTTTGGCCATAGGGCCATATCTAACTCCCTTTTGAATATATCTAACGAACTGGCCTCAACAACTTTCTGCGGTAGAGAATTCCACAGATTAACCACTCTCTGAGTGAAGAAGTTTCTCCTCATCTCAGGAGATGTCTGCTGCAGACACTGGGCCCAGGACTGGCACACAGCGCCGAAAAAAGTTCTATGACCTCAAGAGAGTTGTCAGGGTGAGTACCATTTGCGTCTATGCATGCCTCCATGACTTGTAACATTAATCTCACACACTATGTGAAATTTTTCATGTACCTGGTCCTTTTCAGTGGGCTACCCTTCACAATGCATAACAAAGATGAAAGCTTACTTCGGCACCCAGTAGCTTTTAATGATCTATGCACATAATTTTTATCATTAAAATCGTCCCTCGCAATGCACTCCAACTGCTCCTAACGCTTTCTGAAAGATCACTTACAACACCAATGTTCGATGCCTCTAACCTGCGAATACATACTGACGAAGTACATGTAAACAGATCCAAACAGAGTGAACGGAGGCCACTAGAATATTCACACAACATCACCTATTCTACTGTGGTAGGCATATGTGGCACAACAGCAGAGAGACCCTTTTTGAACTCTTCCTATTTTTCTCTTTGCAGTCAAAGCACACCCACAACAGGAGGAACAGCTGCGGACAGGCGGAGGTTCCCCTTAAACAATGCCCTCATCGGAATCCCAGCTCGGACAGTTGCCGGGGGTAATGCTGAGCCGTCTTCGGGTAGTCAGGGTATGTAAATGGATTGCTTGACTGAATACACTGCATTGTGAGATATTATGGAGTTGCATCGGCCCTCAAATGAACCTGTGCTATGCCACCTTCCTCATGTCACCCTGCCCCCTCCCCTGCTGCTAACCACTTATCTGTTGTTTTCTACTTCCAGATGACCAACCAGAGGCACAGCATCCCTCAAGGGAGGCCTCCACTTCAGGCCATGCCGCAGCCGACGAGGCACCGGAGGACACTGCTCCGGTGGAGCATCTGAGCCCATCAGTTGCCCCATCAGGATTAAGCACTTCTGCCGATGACGCTGACTTCCCGGGCTTTGAGGATGTTGTTATGTATTAATGCTTGGGGGTCACCAGACATCAGAGGGCGCCGCAGTTGGAGGTCATCGGGCTGTACGCATGTGGCATGTGTGCTTGGTCACCTGTATACAAGCTGTGTGCCTTTGTCAAGCTGGCACTCTTGGGCTGGAACAAAGATGGATCAGGTTGCACCTGATCATCCATCGAGGACAACATCTTGACAGGATTCCAGTTCAGCGTGATTTTCTCGAGCCAATTCCTGCCGAACAGCGTTGCACCATTACCTGGGATGATCCATAATGGTAGCTTGTGAACCACATCGTCGTATGACACTTCGATTGCTGCACTGCTGAGCACCGGTACGAGTTCCTTAGTGTAAGTACGCAACCTGGCATTGACTGGAATCAGCTTCGGTTCAGCAGCTTAGTGTCCCACAGCTTGTTGAATGTCCTTTGGAGGAAGATTGCTGTTGATGGCATCAGGCCCACTGATTCAAAACCCGAGGCCATCAAAAATGCACTCAGGCCTCAGAATGTGACGGAGTTGCGTTCGTTCCTTGGGCTACTCAACTACTTTGGTAATTTCTTACCCAGATTGAGCACTTTACGAGAGCCACTGCATGTGTTACTAAGAAAAGGCGATCTTTGGGGTGCATCTCAAGATAGAGCCTTTGAGAAAGCCAAGAATCTGATATGATCAAACAAGTTGCTTGTTCATTATGATCCGTGTAAGCATCTTGTATTGGCCTGTGATGCTTCATCATATGGGGTTGGCTGCGTACTCCAACAAGCAAATGAATCGGGCAAGCTACAACCTGTTGCGTATGCTTCGAGAAGTCTGTCTAAAGCAGAAAGAGCTGACAGTATGGTCAAGAAAGAAGCTTTTGATATGTCCTTACTATACAGTATAAATGCACACGAGGCCCATGCTTGAGAGAAGGTCAGTCTGTGACCTGTCCTTTATTCCTTAGCACTCAAGTGATGAAGGTGGGTGGAGCTTCCCCTTTTATACCTGAAGGTCCAGGTTAGGAGTGTCTCCCACCTAGTGGTCATTGTTTCCACAGTGTACAACTTAGGTCAGATTATACATGGGTTACAATGCTGGTTGAATACATGACATGACATGACATCACCTCCCCCCAAAGTCTTATTGGGATCACAGGTTGAGTCTCTCTAGTGGTTTACACTCTCTTGTAGAGCGCCTGAGTCGGGGCTCCGGTTGTTGGGTGCTGGCCTGAGTGTCTGCTGTTTGCGGTGCCTCAGGCCTATCCGGACTGCCCACAGTGATTGGGCTCTCCTCCCTTTGGTTCCAGTGTGCGGTCACCTATGGTGGAGTGAACTCTACATCGTGTTCTTCCTCTGCTTCTTCTATGGGGTTGCTGAACCTCCTTTTTGTTTGATCCACGTGTTTGTGGCAGATTTGTCCATTGGTAAGTTTAACTACCAGAATCCTATTTCCCTCTTTGGCAATCACAGTGCCTGCGAGCCATTTGGGCCCTGCAGCGTAGTTGAGGACAAAAACAGGATCATTTACATCAATACATCGCGCCCTCGCATTCCTGTCATGGTAGTCATATTGTGGCTGGTGCCTGCTCTCGATAATTTCTTTCATGGTGGGGTGTATAAGGGATAGCCGGGTTTTGAGCGTCCTTTTCATTAGCAGCTCTCGGTAGCGGGTACTGGTCTTGGAGTGACACCCGATGGTGGCCTTGTAATCACCACATATCCTGACCAACCCATCCGCCTTGAGCACCGGCGCAATCGGGCTCGCCCAGTCACTGAATTCGACTGGTGAGATGATGCCTTCCCTCAGCAGGTGGTCCAATTCGCCTTCTATCTTTTCCCGCATCACGTACGGCACTGCTCTGGCCTTGTGATGTACTGGCCTGGCGTCTGGGTTTATGTGAATCACTACCTTGGCCCTCATGAAAATGCCGATGCCGGGTTGAAATAATGAGTCAAATTTGTCCAGGATCTGTGAGCATGATGCTCGCTCCACAGAGGAAATTGCATTGACATCGCCCCATTTCCAATTCACGACAGCAAGCCAACTCCTCCCCAGTAGTGCGGGACCGTCCCCTGGGACAATCCAGAGTGGCAACCTGTTCTCCGAATCTTTGTGGGTTACGACTACCGTGGCGCTGCCTAGCACCGGAATGATCTGCTTTGTGTAAGTTCGTAGCTGTGCGTCAATTGGCGATAATTTTGGCCTCCTGGCCTTGGACGCCCACAACTTTTCGAACTGTTTGATACCCATCAGGGACTGGCTGGCCCCCGTGTCAAGCTCCATCGATACTGGGATGCCATTGAGGAGCACTTTCATCATTATCGGTGGCATCCTGGTGTATGAACTGTATACGTGCTCCACATGAACTCGCTGAACTTCAGCTTCCAGCGATTTCCCCCAGCGTTCACTTCTGCAATTTCTGCAGGTATTTTGCTCATCTCTGCAAACTCCGGCTGAGTGTGTGCCTCCACGCCTCCAACATGAGCTGTTGTTTGAAACAAAAGGTCCCTTGCCAGTCGATCGTCCCTGACTGCCCCTGTGACTGTCCTTGAATGCTCCATTAACAGGTGTTGATGGCCCCATTACTGGCTGCATTGTCCCTTGCAATGGCGTGAATCGCCGTTCAGCTTGCCATTGTCTCTGTCGAACTCCCCCTCTGGGTTCGACTACATGTTGGGGCATGCCCGATTGCCCTTGTCTGCCTGGAGAACTGTGTGCTGCTTTAATAATGTTGAATCTCTGTCCCAACCATTCCTTAACACAGTACCTCTCGTCTGTTCTGCTAGTGGCCATGCTCGTGTGGTTTAAATCCCAGTTTCTCATCGCCATTGATACATCCTTACTATACAGTATAAATGCACACGAGGCCCATGCTTGAGAGAAGGCCAGTCTGTGACCTGTTCTTTATTCCTTAGCACTCAAGTGATGAAGGTGGGTGGAGCTTCCCCTTTTATACCTGAAGGTCCAGGTTAGTGGTCATTGTTCTCACAGTGTACAACTTAGGTCAGATTAGACATGGGTTACAATGCTGGTTGAATACATGACAGCTTTGGCCTGTGTATATGGGGTAAAAAAAATGCACCAGTACCTGTTTGAAATGAGTGGCTTGTGATCCGTTTCTAGATCAAAACGAATCACAAGCCACTCATTTCATTGTTGGCGGAAAACAAAGGTATTAATACCAATGCATCGTCCTGTATTCAAAGGTGGGCACTGACATTGTCGGCCTATGATTGCGTCATCCGTCATAGACCTGGTACGAGAATTGTGCCAATGCACTGAGTCATCTGCCCTTGTCCACAACTGAGATGGAGATGCCTCAACCTGCAAATCTACTGTTAGTAATGGATGTTTTTGAGCGTGAAGGAACCCCTGTCACTGCTCAACAAATTAGGATCTGGACCAGCCATGACCCTATTTTATCAGTTGTGAAACGGTGTACTCAGTGGTGATTGGTCTGCCATACTTATGGAAATGCGTGAGGAGACCAAAACTTAGAATCATCACAAGGATGAGCTGTCCATTCAGTCAGACTGTTTACTGTGGGGTAATCATGTAATCATGCCAAAAAAAGGTAGAGAGAAATTTGTACGTGAACTTCATAGCACTCATCCTGGTATTGTCACGATGAAGTCCATTGCGAGGTCTCATATATGGTGGCCTGGAATTGACTCTGATCTGGAATCATGCGAGCATCAGTGCAATACTTGCATGCAGCTAAGTAAAGTACCAACGGAATCTCTGCTGAGTCTTTTGTCATGACCATCCAAACCATGGTCGAGGATTCACATTGATTTTACGGGCTCGTTCCTAGGAAAGATGTTTTTGTCGTAGTGGATGTATATTCTAAGTGGATAGAGTGTGTTATTATGTCATCCAGCATGTCTACAGCAACCATTGAGAGCCTCCGTATCATGTTTCCTACTCATGGTTTGCCTGACATTGTTGTGAGCGACAACGGATCTTGCTTCACAAGTCTTGAGTTCCAGGAGTTCATGAAACTCAATGGCACCAGACATGAGCGATCAGCTCCATTCAAGCCTGCGTCTAATGGTCAAGCAGAGCGTGCCTGATATGTCCTTACTATACAGTATAAATGCACACGAGTCACATACTTGAGAGAAGGTCACTCTGTGACCAGTTGCCTTTATTATCAAGACCTCAAGTGATGAAGGTGGGTGGAGCTTCCCCTTTTATACCTGAAAGTCCAGGTTAGGAGTGTCTCCCACAAGTTCACCCCCTTGTGATCAATGTTCTCAAGGTGTACAACTTAGGTCAGCTTATACATGGGTTACAATGATAGTTGAATACATGACATCACCTCCCCCCCAAAGTCTTATTGGGATCACAGATTAAGTCTCTCTGGTGGTTTATGCTCCCTTGTAGAGCGCCTGAGTTGGGGCTTCTGTTGTTGGGTGCTGGCCTGAGTGTCTGCTGTTTGCGGTGCCTCAGGCCTGTCCGGACTGCCCACCGTGACTGGGCTCTCCTCCACTTGGTTACGGTGTTCGGTCACCTGTGGTGGAGTGAACTCTACATTGTGTTCTTCCTCTGCTTCTTCTATGGGGTTGCTGAACCTCCTTTTAGTTTGATCCACGTGTTTGCGGCAGATTTGTCCATTGGTAAGTTTAACTACCAAAACCCTATTCCCCTCTTTGTCAATCACAGTGCCTGCAAGCCATTTGGGCCCTGCAGCGTAATTAAGGATAAAAACAGGGTCATTGACATCAATACATCGCGCCCTTGCATTCCTGTCATGGTAGTCACATTATGACTGATGCCTGCTCTCAACAATTTCTTTCTTAGTGGGGTGTATAAGGGATTACCTGGTTTTGAGCATCCTTTTCATTAGCAGCTCTGCGGGTGGAACCCCTGTGAGCGAGTGTGGTCGGGATCTCTTGGCCAACAGGAGGCGTGATAAGCGGCTTTGTAGGGAACCCCCTTGGATTCTGAGCATCCCCTGTTTGATTATCTGCACTGCTCGTTCCACCTGGCTGTTTGAGGCCGGCTTGAACGGTGCCATTCTGACATGGTTGATTCCATTGCCTGCCATGAAGTCCTGGAATTCAGTGCTTGTGAAGCACGGGCCATTGTCGCTGACCAAGACATCCGGTAGACCATGGGCGGCGACCATTGCCCGTAGACTTTCTACCGTGGCAGAGGATGTGCTTGAATTTAAAATGGCACACTCAATCCATTTGGAGTAGGCGTCTCCTGCAACCAAAAACATTTTTCCCATGAAAGGACCTGCGTAGTCCATATGGATGCATGACCATGGCTTGGCGGGCCAGGACCAGGGGCTAAGGGGGGCTTCCCTGAGTGCGTTGCCCAGCTGAGCACACGTGTTGCACCTGCGAACACAAAGTTCCAGGTCTGCATCTATCCCTGGCCACCAAACGTGTGACCTGGCAATTGCCTTCATCATGACAATGCCCGGGTGCTCATCGTGAAATTCTCTGATAAACACCTCTCTGCCCATCTGGGGCATGACTACTCGGTTTCCCCACAGTAGGCAATCGGCCTGAATCGAGAGTTCATCCTTGTGCCTATGAAACGGTTTAAATTCCTCAGGGCATGCCCCGTACGTGGCTGCCCAGTCCCCATTCAGGACACATTTCTTAACTAAAGACAGTAGCGGGTCTTTATTTGTCCAGACTTTAATCTGACGGGCTGTCACATGTGAGCCTTCGCTTTCGAAAGCTTCAACAGCCATGACCATCTCAGCATCATGCTCAGTTGCCCCCTCAGTGGTGGCTAGTGGAAGCCTGCTGAATGCATCGGCGCAGTTTCCAGTGCCCGGTCTGTACCGAATTGTGTGGTCATAGGCGGCTAACGTGAGTGCCCACCTCTATGTGGGCCGATGCATTCGCATTTATGGCCTTGTTGTCAACCAAAAGGGATGTTAGGGGTTTGTGATCTGTCTCCAGCTCAAATTTCCTGCCAAACAGGTACTGGTGCATTTTTTTTTAATGCATATACATATGCTAGTGCTTCCTTTTCTACCATCCCGTAGCCCCTTTCTGCTTGGGACAGACTTCTGAAGGCATAAGCTACCGGCTGTAACTGACCATTGGCATTAACATGCTGCAACACACACCCGACCCCATAGGATGACGCATCGCACGTTAGAACAAGTTTCTTACACGGGTCATATAACGTTAATAATTTGTTGGAGCATAACAAGTTGCGTGCTCTATCAAAAGCCCTTTCCTGGCTGTCCCCCCAGACCCAATCGCGACCTTTGCGTAGGAGCGCGTGTAGCGGCTCTAACAGTGTGCTCAATTTGGGAAGAAAGTTACCAAAATAGTTCAGGAGCCCCAAGAACAAACGCAGCTCCGTCGTGTTACGGGATCTGGGTGCTCTCTGGATCGCTTCCGTTTTGGACGCAGTGGGTCTGATCCCATCTGCTGCTACCCTCCTCCCCAGAAATTCGACCTCTGGAGCTAAGAAGACACACTTCGCCTTTTTCAGTCGCAGCCCTACCCGGTCCAGCCTGCGTAGCACCTCCTCCAGGTTGTGGAGGTGTTCTTCAGTATCACGACCCGTGATGAGGATGTCGTCTTGAAAAACCACCGTCCTTGGAATCGACATGAGGAGGCTTTCCATATTTCGCTGAAAGATCACGGCGGCCGAACGAATCCCGAACGGACATCTGTTATACTCAAACAACCCCTTGTGTGTCGTGACGGTGGTCAGCTTCTTCGACTCACTCGCCAGCTCCTGGATCATGTAAGCTGAGGTCAGGTCCAATTTTGAAAAAGTTTGCTACCGGATAGCGTCACAAAGAGGTCCTCCGCTCTCGGTAGCAGGTACTGGTCTTGGAGTGACACCCGATTGATGCTGGCCTTGTAATCACCACATATCCTGACCGACCCATCCGCCTTGAGCACCGGCACGATCGGGCTCACCCAGTCACTGAATTCGACTGGCGAGATGATGCCTTCCCTCAGCAGGCGGTCCAATTTGCATTCTATCTTTTCCCGCATCACGTATGGCACCGCTCTGGCCTTGTGGTGCACTGGCCTGGTGTCCGGGTTTATGTGGATCACTACCTTGGCCCCCATGAAAATGCCAACACCGGGTTGAAATAATGAGTCAAATTTGTCCAGGACCTGTGAGCATGATACTCGCTCCACAGAAGAAATTGCATTGACATCGCCCCATTTCCAGTTCATGACAGCAAGCCAACTCCTCCCCAGTAGTGCGGGACCGTCCCCCGGGACAATCCAGAGTGGCAACCTGTTCTCCGAATCTTTGTGGGTCATGACTACCGTGGTGCTGCCTAGCACCGGAATGATCTCCTTTGTATATGTCCGTAGCTGTGCATCAATCGGCAATAATTTTGGCCTCCTGGCCTTGGACACCCACAACCTTTAGAACTGTTTGATATTCATCAGGGACTGGCTGGCCCCCGTGTCTAGCTCCATTAATACTGGGATGCCATTGAGGAGTACTTCCACCATTATCGGTGGCGTCCTGGTATATGAACTGTGTATGTGCTCCACATGAACTCGCTGAACTTCAGCTTCCAGCGATTTCCCCCAGTATTCATTTGGCCTCGTAGGGCTTACATCGGGCCCGTCCTCCTCGTACATCAACCTGGCTGCAGGCTTCCTGCACATACGCGCCAAGTGACCGTTGACGTTGCAGTTTCTGCAGGTATATTGCTGATACCTGTAAGCTCTGGCCGGGTGTTTGCCTCCACACCTCCAGCATGAGCTGGAGGCCCCGTTGTTGGAAACAAAAGGTCCATTACCAGTCGATCGTCTCTGACTGTCTCTGTAACTGGCCTTAAGCGCACCATTAACAGGTGTTGATGGCCCCATTACTGGCCGAATTGTCCATTGCGATGGCATGAATCGCTGTTCAGCTAGCCATTGTCTCTGTTGAATTCTCCCTTTGGGTTCGACTACATGCTGGGGCATGTCCGATTGCCTTTGTCTGCCTAGAGAACTGTGTGCCACGTTAACAATGTTGACTCCCTGGTCGTTTGCCGCATTTGAGCCAAGATTTTTGTCACACATCATTCTGGTCTCTTCCTCCCCTGAGATAAATGTCTGCGCTATCAGAGCCACTGCTTCCAAGGTCAAGTCTTTGATCTCAATCAGTTCCTGAAAACCCCAGCATGCCCGATGCCCTCAATAAAAAGTCTCGCAGCATCTCCGTTCTGCATGCATCTGGGAACTTACATAGGCTCGCCAGTCACCGGAGATCTGCCACGAAGTCTGGAATGCTTTTCCATTCTCGCCGCTGGTGCTCAAAAACCGGTGTCTCACCATGTGCATGCTGCTCGCCGGTTTAAGGTGTTCCCGGATCAACTTACTGAGCTCTTCGAACGTCTTGTCCGCCGGCTTCTCTGGCGCTAGAAGGTCCTTCATCAGGGAGTACATTCTGGATCCACAAACCATCAGATGAGCCCTGCGTTTGTCGGCCGAATCCTGTCCCAACCATTCCTTAGTGACAAAACTTTGCTGTAGTCTCTCAATAAAATCGTCCCAATCATCACCAACACAGTACCTCTCTTTTGTGCTGCTAGTGGCCATGCACGCATGGTTTAAATCCCAGTTTCTCGTCGCCAATGATATGTCCTTACTGCACGGTATAAATGCACACGAGGCCCATACTTGAGAGAAGGTCACTCTGTGACCAGTTGCCTTTATTACCAAGACCTCAAGTGATGAAGGTGGGTGGAGCTTCCCCTTTTATACCTGAAAGTCCAGGTTAGGAGTGTCTCCCACAAGTTCACCCCCTTGTGGTCAATGTTCTCAAGGTGTACAACTTAGGTCAGCTTATACATGGGTTACAATGATAGTTGAATACATGACAGTGCCATTCAATGATCAAGCAAAATATTAAACATGTAACTCAGGGTTCACTGCAGAGACGGTTGTCATGTATATTGCTCAGTTGCAGGTCAAGACCTCATACGCTTACTGGGGTTCCTCCTGCTGAACTACTGATGAAAAGAAATCTCAAGACCAGGCTTTTTTTTGTTCATCCTGATTTGAATGATCGTGTTGAAAACAGACGTCAAAGTCAGCAATGGTGTCATGATCGTGTTGCGGTGTCACGTGACATCTCGGTCAACGATCCGGTTTATGCACTGAACTATGGTCAAGGTCCAAAGTGGATCGCCGGCACTGTTACAGCCTAGGAGGGTAACAGAGTGTTTATTATTGTGCTCAAGAAACATAGAGACATAGAAAATAGGTGCAGGAGTAGGCCATTCAGCCCTTCGAGCCTGCACCACCATTCAATAAGATCATGGCTGATCATTCCCCTCAGTACCCCTTTCCTGCTTTCTCTCCATACCCCTTGATCCCTTTAGCCATAAGGGCCATATCCAACTCCCTCTTGAATATATCTAACAAACTGGCATCATCTTTGCGGAAGAGAATTCCACAGGTTAACAACTCTCTGAGTGAAGAAATTTCTCCTCATCTCGGTCCTTAGACTGTGACCCCTGTTTCTGGACTCCCCCAACATCGGGAACATTCTTCCTGCATCTAATCTGTCCAATCCCGTCAGAATTTTATATGTTTCTATGAGATCCCCTCTCATTCTTCTAAACTCCAGTGAATACCGGCCCAGTCGATCCAGTCTCTCCTCATATGTCAGTCCTGCCATCCCGGGCATCAGTCTGGTGAACCTTCGCTGCACTCCCTCAATAGCAAGAACGTCCTTCCTTAGATTAGGAGACCACAACTGAACACTATATTCCAAATGAGGCCTCACCAAGGCCCTGTACAGCTGCAGCAAGACCTCCCTGCTCCTATACTCAAATCCCCTAGCTATGAAGGCCAACATGCCATTTGCCTTCTTCACCGCCTGCTGTACCCCTGCATGCCAACTTTCAATGACTGATGTACCAGGTCTCATTGCACCGCCCCTTTTCCTAATCTGCCGCCATTCAGATAATATTCTGCCTTCATGTTTTTGCCACCAAAGTAGATAACCTCACATTTATCCACATTATACTGCATCTGCCCACTCACCTAACCTGTCCAAGTCACCCTGCAGCCTCTTAGCATCCTCCTCACAGCTCACACCGCCACCCAGCTTAGTGTCATCTGCAAACTTGGAGATATTCCTCTCAATTCTTTCATCTAAATCATTGATGTATATTGTAAATAGCTGAGGTCCCAGCACTGAGCCCTGTGGCACCCCACTAGTCACTGCCTGCCATTTTGAAAAGGACCCGTTTATCCCGACTCTCTGCTTCTTGTCTGCCAACCAGTTCTCTATCCACATCAATACATTACCCCCAATACCACGTGCCGTAATTTTACACACCAATCTCTTGTGTGGGACCTTGTCAAAAGCCTTTTGAAAGTCCAAATACACCACATTCACTGGTTCTCCCTTGTCCACTCGACTAGTTACATTCTCAAAAAATTCTCGAAGATTTGTCAAGCATGATTTCTCTTTCGTAAATCCATGCTGACTTGGACCAATCCTGTCTCTGCTTTCCAATGCGCTGCTATTTCATCTTTAATAATTGATTCCAACATTTTCCCCACTACTGATGTCAGGCTGACCAGTCTATAATTTCTCGTTTTCTCTCTTCTTCCTTTTTTAAAAAGTGAAGTTACATTAGCAACCTTCCAGTCCATAGGAACTGATCCAGAGTCGATCGTGTCATGTTTGAACCTCACATAACTGTAACCTTCATGTAACAACACTGTACACTCTATACACCTGAGAAATGCACACCTTGACCACAGTGGGTGAACTTGTGGGAGACACTCCTCACCTGGTCATCCAGATACATAAAGGGAGGTCCCACGCAGGGTCATCACTTCTTGGTCCTGTGAATAAAGGTACAGGTCACAGAGTGACCTTTTCTCCAGTATGTGCCTCATGTTGATTTGCTGTAGGACATAACATTTGGCGATGAGAAACGGGAATCAACGACTCAAGAGAGTGGCCACTGGTAGCATGGAGGTACAGTACTGTGTTGGTGAGGACTGGGACGATTTCATTGAGAGGCTCCAGCAGAGCTTTGTCACGAAGGACTGGCTGAGAGCAGCAGTGGCTGACAAGTGAAGTTCGCATCTACTGACCAGCTGTGGACCTAAGACGTACGCGTTGATGAAAGACCTGCTCGCACCCGAGAAGCTGGCAGACAAGACCTTCGAGGAGCGCAGCAAACTGATCGGTGAGCACCTCAAAGCGGCGAGTAATATACAACACATGGCCCGACACTGATTCTATACGCACCGACGTCGGGAAGGGCAGAGCATACCGGACTTCGTTGCGGACCTTCAGCGCTTGGCCAGCCTATAAGTTCACAGATGCTGTAGTGGGGAGATGTTACGAGATTTCTTCATTGAGGGCATTGGTCATGCTAAGATTTTTAGGAAGCTAATTGAGACCAAGGACTTGACCTTGGAAGCAGCGGCATTGATGGCTCAAATCTTCATGGCGGGGAGGAGGAAACCAAGATCATATACGCGTGCAATTCTGCTCCCAACATGGCGATGGAGCAGGGAGTTAACATTGTAAATGCAACTCAGAACCCCGCAGGCAGGCAAGGGCAATTCGACACCACCCAGACAGTAACAGACTATAGGGTGGGACCGCAACAGAGACAATGGCAGGTTGAACGGACATTTACACCATCACAAGGGACAATGCGTCCCGGGATGGGACCATTGACACCCACAAACAGAGTGCTCAAGAGTAATCAAAGAGACAATCAGAGAGGAATGCTTGGTAACACCTCTTTTGTTCACAACAATCTTAGCTCATGCTGGAGGTGCGGGGGCAAACATGCTGCGAAGACCTGCCAGTTTCAACAATTCATCTGCAGAAATTGTAACTTGAGTGGACATTTAGCCAGGATGTGCAGGAAGCCCGCAGCGAGGCTGGTTTACGAAGTGGATGAACCACAAGACGGGTCTGCAAGACAGGGGTATGCCTGGGACACAGCAATGGACACTGAAGTTCAGCAGGTCCAGGTGGCAAACATCCACAGCTCATACACAAAAACGCCACCTATGATGATGAGAGTACTGTTAAATGGCATCCTGGTATGCATGGAGCTGGACACAGGAGCCAGCCAGTCACTTATGAGTGTCCAACAATTCGAGAAACTGTGGCCACTCAGAGCTAGCAGACCCAAACTAGAATGCATTGACACGCAATTACTGACATACACCAAAGAGATCATCCGAGTGCCAGGTAGTGCAATGTTGGCGGTCACACATAATGGATCTCAGAACCGGCTGCCACTCTGGATCATCCCGGGAAATGGTCCTGCGCTTTTGGGGAGGAGCTGGCTAGCTGAGATGAACTGGAAATGGGGGGATGTGCATGCCATTTCATCTGTGGAGCGAAGTTCATGCTCACAGGTCCTACTAAAGTTCGAGTCATTATTTCAACCTGGCGTTGGGACTTTCAAAGGCACCAAAGTAAGGATACGCATCACCCTGGACGCCACACCAGTGCACCACAAAGCCAGAGCTGTGCCGTATGTGATGCGGGAGAACATTGAGAGTGAGTTGGACAGGTTGCTAAGAGAGGGCATAATTTCGCCCATTGAATTCAGCGACTGGGCAAGCCCCATCGTCCCTGTTCTAAAAATGGATGGCTCGGTCAGGATCTGTGGCGACTACAAGGCCACCATCAACCGAGTGTCCCTTCAGGACCAATACCCGCTTCCGAGAGCGGAGGATCTTTTTGCCACGCTGGCAGGCGGCAAGCTGTTCACTAAGTTGGACCTCACTTCAGCCTACATGACCCAGGAACTGGACGAAGAATCCAAGCTACTGACCACCATCACCACGCACAAGGGGCTGTTTGTCTACAACAGGTGTCCATTTGGCATTCATTCAGCAGCTGCTATCTTTCAGAGGAACATGGAAAGCCTGCTAAAATCCATCCCCGGAACAATCGTATTTCAGGACGACATTCTTATCATGGGTCGAGACACCTAGGAACACCTCCACAACCTGGAGGAGGTGCTACGCCGACTGGACCGGGTAGGCCTGTGACTAAAGAAGTCCAAGTGTGTTTTGGACCCAGAGATCGAGTTTTTGGGCAGGAGGGTTGCCGGCCCACCAAATCCAAAACAGAGGCGATCCGTCGCGCGCCCAGGCCCGGCAACACATCAGAGATGCGTTCATTTCTGGGACTATTGAATTATTTCGGGAACTTTCTTCCGAACTTAAGTACATTGCTAGAGCCGCTACACGTGCTCCTGCATAAGGGTTGCGATTGGTTTTGGGGGGACTGTCAGGAACGGGCTTTCAATCGGGCGCAGAACCTGCTTTGTTCTAATAAGTTATCGACCCTGTATGACCCTTGTAAGAAATTGGTTTTGACATGCGATTGTAGGGGAGGACGAAAACCCCCTCATTTTACCCAGAAAGAAAAGGGCTGTGGGATCAGTCTGTGCTGTGAATTGAAACTGATACAGTTTGACCGTGGCAGAGCAGTGATTGGATGGGGGAGGGCACTGGAGGGCCAATGGTGAGACAGAGTCAGCCCGAAACATGGGGTTTTCAAGCCAATGGGAGAGCACTTGCTCAAACTGTGGGACTGACTCACAGCCATTATCGGACTATTGTCTTCCCCATGTTTACACTATGGAAGGAAATTATGCAGATCTTCAGAAAACTAGGGAACCCAAAACAAACCAAGGACCTACACAATGGCTACAGGAGGCCAACCCAATTAAACACCTATTCAAACCTTGAGTAGGTTAGAAAAACTGAATTGAAGGAAAATTATGCAGACCTTTAGAAACCAGGGAACCCAAAACAACCCAAGGGCCTACACAATGGCTACAGGAGGCCAAAGCAATCAACACCCATTCAAACCATGAGTAGGTTAACATCATTGGAAAAACCCGCAATAATCTAAAACTGCTGCATTTTTCAAAATCACAAAGCCCACCAATGGGAAGAATCGATTTCAGCAGGAGAGGCGGACTGTATAATATGGCTATAAAAAGGGCTTTCTGATGTAGTGTGGGTGGTTACCTGCCCTCGTCATCCAACAACCAGCAAGACTCTCGACACTGAAGGAAAACCAGTGTCCGAAGACACCGAAGATAGAAGAAACAAACCACTAGACTGCAGAAGGCACAGTAGTGAGTATAACCTCTGGTCCCCGGAACTCCCAACTCAGTTAGGCCAGGAAAGGTGGGAGGTTGAGCATTGTACTGCTAAACTTGTGTAAAGATTTTCGTTGTGTCCGTTTAGTGGGATTTAGGGGGATTGTTTTGTTGGTGTATTGCTGTTTGTTGAGATACACCTTGTCAAATAAATTAGAAGCCTAAGTTCCTCTTGGAATCACTTTGTCTCAGTTCTATTGTATTACATCTCCTGATCATGAGTCTTATGTCAGAACATTGTAAGGGAAGCTAGGAGCGCCTCGAAAACGCTCAACTGTGTGTCACAGGCTAGGGAAGAAGGGGTTAGGAGTGTTTGACACTCACAGGTGCCTCACAGGCTGTGGGGACGCACGAGTCTCAAAACCCCCTTCATAAGCTGTGGACACAGTCTCTCCAGGGATGCTCTTGCAGCACTCAGGGTACCTCACAGGCCAGGCATAAGCTGTGAGGACAGAAGCCCAGAGAGAGACACCCAAGGCACAACAACACTCCCTGAGAAAACCCCTTACACGATGCATCATCCTATGGGGTTGGGTGTATGTTGCAGCAGAGTAATGATGAGGGCCAACTCCAACCTGTGGCTTATGCCTCCAGGTCGCTCTTCCAAGCAGAAAGGGGGTATGGGATGGTTGAAAAGGAAGCACTCGCATATGTCTACGGGGTGAAAAAGATGCACCAGTACCTTTTTGGCAGAAGGTTCGAGTTAGAAACAGACCACAAACCGTTAACATCCCTGTTGTCTGACAGCAAAGCTGTCAATGCCATTGCGTCAGCTCGCATACAGCAATAGGCCCTCACACTGGCTGCGTATGACTACACCATACGGCGGCCAGGCACCGAAAATTGCACTGACATGCTCAGCAGGCTTCCACTGGCCACCACTGAGGGGGCAGCGGAGCAAAGCACGGAGATGGTCATGGCTGTCGATACCTTTGACAGCGCAGGCTCCCCCATCACAGCCCACCAGATCAAAACCTGGACAAACAAACAGAGATCGCCTCCTATCTCTGATTAAGAAATGTGTCCTGACTGGGGATTGGGCGCCCATACACGGAGCATGCCCTGAAGAGGTTAGACCGTTTCACAGACGGATGGATGAACTCTCCATCCAAGCCGACTGCCTACTATGGAGCAGTTGGGTAGTCATGCCCCAGAGGGGTAGGGAAGCATTCATCAGGGAACTCCACAGCGAGCACCCAGGCATCGTGCTTATGAAGGCCACTGCCCGGTCACATGTATGGTGGCCGGGAATTGATGCAGACCTGGAACACTATGTTCGCAGGTGCACGACGTGTGCTCAGCTGGGCAATGCCCCCAGGGAGGTCCCACTCAGCCCATGGCCCTGGCCCACCAAGCCATGGTCACGTATTCACGTAGACTATGCAGGCCGGTTCATGGGAAAAATGTTCCTCATTGTTGTTGATGCGAACTCAAAATGGATCGAGTGCATCATATTGAATTCGTGCACGACATCCACCATAGTGGAGAGTCTGCGTGCGGTCTTTGCGACCCACGGCTTGCCGGACATCCTAGTTAGCGATAATGGCCTGTGTTTCACGAGCTCTGAATTCCAGGAGTTCATGTCGGGTAATGGCATCAAACATGTCAGGACAGCGCCGTTCAAGCCGGCTTCCAATGGCCAGGCGGAACGTGCGGTCCAAATCATAAAGCAAGGCATGCTCCGGATTCAAGGACCCTCCCTTCAATACCGTCTATCAAGCCTCCTGCTGGCCTACAGGTCCCGTCCGCACTCGCTCACGGGAGTCTCGCCAGCGGAACTACTCATGAAACGTACACTAAAAACTCGTCTGTCCCTCATTCATCCAGTTTTGTCAGACATTGTTGAGGGCAAGCGCCAGTCCCAAAATGAGTGCCACGACCGTAACTCAAAGGGGAGATGGATAGAAATCGATGACCCCGTATTTGTTCTTAATAAAGCTGTGGGGCCTAAGTGGCTCGAGGGTACTGTAATTGGTAAAGAGGGGAATAGGGTCATAGTGGTCAGACTCAACAAAGGGCAGATATGCCGCAAGCATCTGGACCAAGTAAAAAAAAGGTTCAGCATGGACACTGAGGAACATGAGGAAAATCATGAGATGCTGCCCACACCACTGCCAGTGAACGAGCAACAAGAACCATCAGCAGCATGCACAGTCCCTATGGTCAGCCCGGATGAGCTGGAATCACCACAGGGGACAAAGACGCATGCCAAGGCTCAACAACCAGAGCCCCAACTGCGGTGCTCCACGAGAGAGCGTCGACCGCCTGAAAGACTCAATCTTTGACCCAAAGACATAGGGGGGAGGTGATATCATGTTTGTAACCTCACATAACTGTAACCTTCATGTAACAACACTGTACACTGTATACACCTGAGAAATGCACACCTTGACCACAGGGGGTGAACTTGTGGGAGATATTCCTCACCTGGTCATCCAGATATATAAAGGGAGGTCCCACGCAGGGTCATCACTTCTTGGTCCTGTGAATAAAGGTACAGGTCACAGAGTGACCTCGTCTCTAGTATGTGCCTTGTGTTGATGTGCTGTAGTGTGTAAGGACATAACAGATAGACTGTTGGAAAATGATCACCAATGCATCCACTATTTCTAGGGCCACTTCCTTAAGTACTCTGGGATGCAGACTATCAGGCCCTGGAATTTATTGGCCTTCAATCCCATCAATTTCCCTAACATAATTTCCTGGCTAATAAGGATTTCCTTCAGATCCTCCTTCTCGCTAGACCCTCGGTACCCTAGTATTTCCGGAACATTATTTGTGTCTTCCTTAGTGAAGACAGAACCAAAGAATGGGCAAACATGCAGGAAACACCTTGACCAGGTTAAACTGTGGCACATGGATGAACTGGAACTGAGTGAGGGAGATGCAGTCAGTGACCAACCAACTCATCAGAGGACTCTGCTGACATTACTCACTCTGAACCTTCAGTCTCTGATGTGGTCATGACCACTCCCATCAGATCGGCCAATCAACCCTCAGTCTCAACGGACTCAGAACGCTCGCCTAGAGCCAAAGTTGAACTGAGACGATCAACTCATGAGAGGAAAGCCCCAGACTGTCTTAATTTGTAAAAAAACTGTTAAGATTTTAAAAGGGGGATGTTGTTATGTATTAATGCTTGGGGGTCACCAGACACCAGAGGGCGCCATGGTCAGCAATCATCGGGCTGTACACATGTGGCATGTGTGCTTCGTCACCTGAATATAAGCTGTGTGTCTTTGTCAAGCTGGCACTCTTGGGCTGGAATAAAGATGGATCCGGTTGCACCTGAGTGAGTTTCCAGAAACCAGACTCTTGAATCATTACAGATTGAGAGGTTCCTGGCCTCAGTGGAGTACCGCAACGCAGTGCCAAGTTGGAATCCCGCAGGCCAGCTCTCCAGAGGGCGAGTCGCAAAGTCAGTCTGCTCAAAGGCAGGCAGACTTTGAAGTGGACTGGTGGAAATGTCCAGGGAAACCACAGTGATGCACCGTGACCTTATTAATGCATTGGAATGGATCCCAGAGAGCACTGATAAGCTCACTGCGACTGTTGTGGAGGTAACATCGCAAATTGTCTTTGGGAATTGGGAGTTCAGCAAGGCCATCATTGCCCACACACAGAGACTGGTGGCCTCCAGCAGGAACAGTGGAGTTCCAGCGAGTGTTGCGCGTGCCATTGATCACGCCGCAGACTCGGGCGCATCACCGGCACAAGCTTTGCTTCAGCTTGGACAGGTGATGCAATCCATGTCTGCTTCCATACTCTCCATTCCCCACTGTCCCATGGGGAAGTAACGATGCTGAAGCAGGCCAGCCAGCAAGTTGTGTTCCAGTTGCTAAGGCAGAGTGAGTGGCTCCAGGGAAATGGGAGGTAGTCTCTTTCCTCAGGATGACAGCATTCTGGATCCTACCACTCACTCGCCAACCATGCACCATACACGGTGGACACCCCTGCCACCTGTGACTGGTAACGCCTAGGAATAGGAGCACCAATTGAAAGCCGGGTCTTCCAGTCCATCTTTAGATGCCATCTCCATTGTCTGACCCCCAAAACAACAGCCCTGTAGCAGCCTTGCTGTCCGCCCTGAGGCTTCATTGAGGAAGAGCAGCAGACAGGGTGGGGGAGAAGTCTGTCCAAAACCACGAAGGGCTGGCAGCCATTCATTGTCCCTTTCGATGTTGCTCACTGCAGGAAGCATTTTTTTTCTCGTTACATGTTGTGCACTGCAGGAAACAGGTTTTTTCTTACTTTAGATGTGCGATTGCAGGGATCAGTTCTGTGTCCATGAGTGTTTAACCATTGTATAATTTAGGGTTTTGTGGGGGTGTGAGGGGGAAAATTTTAACTGTTCAATGTTGGTAAAAATTGTTGTTTGACCTTTGACATTGCTGTCTTGTTTGTCATTTGCGGAATCAGTTGTGGAATCACCAGCATAGAATAGCGAGGCAACGCTCAAACCTCCCCTACCCCGTTCAAGCAAACCGGTCAATGATGAGCTGCCGACATAAGGATCTTGCAGCAGCCACATCTCCATGCTGCCTCTTCTGCCTTGGCAGACTCCTCTTCCTCTTCCTCCTCTTCCTGAGGTAGTCCTGCAATCCTCGTTGTCAATGCCTGTCCTCTCATGGTGGCTTAATTGTGTAGCATGCAGCACACGACAATGAACTCTGAGACCAGCTGAGGGGAATATTGAAAGCTGCCTCAAGAGCGATCCAGGCATCAGAAGCACTGCTTCAGCACGCCAATTGTCTGTTCAATGATGGCTGTCATTATAGTGCTGCTCAGCTTCTGTGGCAGGTTTCCAGAAGCGGGGGTCATGAGCCAGGTGGCCAGGCTGTATCCTTTGGTCCCGATCAGCCAGCTCTGACCTTGTCTTTGTCGCTGAAACATTCATGAGACACTGCTCTCACGCAAGATGAAAGCATCATCCCTGGATAGCGGGCATTGACTGTGAGAATGTGCTGAGTGTGGTCGCAGACCAGCTAAACGTTTGGGAAGTGGTATCCCTTTCTGACTTCGGTGTTGGTGCTCGCAGGGCGATGTGTTTACGGTCAATGGCACCCTGAACCTTGGGGAAGCCTATAAATCGTCCAAACCCTATAGTCCTCTCTTTCTTGCTGTCCCTGTTCATTAGGAACTTTATGAAGTCCATTCTGCATGCGTACAATGCCCTTGTCACCTGGCGAATGCAGCAATGTGCAGCGTGCTGCGAGATGCTGCATATGTCCCCTGCTGCTGCCTGCAAGGAGCCAGAGGCATAGAAGGCCATCGCCACTGTAACCTTCACCTCGACGGGATGCGCAGTCCTTTTGGTGTTGGTAGGCTGTAGGTCTGCCTGTAGGAGCTGGCATGTCTCTGTCAGCACTTATTTTCTGAAGCGCAGCGTTCGAACGCACTGCGCATCAGAAATATGGAGGTATGTGCGATGTTCCCTGTAAATCGGTGGGGGGTAAGACCTCCTCCCCAAATGTCTGAGACCTCTTCGATTCCATTTCCCACAATGGACAGGGCCCTTCTTACAGCTTGAAGCCACCTGCCAATAGTAACTAACATGATTTGCTGGCGAACTAGCATTGCCCCCATTCTGACGAAGGGCCAGCGGCCTGAAATATTAACTCTTTTTCTCTTTCCATAGATACTGCTTGACCCGCTGAGATTTACAGCATTTTCTGTTTTTATTTCAGATTCCAGCATCTCCAGTATTTTGCTTTTGCCCCCACTGAACTCTCTTAGTGACCTTGAAAACAAAGGGTTATGTCACGTAAAAGTGCCGCTTTAAACTGTAGACTCATGCAGCATTCTGCGCGCAACCATGGCAGTCGCCGAAAACAGCGATATAAGATCCTCCAGCTTCCCTTTAAATATGCCGCCAATTGCACCTGCTGCATCCTGGGACCGCCTATTTTTTTCGGTCGGGTCCTGGGGTGGCCGCTAAATCAGGCGTTAGGGGCAAAAGTTTCACCCAGGGCGCTAGCGCAGTCTTGCACGACGATTGATGATCAAAATGGAGGATGGGGCGGTAAGTTTTTGCGCCGCCCCAAAACCATTGATGAAACTTCCGGCCGGGCTATAATTCTGGATGCTCCATTTGATGCCCAGAATCACCATTTACCGCACTGTGGCCTGAAACGAGGCGCATATTAGTGGAAAATCAAACCCAAAGAATCTTGCCTGCTTTTATTCTGTTTTAATCCTACTATATACTTTCACCTTTTTTTAAGGTTTCCATTTCTGTGACATGAAGTCTATTGCCAAGCAAAAGCATAGGCAAGCCAGTCATCATAATCATCATCATCATAGGCAGTCCCTCGAATCGAGGATGACTTGCTTACACGTCAAAAAGTTCACAGGTGTTTCAATGAAGAACCTAAAATTCCAGATCCCGAACTAAATCTTGAAGGGTGGAAGATGCCTGTGCATGGATTTTTTTAACGTGTTGTGACCGTTGCACACCAGCCACCACACAGGCTTGACAGAGCTAGGTCTTGGTCCAGCAGCAAGGGTTAATTAACCAAGACGACTGGAGACCAGCTCTGCTGCACGGACCGAGTGAGCACACATATCACAGTGTTGACAGGCCGTGCTGTCCCGGGGCCCTTGCCTCTTCTGGGTCCCAAACTCACGCCTCTCCTGGGCCCCGATCACATCCCTCTACAATCTCTCGCTGCTCCTTCGCCCTGACCTCGCCGCTCCTGCTGTATCTGCCCATGCTCCAATCATGGACCCGGATCTTGGTGACGTCCCTTTTCACTGCTGTTGCTCTGCTGCTCCAGCACACGCTGCTCCCTGGAGTGGTACGCCGCCACACTGCTCCTTCCACTCCCCGGCTTACTCCAATGGTGCTCGCAGGCCAGGGGCCACTCAGCCTGCTGGGCTAGACTGCCACACTGCTCCTTCCACTCCCCGGCCTGCTAAAGTCAGTATCTGTCAGATGACTCCCAGTAGAACCATCTAACTGCTAGGTATGTAAAAGCAGCCCAGGATGTTTCACCTCTGACCTTTGTTTTTCTTCCCCTCTGTGCGAATTGCCTCACCTGCACTCAATATTTCTTTCTGATGCCCAGGCTGATATTGAGAATGGTGTGCTTAGAACTGCAAATAAGAAGTCATGCCCTATAGTTCTATAAAGTAGCACATTGATACATCCACGTGCTGTGCTTTTATAGGAACATAGGAACAGTTGTAGGCCATTTAGCCCCTCAAGCCTGTTCTGCCATTCAATGAGATTATGGGTGATCTGTGACCAAACTTCATATACCCACCTTTGCCCCATATCCCTTAATACCTAAAAATCTATCAATCTCAGATTTAAAGTTAACAATTGACCTAGCATCAATTGCTGTTTGCGTAAGTGAGTTCCAATCTTCTACTACCCTTTGCATGCAGAAGTGTTTCTCAACTTCATTCTTGAAAGGCCTGGCTCTAATTTTTAAACTATCCCGCCTAGTCCTAGATTCCCCAACAACGGAAATAGTTTCTCTCCATGTACCTTATCAGTTCCCCATAATATCTTGAAAATTTCGATCAAATCATCCCTTCACCTTCTAAATTCCAGGGAATACGACCCTAGTTTATGTACTCTCTCCTTGTAATTTAATCCTTGGAGTCCAGCTATCATTTTGGTAAATCTATGCTGCACTCCCTCTGTTACATTTAAAATAACTCCACAGGACTGTACATCTTAAGCTCAAACTGTTGTGACCTTGATCTCTTTATTGTAACTCCAGAGTGAGGAGGCAACATGGTAGACTGCCTTTTATACCTGCTTGCCCAGGGTGTGCAGGTGACCCTTGGGTCTCCCACAGGTACGCCCCCTGGTAGCAAGTCTTACACATTGGTAATGTTTATATACATAACATCATTCCCCCCCCAAAGTCTTATGTACAAGTTATTTACAAGTTGAGGCAATCCGGGACTCTGCGTTCCCGGGTTGATCGCCTGCGTTGAAGTCCTGGCATGGGTGAGTCAGTTGGATCATTACTGCGCTGCGCTGTGGCTGGTCTGATCGGACTGTCGGGCATGGTGGGTTCATCCTCGTGGTTGACCGTGAGGGCGATTGCTGGTTGGGTGTGTGTAGGTGGATCAATGATGGTAATGTCCTCTTCAAACTATTCTTGGTTGTCAGTGAACCGCAGTTTGGTCTGATCCAAGTACTTTCTGCACGTTTGTCCGTTCAAAAGTTTGACAACAAACACTCTATTTTCCTTCTTGGCTAACAGTGCCAGCAACCCATTTGGGACCATGATCATAATTAAGAAAAAACACAGGGTCAGTAACTTCAATGTCTTGTGATACAACCGCGCGATTGTGGTACATGTTATGCCAGTGACATCCGAGTAGAATAAGGAGAGCCTGGTTTTGAGTGCTCTCTTCATTAGCAATTTTGCAGGGTGAACACCAGTAAGCGAGTGGGGTCGCGTACGGTAGCTGAGCGGAATCCGAGATAACCGGGTCTGCAGGGAACTGTCCGTGCTTGATAGTTTGGACTGCCCGTTCCGCTTGACCATTGGATGCGGGCTTAAACGGCGAAGACCTGACATGCTTGATGCCATTGCGGGTCACGAACTCGTTGAATTCCGAGCTGGTGAAGCATGGTCCAGTCACTAACAAGGAAGTCGGGCAAACCATGGGTGGCGAACATGGCCCGGAGGCTTTCAATAATGGTAGTGGACGTACATGATGACATTATTATACATTCAATCCATTTAGAGTAAGCATCCACCTAAAAAGGGGCCAGCAAAATCTATGTGGAACGTTGACCATGACTCAGTGTGGCCTCCCTTGGTGCATTGCTCAACTGTGAGCAAGTATTGCATTGGTGTACGCATGACTCCAATTCTGAGTCAATGCCGGGCCACCAAACGTGCGACCTGGTGATAGCCTAAATCATGACTATGCCTGGGTGGGTACTGTGAAGGTCACGTATAAACGTTTCCCTGCCTTTTTTTGGCAAAATTGCACGATTCCCTCATAGGAGGCAGTCCGAATGGATGGACATTTCATCCTTGCGTCGGTGGAACGGCTTAATTTCGTCTTGCATTTCTCCTGGGACAGCCGACTATTGAGGACGCAGCTTTTTACTAGTGATAGTACCGGGTCCTGGCTAGTCCAGGTCCTGATCTGGCGAGCCGTGATGGGTGACCCCTTGCTCTCAAAAGCATCTATTACAAGGAGCAAGTCTGTGGGTTGCACCATTTCCACCCCGGTGCTGGGTAATGGTAGCCAACTGAGGGCATCCGCACAGTTCTCAGTGCCTGGTCTGTGGCGGATTACATAATCATACGCGGATAATGTTAGTGCCCATCTTTGGATGTGGGACAAAGCATAGGTGTTAATACTTTTGCTTTCTAAGAACAACGAAACAAGCGGCTTGTGGTCGGTTTCGAGCTCGAACCAGAGCCCAAATAGGTTTTGGTGCATTTTCTTAACCCCATATACGCATGCTAATGTTTCTTTCTCAACCATACTGTAGGCTCTTTCAGCCTTAGATAAGTTTCTGGATGCATATGCAACTGGTTGCAGTTTGCCTGACCGATTGGCTTGCTGTAATACACAACCAACCACGTACGAAGATGCATCACAAGCTAGTACTAAACGTTTACATGGGTCATACAATACAAGTAACTTGTTAGAACATAGCAGATTTCTGGCCTTGTTAAAAACTGTCTCTTGAGATTTACCCCAAACCCAGTCGTCATCATTGTGTAGCAATAAATGCAATGGCTCCAGCAAAGTGCTCAACCCCGGTAGAAAGTTACCAAAATTGTTGAGGAGTCCCAGGAACTAACGCAGCTCCGTCACATTTTGTGGTCTGGATGCATTCTTGATGGCCCCTGTCTTGGAGTCCGAGGGTCTGATGCCGTCCGCCGCAATCTTTCTTCCCAGAAATTTGACCTCTGGCATCAGGAAAACACACTTGGAGCATTTCAGCCTGAGTCCCACTCTGTTCAGTCGCTTGAGAACCTCGTCCAGGTTGTGCAAGTGTACGGTGGTGTTGTGGCCAGTGATCAAGATGTCATCTTGAAACACCACGGCGCGCGGAACTGATTTCAGCAGACTCTCCATGTTCCTCTGGAAGATGGCCCCTGCTGAGCAAATCCCAAAGGGGTATCTGTGGTATATGAACAGTCCTCTGTGCGTGTTGATGCACATCAATTTTTTTGAAGGTTCAACCAGCTCCTGTGTCATGTAAGCAGAGATTGGATCCAGCTTGGTGAACAACTTCCCCCCTGCTAGTGTTGCAAACAGGTCATCTGCTTTGGGTAGTGGGTACTGGTCCTGTAACAAGACACGGTTGATCGTTACCAGATTCTGACCGTCCCGTCGCTCTTCAACACCGGAACAATTGGACTGGCCCACTCGTTGAACTTGACTGGCGATATGATTCCCTCTCATTGAAGTCTGTCCAGCTTGATCTCGACTTTTTCTTGCATCATGTATGGAACCGCTCAGGTCTTGTGATGAATGGGTCGTGCATCAGGGACTAGATGGATCTGCACTTTGGCGCCTGTGAAGTTGCCAATGCCTGGATCGAATAATGACGGGAATTTGTTTAGCACTTGGGCGCACGAGGCACCATCTTCTGAAGACAGTGCTTTGATGTCGTCCCAGTTCCATCAGATCTTTCCTAGCCAGCTTCTGCCGAACAGCATTGGGCCATCGCCTGGTACAATCCATAGTGGTAAATCATGCACAGCTCCATCGTACGATACCTTCACTGCCGCACTGCCAATGACTGGTATGAGCTCTTTGATGTAAGTACGCAGCTTGGTGTGGATTGGGCTTGGTTTTGGCCTTTGTACCTTGTTGTCCCACAGTTTCTCAAAAGCTTTCTGGCTCATAATTGACTGACTCGCCCCCGTGTCCAATTCCATGGAAATTGGAATGCCGTTTAATTTGACTTTTAACATTATCGGAGGGCTTTTGGTGGTGAAGGTGTGTACCCCATACACTTCCTCTTCAGCCTCGGGTTGAGTTGCCTCTCTTACTCATTCAGCGTGATACGCGCCGGATCGGTCATCTTCTGCCGATTCTGCCATGTGGTGAGTCGCAGCATGTCTGCACGTTCGCTGGAGGTGCTCCATTGTTCCACAGCCCTTGCACACGTAGTGCTTGAATCGACATTGATGGGCTTGATCATTACCCCCCAGCACCAACATGGTACTAATGGATTCGCATTCACGCACCACAGCGGGCTCTGAGTCATCCTAGGTCTGGCCTTTGCGGGCGTGTAGGCCCTGCCATGTACAGTTCTGACTGTTGAAGGCGTTATTTTATGCACAGTACTTGCCGGTGAGTTCCGGTGCTGCAATGATATCTGTTTAATGTTATCGTTCATGGACATAAAAGCCTAGGTTATCGTGATGGCCTTGCTCAGATCTAGGGATTCGGCAGACAACAGTTTGCGAAGAATGACCTCGTGGCCGATTCTAAGCACGAAAAAGTCCCGCAACACTTCCCCAAAAATCCAGCAAATACGCACGGTCCCGCAAGGAGTCTTACGTCGGCGACATAGCTCGCTACATCCTGGCCCTTGGAGCAGTGGTACGTGTAAAAGCGATACTTGGCCATCAAGATGCTCTCCTTTGGCTTGAGGTGTTCCCGAACCAGCGTGCACAGCTCTTCATATGTCTTCTCCGTTGGTTTCATCAGTGCTAGCAGATTTTTGATGAGGCCATATATCATGGTGCCGCAAACGGTGAGGAGAATCGCCCTGCGCTTGATCGCGGTTTCTTCCTTTTCCAGCTTATTGGCCATGAATTAGTGGTCAAGACGCTCAATGAAGGCTTCCCAATCATCACCCTCAACAAATCTCTCAAGAATACCAATGGCAGCCATAACTGCATGAAAGTTCGTGATCTGTTACTCGTCGCCAATTGTTATGTTTAGAATAAATCGACAAGACTGTACATCTTAAGCTCAAACTGTTGTGACCTTGGTCTCTTTATTGTAACTCCAGAGTGAGGAGGCAGCATGGTAGACTGCCTTTTATACCTGCTTGCCCAGGGTATGCAGTTGACCCTTGGGTTTACCACAGGTGCGCCCCCTGTTGATAAGTCTTACACATTGGTAATGTTTACATACACCCTCCAAGGCCAATATACCCTTCCTAAGGTGTTGAGCCCAGAACTGCTCACATTACTCCAGGTGTGGTCTGACACGGGCTTTGTATAGATGTAGCATAATTTCCACCCCTTGTATTCTAGTCTTCTAGATATAAAAGTCAGCAGTCCATTATTCTTTTTAATTATTTTCTATACCTGTCCATGGCATTTTAATGATCTATGTACATGGACTCACAAGTCTCTTTGGACCTCCACTGTTTCTAGCTATTCACCATTTAGAAAGTACTCTGTTCTATCCTTTTTAGGTCCAAAATGGATGACCTCATACATTGAAATCCATTTGCTACAGATTTGCCCATTCGCTTAACCTATTAATATCTCTTTGTAATTTTATGCTTTCATCTACACTGCTTACAATGCCGGTTATCTTTGTGTCATCAGCAAATTTGGATATGTGGCTTTCTATCCCATCATCTAAGTCATTAATAATTACGGTTGAGACCCCAACACAGATTCTTACGGGACACCACTAGTCACATCCTGTCAATTAGAGTACTTGCCCATTATCCCTACTCTCTGTCTCCTGCCGCTCAGCCAATTTCCTAATCAGGTCAATAATTTGCCTTCAATTCCATGAGATTCAACTTTAACCAACAAGTTATATATGCCTTCTGGCAATCCATATAAACAATATCCATAGACATTCCCCTGTCCACTACTTTAATCGCCTCTTCAAAAAATTAATCAGTCTTGTCAGGCATGACTTACTCTTTACAAATCCATGCTGACTCTCTCTGATGAGCTGAAACTTTTCTAGGCGTTCAGTCACTCTATCCTTAATTATAGATTCGAGTAAGTTCCTGACAACAGTTGTTAGGCTAACTGGTCTATAATTCCCTGATTTCCCTCTCTCACCTTTCTTAAATAGCTTTCTTATTGAATCAGTTTCTCAGGAATTCAGGCCTAGGCACAGGGAAACCTTAAGGGGAATTTGGCTTAGTGGGCATGGTGAAGCGAGGAAAGCAGCAGTGGCAGCTGAATGGATGGTCTCAATCTTAGTGACAAAAACATCCATGAGCTCCTTGTACTTGTTGGAGATAAAGGTGGAGGAGACAGGAAAGAAGTGCTTAAGAAAACTGCGAAGTGGAGAAGAGTAGCTGGGTGTTATCTTTGCATTCCAGAATGATCCTGGAATAGTGAGCAATTTTGGCAGAGGACAGTAGGACCTGATAGTGCTTAATGTGGTCGAGCTAGATCTGGTGATGAATGAGTAAATTAGTAGTTTGCCATAAATGTTCAAGTCTGCATCCCTTGGACCTAAGGGAGCAGAGATGGGGGCTATACCAGGGGAATGACCAGGGTGAGAGAGAGTAAGGGTTTTACTGGGGACAAGGGCACCAAAGGTGTGATTAGTAGATCAGTAATGCCATGGTGAATGGAGGGTCAAAGACTAGACATTTGGAAATTTGAAAGTGCCATTGTAAGTGACTTAGGGAGAGTTTTTTCCGGGGCAGACACAGAAAGAAGTGGACTCCATGGGAATGCTCCTTTGCAGGGCAAAATTATGCAGCATGTACCAACCAGCAACAATTCACACAACCCACACTTGCACCTTCACAGGCATTACTCGCACCTCAGACACATCTCACAGCTCTTCAACCATGTGAGACATCACACACACTTGCTAATACACCAATTTACAACCACCACTCTTTGTCTTCCAGGACAAGATAGCACAGGCGCCAGTAGGACCTGATCAGGGAGGGGAAGAACAACTCCACGAGATCACTCCCCTTGAGGAGGCAGTGCTGGCAATAATCAGAAGGGGAATGGCAGATGCCATGGCCACAGGCAGAGCAGGGGACATATTGTCGATAGGCATGTGGCCACTCCAGCTTTCTTATATATCCACAACTACTCCTGATCACTAATCCCCCAAACCTATCCTCACAAGCTCTATATGGTATCATCACACAGATCCTCCTATAGTGGCAACACTCCCTGCACGCTAACTCTTTTAGCTTTATCATTGCAGGCTTCCAGGCGCAAGGTCTACCTTGCTCCTCAGAGGAACTGGAAGAGGAGGAAGAGCCACATCGCCATCATCACTCCCCCCGCCGCCCCCCCACCCCCGCCCGCCCCTGGCCCCCGGTGGAAGAGGAGGAGGAAGGCACTGCGTCAATCGCTACCACTGCCCTGAGGAACTTCTGCAGTGATGTCCTGACGCAGAGATGATTGACCTTCAACAGCCACAACCATCTTCCTTTGTGCTAGGTATAACTCCAGCCACTGGAGAGATTTCCCCTTGATTCCTATTGACTTCTATTTTACTAGGGCTCCTTGATGCCACACTCGGTCAAATGCTGCCTTGATGTCAAGGGAAGTCACTCTCACCTCACCTCTGGAATTCAGCTCTTTTGTCCATGTTGGGCCAAGGCTGTAATGAGAACTGAAGCCGAGAGCTGCAGGCGGAACACAAACTGAGCATTAGTGAGCAGGTTATTGGAAAGTAAATGCTGCTTGATAGCACTGTCAACGAAACTGCCATTACTTTGCTGATGATTGAGAATATACTGATGGGGCGGTAATTGGTCAGATTGGATTTTTGTGGACAGGACATATTTGGTTAATTTTTCACATGGTCTGGTAGATGCCAGTGTTGTAGCTGAACTGAAGCAGCTTGGCTCGAGGCTCGGCCAGTTCTGGTGCCCAAGTCTTCAGTACAACGGACAGAATATTGTTGGGGCCCATAGCCTTTTCTGTATCCAGTGCGCTCAGCCGTTCCTTGATATCACGTGGAGTGAATCAAATTGGCGAAGACTGGTTTCTGTGATGGTGAGTATTGTGTATTCCAGCACTCTCTAGTAATGACTCCACGAGGTAAGGTTGTAGCAGTTGAACTGTAGTGACCTTAATTCTTTATTTGCAGCTCCTAGAGTGAGGACACCAAGAGGTGAGCTCCTTTTATACTTGGTTACCTGCAGTGTACAGGTGACCCTTAGGTCTCCAGCAGTAGCACCCTCTGGTGTACAGGTATGGTGCATACAGGGTGAAGGTACATTCAGTGGTCTAGTGTTACAGTACATCATTAACATGCATACATAACAACATTCCCCCCTAATCATTTCCCAAGTCCTTATTGCCATGACATGGGGAGGTGATCAGTGTGGGCTGTGGGAGGTTGTGGTGAGGGTTGTGTGGGTGCCAGGTGTGATCCCTGTGCTCATGGCTGCACTCACCCCTCCTACAAAGACCATGTGGGTGTCACTGTTGGAGGATTCCGCAGTGGTGGAGCAAGTGCTATGTGTAAGGTACATACATTGTTGAATGGGTAGGTGGTGGCGTTTGGCCACAGGGTGATGTGGGATCCTTGTCCTCCATTGGTGATGGAAGTCTGGTCATCCCAGGTTCCGCCGGGAAAGCTGGAGGGTACTGGCCTCTTGCTCCCAGTGCTGGCCCTGGTGGCCGGCGGGGGGAGGGGGGGGGGGGGGTAGAGCCGATCTGGGGCAGGTTGCCAGTGGTGGTGGCTGTGCTACCCATTGACCACTGTCCCTGCAGTGGGTGTGCTCCCACTGGGTGTGTGTGAGCCCTTCCTGGGGCATCACATTGGTCCCGAAAGCGCAGGCTACATGATTGGGTAGCCCGCTGGACCTGGGTGTTTCCCACGGGGGGGTTTCCTTTGGCATTGGCATTATACATGTAGAACCCGGTATCATTTATCATTCTATCATTAGCATACATGACACATTGGCTCCGATCGTGACTAGTCGACTCGACATTGTTATATCTCTTTACACTTTCACATTTTGCACTTACAACACTTTCTTATGTATCGGTATCTCTGTACAAGGTTATATTTATCACGTTAAACATAGAAACATAGAAAATAAGTGCAGGAGTAGGCCTTCCAGCCTGCACCACCATTCAATAAGATCATGGCTGATCATTCACAGTACCCCTTTCCTGCTTTCTCTCCATACCCGTTGATCTCTTTAGCCGTAAGGGCCATATCTAACTCCCTCTTGAATATATCCAATGAAGTGGCATCAACAATTCTCTGTGGTAGAGAATTCCACAGGTTAACAACTCTCTGAGTGAAGAAGTTTCTCCTCATCTCAGTCCTAAATGGCTTACCCCTGGTTCTGGACTTCCCCAACATCAGGAACATTCTTCCTGCATCTAACCTCTCCAGACCCGTCAGAATTTTATATGTTGCTATGAGATCCCCTCTCATCCTTCTAAACTCCAGTGAATACAGGCCCAGTCGATCCAGTCTCTCCTCATATGACAGTCCTGCCATCCTGGGAATCAGTCTGGTGAACCTTCGCTGCACTCTCTCAATAACAAAAACATTCTTCCTCAGATTAGGAGACCAAAACTGAACACAATATTCCAGATGAGGCCTCACCAAGGCCTTGTACAGCTGCAGCAAGACCTCCCTGCTCCTATACTCAGATCCTCTAGCTATGAAGGCCAACATACCATTTTCCTTCTTCACCGCCTGCTGTACCTGCATGCCAACTTTCAATGACTGATGTACCATGACGTTGGCATTACTGGCATTACTATTTGACAGTACAAACTTGTTACTTACATCACTTTTTGAAACATTTGTTACATTTCTCCCACTAGCCTTGCTGGCATCACCATTTAAGAGTACATTTGTACACTTGCATTAATTTACTACACTTTTATCTTTACTATCACTGGCATCGTTGTGCCTAGAGTGGAACTGTCCCTTTAATTGTTTTGGGTTGCCGGTCTCCTTTAAGAGGGCCTTGCAATCTTTACCCCCAATCCGGTTCGCCGCTCAGTGACACGTGTTGCTCCCTCAATGCTGCCCCTTGTGGTCTTGTCATGGCCATCTTGATTCCAGGTGCTTCGCCTCGTGATGTGGGCGCCATCTTCTTTCTTTCCACGAGGTAGGCTGCGGCGATCTTTTTCTCCTCGGGTTCTGCCACGGGCACTGGGAATCTACCTTCTGCACCGATCTTCTTCCTTCGGAGTCCTGCCATGGCCCGGAAGGTGAGGTCTGGTCGTTCAGGTTGGATTACCTTGCTGAAGTGTTGTGCAGTCTGTGTCGTCGCCACGCAGTCAAGTTGGATGGTAGGATTTCTAGGTGCTGCGATGGATCCAAGTTTGGGGCCGTGTGGGATGTTGATCGCCGGGTCCCGAAGGCCATCGTCGCTATGACTGATTTGGACTTGCTTCATCCATCTTCTTCCCAGCAGCGTTGGACCATCACCGGCAACGATCCACAAGGGGAGCTTGTGCATCGCGCCGCCATGGGACACCTGGACGTCCACGCTGCCAAAGACTGTGATGGTGCCTTTTGTGTAGGTGAATAGCTTTACCTGGATTGGGGACATTTTTGGTAGTTCAGCGGGATTGTCCCAGAGTTTCTCAAAGGCCATCTTAGTCATCAACGACTGGCTCGCCCCTGTGTCGATCGAGACTGGAACCCCGTTGATTTCCACTTCTATTTTCCACGGGGAACTCTCGGTGGAACAGGTATATATTCTGTACTTTTCTTCTAGGGGCTGAGCAGCTTCGTCTTCATCAGTGTCGGAGCCTGGGTGATCGGCTAACTCTTCAGCAACTCGGTGCGTAAAACTTTTTCTACACATTCGCTGAAGGTCACCTTTATTGTTGCAGCCTTTGCAGGTATCGTCTTTGTATCGGCACTGGTGGGCCCTGTGGTTTCCTCCACAGCGCCAGCACGGGGCTAGCCGGCTGGCCCCATGTGGCGGACTCAGGGTTGCGGGATTCGGGGCAGCATTCTTGCCTCTGAAAGTCGCCATTCTGTGCGTTGTACATGTCGGGTTAGAGTCCTGGGTGTGGGTCATCATCCGTTTGGAGTCGCAGACCGAAATCATGAAAGCCTGGCTCACTTTGATAGCCTTCTGCAGGATGGCCGTGGTGTCCGCAGAGAGCAGTTTATGGAGGAGGCCCTCGTGGCCGATTCCAATAACGAAGATGTCCCTTGGTGCTTCGGTGAGGTGATCGCCAAAATCACACGGTGCAGCCAATCTTCTTAGATCTGCAGCATTTTTAGCAATTTCTTGGCCTTCGGGCCGCCGGTGGGTGTAGAACCGGTACCTGGCTGTGAGGATGCTCTCTTAGGTTTAAGTTGTTCCTGTATTAAAGTTACGAGCTCCGCATAGGTCTTGGTTGTCGTCTTCACTGGGGCATGCAGGTCCCTGACGAGGCCATGGATAGTGGGCCCACAACTGCTGAGCAGGATGGCTCTGCACTTGTTCGCCAGCGAGATCGGTGAGTCCCCAGTCAGGTTGTTTGTGAAGACAAAGTGTTCTAGCCTTTCCACAAAGGCATGCCAATCTTCCTCATCAGCGAATTGTTGGAAGTTGCCTAAATTATACATGTTGTGCGTGGAAATTCGTAACCTCATCGCCAGTTATTGTGTATGCAAGCACTCTCTAGTAATGACTCCACGAGATAAGGTTGTAGCACTTGAACTGTAGTGACCGTAGTCCTTTATTTGCAGCTCGTAGAGTGAGGACACCAAGAGGTGAGCTCCCTTTTATAAGGGTTACCTGCAGTGTACAGGTGATCCTTAGGTCTTCAGCAGCAGCACCCTCTGGTGTACAGGTATGGTGTATACAGGGTAAAGGTGCATTCAGTGGTCTAGTGTTACAGTACATCATTAACATGCATACATAACAGTGGGGCCCTCAGGAGGATGCCGATATGGATCATCCACTCGGCACGTCTGGCTGAAGATGCTTCAGCATGTCTTTTGCACTCGTGCTGGGCTCCAGATGGGAATGTTCATGGAGCCTCCTCCTCCCGTTAGTTATTTAATTGTGCACCACCATTCATGACTACATGTGGCTGGACTGCAAAGCTTTGATCTGATCTGTTGGTTGTGGGATCACTTAACTGTGTCTATAGCATGCTGTTTTCATTGTTTAGCATGCATGTAGTCCTGTGTTGGAACTTCACATAGTTTAATGTTTGTAAGTGCAGTTGGTTGTGTCATGTTTCATTGTTTTTGCTCTAGATAAAGAGTGATTACACTAATCTGGTACTGGTGGAAATGGTCGTCTTTTTCATTGCGTTCTTCATGGGGAACAGGTTTAAAGGATTGAGTGCATATAGTGGACTTCTTGATGGATTCTCAGTCGTGGAAGGCAATGCATATGACAACCTTGCTCCGATGTCTGATAGTGGAGGATGTTTCTCAAAAGCGGCCTTCAATTAGATGGCGGCAAGTGTCCCTCCCAGGTGCGGGCCGTCTACCTGGAACCCTCTGGTGCTCCTCCTGGTCCCTCTTGTCTTCCTCCTCCTCTTGTTGCTCCTGGGCTTGACCCTCTGGCACAATTGCTGGGGTAATGGCTGGTCTCTCATGATCACCAGATTGTGAGCATGCAGCAAGTTGCCATGAATCTGGCACTCTCCTCACCCTCCTGTCCCTCCAATTCCTCTCTCCTCCAGCAGCTGGTGCTGCTCTGCCTGGCTTCATTTCCTCCTCCCATTCCTCCTCCAGACCAAGCGGAACCCGTAGCAAGATCCCCATAACCAAACACTTCCTTGCTTCTGGTCACTCCTATAAGGTCTCCAATAAGATACAGATGCACAGTACTCACTCTTTAGGTGAAGTCCAATGAGAATTCCTGGAAAAAATATTGAGAGTGCAGGTGCTGTCTTAACAAAGTGTCCCAGAAAGTCTCCCGATGTGTCTCGGAAGTCCATTTCAAACACAATGTAGTCAGTTGATCACCAGCAGCAAGTGAAAAATGAAAGCTGAGCATGGCTTTAAGTGGCACTCGCAATCCTCACCAATGGCATCTTTACTCCTGTTCAACTGGTTGCTGCGTTGAGGTGTCATTAATTGCAGCATTAGCCAGCAAAATGGTGTGCAGCCTCTTTAATGAGCGTTAGGAGCATATTTATTTGGTAATCAGAGGTTTAATCATTCTCGGGGCAGCCATTCCTAGTGCGCACTTAATCTCTTTTACCATGATGGCGCCATGTGATAAAGGCTGGCTAACCAGGCGTTGCAGCTCAAGATCACATATTGACCACCTTGGAGACTCTTTAGCACCTAAACTACCAGCGCTACAGTGAAAAAAATAGCCTCCAAGCTATTTATTGGTCTCTCTGAACTGATTTCTATTTGCAACCGAATGTCTAGCAATCCTGAAAATATAGTTTATATAAGCGGGTGAACGAAACAGCAGTGATGGATGAATAGGACGTAACATCTGACAATTGGTGTCATCATACATTAACTTATATGTTACCACCCACAAACTAGCTTGCTGCACACCTTAAAATGTGACTGGACAAACAGAAGCTGGGCCGGCATTATGGATCTCCATGCATTTTACGCCCCAAAAAATTAGCATTCCCAATTTTAAAATTCAGGAAGTTCCCAAGATCAATCCTGATCTGCACTGAGGTAGCTGATCTCAGCTGTAGTGGGAGGGATCTATAATTAGCTTCACCATCACTGGGTTCGAAAGGAGAACTTCAACAGCAGTACCCCCTTGTGATTGCTGGCAGCAACTTCTCTTGGAAGTTCGTGTGCTTGGATAATGTATGAGGGCAGAATCGAAACTGGTTGTGATGCAGCCGCCCCCCACCCACCCTACTTCCTCCCCACCCTTGGTCAAATAGCTGACTCACTTCCAGTTCACAGATCAATAAACCATACCACAGCAAGGAGTCAATTGCTGTGTATAAAGGAAGGGTGGGAAGAAAATTCAACAGGAAGAAAAAAGGGGGGATTTAATTTCAATCACTTATGGTAATTTTGGAGCATTTGAAATAAATAAAGCTTACTTTTTTGGTCAGATGGACTGACGATGCTCATGTTTTGTTGCTGTCACAGACAAATATTTTGTATCGGTCTTTACGGTAGAAGACACTAACAATATTCCAACAATGGATAGTCAAGGGGCTATGGGGGGGTGGGGGAGGAACTTAACACAATCACAATCACTAAGGAGGTGGTACTCAGTAAGATAATGGGACTAAAGACAGATAAATCCCCTGGACCTGATGGCTTGCATCCTGGGGTCTTAAGAGAAGTAACGGCAGGGATAGAGGATACATTGGTTGGAATTTACCAAAATTCCCTGGATTCTGGGGAGGTCCCAGCAGATTAGAAAACTGCAAATGTAATGCCCCTATTTAAAAAAGGAGGTAGACAAAAAGCAGGAAACTATAGACCAGTTAGCCTAATATCTGTGGTTAGGAAAATGTTGGAGTCCATCATTAAACAAGCAGTAGCAGAACATTTGGATAAGCAAAATTCAGTCAGGCAGAGTCAGCATGGATTTATGAAGGGGAAATCATGTTCAACAAATTTGCTGGAGTTCTTTGAGGATGTAATGAACAGGGTGGATAAAGGGGAACCAGTGGATGTGGTGTATTTGGACTTCCAGAAGGCATTTGACAAGGTGCCACATAAAAGATTACTGCACAAGATAAAAGTTCACGGGGTTGGGGGTAATATATTAACATGGATAGAGGATTGGCTAACTAACAGAGAACAGAGAGTTGGGATAAATGGTTCATTCTCTGGTTGGCAACCAGTAACTAGTGGGGTGCCGCAGGGATCAGTGCTGGGACCCCAACTATTTACAATCTATATTAACGACTTGGAAGAAGGGACTGAGTGTAACATGGCCAAGTTTGCTGATGATACAAAGATGGGAGGAAAACACAAAAAAAAAATCTGCAAAAGGACATAGACAGGCTGTGAGTGGGCAAGAATTAGGCAGATGGATTATAATGTTGGAAAGTGTGAGGTCATGCATTTTGGCAGAAAAAAATCAAAGAGCAAGTTATTATTTAAATGTAGAAAGATTGCAAAGTGCTGCAGTACAGTGTGACCAGGGGGTGAATGAAACACAAAAGGATAGTATGCAGGTACAGCAAGTGATCAGAAAGGCCAATGGTATCTTGGCCTTTATTGCAAAGGGGATGGAGTATAAAAGCAGGGAAGTCTTACTACAGCTATACAAGGTTTTAGTGAGGCCACACCTGGAATACTGCGTGCAGTTTTGGTTTCCATATTTACGAAAGGATATACTTGCTTTGGAGGCAGTTCAGAGAAGGTTCACTAGGTTAATTCTGGGGATGAGGGGGTTGACTTATGAGGAAAGGTTGAGTAGGTTGGGCCTCTACTCATTGGAGTTCAGAAGAATGAGAGGCGATCTTATCGAAACATATTAAGATTATGAGGGGGCTTGACAAGGTGGATGCAGAGAGGATGTTTCCACTGATGGGGGAGACTAGAACTAGAGGGCATGATCTTAGAATAAGGGGCTGCCCATTTAAAACAGAGGTGAGAAGAAATTTCTTCTGAGGGTTGTAAATCTGTGGAATTCGCTGTCTCAGAGATCTGTTTAAGCTGGAACATTGAATAAATTTAAGATAGAAATAGGCAGTTTCTTAAACGATAAGGGGATAAAGGGATAAGGGGTTATGGAGAGCGGACGGGGAAGTGGAGCTGAGTCCATGATCAGATTAGCCATGATCTTATTGAATGGTGGAGCAGGCTCGAGGGGCCATATGGCCTACTTCTGTTCCTATTTCTTAAATTCTTATGTTCACAGCCATGTTTCTTTTCTTCCTCCTGTTGGTGAAACCACCCAGTTTACAGTTGAGGTTCAGAGCATAACTGTGATATAAGGTTACTAACAATATTAAGATCAGCACAATGTAGGTCACAGTCTTTGTGAGTTTATTTCATCTGTACCACAACATCCATCATCAATTTCTCCCCCCACACAAAGAAATCAGCTCCAGCTCTCATGTCTAGACAATGTAATGCACTCAAGCACACAGAACAAAAGGCAAAGCTACATAGTTTATACCTCCGGACATGCCAATACATGTCAGTAAGGAAAATAAATGGTAAATGCTTCCTAACAAGCCACATCAATATTACCTTTATAGTTTTACATTTAATCTAATAATATATTCACTATAGAATTAGCGAACACATTATTAAAGGTAAAAGTTTTCCACCAAACATGTGTTAGGTCTTTGCATTACTGGTCAACAAACAAAACCGCATATGAATGATGTTCACACTTGGTATACACTATTATAAATCAAGAAAAGATGCAGTGTGGCAGTGTGGTGTATTGGATCATTAATGTGCAACATCACAAGGCACAGAAAATCTTTTTCCATTTCCCATTTCTACTCAAGCCATTGGGGCCGAAATTGCCCCTCTCGATAAGGTCTCTGGTTGCCTGAAAGCAGCGGTCACGAGGTGGCGTGGAATGGCTGCTGACTCGCTGCAGAGGGGCCGCTATTTTGTAAATTGCCTTACCTCAGGTTTGGATTGCTTTCCCACTGCGGCATGCATGCGCGACCCCTTCCCGACTGGCCGGGACCTGCTCATGAAATTGCCCCTCGGGAAATTGCCCCTTTCCAAAATTGTCCAAAGGGAACAGCCCCGCTACAGGTCGGTGCCCCCGATAGCTTTAGCTCTGTAGCATGGCGGCCCGGCCACCCTTAAAGGGAAGATTGCACTGCCGTGGACGCCATGTTCATTTTTTTGGTTGGCCGACTGCCAGGTCGGCCTGACAATTATGCCCCGGGTTTGACCAGGCCGCCAACAGACAGCCTGGCACCCTCACTTGGGTGCCAGATTGCTGGTCCGGCCGAAACCCTCCCTGGTGGCCCAGTGGACCTAACTTAAAAGTATGCAGACTTTAAACTGAAGGGGAGAGGCGCTGACGTCATCAGAGCGGCGCTACTGACTAGTCGGGCCGGCGGACCCGCTGCAAGGGCACATCCGCTCCGCACCCAACTGGAACACCGCAGCAAGGCAAAAAAAAATTCAGAGTCCTGAATTTCTCCGGTATCTCCACCCCAGTCAGGTAGGTGCGCCCCGTTTGAGGCAGGGCTCAATTTCGGTCCCATTGACTCCTGCTGAGGTATGGTCCATAAGGTATGAGTAGCCCTCCAGTACCTCACCCAAGTGACTCTTCCTCTGTGTGAGCCTGTAGAGAGTGCTGGACAGATAATCAGCCATGGGGATTTCATAACCAAGCACAATCTCGTCCTATTCCAATGTCCATACACGCAGATTTTCCAGCAAGGCCACTGATAGCGATCAACAGCAGGAACCCTTGATAATTCTTTGCCCTTCCCTAGACCAAGCGCCCTGAGGCCAATTGCAGTACTCATACTACTGCTCCGCTAAGTTCCAATCTGAGCTGCAAGGCTGTGGGAAAATACTAAGCTAAACCAGGTATTTTCCCACTGGAAGGAGGGTATATCAAAAGGAAAGTCATCCATAGTGCGCATTAACACATATCTTGGTATCCAGTTTAGAATGGCTGGTAGCAGCATGCCAGCCCATCCTCACAGCTTCAGATGATGCTTCACCAAGCGAAACCTACGAGGCATGTGAGAAAATAAAAGGATTTAAAAAAAAAGGACTAAAGCACTTGCTGCTGAACAAAAGCAAGAATGGAATGGCTTGTTTGTCTAACAACATTAAATTAGTCAATAATTTAATGAAATGTAGAACAGGTGAAAAATAAACATTTCATCAAGATACTGAGACTAATTTAATGCTGAAATGTCTGTGTGTATGGTTAATGGACAAAGACAAGTCTCAGCAGTGATCCTCCAATGTCGAATCACCTGCCAATACTCAATGTCTAGGCCCACACATAGCTGAGGTACTGGGAGGCTGCTGGGACCACTGGAAAGGAGAGAATTGAAGAATGGATTGGTGCATTGGATTAGGTAACAGGATCCGTTCACCTCTGAAGCATGGTTTAAATCCAGCTCATGAAATGAAAGGTACAATTATTTTTCCTGGTTGTCTGGTTTTAAATGAGCTTAAACAGTCTCTAGTACCTAGTTCCTATAGGCTCAAATCTACAGTACAAAACTGCCCACAATTCATACCAATCGTCACTAAATAGTTTGTGCCTAAAGGCCAGAAAGGAGGCTGAAGCAGGAAATGTCATACAGCTGTCTTGGTGATGGGGTTGTGCTGTGCTGAAGTTGGAGTAAAAGCACGCTGTAAGATAGCTTCATCTACTCTGCCTCCCTTGAGAGTCCTTCACGTGTCTTTTACTTCTTTCATGCCTGAGTAGCTAAACCTGGATACATGGTCTTCTACTTTCTTCCACAGCTTACAACTGTAATCAAAACAACACTTGAATGCCCGGGCACTCTATACATTTTCTTGTCTTTTATCAACCCTCTTTTCCAAAGGTACTCATATAGTTATTCCAGACACGCCAGAGATACAATTGTGTCTGAATCGTCGTGTATTTTTTTACATGTTAAGTTTTCTTTGTGCTCACTGAGCCTATTAGATGGTTAGGTATGGTAAAAGTAGCCCCGAACTGGTAAACAATCAGTAAGGCAGATGCTGGGGAACCATAATTTAATTTCCTGCCTGAGATGCAAATATAGATTATTTAATACAATCACACTGTTTTTATCTCTTGTATCTTTTGTCTGCTTCTTTATCTGTGTGACTTGCTTTTCTCCTCCTCTCCCTTTATCTTTGCTCAATTCTTTTGCTTTGCCAATTACACTAAATATCTGACAAATTAACCAGATAATGCAAGCTGTACGTAATGGCACATTTTAAACATTCCCCACCCCAAATGATTTCCCTTCTCTTCCAAATATACTGAACAATGCTCGTTTTATAGGTGCCAGTCACTCTCCAGTATCTTGCTCAAGCGACCATTCCTCATTTGATCCCAGATAAAGAGCGTGGGTAGTCTAAATGTTTTGGTTTTGTACAGGAAAGCGGAACAGGAGGACATTAGTACAAGCTGAAAAGGAGTAGATTCAGGCAGAATGTAAGCAAGCAATTCTTTAATGAGCGTGTGGTTGGTTCTAGGAATAAATTATAAAGGGAGGTTCTAAGTACAAGTAACATAGATTTCTTCAATTCAAATTGGACAAAGACCTTGAAGTTAAACACAAAATCAGTCACATAGAAACATAGAAAATAGGTGCCGGAGCCTGCACCGCCATTCAATATCATGGCTGATCATTCCCTCAGTACCCCTTTCCTACTTTCTCTCCCTACCCCTTGATCTCTTTAGCCATAAGGGCCATATCTAACTCCCTCTTGAATATATCCAATGATCTGGCATCAACAACTCTCTGCAGCAGGGGATTCCACAGGCTAACAATTCTCTGAGTGAAGAAGTTTCTCCTCATCTCAGTCCTAAATGGTCTACCCCTTATCCTAAGACTATGTCCTCTGGTTCTGGACTTCCCCAACATCGGGAACATTCTTCCCACATCTAACCTGTCCAATCCCGTCAGAATCTTATACGTTTCTATGAGATCCCCTCTCATCCTTCTAAACTCCAGTGAATAAAGGCCCAGTTGATCCAGTCTCTCCTCATATGTCAGTCCAGCCAGCCCTGGAATCAGTCTGGTGAACCTTCGCTGCACTCCCTCAATAGCAAGAAAGTTCTACCTCAGATTAGGAGACCAAAACTGAACACAATATTCCAGGTGAGGCCTCACCAAGGCCCTGTACAACTGCAGTAAGACCTCCCTGCTCCTATACTCAAATCCCCTAGCTATGAAGGCCAACACACCATTTGTCTTCTTCACTGCCTGCTGTACCTGCATGCCAATCTTCAATGACTGATGAACCATGACACCCAGGTCTCGTTGCACCTCCCCTTTTCCTAATCTGCCACCATTCAGATAATATTCTGCCTTCGTGTTTTTGCCCCCAAAATGGATAACCTCACATTTATCCACATTATACTGCATCTGCCATGCATTTGCCCACTCACCTAACCTGCCCAAGTCACCCTGCAGCCTCACAGCTCACACCGCCACCCAGTTTAGTGTCATCTGCAAACTTGGAGATATTACACTCAATTCCTTCATCTAAATCGTTAATGTATATTGTAAAGAGCTGGGGTCCCAGCACTGAGCCCTGCGGCACTCCACTAGTCACTGCCTGCCATTCTGAAAAGGACCTGTTTATCCCGACTCTCTGCTTCCTGTCTGCCAATCAGTTCTCTATCCACGTCAGTACATTACCCCCAATACCATGTGCTTGATTTTGCACACCAATCTCTTGTGCGGGACCTTGTCAAAAGCCTTTTGAAAGCCCAAATACACCACATCCACTGGTTCTCCCTTGTCCACTCTACTAGTTACATCCTCAAAAAATTATAGAAGATTTGTCAAGCATGATTTCCCTTTCATATATCCATGCTGACTTGGACCGATCCTGGCACTGCTTTCCAAATGCACTGCTATTTCATCCTTAATGATTGATTCCAACATTTTCCCCACTACCGATGTCAGGCTAACCGGTCTATAATTACACGTTTTCTCTCTCACTCCTTTTTTAAAAAGTGGTGTTTCATTAGCTACCCTCCAGTCCATAAGAACTGATCCAGAGTCGATAGACTGTTGGAAAATGATCACCAATGCTTCCACTATTTCTAGGGCCACTTCCTTAAGTGCTCTGGGATGCAGATTATCAGGCCCCTGGGATTTATCAGCCTTGGCACTGGTAGCAATCCTGAGATTACTACTTTTGAGGTCCTACTTTTTAATTAAGCTCCTAGCTCCCCAAATTCGTCTCGTAGGACCTCATCCCGTTTTTTTACCAATATCGTTGCACCAGGGAGGCAACATACCATCCTGGAGTCTCAGTTGCGGCCGCTGAAATGCCTATCTATTCCCCTTACAATCGAATCCCCTATCACTATAGCTCTCCCACTCTTTTTCCTGCCCTCCTGTGCAGCAGAGCCACCCACGGTGCCATGAATTTGGCTGCTGCTGCTCTCCCCTGATGAGTCATCCTCCTCAACAGTACCCAAAGCGGTGTATCTGTTTTGCAGGGGGATGACTCATTTCCCTAACACAATTTCCCGCCTAATAAGGATATCCTTCATTTCCTCTTTCTCACTAGACCCACTGTCTCCTAGTACATCCGGAAGGTTATTTGTGTCTTCCTTCGTGAAGACAGAACCGAAGTATTTGTTCAATTGGTCTGCCATTTCTTTGTTCCCCATTATAAATTCACCTGAATCTGACTGCAAGGGACCTACGTTTGTCTTCACTAATCTTTTTCTCTTCACATATTTATAGAAGCTTTTGCAGTCAGTTTTTATGTTCCCTGCAAGCTTCCTCTTATTAGGAACTTACAACTGTTATAACTGCTGGGACTGCAGGACTATGAACAAGATAGACCTATGGAGGTCAAAAATATGGCAGAATGTTATATGTATATACAGGAATTACAGTCTCTATCACAGGTGGGACAGATAGTCGTTGAATGAAAGGGTGGGTGGGGAGTCTGGTTTGCCACACGCTCATTCCGCTGCCTACGCTTGATTTCTGCATGCTCTCTGTAAACTTTTATGTATGTAAACTTTACTAATGTATGAGACTTGCCATTAGAGGGTGACCTGTTGGAGACCCAAGGGTCATCTATACACCCCAGGCAAGCAGGTATAAAAGGTAGTCTACCATGCTGCTTCCTCACTCTGGAGTTACATTAAAGAGACCAAGGTCACAACAGTTTGAGCTTACAGTATACAGTCTTGTGGAGTTATTCTGAGAATAGTCTGTATCAGTGTTACAGACCAGAGAATTTTGAAGCGTTTTCAAGTTTTCAGGCTTCGGGGGTGGGGGAAGATTCATCATAATCATAGGCAGTTCCTCGAAATCGAGGAAGGCTTGCTTCAATTCTAAAAATGAGTTTTTAGGTGACTGAACAGTCCAATACAGGAATTACAGTCTCTGTCACAGGTAGGACAGATAGTCGTTGAAGAAAAGGATGGGTGGGGAGTCTGGTTTGCCACACGCCAGCGTAATGACATCACCAGCCCAACACTGATGACTGATAGCGGCGGAGTCTCCGTTCTGCCCCCACTTCCGCCCCCATTATGACCGACTACCGCCCTGCTCAAAATAATGACAGAGCTGAATTTTGCAAGGTAGGCTGCCATATCCATCACGGCAGCCAAAACACATCAAAAACAGTAGGTGTGCCCTGTTACCAGCGGAGGTGAATTTCGGTCCCCCAAAGTCTTGTGTCTGAGAAGGCATTGTGGCAGCATAAGAGGAATTTGGGGTAGTATCCAGATCTGCTCATTCTCCGCCCTTTTTATCCTCCTCTTGAAATTCCACTGGAAGTGGGGTGGACGCCTCGCACCCATCTTCCTCCGTGTGGACATCATTAGAGGAGGCGGGGCTGGGGGAATTGCATCACTCATCAGAAATGCCACCAGTTTTTTCTCACTTGCCCCCATGCAAACCAGGCCAGAAGAAATATCTGGTGAAGGTGCAGTCTCAAAAAACTGACAATTCCTCACTGCAATCAACCACAGGAAAACAATGACTTCAAAATCATAACTTTTTAAAATGTTTTTTGGCCAAAATGCCCCCTTCCTCAACAGAGGGACAAGATGTCACTAACAGATTCCTGGCCCCTGATGGGGAAGACATCTAGGGAACACTGAAAATGGCATGGGTGCTCATGTACTCTATGCAGATTGTCTTGATACAGGATTTGGGATAGGGTCAATACCAGGGCAGACTTTCAAATGGAAGTCCCACTTCACTGCACTTCTGGCAATGGAGTAGGGACACAGAAATTTTGAGGCCTTAGTGTCCTGCAACTCAGAAAAAATATAAGATGGGTCAATATTAATGCCAGATGGTTTCACTTGAAAGCCATCCCATCTTTTCTCCTTTCACTAAATTCGTATTGTAGTTCCTTTCTACCAGGACATTGTGTAAAAAAGAAGACATTTTTGCACTTTAAACTGTTACTAATTGGGATAAAATCAAGTTATTTTCAATAGTAACATGTCACTAAATTTAATGATTCGACTTTGCAAACTAAATTCTAGAATCATTTGTATCGCATTATCTGAACCTTCAGAAATGTTCTCCTGATGGTCCAATAGGTACTGCCTGATATAGTATTAAGCAGACAAGACTGCAAGGTTCAATTCACGCTCTGTGCCAAGTTAATTGATCTCTGCTGGGCAGCCATTGGGTGCTATAGTTGGTATTAGCAACCCTGGATGAGGGAGGGGAAAGAAGAGTAAAACAGACATAGTTCCTGTTCTTAATTACTATCTAGTGAGCCTCACTGGAAAATATGTATATGTGGATGTCTGGTGACAACAGGATTGAGCTTTGTTGTAATGCCCAACATAATTGAATAACCTTAGACAATCACTGTCAAAGCTCACCCATGACGAATAGTCATTGGGTGAGATGATAGAGGGCTGCCAGTGCTTGTGGAACTGCATACCATAGGAATCAGCACCTTCCAGAGAGGAGCGACGAAGCAAGAAGATAATAAAGACAGGGAGTTTGTGGAAACTAGAGGTCAGAAAACTGGAAAAAATAGCCTGTCATGAATAATGCTATCCTGACTTTGTCATTGAAAAGTTCTGCAGGGCGTTGCAGAGGTGCCAAAAATTGCAAATGACTCAAGTTACCCTGGACATCACCGTCATCATGACAGAACAGTCATCCCTTTATCAGGCACACACAAACAGGATAGCATTTTTTTAGGTTTAAATAAAGTTCAGTTTAGGTGTGGAGAATATCTAAGGCAATGTGTCATGTTTATTTTTAATATTACATCCACTGGAGAAATGGAATTTTAAAAACAAGTATTTTAGTGGACACTAATCTTTGCAATGGAAATACTTTCCTTACAGGAGAAGGTATAAACTGTTTTAGAGAGAGAGACCTGAATACCTAGTGGTATTTTGCCCCTGTTATTGTCTCTTTATTCTCTAAAACTACTCATCACAGATAACCGGTGAAATTACACTTTAGGAGTGATTGTAACCCGAATGTCCGGGGACTGGATAGTGCAGTGGGTTCGATAAACTAGAGGTGATCCTAAACTCGGCTGCCTGTGTCTTAACTCGCACCAAGTCCCGTTCACCCATCACCCCTGTGCTCACTGACCTACATTGGCTCCCAGTTAATCAACACCTCAATTTCAAAATTTGTTTGATAATGGTCCAGAAGCATCTTGGGACGTTTCACTAAGTTAAAGGCGCTATATAAATACAAGTTGTTGTTGTTGTTAAGTACACAGCTCTTTCACCTCCACAACCTGGAATCCAGTCCAAAGTTGATGAGACAAAATCATGCGTGAAATGAGAATGTGTGATCTCTAGTGCGGATGTCCCTCCAGTACAAAACTGCCATAATTTGGTAGTAATTGGGAACCTCAGATGGTGCAGGTGAGAAAAGGAAAAATTCAGGTGTAGTAGATGGTGCTTTTCTCAATTTAGGGTTAGGCAAGAGGAAAATAAGTTTTGCTAGTTTTGTATCTGGCTATCCTATTCCATTCCCCAGCAGAATCATTTCTCACCTTGATGAATTAAAAAATTAATGCATTTTTTTCTAAAACTGTTCCTTCCTGCTTTTAAAAACACTGTACATAGGTGCTACAGCTCCCCAGATGGCTGAGTGGTTAAAGCTAAAAAGACCAAATGATGGAAGGTTTGATTCCTGACCTGGCTGATTTAGCAGAGCTCTGCTGAGGCAGTAGTTGGGGAACTTTGATTGGTTTCAGCACCGCTGGGATAGAGAGGAGATAAAGTCAGAACTTAAGCCCCCAATTGCCATCCACTGACTTTATTGGTAGTGTATGTGTCTTTGGCAGGTGAGGACAGGATCTGGTTTGACTCAGATGTTTCCACAGTTTAATAGCCAATTAACACAATGTATAGGTTCATGCATGCAAAATGACTAGTTGTATGAGCTACCAAAGGACTGTCATTGCTCATGGAAGCATTCCTTAGCAATAGTTGTGCCTTCAAGAGAGAATTATTGGGGAAATAAACAGTCTAAATGGCTAACTGAGAGACACCTGTAAGCATGCAAACATTTCACTTTATAATGCTTAGGATTGAGTCACAATTCAGGAATATAAACCTGAACATTAAATGCTCCTCAATATATTCTTTTCTGATTAATGTCCTCAAAACAAGTAACATTTGCTTGAACATGTATCACAGCTATTTTATTTTTTTCAGCTATAAAGAAAATACTATGCAAGTAATTCTTTACAATACCTGTCTACTATTTGAATGATTTTAATTCAAAGTTTTCAGTGATATTTATTTTCCATCACTCATTAACAGGTTTCATCCAGCAATATTTTTGCGAGGTAAAACAAACAGTACTCTCTGATTTCCATCTGCCAAAGTTATGACACAAATTGAAGGCTACAGATTTGCAAGCAAACACCCTTTATCTATTATTGCACCATGTGGAGAGAACCCCTTTTTTATTTGGCATTTAAGTTTGTTTTTTAATAGTTTTACATTGATTTTCCTCCAAGAAAGTAGTGATTTATTCCAGGGTTCTGTTCCACAGACAGATCTTTGATTCTTTGTACAAACAGCCATTCTACATGAGTGTGCCTGCACAGCAAGGACCCAGATAAAGACAGTATTGTACTCATCTGTGATACCTACAGTTGAATAGGTTGTTATCATTCAGTGTCTTGTGTCACAGAGTGACTACTTGGATGAGGTGCCAGAGTGCTGTGAGTGAGCAGGAAACCATACCCCGTGGCTGAGCTTGTCTTCATTCAGCTTTTGCACATGCGTCTTTTCAGTATAGTTGCGAGCTCGTGGGTAATGATGGTTAATTATCTCCATGCACTTATGAGTAATGTTCTTTGTAAACATAGCTCACGGAGGAAATTCCCCACTATCAGGAACGTAGGCCAATTTTTTTCCTTTCCAACTGAGGGATCCTGAGGCCAATTGTATCACCTGACTGCAACTCCAGTTGAGGGTGCTAGATCAGTAAAGACCAGGGATCCAAACTATGTGTCCCCTGGGACTATACAAACATCGGCTCAGGAAGAGGGTCTGACAGCTTTGGCCCATTGTATTTTCATTCACGACGAGGCAGAGGAAAGAAGAGAATCACATTCTCCCTGGTCTTTTTTGATGGTGCTGACTCTCGTTTCGGCACAGATCCACAGGGGACTAGGATCCCTCTGATACTTTGTTCAACTGGCCTTAACAATGAGCCTTCGCAATGATTGCTGACAGGTTGCTTGATCGTGGAGGGTATCACAACTAAACCCCTGTTCTTATCCAATACCTGCTTTCCAGCAGGAGTCACTGTATATCAAAAGTGGGAACTGTTATATATGTAAACTTGTATTTACTCTGTACAGCCACCAGAGGGCTCATCCTCTGGAATCGCAAGGGATCCCATAATCCCTTGGGAGCATAGGTATTAAAGGAGGCTTCACAGGCTGGAAAGGCACTCTGGAGACCTGCAATAAAAGACTAAGGTCACACTTTACTTTGAGCTCACAGTGTTCAGTCTGACTCTTTCTCCATACACTACAACTGGCGACGAGATACAGATAGCGAACCCAAAGATGCAGAGAACAGTGGGCATCCTGGAGAAATTCTCGGAGGGAGATGCTTGGGAAACTTTTGTGGAGCGACCCGACCAGTACTGCGTGGCCAGCGAGCTAGATGGGGAAGAGAGCGCTGCCAAACGAAGGGCGATCCACCTCACCGTCTGTGGGGCTCATGAAGAATCTGCTCACTCCAGCGAAACCCACGGAGAAATCATACGACGATTTGTGTACACTGGTCTGAGAGCATTTGAACTTGAAGGAAAGTGTTCTGATGGTGAGGTACCGGTTCTACATCTACAAAAGGTCTGAAGGCCAGGAAGTGGTGAGTTATGTCGCTGAGCTAAGACGCCTTGCAGGACATTGCGAATTTGAAGGACATTTGGAGCATATGCTCAGAGACTTTTTCGTACTTGGCATTGTCCATGAAACCATACTTCGCAAACTTTTGACTGTAGAGACCCCAACCTTGAGTAAGGCCATAGCGATAGCCCAGCGTTCATTGCCACCAGTGACAATATGAAGCAAATCACTCAGCACACAAGTGCTGCAACAAGTACTGTGAACAAAGTGATGTTGTTTTCAGATCGTAACGTACAGGGCAGGTTACACATACCTGCAGCTACACGTCTGCAGATGTCTTAAGAGTCCATCATCAAGGATGATGAATGCAAGGCCATTAACACCTTGTTGGCGCTGCGGGGGTGATCATCGTTTCCATTCATGCCGATTCAAAGAGTACGTTTGCAAGGACTGTGGAACAATGGGACACCTCCGATGAGTGTGCAGGCGAGCTGCAAAGCCTGTTAAACCTGCAAATAACCATGTTGCAGAGGAGGACAGATCCACGGAGGATCACGACGAACCAGAGCCTCAGATTGAGGAGGCAGAGGTACATGGGGTGCACATATTCACCACGAATTGTCCCCTGATAATGCTGAATGTTGAACTAAATGGACTCCCGGTGTCAATGGAGCTGGACACAAGCATGAGCCAGTCCATCATGGGCAAAAAGATTTTCGAAAGGTTGTGGTGCAGCAAGGCCTCAAGGCCAGTCTTAACTCCAGTTCGCATGAAACTAAGAACTTACACGAAAGAACAGATTCCGGTAATCGGCAGTACTACCATAAAGGTCTCCTATGATGGAGTGGTACACCAGCTACCACTCTGGGTGGTACCGGGCGATGGTCCCACGCTGCTCGGCAGGAGCTGGCTGGGAAAGATACGCTGGAACTGGGATGACATCCGAGCGCTATCGCCCACTGACGACACTTCATGTGCCCAGGTCTTAAAACAAATTTCCTTCACTGTTCGAACCAGGCATCGGGAAATTCCAAGGAGAAAAAGTGCAGATCCACCTAATTCCAGGGGCGTGACCCATCCATCACAAGACGAGAGCAGTACCATACATGATGAGAGAAAGGGTAGAGATCGAGCTAGACCGGCTGCAAAGAGAGGGCATCATTTCACCGATCCAGTTCAACGAGTGGGCCAGTCCTATCGTCCCAGTGTTCAAGGGAGATGGCACCATCAGAATCTGTGGCGATTACAAAGTAATGATCAATCGTTTCTCCCTGCAGGACCAATACCTACTACCAAAGGCTGACGACCTCTTTGCAATGCTGGCAGGAGGAAAGACGTTCATGAAGTTGGATCTGACTTCAGCCGACATGACGCAGAAACTTGAGGAATCATCGAAGGCCCTCACCTGCATCAACACGCACAAAGGTCTTTTTGTTTATAACAGATGCCTGTTTGGAATCCGATCGGCAGTGGCAATATTCCAGAAAAACATGGAAAGCTTACTGAAGTTGGTCCCGCACACCGCGGTCTTCCAGGACGACATCTTGGTCACAGGTCGTAACACAATCGAGCATCTGCAGAACCTGGAGGAGGTTCTTAGTCGACTCAACTGCATGGGGCTCAGGTTAAAATGCTTGAAGTGCATTTTCCTGGCGTCTGAAGTGGAGTTCCTGGGAAGGTGGATTGTGGTGGATGGCATCAGGCCCACCAACGCGAAGACGGAGGCAACCGAGAACGCACCAAGGCTACAGAACGTGATGGAGCTGTGGTCGTTTCTGGGACTCCTGAACTACTTTGGTAACTTCTTACCTGGTCTCAGCACACTGTTAGAACCACTGCATGTCTTACTACAAAAAGGGGACGAATGGGTTTAGGGCAAAAGCCAAGAAAATGCCTTTGTAAAAGCGAGAACATTGTTATGCTCAAACAAATTGCTTGTGTTGTATGATCCATGTAAGCGTTTGGTACTAGCATATGATGCGTCGTCATATGGCGTCGGGTATGTATTGTGACAAGCTAATTATTTCTGGAAACTGCAACCGGTTGCTTATGCATCCAAGAGTCTGTCTATGGCTGAGAGAGCCTGCAGCATGATTGAGAAAGAAGCGTTAGCGTGTGTCTATGGGGTAAAGAAAATGCATCAATACCTGTTTGGTTTAAAATTCGAATTGGAAACTGACCATAAGCCACTTATATCCCTGTTCTCTGAGAGTAAAGGGATAAATACCAACGCACCGGCCCACATCCAGAGATGGGCGCTCACGTTGTCTGCATACAACTACGCTTTCCGCCAAAGGCCAGGCACAGAAAACTGTGCCGATGCACCACGGGGATGGAAATGGCACAGCCCGCAGATCTAACCATGGTTATGGAAGCATTTAAGAGTAAGCAATCACCCATCATTGCCCAGCAGATCAAAACCTGGACAAGCCAGGACCCCTTATTATCTCTAGTCAAAAGCTGTGTGCTTCTCAGAGCTGGTCCAGTGTCCCAGTGGAAATGCAGGAAGAGATAAAGCCGTTCCAGCGGCGCAAAGATGAAATGTCTATACAGGCAGACTGCCTTCTGTGGGGCAATCGAGTAGTGGTCCCCAAGAAGGGTAGAGACACCTTCATCAGTGACCTCCACAGTACCCACCCAGGCATCGTAATGATGAAAGCAATAACCAGATCCCACGTGTGGTGGCCAGGTATCGATGCGGACTTAGAGTCCTGCATTCACAGATGTAATATATGCTCGCAGTTAAGCAATGTACCCAGGGAGGCGCCGCTAAGTTTATGGTCTTGGCACTCCAAACCGTGGTCCAGGGTACACGTCACCTATGCATGCCTGTTCTTGGATAAAATGTTCCTTGTGGTTGTAGACGCATACTCTAAGTGGATTGAATGTGAGATAATGTCGGCTAGCACATCCGCTGCCACTACTGAAAGCCTGCGGGCCATGTTTGCCACACACAGCCTACCCGATGTCCGGATGAGCGACAACGGGCCATGTTTTACCCGTGCTGAGTTCAAAGAATTCATGACCCGTAACGGAATCAAACATGTCACATCTACCACGTTTAAACCAGTAAGTACGTTCACAAACATTTACATTGCCATGTTGCTGCTGGTGGCAAACTAGCAATGTTCAGAAGGCAGTAAGACAATAGTGTACACCACCAATTAGTTGTATTCAGTCTGCGTTTTTGACAGCAACATTTAAAAACAACAAAGTTACCTGACCGTCAGAAGTTGCAGTATCCCAGTAAAGTGATTTTGTGGTCTCCTGGGAAGGTTGCTGCATGCAGGATTTAGCTGCTGTCCCTTGTCCAAATGGCCATTCCTCACATGAGCCTGGTCAGTGAGCGTCACTAGAACAGTCAGAGCCAAGATCAATCCTGTTCTCCTCAAAGCCACACGCACACTTCTAGTAGGATTATTGCTTGCAATCTCAATGTGAAGTCTCATTGATTTTCCTATGACTAGTCCAAGGACAATAAAGGCAACTGCATATAATCAAAAGGAAAAACTGCAAATGCTGGAAATCTGAAACAAAAATGGAAATACCTGAAAATACACAACAGGCCAGTTAGCATCTATAAAGATAAAAAATCAAGTTATGATGTTTCAGGTGTGTATCCTTCATTAGAACGAAGGCCAATTGTGTGCCCCAACAGTATTTTAACTGACACTGGCATGTCCAGCACAAATTGAACTTGGTGGATTTGAAATAGGTATGCGTTCCACTTGTTTTTTGAATGTAAAACAGGTGCAAAGTATACCAAGTCAACAGTGGGATGGCCTGCACCCAATCTGCACAGGCTTTGATCTTCTGCTAAATTTGTGTGGACAATTATTTAGGTGTCCCAGCCTATATGTTAATTCAGCCACTAATTATGTTAATTAGGGGTCTACTGTTTCTTGAAGGACCCCTTTTCTAATTGCCATTAGTAAAATAATCTGAACATAAGATCTAATTAAACTAAGAGAAGTGTATAATGCCAAATCAAAATATTATCTATATTAATTAGACATTCTATACCCTGCGGTGGCCATCGGTTGCGGAAGGCCCCTAGTGTACCAGAGGATACCGCATGCTTCCTCTCCAGAGCCACCCAGGCATGGACACAACCGCGGAAGAGAGGCAGACAGCCAGGGTGGCCCTCTTTGTAGTCGCGTTCATCCACGACCTGTGAAATCACCTTGTATATGTGATAAACAATCAAGGGCTTTTATTAAATGTAAGGTGTGTGTAAAGTCCTTACTCTACAGCATGAAACCACACAAGGCACCTTCTAGGGACAAGGTCACTCTATGACCTGAACTCTTTATTCACAGGACTCCAAAGACAGTGACCCTGCATGGGACATCCCTTTTTACACCTGAGTGATCAGGTAAGGAATGTCTCCCACAAGTTCACCCCTTGTGGTCAAAGTGTGCATCGAGGTTGAGTGTATACAGTAAGACAGCGGTGTTACATTGTGATTACATACATGACATCACTTCCCCCACAAAGTCTTATTAGAATCATAGGTTTAGTCTTTCAGGTGGTCTGCACTCCCTTGTGGAGCACCGCAGTTGGGGCTTTGGTTGTTGGACACTGACGTGAGTGTCTGTCACCTGTGGTGATTCCGGCCTGTCCGGGCTGACCGTAGGGACTGTGCATTCTTTTGATTGCTCTAGTTGCTCGTTCACTGGTGGTGTGGTGAGCTCCATCTCATGGACTTCTTCAGGTACCTCCGTGTCGATGCTGAACCTTTTTTTTTACTTGGTCCAGATGCTTACGGCATATCTGACCATTGATGAGTTTTACCACGATGACCCTATTCCCCTCTTTGTCAATTACAGTGCCCTCAAGCCATTTGGGCCCAATGGCGTGATTGAGGACGAATACAGGATCATTTATTTCTATACATCTCCCCCTCGCATTACGGTCATGGTACTCATTTTGTGACTTGCGCTTGCCCTCAACTATGTCGGTCAGGACTGGGTGAATGAGGGACAACCGAGTTTTGAGCGTCCGTTTCATTAGTAGCTCTGCGGGTGGGACCCCCGTGAGCGAGTGCGGTCGGGATCTATAGGCCAGCAGGAGGTGCGATAGGCGGCATTGTAGGGAGGGCCCTTGAATCCTGAGCATATCTTGCTTGATGATTTGGACCGCACGTTCCGCCTGTACATTGGAGGCTGGCTTGAACGGCGCAGTCCTGACGTGGTTGATGCCATTGCCCGACATAAACTCTCGGAATTCGTAACTTGTGAAACATGGGCCATTATCACTAACCAGGATGTCCGGCAAGCCATGGGTTGCAAAGATCGCACGTAGGCTTCCCACGGTGGTGGATGACGTGCATGAATTCAGAATGATGCACTCGATCCATTTCGAGTATGCATCTACCACAATAAGGAACATCTTACCCATGAATAGGCCCGTGTAGTCAACATGAATGCGTGACCATGGCCTGGCGGGCCAGGGCCACGGGCTGAGCGGGGCCTTCCTGGGGGCATTACCCATCTGGGCACACGTCGTGCACCTGCAAACACAGTGTTCCAGGTCTGAATCAATTCCAGGCCACCAAACGTGTGACCGGGCAATGGCCTTCATCAGCACAATGCCTGGGTGCTCACTGTGGAGTTCCCTGATGAATGCCTCCCTGCCCTTCTGGGGCATAACTACCCGGCTGCCCCATAGTAGGCAGTCGGCTTGGATGGCGAGCTCATCCATCCGTCTGTGGAACGGTCTGACCTCCTCAGGGCATGCTCCGTGTGCGGGCGCCCAATCCCCAGTCAGGACACATTTCTTAATCAGGGATAGGAGGGGATCTCTGTCCAGATTTTGATCTGGCGTGCTGTGATGGGGGAGCCTGCGCTGTCAAAGGCATCAACAGCCATGACCATCTCGGTGCTTTGCTCCACTGCCCCCTCAGTGGTGGCCAGTGGAAGCCGGCTGAGCGTGTCAGCGCAGTTTTCAGTGCCGGGCCGGTGCCGGATGGAGTAGTCATAAGCAGCCAGCGTGAGAGCCCATCGCTATATGCAAACTGATGCGTTGGCATTGACAGCCTTGCTGTCTGACAACAGGGATGTTAATGGCTTGTGGTTCGTCTCTAATTCAAACTTCCTACTAAATATGTACTGATGTATTTTTTTTACACCGTAGACACATGCAAGCGCTTCCTTCTCGACCATCCCATATCCCCGTTCTTCTTAAGAGAGCGACCTGGAGGCATAAGCTACAGGTTGTAGTTGACCCTCAGAATTGCCCTGCTGCAACACGCACCCAACCCTATAGGACGATGCATCACATGTCAGAACCAAGTTTTTACAGGGATCGTACAGGGTCAACAACTTGTTTGAACAAAGTAGGTTTCACGCCCGATCAAAATCCCATTCCTGACAGTCCCCCCAAAACCAATCGCAATCCTTACACAGGAGCACGTGTAGTGGCTCCAACAACGTGCTCAAGTTCGGCAGAAAGTTCCCGAAATAGTTTAACAGTCCCAGGAATGAACGTAACTCTGATGTGTTGCAGGGCCTGGGTGCTTGTTGAAATGCCTCTGTTTTGGATTCGGTGGGCCGAATCCCATCTGCAGCAACCCTCCTGCCCAGAAACTCAACCTCAGGAGCTAAGAACAAACATTTAGACTTTTTGAGTTGCAGGCTTACCCGGTCCAGTCGGCGTAGCACCTCCTCCAGGTTGTGGAGGTGTTCCTAGGTGTCTCGACCCATGATGAGGATGTCGTCCTGGAATACGATCGTTCCAGGAATGGATTTAATCAGGCTTTCCATGTTACGTTGAAAAATCGCGGCCTCTGATCGAATGTCAAACGGGCACCTGTTATAAACAAACAGTCCCTTGTCCGTGGTGATGGTAGTCAGTAGTTTGGATTCGTCAGCCAGTTCCTGGGTCATATAGGCTGAAGTGAGGTCCAACTTGGTGAATAGCTTGCCGCCTGCCAGCGTGGCGAAAAGGTCCTCCGCTCTCGGGAGCGGGTATTGATCTTATAGGGACACCCGATTGATGGTGGCCTTGTAGTCGCCACAGATCCTGACAGAGCCATCCGCTTTTAGGACGGGAACGATGGGGCTCGCACAGTCGCTGAATTCAACAGGCGAGATGATGCCCTCTCTCAACAGCCGGTCCAGTTCGTTCTCGATCTTTTCCCGCATCACATACGGCACCGCTCTGGCTTTGTGGTGCATTGGCCTGGCGTCCGGGGTGATGTGTATCACCACTTTAGTGCCTTTGAAAGTCCTGACGCCAGGTTGGAATAGTGAATCGAATTATTGTCGGACTTGTGAGCACGAACTTTGCTCCACAGATGACATTGCGTGAACATCTCCCCATTTCCAGTTCATCTCGGCTAACCAGCTCCTCTCCAACAGCCCGGGACAATCCAAAGCGGTAGCCGATTCACTAACCCATTGTGTGTGACAGCCAACATTGCACTGCCTAGCACCGGAATGATTTCTTCCATGTAAGTCCGTAATTGTGTGTCAACACGTGCTAATTTGGGTCGACTGGCTTTAAGTGGCCATAGCTTCTCGAATTGCTGAATGCCCATGAGTGACTGGCTGGCCCCAGTGTCCAGCTCCATGCGTACAGGGATACTGTTTAATAAAACCCTCATCATCATTGGTGGCGTTTTGGTGTATGAACTATGAATATTCGCCACATAGACCCGCTGCACCTCGGCGTCCATCGATTTGCCCCAAAGGTCACCCTGCCTCAAAGAACCCTCTTCTGGTCCATCCGCCTCATATATTAGTCTGGTTGCAGGCTTTCTGCACATTCGAGCTAAGTGGCCACTGAGATTGCAGTTCCTGCAGACAAACTGTTGAAAGCTGCAAGATTTAGCTGAGTGTTTTCCCCCACACCTCCAGCATGAATTAAAGTTTCCATTGTTGGGAACAACAGGGCTGTGGCCAGGCATTCCGTGCTGACTGTCCCTTTGACTGCTCTTAAGTACCCTATTAGTGGGTGTCAATGGCCCCATCCCGGGCCGCATTGTCCACTGTGTTGGCATGAATGTCCGTTCAGCCTGCCATTGTCTCTGTTGAAGTCCTGCTCTGGGGTCTATTGCTTCGGACTGCCCCTGTCTGCCTGCGGGGCTCTGAGTCACATTAATGATGTTGACTCCCTGATCCATCGCCGCGTTAGAGGCAGAATTGCGTGTGTATATTATTTTCGTCTCTTCCTCCCCCGCTATGAAAGTTTGAGCCATCAACTCCGCCGCTTCCAAGGTCATATCCTTGGTCTCAATTAATTTGCAGAAAATTCCCGCATGACCGATGCCCTTGATAAAGAAGTCCCTTAGCATCTCCCCCCTGCAGGCATCTGTGAACTTACAGAGGCTGGCCAAACGGCGGATGTCCACTACGAAGTCCGGTATGCTCTGTCCTTCGTGACGTCGGTGGGTGTCGGGTGTAGAATCTGTGTTGGGCCATATGTATGCTACTCGCCGGTTTGAGGTGCTCCCCGATCAATTTGCTAGGTTCTTCAAAGGTTTTGTCCACCGGCTTTTCAGGTGCTAGTAAGTCCTTCATGAGCGCGTAAGTCTTCGGTCCGCAGCTGGTCAAGAGATGAGCCCTTCGCTTGTCGGCTGCTGCATCCCCCAGCCAATCTTTCGCAATGAAGCTTTGCTGAAGCCTCTCGACAAAATCATCCCAGTCTTCCCCAACACAGTACCGTTCCTCTGTGCTACCGGTGGCCATTATCGTGGGTCGTGAATTCTCGTTTCTCGTCGCCAATGTAAAGTCCTTACTCTACAGCATGAAACCACACGAGGCACCTTCTCGGGACAAGGTCACTCTGTGAACTGAACTCTTTATTCACAGGACTCCAAAGACAGTGACCCTGCATGGGACCTCCCTTTTTATACCTGAGTGATCAGGTAAGGAGTGTCTCCTACAAGTTCACCCCTTGTGATCAAGATGTGCATCTAGGTTGAGTGTATACAGTAATACAGTGGTGTTACATTGTGGTTACATACATGACAGTGTGTTTAAACCAAAGCTTTCTACACACTACAGGTAATGGTGCTTAAGAGGACAGGCCTGAAAAAAGTACGTCCTAAAATTTTTGACACTAGCACTTTTGTCCGATTGTACAAAACTGCAGCTGCTGGTGAACTTTAATCTTTCTATGAATAAGTAGGATGGTGAGGCCTTTCAAAAGTTGAAAATAAATCCTTAACACGTAGTTCAGACAAATCAGACAATCAGTGATGGTCCCGAGTTCAGTTAATTAATCACTTATCTTGAATTAAAAGCTATGTCTTCATTCTTGAGGCCAATTAAGATGTCAAAGACAGCAATAGAAACACAAGATTGTCACATCTTCATATGGACAGTTTAAGAAGTGCTACTTCATAAGCTGTTTTATACAATTACAATTTTGAAACCTTTCCAAAATATATTTAATATGCATGTTTTGACAGTTTGCTACTTGTATTTCTACTGTCATGTTGGACTATACATAATCGACATTGCTACTATTAATATAATTACACTACCTCTCATCTCTACCGCAGGATGAATCAAGTAATTCACTGTACAACAAATAAAACTCTCCTTTTCACTGTTTCTGCTTGCTAAGCCAAACATGAATTTAGGTAATATAGGAAACGGAACAACTTGTGCGTCCACATCCTTAGCTAATCTCAAACCAGTGAAATTTGTGATAGTCAATAGGATGTTAAATTTGTGGTAGTCAATTTGTGATAGACTCCAGCAGTTACAATATTTTACATATCATTTGCAACCAACTGAAAAAAGAACCCTTTCTTTCAAACCAATCTGTAAAAATGGCTCTATAGCTAAAAGCACAATCTAATATGTTACTGAGGAACACCGAGCAAAGATGTCTCAAGTTTATTCCCTGGTTTGGGTTGTTTAGCTGGTATGGTGAGAGTAATGCTGCTAATGCACTCAGGAAGGAAGGGGAGAAGTCAACTTGAGTTCCCACTCCTGCTTGTAATTGTAGAAAAACTCTGATAAGAAGATCACACTTTTAAAACTGTCCAAATGAAGATGTACACCACCAATCAGTTGAAGTCTCTTGATAGCTGTTCCACGACCCCTATTGGAAAATGGATATGTGGATGTCAGGTAAGAACATGATTAGGCTTGTCTGTCATGTCTGGAGATGATTCACCTGCTGAAATTTACTGGCTGGGCTCACAGATAAAGAATGGCCACTTGGATAATATAAGAACATAAGAACATAAGAAATAGGAGCAGGAGTAGGCCATACAGCCCCTCGAGCCTGCTTCCCCATTTAATACCATCATGGCTGATTCGATCATGGACTCAGGTCCACTTCCCTGCCCGCTCTCCATAACCCCTTATTCACTTATCGTTTAAGAAACTGTCTATTTCTGTCTTAAGTTTATTCAATGTCCCAGCTTCCACAGCTCTCTGAGGCAGCGAATTCCACAGATCCACAATCCTCTGAGAGAAGAAATTTTTCATCTCAGTTTTAAATGGGTGGCCCCTTATTCTAAGAGTATGCCCTCTAGTTCTAGCCTCCCCTCTCAGTGGAAACATCCTCTCTGCATCCACCTTGTCAAGCCCCCCATAATCTTCTACGTTTCAATAAGATCACCTCTCATTCTTCTGAACTCCAATGAGCAGAGGCCCAACCCACTCAACCTTTCCTCATAAGTCAACCCCCTCATCTCTGGAATCAACCTAGTGAACCTTCTCTGAACTGCCTCCAAAGCAAGTATATCCTTTCGTAAATATACTGGAGCATTCTTATTTTCGTTGGAACTATATCCTGATAAAAGTAAACAACTCCAGAAAAGAATGGGGGAAAAGGCAAGAAACTAAAAATAAAAATAGTAAAAGTGAGATGAAAAGATTAATTTATGCAGTATTTATGCAATATCTGTGTTCATGACCTCTGGGACACATCACTAGAATGAGAAGACATTTTCCCCCTTCTGATTACTGTTTAGCAATTATGGTTTTGATATGTCTCAAATAGTTTCCTGAAGACAAGCGTCCACAAAAATGTGCTTTCAACCACAAAAAGACTCAAAATTAGAAATGAAAATGTATTAAAAATGAGGTAAAAAATTATTTTAAGTAGAAAAGCATGGGCAGGAGTTTCAGGTTTCCACCTCACTTCTGGCAAAGTTATGGTAGCAGACCGGGGGCAGCTCCGAAGAAACTCCAGGCCCATAATCTCAGACACTATCGACCATTATTTCGTAAATTTAGTGAAGTAGTAAATTTAGTTTGGGCCATTTTTTTCTTCTGAGAGCATTGACTGCTTTACTACACAGGTGGCAGGTGTTCTTCACGACTTCATCAAATGGCCATTATTCATGTGAAAGACTTGTCAGTGAGTGTTGATAAGTTATTTGACTGGGGAGACATCCAAGCCTGATCCTATCCTCAGCCAATGAACAGCAGAGATCAACCCTACTTCAATTTTCTTAACCTTTTTGACTTGTAACATTTCAGTCACGCCCTCCCCGTGCCATCCCATCCCAGTAGGCATTGACTATGTAGGGATGTAGTTCCACAAGCAACACCTGTTCTCCAATAACTCATCCAAGGGATCATTCTTTATCTGTGAGCCTCAGCAATGTCAGAAGGCTATTGAACTGGAGGCTGCACACAAGCACATCATCAAGTAAAGGACTCTAGCTATCAGAAATGGAAATTCAGCTGATACTGCTCCTTAACCCAGGGATGCTAAGGCAAGCCTAGCACCTCTAAAGAATCCACATGCAATAACGAACTCAGTACAGACCTAGGATCAAACCAGGAACCTTCCTGATCTGTAAAGCAGCAGCAGCTTCACCAGCTGAACTCTTGCAAGAATTCCAATAATTGGAGCAAATTCTTCTTAAATGCAATAGTTTGGGATGGACTTACATACACAATGAATGGCTACATCACTACTGACTAAATCTGAAAGAAAATGGAAATGTTTACTTTTAATACAATTGTATGTAATGCCACATTCCAGATTTTCTAAGATGGATGTCCAATTAAATATTATAAGCTAACAACATTTGAAAAGACTCTTAAAAATGTTCTGCATACAAGTCTATTGGTATTTGGTGGAGACCCTTCGCAGGTCCTCTTTTCAGTTGCTGATGGACCTACTGTATATTTCCAGCATTTTCTGTTTTTATTTTAGATTTCCAGTGTTTCTTTTATTTCTACAACATTGTCCATGGCTAAAGATGAATCCGCAAGGGAACTTCTGTATGATCTTCACATATGTTCTGCATTGTAGCAATGTTGCCTTGCCATCTTTGAAAATGTTGCAGAAAACACAATTTAAGACAGTCCTATCAATAACACATTTAAGGAATGATTTGTGGCATTTCCTAGTGCTCATTGCTATCTAAATCAATAAAAAGTGAACAGAAAGTGCTGATAATAAATTAATCAAAGATTTTTGTTTAGCAAACCATATTCAAAGCTTCAGAGAATTTTTTAAAAAAGTGCTGGATGTCTTAGAAGAACATAAGAAATAGAAGTAGGAGTAGGCCATTTGGCCCCTCAAGCCTGCTCCGTCATTCAATAAGGTCATGGCTGATCTGATCATGGACTTAGCTCCACTTCCCTGCCCGCTCCCCATAACTCTTTACTCCCTTATTGCTCAAAAATCTGTCTATCTCCGCCTTAAATATATTCAATGACCCAGCCTCCAAAGCTCTCTGGGGCAAAGAATTCCATAGATTTATAACCCTCTGAGAGAAGAAATTTCTCCTCATCTCAGTTTTAAAAAGGCGTGCCCTTATTCTAAGACTATGTCCCCTTGTTTTAGTTTCCCCTATGTGGAAATATCCTCTCTGCATCCACCTTGTCGAGCCCCCTCATTATCTTATAAGTTTCAATAAGATCATCTCTCATTCTTCTGAACTTCAATGAGTTTAGGCCCAACCTACTCAACCTATCTTCACAAGTCAACCCCTTCACCTCCAGAATCAACCTAGTGCACCTTCTCTGAACAGCCTCCAATGCAAGTATATCCTTCCTTATATACGGAGACCAAAACTGTACACAGTACTCCAGGTGTGGCCTCACCAATACCCTGTACAGTGGTAGCAGGGCTTCTCTGCTTTTATAGTCCAACCCCCTTGCAATAAAGGCCAATATTCCATTTGCCTTCCTGATTACTTGCTGTACCTGCATACTAACATTTTGTGTTTCATGCACAAGGACCCCCAGGTCTTTCTGTACTGCAGCACTTTGCAATTTTTCTCCATTTAAATTATAATTTGCTTTTCTATTATTTCTGCCAAATCACCTCACATTTTCCCACATTATACTCCATCTGCCAAATTTTTGCCCACTCACTTAACCTGTCTATATCCCTGTGCAGATTTTTTGTGTCCTCCTCACAATTTGCTTTCCCACCCACCTTTGTGTCATTAGCAAACTTGGTTACATTACACTCGGTCCCTTCATCCAAGTCATTAATATAGATTATAAATAGTTGAGGCCCCAGCACCGATCCCTGTGGCAACCCACTAGTCACTGTTTGCCAACCGGAAAATGACCCATTTATCCTGACTCTCTGTTTTCTGTTAGTTAGCCAATCCTCTATCCATGCTAATATATTACCCCAATCCCGTGAACTTTTATCTTGTGCAGTAACCTTTTATGTGGCACCTTATTGAATGCCTTCTGGAAATCCAAATACACCACATCCACTGGTTCCCCCTTATCCACCCTGCTCGTTACATCCTCAAAGAACTCCAGCAAATTTGTCAAACATGATTTCCCTTTCATAAAACAATGTTGACTCTGCTTGATTGAATCATGCTTTGCCAAATGTCCCGCTACTGCTTCCTTAATAATGGACTCCAGCATTTTCCCAATGACGGATGTTAGGCTAACTGATCTACAGTATCCTGCTTTTTGTCTGCCTCCTTTTTTAAATAGCGGCATTACATTTGCGGTTTTCCAATCCACTGGGACCGCCTCAGAATCCAGGGAATTTTGGTAGATTACAACCAATGCATCCATTATCTCTGCTGCCACTTCTATTAAGACCCTAGGATGTAAGCCATCAGGTCCAGGAGACTTGTCCGCCTTTAGTCCCATTATTTTGCCTAGTACAACTTCATTAATGATCGTGATAGTATTAAGTTCCTCCCTCCCTATAGCCCCTTGATTATTTACTATTGGGATGTTTTTAGTGTCTTCTACCGTGAAGACCGACACAAATATTTGTCCAACGTCTCTACCATTTCCCTGTTCTCCATTATTAATTCCCCAGTCTCATTCTCCAGGGGACCAACATTTGCTTTAGCCACTCTTTTCTTTTTTATGTACCTGTAGAAGCTCTTACTATTTGTTTTTATATTTCGTGCTAGTTTACTTTCATAATCTATCTTCCCTCTCTTAATCATTTTTTTAGTCGTTCTCTGCTGGCTTAAAAAAATGTCCCAATCCTCTGGCCTCCCACTAGTCTTGGCCACCTTGTATGCCTTTGTTTTCAATTTGATACCCTCCCTTATTTGCTTAGTTAGCTACGGATGGTTATCCCTTCTCTTGCAGACTTTCCTTCTCATTGTGATATATTTTTGTTGCGAGTTATGAAATATCTCCTTAAATGTCTGCCACTGTTCATCAACCGTCCCATACTATTTTCCCAGTCTACTTTAGCCAACTCTGCCCTCATACCTTTGTAGTCCCCTTTATTTAAGCTTAGGATACTGGTTTGAGAACCAACTTTTTCTCCCTCCAACTGAATTTGAAATTCAACCATATTATGGTCACTCATTCCTTGAGGATCTTTTGCTGTGAGATCATTTATTAATCCTGCCTCAGTACTAGATCTAAGATAGTCTGCTCCCTGGTTTGTTCCGCAACCTCTGCCTATCTTTTGTGCAGTCCTGCAGGCCAAAAAGTTTTATATTTCTACTGACGCCAAGCTGCATTTTTTTTTGTTCCCACATATTTCCTGTGGGATTCCTGAAATTTTTTCCCACCAGATCTTTCTCCCTATTTTAAGACCATTTTTTCACCTCCTGCTGTTAGTCCATATCAAACTTTCTCTTTCAGCCGAGAGTTGCCAGAAGATCAACAGACTCAATGAGACTTCTTCCCCCAATTATTTTTCTCTCTTCCTGCTACAGCTAAAATGCTGCCACCATCAAGTAATCTGAGGATACTTGCTCTCCATGAAAGGAATGGAAGGTTGTTGACACCATTAGAAGTAAACCCCAGAATTAATCCGGCCTTCAGGAGAAGAGAAAAAAGGGCAAAAATTGGGTTGGGGAATGAAAATTTGGAATCAGACTCTGAAGTGCTGCAGTTTGAACCTTGCTCTAATCCAAGTTAGCTGATGTCAGCTGGAGCTGCAATACGGCAAATACAGTTAGTCTCAGCACTCCTGAGTTAGGGAGTAGAAAGTTAGCCAGTGTTCCCTTTGCTGATCACGATCGTAGAACCCTTGCTGGAATTGCATGACGAGTTATTGAGTGAGGACCACTCAGCTGTGATGCTACCTGGGGTTGAATAGCCTGTCAAAACAATGTCATGGATCACAAAATACTTGGGTAAGACACTGGAGGGTGACTGGCACCACTAAACGTTAAAGAAGGGAAGATGGTTAGGAAGAATCACAACAATATTAGGATCAACATTAGATACATGGTTGAAATATGATAGCTAATTAAACTTCACATTCTGCACTAGTGTCTGAACATTATGTTTTTTCCAGAGAGTTTAGTTCCAGTGCACTTTAGGTGTCATTTCTTCTTACTTCTGTGTGTAATTTGCATCAGCAGCAATTGCTCTAATTGGAGCTAGTGTACTGAGGGTGTACATACATATATATCAACTTATTTATGTATGTATGTGAGCAATATATCCCAAGATACATAATGCTAAATCGTGTATATATTATGCGGCCGAAATTGCCCTCTGCCCCATTTGGGGCGGATAATTAGAATTATTTGATGAATTACCACCCCAATCGATGAGGCGGGGAATAGAGGGAAATTGCCCTCTTTTCTTCTGAAAAATCATTGGGGCAGTGTTTGGGGCGGCAGAGTGGTGGAAACAAATCGGGACCAGGGCAGAAGATGGGCGGTGTCATCGCTGATGACGTCAGCGCAACGCAGACGTGCCATATTACGCTGACGCTTAGCGACGTCCTGCCCCTTCACGTAAAGGGGAGGGACGCTGCGAGGCCTACTTGGTGCCTACTGGGCCACCAGGGAGAACTTTGGCCAGGCCAGCAGGCCGGCACCCAAAAGAAGGTGCTGGGCTGCCTGTTGGCAGCACGACCGAACCCCTTGCCGCCATTGTCGGGCCAATTGCAGAGTCGACCGACAATTAAAATAAAATGGCGGCTGTGCCGATGCGCCCTCCCCCCCTTTAAGGGCGAAGTACTGCCCAGCCACTGGCAGCTTCCTGCCACACAAAGTTGTCGGGGGCATCGACAAGCGGTCGTTCCATTATTTGAGGGAAATGTCGCTTCCAGGCGGGGACCAGGCAACGCGTGCTCTAATGACGTCATTACCATCGTTCGCACAGGAGCGGGGCAGATACCTTCTCCGCCTCAAAGAATCAGGAGGACAATGTCCCGATCATAGGAGAGTCTGCCCCAACCAGGCGGAAACTCATTTCTGTCCCGTTACCAGTAATTGCTCTTAAAAAAAGGGGCAATTTCAGCTCCTATATATTTTTAAAAATATTTTTGTGTAAGTTTCAGTCTATTTCTTGAGAGTGTACATAGTGATATAATTGAACTGTTTTGTTTTCCAGAACACTATCAATGTTGACTTCATAAATTTGTAAAATAAAGTCAGGAAAACTTTTCAACATTACTTTAAAGAATGGGGGAGAAATTCTGGCCTCCCGGGTCCGTACTGAGTGTCTACGGCATTGCAAATGCCAGTTTTCAGTGCACAATGCGCATGCACTGAAAACCAGCTTTTCCGATTTGTCAAGCTGGAGGTTGACAGATCTTCCGTATCTCAGGAGCGAGGACATTTGCAAGGGCAAGATTGCGGTGTTTATCCATATCTTGCCCAGCAAATATCCTCAAAACTCTTGCGCCTGATAAAAGCAGGTGCATTGCCTACTTTTACAGGTGTAAGAGTTTTAAAATACACAAAAACATTTTAAAATAAAATTATAAAACCATATTTTACTGTTAAAAACGTTCCCCACTGCGGTGTTTACTTTAAACCATAATTAAAATAACCTTTTAATAAATCGGAAAAATATATATTTTTTAAATACATAAATAACTAATTTAAATTAATTAAAATACGTGGTGTATTTTTTCTATTTTTTATTATTGGTTATGTGTGTTTTGGGGGCTATTTCACATTCATAATAATGGGAACTCTAACTTACAGAGTACCCATTATTATGAATGAGAACATACTTTACCTAATTGGCTGCCCAGAGAGCCATGTGACTCCAACTCCAGGCCTGCGCACATCCCGATGTGCACGCGCTGCGACGCGCAGTCAGAGGAGGCCTCAGGACCAGGAACTCGCTTGGGTACAGCAGGATAAGGTAAGTGCGGATTTTTAAAAAGTTTTTTACCGATCACCCGCAGGAAGCAGCTGACCAGGATTTCTGGGCCAATAATTTTCTTACTTTAGGCATCTTAAGATTGAATTGTGTGGTCAGGTAGCGATGCAAGCAGTGCCCTCTAGAGGCCACCAAGTGTATGAATAATTTCCCAAATTGTTACAGTGAATTTCCATTTAAGTGGAATAACTATATTGTTTTAAAAGCAGAAAGACTTCAGTGCTTCTACCCAGATTTGTGCTACATTTAAATGTATAAAGCCTGTGGTCATTGGGAAATTAGAACTGATGTAAATATTTTGCCATTTTTGTTGCATATTCCCTAATTCATTCTTAATTAAGTCTTTTAGTTTGAAAATATTACTCTGCCATTTTAATTAGTCCACAAAGCAACACTGATGCAGCTTCAATCATATAAGCCAACAAGTAGTTCACATCCTGACACTTCAAAGCCTTTCCCCTCATCTATGAGGTTTAAGTCAGGAGTGTGATGGAATACTCACCACTCACCTGGATGGGGCCAGCCACAACAACACTGAAGATGCTCAACACCATCCAAAAAAGAACAGTTTGCCTGACTGGCTCTCGTGTCACTGGACTCAAAATATCCACCCCCTTCACAGCCGATAAACTGTGGTTGCAGTATGTGCAATCTACATGATGCACTGCAGCAACTCACTTACTTTGACAGTACCTTCCTCTACTATTTAAAGTGACAAGAACAGAAATGTCATGGGAACACCATCACTTCTAAGTCATGCACAATCCTGATTTAATTGTCGCTGGATCAAATTCCTGGAATTCCCTGCCTAACACCATTATGGAAACAATGATTGCAGCAGTTCAAGAAGAAGGCCCACCACCATCCTCTCAGGGCAACTAGGAACGGGCTATAAATATGGCCTTCCCAGCACTACGTGAACAAATCAAAAAGATTAGTTAAATCTGAAACACTACTTCAATGTAGATTCAATTCTCTTCAAGAACAAGGGAGCCTTAGCTAAAACTAGTGATAAGCCAACTTAGGACTTTTGTCAGGAAGAACTTCTTCTAGCAAGGAGTGATCAAAATTTGGAATGAAGTTCTGGGTATGGTCGTGGAAGCAAAAATCTAATTTAGTTAGGTGACATTAATGGGACTTTGTGATCTACAGATTTTAAATACTGCTTATGGAATTGCACAACATTTTTACCTAATTATGTTTGGGTGATTACCTCAAATAATTTGGGACTAAGCTATATTTGCCTCTCTTTTATGAAAAACAGGTTAAATGTACTTTTACAACTTTTACAACCCGCAAACTAAATTTCAGGTGGAGGCAACTTTGCAACAGTCAATTTAGTTCAACAGAATTGTGTTAGTGGTAATGATAAATATCAGTCAATCATACTCCACCATAATAATCCTTTAAATAAGTTGCTCGATCTTAGAAGAAGATTCAATAATCTAGCTGGTATCCTGTTTTCATGGGTACTCTGAGGTTTCGAGCAATTGTGAAACTTAGTTGCTAACCTGTCTTCTCCCTTTCAGGTAACCATTCATACAGTACAGAAGAGGTCTAAACAGATCCTCAGAGGAATCAGAGTTCGATAAGCTTTTTAGAGATGAACATTTGCAGACTACCAGGTGCATGTACATTTTGAGCTCCAGGTCTCATCATCATAGGCAGTCCCTTGGACTCAAGAAAGACTTGCTTCCATTCTTAGCATGAGTTCGTAGGTGGCTGTACAGTCCAATACGAGAACCACAGTCTCTGTCACAGGTGGGACAGAAAGTGGTTGAAGGAAAGGGTGGGCGGGGAATCTGGTTTGCCGTACGCTCCTTCCGCTGCCTGCGCATGATTTCTGCATGCTCTCGACGATGGGATTCGAGGAGCTCAGCGCCCTCCTGGATGCACTTCCTCCACTTAAGGCGACCTTTGGCCAGGGACTCCCAGGTGTCAGTGGGGATGTTGCACTTTATCAGGGAGGCGTTGAGGGTGTCCTTGTAACATTTCCTTGTAACTGTGCAAACCAGACGGTCTGCACCTGGACCTAGGTCCTAGGGGGAGTGTTTGCTAGTGCTGTTGGGGAGGGGTTAAACTAATATGGCAGGGGGATGGGAACCAATGCAGGGAGACAGAGGGAAGTGGAATAGGGGCAGAAGCAAAAGATAGAAAGAAGAAAAGTAAAAATGGAGGGCAGAGAAACCTAAGGCAAAAAGCAAAAAGGGCCACCTTACAGCAAAATTCAAAAGGGGCATAGTGTGTTAGAAAGACAAGCATGAAGGCTCTGTGCCTCAATGCAAGAAGTATTCGGAATAAGGTGGACGAATGAACTGCGCAGATAGCAGTTAGCGGTTATGATGTAATTGGTATCACGGAGACATGGCTCCAGGGTGACCAAGGCTGGGAATTCAACATCCAGGGGTATTCAACATTTAGGAAGGATAGACAGAAAGGAAAAGGAGGCAGGGTGGCATTGCTGGTTAAAGAGGAAATTAATGCAATAGTAAGAAAGGACATTAGCTTGGCTGATGTGGAATCGGTATGGGTGGAGCTACGGAATACCAAAGGGCAGAAAACGCTAGTGGGAGTTGTGTACAGACCACCAAACAGTAGTAGTGAGGTTGGGGACAGCATCAAACAAGAAATTAGGGATGCGTGCAATGAAGGTACAGCAGTTATCATGGGTGATTTTAATCTACATATAGATTGGGCTAACCAAACTGGTAGCAATGCGGTGGAGGAGGATTTCCTGGAGTGTATTAGGGATGGTTTTCTAGACCAATATGTCGAGGAACCAACTAGGGAGCTGGCCATCCTAGACTGGGTGATGTGTAATGAGAAAGGACTAATTAGCAATCTTGTTGTGCGAGGCCCCTTGGGGAAGAGTAACCATAACATGGTAGAATTCTTTATTAAGATAGGGAGTGACACAGTTAATTCAGAAACTAAGGTCCTGAACTTAAGGAAAGGTTACTTCGATGGTTTGAGGCGTGAATTGGCTAGAATAGACTGGCAAATGATATTTAAAGGGTTGACGGTGGATAGGCAATGGCAAACATTTAAAGATCACATGGATGAACTTAAGCAATTCTACATCCCTGTCTGGAGTAAAAATAAAACGGGGAAAGTGGCTCAACCGTGGCTAACAAGGGAAATTAAGGATTGTGTTGAATCCAAGGAAGAGGCATATAAATTAGCCAGAAAAAGCAGCAAACCTGAGGACTGGGAGAGGAGGACAAAGGGTTTAATTAAGAGGGGGAAAATAGAGTACGAGAAGAAGCTTGCCGGAAACATAAAAACTGACTGCAAAAGCTTCTATAGATATGATAGCGAAGACAAACGTAGGTCCCTTGCAGTCGGATTCAGGTGAATTTATAATGGGGAACAAAGAAATGGCAGACCAATTGAACAAATACTTTGATTCTGTCTTCACGAAGGAAGATACAAATAACCTTCCGGAAGTACTAGGGGACTGAGGGTCTAGTGAGAAGGAGTAACTGAAGGATATCCTTATTAGGCGGGAAATTGTGTTAGGGAATTTGATGGGATTGTAGGCCGATAAATCCCCAGGGCCTGATAGTCTAAATCCCAGAGTACTTAAGGAAATGGCCCGAGAAATAGTGAAAGCATTGGTGATCATTTTCCAACAGTCTATCGACTCTGGATCAGTTCCTATGGACTGGAGGGTAGCTAATGTAACATTCCGAAGGGACGGGCGATGGCCTCCGTTGACCTCAGCCAGGTGGATGATCAGCCATGAACTTATTGAATGGTGGTGCAGGCTTGAAGGGCCAAATGGCCTACTCCTGAACCTATTTTCTATGTTTCTTTGTTTACCATTTTTTAAAAAGGGAGGGAGAGAGAAAGCGGGTAATTATAGATCGGTTAGCCTGACATCAGTAGTGGGGAAATCGTTGGAATCAATTATTAAAGATGAAATAGCAGCGCATTTGGAAAGCAGTGACAGGATCGGTCCAAGTCAGCATGGATTTATGAAGGAGAAATCATGCTTGACAAATCTTCTGCAATTTTTTGAGGATGTAACTAGTAGAGTGGACAAGGGAGAACCAGTCGATGTGGTGTATTTAGACTTTCAAAAGGCTTTTGACAAGGTCACACACGAGAGATTGCTGTGCAAAATCAAAGCACATGGTATTGGGGGTAATATACTGACGTGGATAGAGAACTGGTTGGCAGACAGGAAGCAGAGAGTCGGGATAAACGGGTCCTTTTCAGAATGGCAGGCAGTGACTAGTGGAGTGCCGCAGGGCTCAGTGCTGGGACCCCAGCTCTTTACAATATACATCAATGATTTGGATGAAGGAATTGAGTGTAATATCTCCAAGTTTGCAGATGATACTAAACTGGGTGGCAGTGAAAGCTGTGAGGGAGACGCTAAGAGGCTGCACGGTGACTTGGACAGGTTAGGTGAGTGGGTAAATGCATGACAGATGCAGTATAATGTGGATAAATGTGAGGTTATCCACTTTGGGGGCAAAAATACGAAGGCAGAATATTATCTGAATGGCGGCAGATTAGGAAAAGGGGAGGTGCAACAAGACCTGGGTGTCATGGTTCATCAGTCATTGAAAGTTGGCATACAGGTACAGCAGGCGGTGAAGAAGGCCAATGGTATATTGGCCTTCATAGTTAGGAGATTTGAGTACAGGAGCAGGGAGGTCTTACTGCAGTTGTACAGGGCATTGGTGAGGCCTCACCTGGAATATTGTGTTCAGTTTTGGTCTCCTAATCTGAGGAAGGACGTTCTTGCTATTGAGGGAGTGCAGCGAAGGTTCGCCAGACTGATTCCAGGGATGGTTGGACTGACATATGAGGAGAGACTGGATCAACTGGGTCTTTATACATTGGAGTTTAGAAGGATGAGAGGGGATCTCATAGAAACATATAAGATTCTGACGGGACTGGACAGGTTCGATGTGGGAAGAATGTTGGGGAAGTCCAGATCCAGGGGACACAGTCTTAGGATAAGGGGTAGGTCATGTAGGACTGAGATGAGGAGAAACTTCTTCACTCAGAGAGTTGTTAACCTGTGGAATTCCCTGCCGTAGAGAGTTGTTGATGCCAGTTCATTGGATATATTCAAGAGGGAGTTAGATATGGCCCTTACGGCTAAGGGGATCAAGGGGTATGGAGAGAAAGCAGGAAAGTGGTACTGAGGGAATGATTAGCCATGATCTTATTGAATGGTGGTGCAGGCTTGAAGGGCCAAATGGCCTACTCCTGCACCTATTTTCTATGTTTCTATGATTCTATGTTTTTTTCCACTGCCCACCTTTGGCTCATTTGCCGTGGACGAGTTCAGAGTAGAGCGCTTGCTTTGGGAGTCTCGTGTCTGACATGCGAACTATGTGGCCTGCCCAGCGGAGCTGATCAAGTGTGGCCAGTGCTTCAATGCTGGGGATGTTGGCCTGGACGAGGACGCTAATGTTGGTGTATCTGTCCTCCCAGGGGATTTGTAAGATCTTGCGGAGACATCGTTGGTGGTATTTCTCCAGCGACTTGAGGTGTCTACTGTACATAGTCCACGTCTCTGAGCCATTCAGGAGGGTAGGTATTACTACGGCCCTGTACGGCCCTAAAGATGTATGAAATCAATGAATTTCTGTCTTTCTTATATCAATACTTTTGGTACCTAGAGCTAAAAATTCGGGGGGGTTAGAGCCACCCGTTAACGCCCGTTATCGTCCTGCAGTGGCCAGCATTTTCGGCATGTCAGCAGCACTGCAGTTGCCTAAGTATTGTAATGAGTCGGAACGTGAAGTCAATTAGCATGCAACGCCGAGTTGATGCCAACTCATCCATTTTGGATTTTGCCGCTCCTATTGCCGCCCTCTCTAAAGCACGCCAGAGTGAGCAGCCGCTAAAAGCATTTCAGTAATGTTAACGGCCATGAGGAGTATGGCAGGACTTGGCAGATCGTACACAAGGATGGAGGAGGACCAGTGGAAAACACCTCAGATGGATAAGGGAGCTTCAAATGCCTCCTTTACCTGTGTTCTTCTTTTATATTTTCATTTTTTGTTGATCAGTGGGGGTGGGTCGGCGGGGGGAGGGTGTGGTGGTGATGGCGCGGTTGCACTTTCTGGACCATGGTGGGCCCACCCCGACCTGCGAGAGAACATCTCTGCAGGCTGGGGCTATAAAAAGAACTGGAGCAAGCCACTGCAGCTTCCAGCGCGAGCTGACACAAATGTGCAACGGCTTCGAAGTGGGCAACTGGGTGATGTCATCAGGACCCAGGTTGCTGTTTGCAGCATGGGCAGGGGCATCCGCTGGGCCCTGGTACAGCAGAGGAGTGGGAAGGTCGTGGCGGACTTGCAACAAGTGATCGGGGCAGAAGAGTGATGAGGGATTGTGGCTGAGATTTGGTGAGTGATCGTGACGGAGGTTCGCCGAATGTTTGGTGCAGAGGTGCAGCGGGAGATCGTGGTGGAGTTGCAATGAATGTTTGCGGCGGAGGAGCGGCGAGAAATTGTGGTGGAGGTGCGGTGAATGTTTTTGTGGCGGAGGAGCGCTGAGAGATCATGGCGGAGGTGCGGTGAATGTTTGTGGTGGAGGAGCGGCGAAAGATCGTGGCTGAGGTGCGGCGAATGAGGGTATGGGGCCCAGAAGAGCCGAACTCATGTGGAAGCAAGTCATCCTCATTCGAGGCACCGCCTATGATGATGATGATTTTCTGGCAACTGTCCAGAGGCCTACAGTGCTTGTAGGTCAGACTAGTCAAACAACAGCCTGATATAGTCATACTCATAGAATCATACCTTTTAGCCAAAGTCCCACACACCTCCATCACCATCCTTGGGTAAGTCCTGTACCACCAGCAGGACAAACCCACCAGAGGTGGCGGCACGGGCCTGCGTACACTGCAATATGTGTACGCACTAGATCCGTGCAGCAGAGCAGGTCTCCAGTTGTCCTGGTTAACCCTTGCCACTGGATAAAGGCCTAGCTCTGCCAAGCCCGTGTGGTAGCTGATGTGCAATGGCCACCACACATTAAAAAAATCCACACACAGGCATCTTCCACCCCCTCAATTGGGTCCTTCATTGAAACATCTGTGAACTCATGTGGAAGCAAGTCATCCTCATTCGAGGCACCGCCTATGATGATGATAATTTTCTGGCAACTTTCCAGAGGCCTACAGTGCTTGTAGTTCAGACTAGTCAAACAACAGCATGATATTGGCATACTCATAGAATCATACCTTTTAGCCAAAGTCCCACACTCCTCCATCACCATCCTTGGGTAAGTCCTGTACCACCAGCAGGACAAACCCACCAGAGGTGGCGGCACAGTGGTATACAGTCAGGAGGAAGTGGTCCTGGGAGTTCTCAACATTGACTCCGGACCACATGAAATCTCATGGCTTCAGGTCAAGTATGGGCAAGGAAACCTCCTGCTGATTACCATCTACCGCACTCCCTCAGCTGATGAATCAGTAGTCCTCCAAGTCGAACATCACTTGGAAGAAGCACTGAGAGTAGCAAGGGCGGAGAATGTACTCTGGGTGGGGGACTTCAATGCCCATCACCAAGAGTGGTTCCGTCGCACCACTACTGACTGGGCTGGCCGAGTCCTAAGGATATAGCTGCCAGACTGGGCCTGTGGCAGGTAGTGAGAGAACCAAAATGAGGGAAAAACCTACATGACGTTGTACTCACCAATCTACCTGTTGCACAGGCATCTGTCCATGACAGCATTGGTAGCAGTGACCACAGCACAGCCATTGTGGAGATGAAGTCCCATCTGCACACTGAGGACACCCTCCATCAAGTTGTGTGGCACTACAACCGTGCTAAATGGGATAGATTCAGAACAGATCTAGAAGCTCAAAACTGGGCATCCATGAGTCGCTGTGGGCTGTCAGTAGCAGCAGGATTGTATTCCACCACAATCTGTAATCTCATGGCCCGGCATATCCCCCACTCTACCATTACCATCAAGCCAGGGGACCAACCCTGGGTCAATAAGGAGTACAGAAGAGCATGCGAGGAGCAGCACCAGGCATACTAAAAATGAGGTGCCGACTTGGGGAAGCTGCAACTCAGGACTACGTGCATGCTAAACAGCAGAAACAGCATGCTATAGACAGAGCTAAGCCATCACACAATCAACGGATCAGATCAAAGCTCTGCAGTCCTGCAACGTCCAGTCATGAATGGTGGTTGACAATTAAAAAAAGCCAATGGCAGGAGGCTCCATGAATCTCCCCATCCTCAATGATGATGGAGCCCAGCACGTGAGTGCAAAGGACAAGGCCAACGCATTTGCAACTATCTTCAGCCAAAAGTGCTGAGTGGATGATCCATATTGTCCTCCTCCTAAGGTCCCCACCCTCACAGAAGCCAGTCTTCAGCCAGTTCGATTCATTCCAAATGATATCAAGAAATGGCTGAACGCACTGGATACAGCAAAGGCATGAGTTCCTCAGGGCAGTGTCCTAGGCCCAACCATCTTCAGCTGGCCAGAGGCTGGGTATTCTGCAGCAAGTGTCTCTCCTGATTCCGCAAAGCCAAAGGCACAAGTCAGGAGTGTGATGGAATGCTCTCTAATTGCCTGGATGAGTACAGCACCATCCCCCTTGCAATAAAAGCCATCATTCCATTTGCGTCTCTGATTACTTGCTGTACCTGCATAGTAACTTTCTGTGTTTCATGCACAAGGACCCCCAGGTCCCTTCTATACTGCAGCATTTTGTAATCTCTCTCCATTTAAATAATAATTTGCTTGTTTATTTTTCCTGACAAAGTGGATAACCTCACACTTTTCCACATTATACTCCATCTGCCAAATGTTTGCCCACTCACTTAGCCTGTCTATGGGCTAGAACCTCCACTTGTTTGCCTGCTTAATGCCCACTTAATGCCCATTTAACCGCTGCAATGACATATAACGCCCAGATAGTGCCCATTTTGGCACAAAATGAAAACTGACGGGCTTTTTTAGGAGACTTATCGCCGAGCGTTATTTTCCCCAAGTGCTTAACGGCGAGAAAAAATATTACCGCTCGCCCTTTTTTTTGGGCGGAATCAGCAGAATGGGCAAATTGAATGCCCATATTATCACCCAGCATTACTTTCCTCACTGACTTAACGCCGAGTTTCAATAATAATGCCTGCCAATTGTTTTTTGTCGTAAAGAGCATATTTACCCAAACTAGCGGCCATGGAGATTGTCCACCGTCAATTTCACCACCTCGCACACATATCGCCCAGAATATTGCGCCCTCAAAAAACCGCCCACAAAAAGTGGAACTAACCGGGACGGACGCCAGTGGTGTGGCTGGCATTTGTTAAATCCCACTCTTACATGAGGAGCTGATATCGGAAAGATTTGCCTGAAAGAGCGCTGATATGAGTGACAACGCTGACACACTGCTGTGTGTGTGCAGCTCAGACATCAATGGTGCCCATCAGCTTGGTGCCAGTTAAAGTTTACATTGATTGATGTAAAGTTGTAATTAACTCTTTCACGGTAAGGAATTACCAGTGTGTAACGGTCCAGCTATCTGAGACAATGTGCAACAAGGTTATGTTCAATAACAAAAGTTTAATACCAAGATTGGTCTGAAATCGTAAGTGACACAGCCAATAACACCCAACTCCCGCCCAAATCCCACTTTTTTCATCATTAACATAAATCACATGGTCAACATGTCCAGCAACATAGAATACAAAAGGCAAAGCAGGAGAGTGGTCTCCAGCCCCCATACATTGCAACAAATTGCTACACCCAGATGGAGATATAACACAACCATCACCTGCGCACATGCACCTCACTTTCCTTCCACCCTCTCTTTCTTCTCCCCACCTCTATCCCTTCTCCTCCTCGCTCCACGGCGCCTGGCCGAAGAGCTCCTCAGGCGGTGCCTCATTGGGGGTTGATGAAGGCAGTTGCAATGGGTGCACGGGTACGGGAGCAGAGGGTGCCGAGGGGGCAACAATCTCTGATGCAGAAGCAGGATCTTGGTCCTTGCTCTCAATTGTTATTCGCAGTGATGGTGCGGAACCTAGGTGTGGAGTGCCGTGCTCGGGGACCACTGGGAGCCCTCTGCCACCACTGTTCCTGACTACCAGCTCCAGGACCTCCTCCATCCCTTCCATGTTATATCTTATTTGTTGGACAAAAACTCGGTGCCAACTATGTTCTTGATGCTTAGTAGGCTTTTTGCTACTGGTGAATCTCAGTCGTGCCTCCCACAACAGCCAGACAAACACAAACCACAGCCACACATGCTTTCAGTGCCTCTGAGCTCCCTCTCTCTCTGTCTCCTCTTCTGCACATGTCATGATGACCCTTCACCACCTGAATCGCAGGAATCGAGCGTTGCCATGCCGTTGCTAAGGACAGCCACACTTTACGGCAGAAGGTCAAAAAAATTTAACGCTACCGCCCATTTGATATCGCTCACGGTAACGTCCATTTTCAAAAATGTAAACTAGGTGTTTTGAGAATGGGCGAGAAGCCGGCGATCTGAAAACCCTTTTTTACCACCCATGCCGGAATTGACGCTCATTTTTGGGCGATAAGCTCAAAAGTGGAGGCTCTAGCCCCAAATCTCTTTGCAGATTCTTTGTGTCCTCCTCACAGCTTGCATTCTCATCCATCTTTGTATCATCAGCAAACTTGGCTACATTACACTCGGCCTCTTCATCCAAGTCATTAATAAAGATTTTAAGTAGTTGAGGCCCCAGCACTGATTCCTGTGGCACCCTACTAGTTAGCGTTTGCCAACTGGAAAAAAACCCATTTATTCCGATTCTCTGTTTTCTGTTAGTTAGCCAATCTTCTATCCATGCTAATATATTACCCTCAACCCCAAGAGCTCTTATCTTATGCAGTAACCTTTTATGTCATCCATCATAGGCAGTTCCTCGGAATCGAGGAAGACTTGCTTCCGCTCTTAGCATGCGTTCTTAGGTGGCTGTACAGTCCAATACGAGAACCACAGTCTCTGTCACAGGTGGGACAGACAGTGGTTGAAGGAAAGGGTGGACGGGGAGTCTGGTTTGCCGCACGCTCCTTCCGCTGCCTGCGCTTGATTTCTGCATGTTCTCGGCGACGAGACTCGAGAAACTCAGCGCCCTCCCAGATGCACTTCCTCCACTTGGGGCGTCTTTGGCCAGGGACTCCCAGGTGTCAGTGGGGATGTCACACTTTATCAGGGAGGCTTTGAGAGTGTCCTTGTAACGTTTCCGCTGCCCACCTTTGACTCGTTTGCTGTGGACGAGTTCAGAGTAGAGCGCTTGCTTTGGGAGTCTCGTGTCTGGCATGCGAACTATGTGGCCTGCCCAGCGGAACTGATCAAGTGTGGTCAGTGCTTCAATGCTGGGGATGTTGGCCTGGTCGAGGATGCTAATGTTGGTGCTTCTGTCCTCCCAGGGGATTTGTAGGATCTTGCAGAGACATCGCTGGTGGTATTTCTCTAGCGACTTGAGATGTCTACTGTACATGGTGCATGTCTCTGAGCCATACAGGAGGGCAGGTATTACTATGGCCCAGTAGATCATGACCTTGGTGACAGTTTTGAGGGCCTGGTCTTCAAACACTCCTTTCCTCAGGTGGCCGAAAGCTGCACTGGCGCACTGGCGGCGGTGTTGGATCTCGTCGTCAAATGCCTGCTCTTGTTGATAGGAGGCTCCCGAGATAAGGGAAGTAGTCCACATTGTCCAGGGCTGCGCCGTGGATCTTGATGTCTGGGGGGCAGTGCTATGCGGCGAGGACAGGCTGGTGGAGGACCTTTGTCTTACTGATGTTTAGCATAAGGCCCATGCTTTCATACGCCTCGGTAAATACGTCGACTATGTCCTGAAGTTCAGCCTCTGTGTGTGCACAGACGCAGGCATCATCTGTGTACTGTAGCTCGACGACAGATGTTGGAGTGGTCTTGGACCTGGCCTGGAGACGGCAAAGGTTGAACAGCTTCCCACTGGTTCTGTAGTTTAGTTCCACTCCAGCGGTGAGCTTGTCAACTGTGAGGTGAGCATGGCAGCGAGCAAGATTGAGACAAGGGTTGGGGCAATGCTTGCCCCGGTCTGGACATGGATTGGGTCTGTGATGGATCCGTTGGTAAGGATCACAGCCTGCATGTCATCGTGGAGCAGGCAGGGGATGGTAAAGTACTTTTGGGGGCATCCGAAACGGAGGAGGACGCTCCATTGACCCTCGCGGTTGACAGTGTCAAAGGCCTTTGTAAGGTCGAAGAAAGCTATGTATAAGCGCTGGTGCTGTTCCCTGCATTTTTTCTGCACTTGTCACACTGCAAAAATCATGTCCGTTGTGCCTCAGAAGGGACGAAATCTGCAATGTGACTCCGGGAGGAGCTTCTCGGCCATGGGGAGAAGACGGTTGAGGAGGACTCTAGCGACGACTTTCCCAGTGGCTAATAGCAGGGAGATTCCCCAGTCGGACTTTGTCATGTTTGTAATTACAATGTAACACCACTGTGTTACTGTATACACTCAACTTAGATGCACACCTTGACCACAGCGGGTGAACTTGTGGGAGACACTTCTTACCTAATCACACAGGTATATAAAGGGAGGTCCCACGCAGGGTCATCACTTCTGGAGTCCTGTAATAAAGACTTACGGTCACAGAGTGGCCTTGTCCCTGGAATGTGCCTCGTGTGATTTCATGCTGTAGAGTAAGGACTTTACGGACTTGTCCCCTTTTTTAAAGATGGTCACGATCACTGCATCTCTAAGATCTCCCTGCATGCTCTCTTTCCTCCAGCTGAGAGAGATGAGATTGTGTATTCGCGCCAGAAGTGCCTCTCCGCCATAATTCAGTGCCTCAGCAGGGATTCCATCCGCTCCCGTAGCCATGTTGTTTTTTATCTGCCTTACGGCTTTTTCTACCTCGTGCAGTGTTGGGGTCTCACTGCAGTGGTGGCGGGTAGCATGCTGCGGAATGGAGTTGAGAACACTCGAGTCAAAGGCAGAGTCTCGATTGAGGAGATCTTCGAAGTGCTCCTTCCAGCGGGCCCTGACTGCCTTGGTGTCCTTGAAGAGTGTTTCCCCATTCTTGGACAGCAGCAGGGTAGGGCCTTGGGGCCTTTTATATGGCACCTTATTGAATGCCTTCTGGAAAGCCAAATACAACACATCCACTGGTTCCCCCTTATCCACCCATTACATCCTCAAAGAACTCCAGCAAATTTGTCCAATATGATTTCCCTTTCATAAAACCATACTGACTCTGCTTGACTGCATTATGATTTTCCAAATGTCCTGCTACTGCTACCTTAATGATGGACTCCAGCATTTTTCCAACGACAGATGTTAGGTTAACTGGTCTATAGTTTCCTGCTTTCTGTCTACCTTCTTTTTTAAATAGGGGCGTTACATTCGCAGTTGTCCAATCCGCTGGGACCTCTCCAACCAATGCATCCACTATCACTGCAGCCACTTCTTTTAAGACACTAGGATGCAGGCCATCGGGTCCAGGGGACTTGTCCATCATTAGTTCCATTATTTTATCGAGTACTTTTTCTTTAGTGATAGTGATTATATTAAGATCCCCCCTCCCTATAGCCCCTTGATTATCTATTATTATTGGGATGCTTCTCATCTCATCTCCCATGAAGACCGATACAAAATACGTGTTCAAAGTCTCTGCCATTTCCCTGTTCCCCATTATTAATTCCCCGGCCTCATCCTCTACGGGACCAATGTTTACTTTAGCTACCCTCTTCCTTTTTATATACCTGTAGAAGCTCGTACTGTCTGTTTTTATATTTCTTGCGAGTTTACTCTCATAATCCATCTTCTCTCTTTATTATTTTTTTAGACGTCCTTTCCTGGTTTTTAAAAATTTCCCAATCCTCTGGCATCCCACTAATCTTGGCTACATTGTATGCCATTGTTTTCAATTTGATACCATCCTTTACCTCCTTAGTTAGCTTCTCTTAAAGTCTTTCCTTCTCACTGGAATATATTTTTGTTGAGAGTTATGAAATATCTTCTTAAATGCCACTGCTCATCAGCCGTCTTACATTTTAATCTATTTTCCCAGTCCACTTTAGCCAACTCTGCCTTCATACCTTTCTAATTGCCTTTATTTAAGATCAGGACACTGGTTTGAGACCCAACTTTCTCACTCTCCAACTGAATTTGAAATTCAACCATACTATGATCACTCTTTCCTAGAGGATCCCTTGCTATGAGAACATTTATTAATCCTGTCTCATTACACAGTACCAGATCTAAAATAGCCTGCTCGCTGGTTGGTTCCACAACACATTGTTCAAAGAAACCATCCCGGATACTCTCTATGAATTCTTCCTCAAGGCTAGTTTGGCCAATTTGGTTTGTCCAATCAATATGAAGAATAAAATGGCCCATGATTATTGCCATACCTTTCCTTCAAACCTCCATTATTTTTGATTTATACTCTGTCTAACAGTGTAGCTACTGTTAGGAGGCCTATAGACTATGCCCATCAGTGACTTCTTCCCCTTGTTATTTCTTATCTCTACCCAAACTGATTCTACAGCTTGATCTTCTGAGCCAATATCAATTCTCACTACTGCCCTGATCCTATCCTTTATTAAAAGAGCTATCCCACCTCCTTTTTCTTTCTGTCTATCCTTCCGAATTGTCAAACAGCCCTGACTATTCAGTTTCCAGCTTTGGTCACCTTGCAATCACATCTCTGTAATGGCAATCAGATCATACCCATTCATTTGTATTTGTGCCGTCAAGGCATTTGCAGTTTTGTTCAGGTGTTCAGTTCTGAACTAAAAGCTTGTTGCACAAAGTTTCATCCATTGAGTTTGAAAAAATGTATTCGTTCATGGGATGTGGGCATCACTGGCAAGGCCAGCATTTATTTCCCATCCCTTATTGCTATTGAGAAGGTGGTGGTGAGCCGCCTTCTTGAACTGCTGCAGTCTGTGTGATGAAGGTACTTCTATAGTGCTGTTAGGAGGGGAGTTCTAGGTTTGTGACCCAGTGACGATGAAGGAACGGCGATATATTTCCAAGTCAGGATGGTGCATAACTAGGAGGGGAACTTGCCGGTGATGGTATTCGCATAAACCTGCTGCCCTTGTCGTTCTAGGTGGTGGAGGTCGCGGGTTTGAGAGGTGCTGTTGAAGAAGCCTTGCCGAATTGTTGCAGTGCATCTTGTAGATGGCACACACTGCAGCCACGGTGCATCGATGGTGGAGGTAGTGAGTGTTTAAGGGTGCGGATGGGGTGCAAATTAAGTGGGCTGCTATGTCCTAGATGGTGTCGAGCTTCTTGAGTGTTGGAGCTGCACTCATCCAGGCAACTAGAGAGTATTCCATCACACTCCTGACTTGTGCCTTTGATTTTGCGGAGTCAGGAGAGACACTTGCTGCAGAATACCCAGCATCTGGCCAGCTGAAGATGGTTGGGCCTAGGACACTGCCCTGAGGAACTCATGCAGCAATGTCCTGGGGCTGAGATGGTGGACCTCCAACAACCACAACCATCTTCCTTTGTGCTAGGTATGACTCCAGCCAGTAGAGAGTTTCCCCCTGATTGCCATTGACTTCAATTTTACTAATGCTCCTTGATGCCACACTCGATCAAATGCTGCCTTGATGTCAAGGGCAGTCACTCTCACCTCACCTCTGGAATTCAGCTCTTTTGTTCATGTTTGGACCAAGGCTGTAATGAGGTCTGGAGCCGAGTCGTCCTGCTGGAATGCAAACTGAGCTTCGGTGAACAAATTATTGGTGAGTAAGTGCCGCTTGATAGCACTGTCGATGACACCTTCCATCGCTGCTGATAATTGAGAGTAGACTGATGGGTTGGTAATTGGCCAGATTGGATTTGTCCTGCTTTTTTTGGACAGGACATACCTGGGCAGTTTTCCACATTGTCAGGTAGATGTCAGTGTTACAGTTGTACTGGAATAGCTTGCCTAGAAGTGCGGTTAGTTTGGAGCATGTCTTCAGCACGACAGCCAGGATGATGTCGGGGCCCATAACCTTTGCTGTATGAAGTACGCTCTACCCTTTCTTGATATCACGTGGAGTGAATCAAATTGGCTGAAGATTGGCTTCTGTGAAGGTGGGCTGATATGGATCATCCACTCAGCACTTCTAGCTGAAGATGGTTACAAACGCTTCAGCCTTGTCTCGTCTACTCGTTGAGGATGAGGATATTCATGGAGCCTCCTTCTCCCGCTCGTTGTTTAATTGTCCACCACCATTCATGACTGGATGTGGCAGGACTGCAGAGCTTTGATCTGATCCGTTAATTGTGGGATCACTTACCTCTGTCTATAGTATACTGCTTCCGTTGTTCAACATGCACGTAGTCCTGTGATGCTCTTCTGTACTTCTCATTGAACCAGGGCTGATCCCCTGGCTTGATGGTAATGGTAGAGTGAGGGATATGCCAGGCCATGAGATTACAGATTGTGATGGAATACAATTCTGCTGTTATCGATGGCACACAGCGCCTCGTGGCTGCCCAGTTTTGAGCTGCTAGATCTCTTCTGAATCTATCCCAATGAGCACGGTGGTAGTGCCACACAACACGATGGAAGGTGTCGTCAGCGTGAAGACAGGACATGCGGTGGTCACTGCTACCAATGATGTCATGGACAGATGCATCTGCGACAGGTAGATTGGTGAGTATGAGGTCAAATAGGTTTTTCCCTCATGTTGATTCTCTCACCACCTGCCGCAGGCCCAGTCTGCCAGGTATGTCCTTCAGGACTCAGCCAGCTCAGTCAGTAGTGGTCCTATGGAGCCACTCTTGGTGATGGGCATTTAAGTCCCCTACCCAAGAGTAAATTCCGTGCCCTTGCTACCCTCAGTGTTTCTTCCAAGTCATGTTCAACATGGAGGAGTACTGATTCATCAGCTGAGGGAGGACAGTAGATGGTAATCAGCAAGAGGTTTCCTTGTCCATGCTTGACCTGAAGCTATGAGACCTCATGGGGACCAGAATCATTGTTGAGGATTCCCAGGACCACACCCTGTGGCCAGTGTATACCATTTTTCTGCCACCGCTGATGGAGGTGTCTGGAACATTGGCTGAAAGGTATGATTCCGTGAGTATGCCTATGTCAGACTGTTTCTTGACTAGTCTGTGGGACAGTTCCCTCAATTTTGGCACAAGTCCCCAGATGTTAGCAAGGAGGACTTTGCAGGGTATGCCATTGTTGTGTCCGAAGCCGGTGCCTAGGTCGATGCTGGGTGGTCCGTCCAGTTTTATTCTTATTGCTTTTCGTAGCAGGTTGTTACAACTGAGTGGCTTGGTAGGACATTTCAGAGCCAACCACATTGCTGTGGGTTTGGAGTCACATATAGGCCAGACCAGGTAAGGACGGCAGATTTCCCACCCAAAAGCATATTAAGTGCACCAGGTGGGTTTTTACGACAATCCGGTAGTTTCATGCTCACCATTACTGACAGTAGCTTTTTATTCCAGATTAATTTAATTAACTTAATTTAAATTCCCCAACTGCCATGGTGGGATTTGAACTCGCATCTCCAGATTATTAGTCATGGCCTCTGGATTACTAGTCCTGTAACTTAACTACTATGCTACCGTTCCCTCAAAGTAATAGGCTTAGGCCTGTAGCACTAGCCAAAATACACATGCATTATTTAACTGAATATAAATTCCTCAGCTACCATGGTGGGATTTGAACTCACATCTCTGGATCATTATTTCAGACCTCTGGCTTACTAGTCCAATAAGATAACCACTGTGCTCCCATTCCCGGTACATGCTCCTTTCTTTCCCATTCCTCTTCACTGCAAGCAAGAGACAGACGCGACCTTCAGCCTCCAACTGAGCTTAGCGCTGGAAAGAGCGCATTACGCCACAAAAACCCTGATGTTAACTAGCAGGCAGCACCAAAATACCAGTGCTGTCTGTGCTCTCTCAGCAGGCAGACAGGTTTCCAGCATGTTCGAATGTTTAGTCTCCAGAGTATGACACACTCAAAACCTTTATACAAGCAGAATATTTATAATTATCTCACAATTACACCATTCTATTTACAATTGGGTGTTTATAATTTGATATGCTAATGTATACATATATATATATAAATCAGATATATGTATACATTTTCTATAATTTAATATCAATTTATGCAGTGTGATATTACTATCACTAATGAAGTAGTACTAGGTAAAATAATGGGACTAAAGGCGGACAAGTCCCCTGGACCCGATGCCTTACATCCTAGGGTTTTAAGAGAAGTGGCTGCAGAGATAGTGGATGCATTGATTGTAACCTACTAAAATTCTCTGGATTCTGGGGCGGTCCCAGCAGATTGAAAACCCGCAAATGTAACGCCCCTATTTAAAAAACGCAGACATTACTAAGGAAGCAGTAACAGAACATTTGGAAAAGCATGATTCAATCAAGCAGAGTCAGCATGGTTTTATGAAAGGGAAATCATGTTTGACAAATTTTCTGGAGTTCTTTGAAGATGTAACGAGCAGGGTGATAAGGGGAAACCAGTGGATGTGGTGTATTTGGATTTCCAGAAGGCATTCAATAAGGTGCCATGTAAGAGGTTGCACAAGATAAAAGCTCACGGTGTTGGGGTAATATATTAACATGGATAGAGGATTGGCTAACGAACAGAAAACAGAGAGTCAGGATAAATGGGTCATTTTCCGGCTGGCAAACAGTGACTAGTGGGGTGCCGCAGGGATCGGTGCTGGGGCCTCAACTATTTACAATCTATATTAATGACTTGGATGAAGGGACCGAGTGTAATGTAGCCAAGTTTGCTGATGATCCAACGATGGGTGGGAGAGTAAATTGTGAGAAGGACACAAGAAATCTGCAAAGGGATATAGACAGGCTAAGTGAGTGGGCAAAAATTTGGCAGATGGAGTATAATGTGGGAAAATGTGAGGTGATTTGGCAGAAATAATAGAAAAGCAAATTATAATTTAAATGGAGAAAAATTGTAAAGTGCTGCAGTACAGAAAGACCTGGGGTCTTTGTGCATGAAACACAAAAAGTTAGTATGCAAGGGGGATAGAATATAAAAGCAGAGATCATCATCATAGGCAGTCCCTCGGAATTGAGGAAACATAGAAACATAGAAAATAGGTGCAGGAGTAGGCCATTTGGCCCTTTGAGCCTGCATCACCATTCAATATGATCATGGCTGACCATGCATTTCAGTATCACATTCCTGCTTTCTCTCCATACCCCTTGATCCTTTTAGCCGTGAGGGCCACATCTAACTCCCTTTTGAATATATCTAACGAACTAGACCCAACAACCTTCTGTGGTAGAGAATTCCACATGCCCACGACATTCTGAGTGAAGAAGTTTCTCCTCATCTTGGTCCTAAGTGGAAGACTTGCTTCCACACTTAAAATGAGTTCTTAGGTGGCTGAACAGTCCAATATGAGAGCCACAGACTCTGTCACAGGTGGGACAGATAGTCGTTGAGGGAAGGGGTGGGTGGGACATGTTTGCCGCACGCTCTTCCACTGCCTGTGCTTGATTTCTGCATGCTTTCGGCGATGAGACTCGAGGTGCTCAGCGACCTCCTGGATGCACTTCCTCCACTTAGGGCGGTCTTTAGCCAGGGACTTCCAAGTGTCAGTGGGGATGTTGCACTTTATTAGGGAGGCTTTGAGGGTGTCCTTGTAACGCTACCACTGATCACCTTTGGCTCGTTTGGCATGCGAACAATGTGGCCCGTCCAACAGAGCTGGTCGATGCTGGGGATGTTGGCCTGATCGAGGACACTAACATTGGTGCGTCTGTCCTCTCAGATTTGCAGGATCTTGCGGAGACATAATTGGTGGTATTTCTCCAGCAACTTGAGCTGTCTACTGTACATGATCCATGTCTCTGAGCCATACAGGAGGGGTGGGTATTACTGCAGCCCTGTAGACCAAGAGCTTGGTGGCAGTTTTGAGGACCTGGTCTTCAAATACTCTTTTCCTCAGGCGGCCGAAGGCTGCATTGGCGTACTGGAGGCGGTGTTGGATCTCGACGTCAATGCCCGCTGTTGTTGATAGGAGGTTCCCGAGATATGCGAAGTGGTCCACGTTGTCCAGGGCTGCGCCATGGATCTTGATGACTGGGGGGCAGTGCAGTGTGGCGAGGACAGGCTGGTGGAGGACCTTCATCTTACGAGTGCCTCAGTACTCGTCCTTAATTTCAAATCCCTCTATGGCCCTCGCTCCCTCCCTATCTCTGTAATCTCCTCCAGCCCCACAACCCCGGAGATGTCTGTGCTACTCTAATTCTGCCTTCCTGAGCATCCCTGATTATAATCGCTCAACCATGGGTGGCTGTGCCTTCTGTTGCCTGGGCCCTAAGCTCTGGAACTCCCTGCCTAGACCTCTCTACCTCTCTTTCCTCCTTCAAGATGCTCCTTAAAACCTACCTCTTTGACCAAGAGTTGGTTACCTGCCCTAGTTTCTACTTGTGCGACTCACTGTCAAATCTTTATCGCATAATACTCCTGTGAAGCGCCTTGGGAAGTTTCACTACATAAATGGTGTTATAGTGTCAGCTGTGGCTCAGTGGGTAGCACACTGGCCTCTGAGTCAGATGTTTCTGGGTTCAAGTCTTACTCCAGGAACTTGAGTACATAAATAATCTAGGCTGACACTCCAGTGCAGTGCGAAGGAAATCTTTCAGATGAGACGTTAAACCGAGGCCCTGTCTGCCCCCTCAGGTGGACATAAAAGATCCCATGGCATTATTTTGAAGAAGAGCAGGGGGAGTTATCCTGTGTGTCCTGGGGCCAATATTTATCCCTCAATCAACATAACAAAAACAGATTATTTGGTCATTATCACAGTGTTGTTTGTGTGAGAGCGGCGAGTGTTTGTGGCAAGATGCAGTGAATGTTTATGGCGGAGGAGCGGTGAGAGATCGTGGTGGAGGTGCGACAGATGAGGATACGAGGCCCAGAAGAGCCCAGGGCCCGGGGCAGCACGGGCCAGCCCACACTGCAATATGTGTGCGCGCTAGGTCCGTGCAGCAGAGCAGGTCTCCAGTCGTCTTGGTTAATCCTTGCCACTGGACCAAGACCTAACTCTGTCAAGCCTGTGTGGTGGCTGGTGTGCAACAGTCACCACATGTTAAAAAAAAATTCACGCACAGGCATCTTCCACCCCCTCAATTGGAGTTCAGGTTTGGAACATCAGGTCCTTCATCGAAACACCTGTGAACTCCTGAAAGCAAGTCATCCTCGTTCGAGGGACCACCTATGATGATGATGAAATACATTGACTATGTCTTGGAGTTCAGCCTCTGTATGTGCACAGACGCAGGCGTCGTCCACGTACTATAGCAGGTCCCCACTGGTTCTGTAGTTTAGACAGTGTCAAGGCCTTTGTAAGGTCGGAGCGTCCTCCTCCATTTCAGATGCCCCCGAAAGTACATCACCATCCTCTGCCTGCTCCACAACGACATGCAGGCCGTGATCCTTACCAATGAATCCATCACAGACCCAATCCGCGTCTGAACCGGGGTCAAGCAGGGCTGCGTCATCACCACAATCCTCTTCTCAATCTTCCTCGCTGCCATGCTCCACCTCACAGTTGACAAGCTCCCCGCTGGAGTGGAACTAAACTACAGAACCAGTAGGAAGCTGTTCAACCTTTGCCGTCTCCAGGCCAGGTCCAAGACCACCCCGACCTCTGTCGTCGAGCTAAAGTACGCGGACGACGCCTGCGTCTGTGCACACAGAGGCTAAACTCCAAAACATAGTCGATGTATTTACTGAGGCATACGAAAGCACGGCCTTATGCTAAACATCAGTAAGACAAAGGTCCTCCCACCAGCCTGTCCTCGCCGCACAGCACTGCCCCCCAGACATCAAGATCTGGAGAAAGAGGACCACTTCCCTTATCTCGGGAGCCTCCGATCAACAAGAGCAGGCATTGACGACAAGATCCAACACCGCCTCCAGTACGCCAGTGCAGCCTCCGGCCGCCTGAGGAAAAGAGTGTTTGAAGACCAGGCCCTCAAAACTGTCACCAAGCTCATGGTCTACCGGGCTGTAGTAATACCCGCCCTCCTGTATGGCTCAGAGACGTGGATTATGTACAGTAGACACCTCAAGTCGCTGCAGAAATACCGCAAGATCCTATAAATCCCCTGGAAGGACAGGCGCACCAACATTCGTGTCCTCGTCCAGGCCAACATCCCCAGCATTGAAGCACTGACCACACTTGATCAGCTCCACTGGGCAGGCCACATAGTTCGCATGCCTGATACGAGACTCCCAAAACAAGAGCTCTACTCGGAACTCGCCCACAGCAAACGAGCCAAAGGTGGGCAGTGGAAACGCTACAAGGATATCCTCAAAGCCTCCCTGATAAAGTGCGACATTCCCATTGACACCTGGGAGTCCCTGGCCAAAGACCGCCCCAAGTGGAAGAGGTGCATCCAGGAGGGCACAGAGCTCCTCGAGTCTCGTCGCCGAGAGCATGCAGGAATCAAGCGTAGGCAGTGGAAGGAGCGTGCGGCAAACCAGACTCCCCGCCCACCCTTTCCTCCAACCACTGTCTGTCCTACCTGTGACAGAGACTGTGGTTCTAATATTGGACTGTACAGCCCCTAAGAGCTCATGCTAAGTGTGGAAGCAAATCTTCCTCGATTCCGACGGACTGCCTATGATGATGATGAGTTTAGTTCCACTCCAGTGGGGAGCTTGTTGACTATGAGGTGGAGCATGGTGGCGAGGAAGATTGAGAAGAAGGTTGGGGCGATGATACAACCCTGTTTGACTCTGGTCCGGATGTGGATTGGGTCTGTGATGGATCCGTTGGTAAGGATCACGGCCTGCATCTCGTCGTGGAGTAGGTGGAGGATGGTGACGAACTTTTGGGGGCATCCGAAACGGAGGAGGAAGCTCCATAGACTCTCGCGTTTGACAGTGTCAAAGGCCTTTTTAAGGTCGAAGAAGACCATGTATAAGGGCTGGCGCTGTTCCCTGCATTTTTCCTACAGCTGTCGCGCTGCAAAAATCATGTCCGTTGTGCCCTGAGAAGTCCTGCTACCCTCATCATCATCATAGGCAGTCCTCGAAGCGAGGATGACTTGCTTCCACGCCAAAAAGGGATGAGTTCACAGCTGTTTCAATGTTCCAGATCCCGAACTAATATTCCAGATCCCAAAATACATCTTGAAAGGCAGAAGATGCCTGTGCATGGATTTTTTTAACGTGTGGTGGCCGTTGCAAACCAACCACCACACGGGCTTGACAGAGCTAGATCTTGGCTCAGTGGCAAGAATTACCCAAGACGACTGGAGACCTGCTCTGCTGCACGGTCCTAACGCACACACATATCGCAGTGTGGGCTGGCCCGTGCTGCCCCTGGGCCCTCGCCTCTTCTGAGCCCCAAACACACGCCTCTCCTGGGTCCCTGTTGTCATGTATCTTACATGGCCACTGTTGGTACTATATCAAGGGGTGCCACCAGAGTGCACAGCAGTGGGAGACTCGTAGAGGTGTGCCTGGCCTAGTATAAAAGGCAGGCCACCAGGTGTGATCCTCACTCTGGAGTTAACTAATAAAGGACTAAGGTCACTACAGTTCAAGTACAACACACTGCCTCGTGGAGTCATTGTTGGAGCATCTAAGGACACAACAACTGGCGACGAGATTACGAACTTTCACTTGGAAATAGCTACCCTTGGTACGTTGCAGTAGTTCACCGATAGTGATGATTGGGACGCCTTTGTGGAGAGGCTAGAACACTTTTTCACAGCAAACGACCTGGCAGGAGACGACCCAGCCGCACTGGCTGATAAGCGCCACGCTATCCTGCTAACCAGTTGTGGGCCCAACATCTATGGCCTCGTCAGGGACTTGCTGGCACCAGTGAAGACAATGACCAAGTCGTACAAGGAGCTCGTAACCCTGATCCAGGAGCAACTCAAGCCCAAGGAGAGCATTCTCACAGCCAGACACCGGTTCTATACCCACCGATGGCCCGAGGGCCAGGAAGTCGCGAAGTACGCCACAAACCTCAGGAGGCTGGCGGCACCGTGCGAGTTCGGCACCCACCTAAACGAAGCGCTGCGGGATATTTTTGTCATTGAAATTGGCCATGAGGGTCTTCTTCACAAGCTACTGTCAGCGGATACCACAGTCACACAGCAGAAGGCCATCTCTGTGAGCCAGTCATTCGTGACCTTGACCTGCGGTTCTAGGCAGATGTCTCACCCTCAGGATTGAAACCCGGCAGGTACTGTGCACAGAGTGGCGCCGTTCAGGAGCTGGACTGTAGAACGAGAATCTTCTCAGGGAAGATAGAACAGGTACCCGAGTCCCTTAATGCCAAGGGGAGCTAATCGAGTAGCACCATGCTGGCGTTGCGGAGGGAATCACAGGGCTCATTAGTGCCGTTTTAAAGACCCACAAAGGGCCACCTCCAGCGAATGTGTAAGAGGAATAGGACTCACTGTGTTGATGAGGAGTCCACAGATGGCCATGAATCCAGCGTGGATTATGAATTATTAGACAGAGAGGCAGCCCAGTCCCACGGGGAGGTACATAGCATGTTTACCTGCACCACCGAGTGTTCCCCGTTGAAGATGGAAGTCGAGATAGAGGGAAGTCCAGTCTTCATGGAAGTGGACATGGGGGCGAGCCAGTCAGTGATGAATCAGGAAGCCTTTGAGAGGCTATGGGACAATTCGGCTGAACTACCCGAGTTGGCCAGAGTTCAGGCAAAACTGCACCTACACCAATGAAATCATCCCAGTCGTTGGTAGTGTAAATGTAAAGGTACTTCAGGATGGCGCAATGCACAAGTTACCTCTGTGGATTGTTGCAGGTGACGGACCAACGCTGCTCGGCAGAAGGTGGATGGAGCAGATCCAGTGAAAGTGGGAAGATTTCACCCCTCCAGCGATTGAAGCCCTCTGCGCTCAGAGGCAAAGCAAGCCCTCACCTGAGGGTGGACCTGGCACCGATGAGCTGACCAGCACGGCATCCGAGACATAGACTGCTCAGTACGACTGCGTGGAGATGATTCAGCTGAGACGACCTGAACGCACCTTCTGGGCTCCAGTGGCAGGACTTAGGAGGGAGAAAATCGCCTCTGCATTAACTATGCTCTGGGCTTAGCTCTAAAGTAGATATGTCTAGTGGACCTCTGGTGGGCCGGCTCAACCTTGGGTGGGTAGTTGGTGCAGTAGCGTGCTGGTGGTTCCTGTTTGTGTGTGTGTGTGTGTGTGTGTTCCTGACCACTCCATTCACAACCCCCCCCCCCGCCCCGCCCCCCACGTTGGTGTGGCGGGGGCTCCTGGCATTCATGTACATTCAAGTTCAGGTAAGTGGGTTTTGCACTTTTTTTTTGTGTGTGGTTCCGTGGTGCGACAAGAGCGTTAGATGCCTTGTCGATGCGGTGACCGATGCGTAAGACCAAGCTAGTTCCAGAGCTGCTGGGTGGTGTACCTGCAGTCTGGTGGCGGTTCAGTGCCCGGTGCAGGCAGTGGGAAGCCAACTGGCTCGCGTAGTCTGCTGATGGTCACTGGCATCAGGCAGGTTCACAGATGTCTGTGACCCCCCCGTCCTTTCTTTACGCCCTGGGTCCCAGCTGCTCCCTGAGGAGCTGTCATCTGGCTGTGCACAGGGAACCATGGACGAAGAAAAGAGGGTGCCCGAACCAGGAGTCTTTGCACTGAAGACAAAGATGGCCGCGGCCAGACCACGAGGTGCTGCGCTGATGGAGAAACACGTTGCACCAAACGGAGAAGCGGATCGGGGTAAAGGAGTCCTGCAACCCACTACAAGTAAAGGGGCAGTTCCACACAATTAAGCAATATAACAAGAATTGTAAGTTTCAGACTAAATGTGTAACAGATTATGTTAAGTGTGTAACTGACTATGTAAAATGTGTAACTGATAATCGGAATCGTATACATGCAACCAGCGAGGAAAAGTCACGCGATCGTGATTGGACTCCTGGAGTGTCCATCATAAGTAAGGGAAAGCTGTGCGATGCAGGATTCCCACTGCATGCAGCCAATGCAGTGGGCAGATACCCATCAGGTGCACACAGGTCCAGCAAGCTACCCAATGCTGTCGCCTGCGTCCCGGGGACCAGAGTCATGCACCACGAAGTGTGGCCACAAGCAGCCAACACACACGAGCTGCGAAGCAAGCGACCTCAGCAGGGCAAAGGCACCGGTAGTAATACCTGGGTCGGCTCCACCATCAGGCAACCGATGGCACCAATTGCCATGAGCCTGAAGGCGCAGACTGCACCAAGGCCATACCCCTAGATGTAGGGTCACCCATCACTGTTTCCCCAGAGGAAACAAGCACCAGCCAGGATCTCAAACCAAGTGACGCTCAGGCCAGCGAGTCAGCGGTTCCCTGTGCACAGCCAGATGACAGCTCCTCAGGGAGCAGCTGGGACCCAGGGCGTAAAGAAAGGACGGGGGGGTCACAGACATCTGTGAACCTGCCTGATGCCAGTGACCATCAGCAGACTACGCGAGCCAGTTGGCTTCCCACTGCCTGCACCGGGCACTGAACCGCCACCAGACTGCAGGTACACCACCCAGCAGCTCTGGAACTAGCTTGGTCTTACGCATCGGTCACCGCATCGACAAGGCATCTAACGCTCTTGTCGCACCACGGAACCACACACAAAAAAAAAGTGCAAAACCCACTTACCTGAACTTGAATGTACATGAATGCCAGGAGCCCCCGCCACACCAACGTGGGGGGCGGGGCGGGGGGGGGTTGTGAATGGAGTGGTCAGGAACACACACACACACACACACACAAACAGGAACCACCAGCACGCTACTGCACCAACTACCCACCCAAGGTTGAGCCGGCCCGCCAGAGGTCCACTAGACATATCTACTTTAGAGCTAAGCCCAGAGCATAGTTAATGCAGAGGCGATTTGCACTGAGGGTTCAGGGGGGAGTGATGTCATGTATCTTACATGGCCACTGTTGGTATTATATCAAGGTGTACCACCAGAGGCACAGCAGTGGGAGACTCGTAGGTTACCTGTACAGGTGTGCCTGGCCTAGTATAAAAGGCAGGCCACCAGGTGTGATCCTCACTCTGGAGTTAACTAATAAAGGACTAAGGTCACTACGGTTCAAGTACAACACACTGCCTCGTGGAGTCATTGTTAGAGTATCTAAGGACACAACAGCGGTCACTTCTATCTACAAACTCTTGCCGTGCCTACGACCCTCCTGCTGTGCCTGTCCGCACTGCAATCAGCGACCTGGCTTCGCAGCCGTCGCCCTCCTGCAGCAGCATGTGCTGCTTCCTGCAGTGGCATACCTCCACGCTGCTCCTTCTAATGGCCCCGGCCTGTTGATGGTCTTGCAGGCCGGGACTGTGCTGATTTTCGGGCTGATCTCTCCAATGGCCCAGGGTATTGGTGAGGCCACCTGGAGTGTTGTGTACAGATTTGGTCTCCGTATTTAAGGAAGGATATATTTGCATTGGAGGCTGTTCAGAGAAGGTCCACTAGGTTGATTCCGGAGATGATGGGGTTGACTTATGAGGATAGGTTGAGTAGGTTGGGTCTATACACATTGTAGTTCAGAAGAACTTATAAGATAACGAGGGGGCTTGACAAGATGGATGCAGAGAAGATATTTCCACTCATAGGGGAAACTAAAGGTAGGGGTCATCATCTTAGAATAAGGGGCCACCCATTTAAAACTGAGATGAGGAGGAATTTCTTCTCAGAGGGTTGTAAATCTATGGAATTCTCTGCCACAGAGAGCTATGGAGGCTAGGTCATTGAATATATTTAAGGCGGAGATAGACAGATTTTTGAGCGATAAGGGAGTAAAGGGTTATGGGGAACGGGCAGGGAAGTGGAGCTGAGTTCATGATCAGATCAGCCATGATCTTATTGAATTGCGGAGCAGGCTTGAGGGACCAAATGGCCCACTCCTGCTCCTATTTCTTATGTTCTTATGTTCTTATGATATAAATATGTAATTTTATGTTGAGACATCTATAGATGAATATATTTATACAAATAAATTACAAATTTTTACGTATTTCATCGATATACTATTTGTAGCTAAATGCCGTATATCGTTTATGTTTCTCAGTAACTGATGTATGAGCAACATTTATTTCTATATCGACAGCACATTATCTGTATAGTTTATTTCAGTAACTGCAGCGTGTGATAGGCATATGTCTATTTCATTATCGTGGGTGACGATTATACTATTTATGTACAGAATTTATTTTTACATTTTTATTTATGAATAACACCACAGAAGATTGATTAGTTGCTGGTAAAATTTCAGACAGTTTGAAACACTGCTCTTCAGTACAGGAGCTATGCAGAAATAAAGTTAACATTTTATGTGCAATATAAACTGTTGCATTTTCTTGTAATGTAAGCTGACTATAAAAATGTATTTTGCAAATGAGCAATATGATCCTACAATACAGAAGAAATATCAAAAATGTCTTTTGATTCTGTGCTCTGTGAACTGTGTATGGTCTGTAATCTGTGTAGCCAGACCACGTGTAAACTTTTGAAAAATTGTCAGGTGTCACAATCTGGTTGAGTTAACTTTTCATAGCTATTCTCTGAAAACTGTCATGCTACTTAGAATTTTTGGTGCTTATTAGTTAAGTAATGCCAATTGAGCTGGAGATCAGGGCTCACTTTTCATTTGTATTCTCAGTTGCCCCCTCCAATCAAAGCATAATTCTGCATGAGTTTGCTTCTGATTTGCCTTTAGTCCTGACCCTAAGAAGGAAAAAAAGTAGTTTTGCTTACTATGAACAAATTTTTGGATATCTGCAAGCATCAAAATTATACATAAGGGAAATATGGCTCTAAGTGTTTTTGTTTCCTTTCTATGGCTGTCAATTTGCTTAAGTCTTCTCTAACATGGTCTATCAAAAAGGGCGGATTTTTGGCTTCTCTCTATTGTTTTTCACCCTGGAGCAACGGCAATGGCGGCGGTGAGGTGTTCTGGCCGGGCGATCAGTGCCCTGCAGCTATCCTAGGGTCTGCTTTTGCGGCGGCGCAGAGCAGCACCGCCCAGAAGAGCTGCACCGGTGTGCAACGCCCCTGGTTGCGACACTGACGCGAGTTTTGACTCTTGCCCGGCCTGTGCGCCCCAAAGCGCGCCCCGCAGTGAACGCCTGGGAAATCAGGCAGTCCAACGATACCGACAGTGGAGAGGTAAATAATGGACTCCTAAGGTAAATGTGATTGTTTTCTCTTTTAATTTTTTTTGCAATTTGTGTTGTACTGGCATGGACAATGTTTTTAGAATATTTTGGTTGATTTTCTTTTAGGTTTTTCTTTGCCTCCCGAGACGTCTTTCGGAGCGCTCCTGAGAGCCTTTTAGCTCAGGAATTTCCCATGCTGGAGCCCAAGAGAGGTGTACAATGCCTCCCTCAGCGCTGTGCCCCCCGACTCAGGCCCCAGCTGTCCAATGTCACTTCCTGAGGTGCAAACTGTTCCCGGGCGCAAACTTTACTGCCCACCACCATTACTGCCCCAAAATCATCAATGCCGAAAATCCAGCCCTAAAATACTTCAATTTTTCCCTTTTCTTCAATTCTTGCCTCAAAGCAGTACCACATGCTGGTTTACATGTGGTGGTATGGGTGGGGTGTGTTAGCAGGCTATTTCATCACAATGAGAGATCAACACAGCTGTCTCTGACCCAGGTGACACTAATATCCACAAATGAGCACATTCCATTAAGAGTGCAAGTGATTAGGAGTGTGAATTCTTGCTGATTTTGCCTCTTTAGCCTGGGTACTAAAACCAACTGCAGTGTACTCACCAATGCCCAGCAGATTCAATGCAGTCCAAGGATTGAACTGGTGACCGTATTGATCTACATAGCTCAGTACCACATTGTGTTTGGTGCTTCAACTTACTCAGCCAACGGGTGAGCCACATTTATTTTTTTTTTAAATGCTTTTCTTCCTAAAATGTAAAAATGAACATATTACATTAGTTTATAATGAGATATTGCAGAAATATTGTGATTAAAGTATGCCTCCACATGATCCTCCTGCAGCAAAATGTCTCGTAATAGATAGGACAGATTTAGCTTACTTGTTCTGTGGTTAGTACCAGCTCAGACAGTGATGTCAAGCTGTTATACTGAATAAGCCAATCATCAAAGTAATTCAGTTTTAATGAGCACAAGATATCTTTATCATATAACTGCCTACATTTCTAAAACAAAAGAAATCAATTACAATTGTTCTTACAGTACTGAAATATAACCTTGTACCAGGGTAAGAAGTGAATATAAAAGCAAAACTTGAAAGTTTCCTCCCATTGTTTAATATCGGAAGGATTTTTCAAATCTGCCAGTGACATGAAGCTTCATAATATATGGGCTCAATTTTCCCCAGTGATTTGTGCCACTTTTTGGAGCAGGCTGTTTTTTTGGCCTAATTTAAAAATCCACAATTTCCCCAATCAATTTGCACTAGCGTAACTCATTTAGATACGTTTTTTTTCAGCCAAAGGGGGCGTAACCAGCCACCTACGCCAATTCTGGCCATTTAGGGAACTTTGACCAGTTGAAAGTTACTCCTTTTCTGCTTACGCCAGCATATGTGGCCTCTCCAGAAAACCCTTGCGGAGAGATAAAGAGATCGGTGCAGGTAAGTAAATTGGAGGAGGCCATTCTGCCTGGGCTAGGGGCGGGAAGCAGACCGGGAGGGCACTTGGGGCCAGGGTCAGCGGGGGAGGGAGCGAATCGGATCTGGAAAGTCCTTACTCTACAGCATGAAACCACACGAGGCACATTCTAGAGACAAGGCCACTCTGTAACCTTAACTCTTTATTACAGGACTCCAGAAGTGATGACCCTGCGTGGGACCTCCCTTTATATACCTGTGTGATTAGGTAAGGAGTGTCTCCCACAAGTTCACCCCCTGTGGTCAAGGTGTGCATCTAAGTTGAGTGGATACAGTAATACAGTGGTGTTACATTGTAGTTACAAACATGACATCACCTTCCCCCCCCACCCCCCCCCGTTCAAAGTCTTACTGGGATCATAGGTTTAGTCTTTCAGGTGGTCTACGCTCCCTCGTGGAGCGCCGCAGTTGGGGCTCTGGTTGTTGGACACTGACGTGAATGTCTGTCACCTGTGGTGATTCCGGCCTGTCCGGGCTGACCTCAGGGACTGTGCATTCTTCTAATTGCTCTTGTTGCACATTCGCTGGCGGTAGTGTGAGCTCCATCTCATGGTCTTCTTCAAGTTACTTCGTGTCCATGCTGAACCTTTTTTTTACTTGGTCCAGATGCTTACGGCATATTTGGCCATTGTTGAGTTTGACCACGATGATCCTATTCCCCTCTTTGTCAATTATAGTACCCTCAAGCTATTTGGGCCCCATGGCGTGATTTGAGGACGAAATACCCACTACCAAAAGCCGACGACCTCTTTGCAACGCTGACGGAAGGAAAGATGTTCACGAAACTGGATCTGACTTCAGCCTACATGACGCAGGAACTGGAGGAATCATCGAAGGCCCTCACCTGCATCAATACGCACAGAGGTCTTTTTGTTTATAACAGATGCCCATTTGGAATCCGATCAGTGGCAACGATATTCCAGAGATACATGGAAAGTTTACTGAAGTCGGTCCCGCATACCATGGTCTTCCAGGACGACATCTTGGTCACAGGTCGGAACACAGCCGAGCATCTGCGGAACCTGGAGGAGGTTCTTAGTCGACTCAACTGCTTGGGGCTCAGGTTAAAACGCTCAAAGTGTGTTTTCCTGGTGCCTGTGTTAATGTAGATTCTTTTCTCTCAATCTGGTTCAGTAAAATTACTGAGTCGAATACCTCTTGTGCTTTGAACAAAGCAGTCTTTATTTTACCGGCCGGCAAGACTTATCAGACAGAAGATATACTTTCTCGATCGAGCGTACACACTCCCTACGGATAAGTGAAGTTACATCGTAAAGCAACAACAGTTATACAGTTTTGAAAATAGATAACAAAATACAATTAGATTGACATTCTAACTCAGCCACTTATTAGTCAATCTATATGAGATGTTTTTACGAAAGCTCAAGCATTGCCTCTGAATGTTTCAATTTAGTGGTGTGACTACCAACTGAGACCTTGCAATTCTGCAGATTTATCCATATATTCATTTCATGTTACAATTTATGTTATTGGTAGGATTAGTAACTTGAAACCTTGAGAAAGACTGTTAACTGTGCTGATGTTGCACTATTTGCAATCTGACATTCTCCCAGCTATTCTTCCATGGCTTATACATTTTCATATATCCAGTTTACTTTACTGTCCTTAATTCCATATATTCCGTTCAGATATCCACATTTCCTCCTTTTATCATTCTATGATAACATTTAGGATCATTCTGAGAGTATTGCATTCATCCGTTCACACTCCATTTCCAGAATCATATTGTTGTTAGTGTCGAGTAGTTCTTTAGTTTGTTGGATCATAACCCGGGAACCCTTGACCACAAGAGGGTTTTCTAACCTTGCCATCATTACTTTACAACAAAGGTTAAGGCAACCAACAATTAGATAGGATCTCCAAGATCCATCTGATAGCCAATCAAACCAGCTAGATCCTTCTGCTGGTGTGGATAACTTCTTCACCTTCCTTCTTATGTGATCAGCGAGATTGGTTATGTTTTCTGAACTATCAGGAATGTAAGGATCTGAATGTCGCACTATCAGGGCACACGTTCCCCCTTTCTCAGCTAACAGGTAATTGAGGGCCATTCGGTTTTGTAATGCTACGGTCCTTATTGCTACCATTTCAGCTGTGATGCCCTCCAGAGCTTCAGCAGTATTGTATTGGCCCCCCTCCTCTCGTGATAGTTTGGCTCTGAATCCATCTGACAGTCTCAGTTAGGGTTAGTGGAACGGGGCGCAAAGGAATTCCCCCTTTGGAATGTATAGGGAATGTGAACACACCCAACATCTAGAAAAGTTCCCATTTTGCGCATAAACATAAGACATGTACAAAAAGGTGTTTACATGGAGCTCTCGTCTCTGTCTCCCCTCCCATGCGCCGAAACTGTCATATATCAACTCTATTATACAGACTGTGGCATACAGACAGTTTCATCTTATGGCTCAGGATTCAGATACATAATCCAATTATTTTGCTGATTAAGAGAGTTCAGTTTTCCCGTCTCTCTTCTCAGGTCACCGTCGGTGTAGCTGGCTGTCTATCACTACGGGTAAAAGTTCAAACTGGTCCACGTTCCAATTAGGATGCCAACGGCCTTGTTCAGCTATGGAGAAGAGGAAGTCTGGAACAGAAACAGGAGTTAGAATAACCAGTAAAATAGGTTCGTTAGAGGGTGGTGAGTTTGCAGTGGTGCAGGTGAACCCAGGCACTTTTCCCCTCAACCTTGGCTGCAGTGGGGGTAGTGAGTAACACCTGAAAAGGCCCCTCCCATTGTGGCTCTAATCCCTTCCGAATCCATGCTTCCCTGGTGCCACGAGGGACAATTCAGGTAAAACTGGGAGGTCGAGGTGAGCATCTTGAACCTGGTTGTGAGCTAGTCGCAGAGCCTGAGTCAGAGAAAGAACATGGGTGGTCATCAGTCGAGCTGAGATACCATATCTAGGAACAATTTCCCTCATTAACACCTTAACAACAGTTTGAGCCTTATTGTCCAGGTTAGGGTAGGCTTCAATTCATCTGCTAAACACATCTACTATTACTAACACATATTTGTAACACTGAACTTTTTGCAACTCTTTGTAGTCCAACTGAAATGTCTCAAAGGGACCTTCGGGTAGGTGCATTTTACCCCAATCACAGGGGACTCCCTTCCCTGGATTATGTTGCTGGCAAACCAGGCAACGACTACTGATGTTCTGGGTGAGCGTCTGGAGTCTAGGGTGCCACCAAGTAGCCAAAAGTGTGTCACTCGTGGTCCTTGCTCCACAATGAGTAGCAAAATGCATACAATCAATAACCCATAGAGCCAACTCGTCAGACATGCAAGTCTGTTCCGCGGGAGTGGTCCAGAGTTTAGAAACATTGTCATAAGTACATCCATAATATTTCCACAACAGTTTATCTTTTTCAGGAGCGTCCTCCTGTGCTTTTATAACATCTTGGATGATTGGCATTGGTTTTTCCGAGGCTAACTTATCCTTCGCAGGATTTTTAGTCTGACTCATAATTTTAGGCACTACCATCTGTTGGTCACGAGAGGCCTGTTTGGCCTCTTGGTCAGCACAACGATTCCCTATATCAACCAGAGATTTTCCGGTAGTGTGGGCGGTACATTTGACAATGGCAATGCGTTTGGGGAACATGAGGGCTTGCAACAAATCAGATACTAGCTGTTTATGAGATATCTCACTCCCCTGTGAGGTTAGGAATCCCCTATTTTTCCATAATTGTCCAAAATCATAGGCTACTCCAAAGGCATACCCAGAGTCGGTATAGATATTAACATTGAGGTCTTTAGCCAAGATACAGGCTCTGGTAAGGGCAAATAGTTCAGCTTGTTGGGCGGAATAGGCGGTCTCAAAGGCGGCAGATTCCACGATCTGATTCACCTGGTTTACTATAGCGTATCCAGAATTTCGTTTGCCTTCTGGGTCAATGGAAGAACTTCCGTCTACATACATAATACAGTCTGGATCGTCCATTGGTACATCAACTAAATCTTCCCTGACCGATGTGGCCTCCTGAATTAAGGATAAACAATCATGACTGGGTTCTTCCTCATCTTGGGGTGGCTCGGTAAGAAAACAAGCCGGATTGATGGCAGTACAGTACCGAAAGGTCAGCCTTGGATTATTTAGTAGGTAGATCTCATATCTACTCTGCCTAGCCATGTAAGATGTTGAGTCTGCAGTTGGCCCAAGAGGGCAGCTACGGAGTGAGAGGTATATACAACAATATCCTGCTGAAGGGTAAGGTTGGCGGCAGATTGTAGGCTATTGTAGATAGCAGTTAATATTTGAGTACATACGGGGTGTCCCAAGGCAACGGGATCTATTTTAGAAGAGTAGTAAGCAACAGGCCTATGTTTATCCCCGTGTTTCTGAGTTAAGACAGTGGTAGCACAATCTTTCATGATTGTGCAATACAGTTGAAAGGGACGGTCGTAGAGGGGCCGTCCCAAAGCCGGAGCTTGCAGCAGGGCTGTTTTTAGTTCCTTAAAGGCTTGGATGTCTGTGGTTTCTAATTTAAAGCTGCCTTCCTTGGTAGTGTACGGTGTGAGTTGCTTGGTCATCAGGGCAACATTAGGGATCCAGGATCTGCAGTAATTGATCATCCCCAAACACTGTTGCATTTGTTTAGACGTGCTAGGGACTGGAAACTGGCAAATTGGTTCGACTCGGCTAGCCTCCAAAGCTCGGTGGATACTCGGTATTGCCTGTGATAACCCACTTGGGAGGTGTCCTCTGCCCACACATGAGGATCCACATAGTCAGGTATGTCAGAGCCAGTATGATGCTGCAGAGTCGTTAAGACCTTCTCGGGGTCCCCGTGGAATTTGCACATCCCGGCTGGTAGGGTCAGCCTCGTCTATAGCCTGGCGCACCATAACTCCCAAATCTTTAGCGTGGTGGGGAGGTAATACTTCACGAGTAATATGTGGTGCCACCGTTGGGGGCTGTCCATTTCCACAAAATCTGCCTTCCCTTCTGGTCCAGTCACTCTAGCCCTTAATAGAATTTCCTTCACTTCCCCTTCGTGATCCTGATAAAAGTTCTGCAGGTCCTGATTCTTTCCACTGGGATCGTATGCTAGGGTCACGTGATAGGGTGCCTGCGGCAGGTCCAGAGACCACCACTGAGGGGTTCTAGTGGTATAATACTGCCGCTTAAGGGTTCCCTGTTTTACAATAATCCCATCATCTCCACACTCCAAATGCAACTGGAATTTGCAGAGGAGGTCTCTAGCCATCAAGTTACAGTCCAGATTGGTTGTGATAACAACTCGATGTTCCACCGATTCTTCCTGGTAACCCATTTTAACCGGTTCTGACACTGGGAATGTCGAGATTTGTCCCAGGAATCCTGAAAGTTCCTGTGTTTCAGTAGAGGCAGGGAGTTTAAGCTTTGATTGTACAGAAGACATGAAGGCTCCCGTATCTATCAAAAAGGGTTGCCACTCATTCAGAATTTTTAACAATATCATTGGTTCGTCGTCCGCGGAGGATCCCTGCACAATCAAGCTGCGTAGTCAATCGGGGGACAATTGACCAAAGGGGTTGTTCTTGGAGGTTAGTGTAAGATCCTCCTCTCCCCCCTTGTCCCCCTCCTCTTCCTCATCTTCCTTTTCCATGCTGACGGTAGGGGCAATTTTTATTCCAATGTCCTTCCTGCCCACAATTAAAACAGTCAATTCCTCTTACCCAGTCCCGGCCTCTTCCCATACCATGCCGGGGACAATAGGGAGGTTTATTAGCAGAGCTCGGGCCGTTTGGTTGTTTAGTATAACTGTATCCTTGCTTATCCATCCAATCCTGTATGCAACACTGCGGTTCTATTGATCCTTCCTCCCGAGATGGCTTTTCCTTTCTAGTCACGTATTCAGTCTTGACCCGGGTTGGGGGCGCACCTCCCCCCTCCCCTTTCTTTTCCTGCCAATAATATCTAACTGCCCTTTCCATTTGTCCGGATAGCGTGAGCAATCAAATAGTTGTTCGAAGATCACATAGACATCTATAGTGGGGTGGTCTGCAGCTTGTTGTGCATCAGGGTTTGGCATTGATCTGACAGGGAATTGGTGTCAGGATTTTGGGATCTTGGAAATCATTCCTAGGTCGGAGGATGTTTCGGAGCTGTCTGACTGCTTGACAGTTCTGCGTCTCGATCGGCGGGGGTGTTTGCTATGTCTTTCACAACTTGGACTGGTAGATTGACTAGAAGATTTACGGGACTGTCTGTGATATCGAGATATAGTTCTGCCCTTTCGAGTGTGAGATCTGGTCCTTTCGGCTATATTGCTTGTGAACTGGGGATCCGAATCGCTATCAGAGGATGAGGAGTCAGTTTGGGTTTGTTGCTTTGGTGGTATGGGGTTATTTTTAACTCCTCTCGCTGGAGTGTCAGGTGGAGGGTGTTGGGAAGAGGACTGGAGCAAGGGGCCAGGGGGTGCGGGAGGCACTGTTGGGCGCTGAGTCAGTGACCACTCATCAATTTCATCATCAGCCTCGGTTAACACAAAGCTAGCCATTTTACTACGTAGTCGGTCAATACCTTTCTCAGAGGTCCCAGAGGATCTCTTAGTAAGTTTCTCGTGCGCACATTCTTTTTTTAAGACGTCTACAGTTTTAACATGTGTTCCCTCTGTCAATGAAAGTGCTAATTTAATAGCATTTATTTGCCAACTTGACAGAAGTGATGCATCTTTTAATTTTTTTTTTGACAATCCCTGTGCTTTTTTTTTTACTACCTCTACGCTTCTAGTGCCACCTAGAGGCCACTGGTCATCTCCTAATAATTTGTTCAGGGCTCCTGATAATTTTCTAAAGTCTTCAGCTCTCTCAGGGAATTCTTCACATAACTTTTGTAGCGGACTACCCGCATCCGTTGTTTTATCCAACTGATTACCCATTACCGTGTCGTTACGCGTTCACGTAGTCGTGCGATTTAAACAAACTTAAAACAAACAGACTTTACTAAAACTAACACAAAGCCACGTCGCCCCACGGCTCGCGTCGTCACGCGATTCAAACTTGAAGTAAACAGACTTAACAAACTTACAATAAACGGACTTACAAAAATCAGCACTGACTTGATATTATTTCGTGGTTCGCGTCGCTGCACGTTCGCGTCGGCCCACGTTCACTCGGGTGCACGCTCGCGCCGCTGCACATCTCGCGTCACCACGCGTTGCACGCTGTTGCGCGTCTGCGTCAGCCCTCCTTTACTCGGTCGCACCGCCGCACGTCTCGCGTCGCTACGCGTTCGCGCCGCTGCGCGTCTGCGTCAGCCCTACCTTTACTCGGTCGCACCGCCGCACGTCTCGCGTTGCTACGCGTTCGCGCCGCTGCGCGTCTGCATCAGCCCTCCTTTACTCGGTCGCACCGCCGCACGTCTCGCGTCGCTACGCGTTCGCGCCGCTGCGCGTCTGCGTCAGCCCTACTTTTACTCGGCCACACGCTCGCACCGCCGCACGTCTTGCGTCGCTGCGCGTTCGCGTCGGCCCTACCTTCCGAGTTGCTGCGTGATTTAAATTCAATCAGTGCCTAGACGGGCCAAGTGATATACAAGGTTGACGTCACACCTGATTTGAACACCTATCCTCTATTTAATTCCCCATAAGCCTTACTTAATTCCCTGTGAGCCTAATTTTCTAAATTTGATTTCTTATGAGCCTTATTTAATTTCTTTTAGTCTCCAAATTTCCCTATCCTTTTGCGTCACTGCGCAGTTTAAATCCAATCAGTCAATGAAAGCCCTAATTTAATGGAGTTTTTCTGCTTACTGGACAGGAGTGATTTTTTTCTTTTAGACTGCAGTGGAATTTTTCTCATAATTTAAAATCTCAGAACATTTTGTTTTCAGCACCTATTTAGTACGTTACTTTTTTTTGTCTTTTCCATAACTAGAGAGAAGTCTGGCACGTAGGCTGTGGACTGCTTTTCGTTATCTCAATTGTTCCAGCCTCAAGGTCGTGTTATTTAATATAATATATATTTTTTTGAATCCTTTTGAATCCATCTCAGTTGTTTTGCTGTGCCTTCTCTGAATGTTTTCTTTCAACAAGTTTTTCTTTTTTTTTTCAACAAACCTATCCTTTGTGCATTTCCTGGCTCCGTAACTTATCATCCGAATATACGTAATTCAATAAGGTTCACACTCTTAAACTTCCCACATACAGGACAACACTACGAAGGGTTAAAGAAACTTTCATTCTGTTTGAAAAAGTAAGTGGAGCTAAAACAAACCACAACTCCCCGGCTTTTTTTTTTACAGTAAAAATCACAGAAGCATTTCTCATTTAAACAGACGTTCACAAGAATCTCTTTTCTTTCCTATTAATTTTTGGATCCATGATTGATCATCTATCCCTATCTAGCTCTAACTATAACCTATCTTTCCAAGTCGCCGCTTGGTTTGCGCCATCGCGCAATTTCCCTATCTCTATCCCTATTCTAAGTTTGAAAGGTATTCACCAGATTGTCCTGGATCTCGTTCAGACATTACCTGAGAACCAGCGAGTGGCTAAACTTTCCTCAGACTTTTGAAACCGGGGGAAACTGGAGCAGTATTGAAATCATACTCACTCCAGTGGCCACTTTCCCCTCGTCTCGTCCAAGGCCAGTCTGGCTCTTAATTTGCAAGTTTTCGGCAGTCGTCCGTAGAGATCCCACTTCTGACACCAAATGTTAATGTAGATTCTTTTCTCTCAATCTGGTTCAGTAAAATTACTGAGTCGAATACCTCTTGTGCTTTGAACAAAGCAGTCTTTATTTTACCAGCCGGCAAGACTTATCAGACAGAAGATATACTTTCTCGATCGAGCGTACACACTCCCTACGGATAAGTGAAGTTACATCGTAAAGCAACAACAGTTATACAGTTTTGAAAATAGATAACAAAATACAATTAGATTGACATTCTAACTCAGCCACTCATTAGTCAATCTATATGAGATGTTTTTACGAAAGCTCAAGCATTGCCTCTGAATGTTTCAATTTAGTGGTGTGACTACCAACTGAGACCTTGCAATTCTGCAGATTTATCCATATATTCATTTCATGTTACAATTTATGTTATTGGCAGGATTAGTAACTTGAAACCTTGAGAAAGACTGTTAACTGTGCTGATGTTGCACTATTTGCAATCTGACATTCTCCCAGCTATTCTTCCATGGCTTATACATTTTCATATATCCAGTTTACATTACTGTCCTTAATTCCATATATTCCGTTCAGATATCCACACCTGAAGAAGAGTTCCTGGGAAGGAGGATTGCGGCGGACAGAATCAGGCCCACCAATGTGAAGATGGAGGCAATCGAGAACGCACTGAGGCCACAGAACGTGACGGAGCTGCAGTCGATTTTGGGACTCTTGAACTACTTTGGTAACTTCTTAACGGGTCTCAGCACCCTGCTAGAACCACTACATGTCTTACTATGAAAAGGGGGCGAATGGGTTTGGGGAAAAAGCCAAGAAAATGCCTTTATAAAAGTGAGAAAATTGTTATGCTCAAAAAAATTGCTTGTGTTGCATGATCCATGTCAGCGTTTGGTACTAGCATGTGATGCGTCATCATATGGCGTCGGGTGTGTATTGCAACAAGCTAATGATTTCGGGAAATTGCAACCGGTTGCTTATGCATTCAGGAGTCTGACTAAGGCTGAGAAAGAAGTGTTAGAATGTGTCTATGGGGTAAAGAAAATGCATCAATACCTGCATGGGCTAAAATTCGAATTGGAAACTGACAATAAGCTACTTATATCCCTGTTTTCCGAGAGTAAAGGGATAAATACCAACGCATCGGCCCGCATCCAGAGATGGGCGTTCATGTTGTCCGCATACAACTACGCCATCCACCACAGGCCAGGCACAGAAAACTGCGCCGATGCTCTCAGTAGACTGCCATTGCCCACCATGGGGGTGGAAATGGCGCAGCCCGCAGATCTAGCCATGGTTATGGAAGCATTTGAGAGTGGGAAATCACCTGTCACTGCTCAGCAGATCAAAACCTGGACAAGCCAGGACCCCTTATTATCTCTAGTCAAAAGCTGTGTGCTTCCCAGAGCTGGTCTAGTGTCCCAGTGAAAATGCAGGAAGAGATAAAGTCGTTCTAGCGGCGCAAAGATGAAATGTCTATACAGGCAGACTGCCTTCTGTGGGGCAATCGAGTAGTGGTCCCCAAGAAGAGCAGAGACACCTTCATCACTGACCTCCACAGTACCCACCCAGGCATTGTAATGGTGAAAGCGATAGCCAGATCCCACGTGTGGTGGCCCGGTATCGATGCGGACTTAGAGTCCTGCGTTCACAGGTGTAATACATGCTCGCAGTTAAGCAATGCACCCAGGAAGGTGCTGCTAAGTTTATGATCTTGGCCCTCCAAACCGTGGTCTAGGGTACACGTCAACTATGCAGGTCCGTTCTTGGGTAAAATGATTCCTTGTCGCGTACTCCAAGTGGATTGAATGTGAGATAATGTAGGCAAGCACGTCCGCTGCCACTACTGAAAGCCTACGGGCCATGTTTGCCACTCACGGCTTACCCGATATCTTGATGAGCGACAACGGGCCATGTTTTACCAGTGCTGAGTTCAAAGAATTCATGACCCGTAACGGGATCAAACATGTCATATCTGCCCTGTTTAAACCAGCGTCCAATGGTCAGGCAGAGAGAGCAATGCAAACCATCAAGCAAGGCTTGAAGAGGGTAACTGAAGGCTCACTGCAAACTCGCCTATCGTGAGCCCTGCTTAGCTACCGCACGAGACCCCACTCACTCACTGCGATCCCACCCGCTGAACTGCTCATGAAAAGAGCACTCAAGACAAGGCTCTCGTTAGTTCACCCTGATCTACATGAACAGGTCGAGAGCAGGCAGCTTCAACAAAGTGCATACCATGATCGTGCAAATGTGTCACGCGAGATTGAAATCAATGATCCTGTGTTTGTTTTAAATTATGGACAAGGTCCCAAGTGGCTTCCTGGCACTGTTGTGGCCAAAGAGGGAAGCAGGGTGTTTTGGGTTAAACTTTCAAATGACTCATTCACCGGAAACACTTGGACCAAATCAAACTCAGATTCACGGACTACCCTGAGCAACCCACTCTTGATCCCCCAACATACACACCAGTGGCAACCGACACCATGATCGACCACGAAGCAGAACTCATCATCCACAGCAGCCCTGCAGGGCCCAAAACACCAGACAGCCCAGCAAGGCCAGCTGCACAGCAGCCCAGTGAGAGCCCAACAAATGATTCAACAACACCAGCTTTCACACCGAGATGATCAACCAGGGCAAGAAGGACGCCAGATTGACTCACATTGTAAATAGTTACACTATTGACTTTGGTGGGGAATGTTGTTATATATGTGGACTTGTATTTACTCTGTACAGCCACCAGAGGGCTCATTTCCCGGAGTCCCAAGGAATCCCATAATCCCTTGGGAGCTCAGGTATTTAAGAAGGCTTCACACGTTGGAGAGGCACTCTGGAGACTTGCAATAAAAGACTAAGGTCACACTTTACTTTGAGCTTATAGTATTCAGTCTGACTCTTTCTCCACACACTGCAGAAATGGTATGATATCATAGCTTTGTCATCAGCGGATGATGATTTGTGTGCTCAAGTGTTGAGCAAATTTCCCTCACTGTTTAAACTGGGAATTGGCAGCTTCAAGGGAGCCAAGGTGCAGATTCACCTAGGCCCAAACATAAGGCCTATCCATCACAAAGCCAGGGCGGTCCCGCACTTGATGAGAGCAAAGGTTGAGCTCGAATTGGACAGGCTACAACGCGAGGGGGACATCTCACCGGTCGAATTTAATGAATGGGCCAGTCCCATTGTTCCGGTGTTAAAGAGCGACGGCGCGGTCAGGATTTGTGGAGACTACAAGATCACGATCAACCGAGTTTCAAAACAAGATCAGTATCCGCAACCGAAAGCTGATGACCTGTTTGCAACGCTAGCCGGGGGAAAATCATTCATTAAATTGAATCTAATGTCAGCCTACATGACACACGAACTGGTTGAATCATCAAAGAAATTTACGTGCATCAACACGCACAAAGGACTGTTTATTTACAACAGGTGCCCTTTTGGCATTCGTTCAGCGGCAGCTATATTTCAGAGAAACATGGAGAGCCTATTGAAATCCGTCCCCAGGACCATGGTATTCCAAGACGACATCCTAGTCACAGATCGTGACACCGCTGAGCACCTGCACAATCTGGAAGAGGTTCTGCGTTGTCTGGACAACGTGGGACTCAGGCTGAAATGTTCGAAGTGCGTTTTCATGGTACCAGAGGTCGAATTCCTTGGATGAAAGATTGCTGCAGACGGAATCAGGCCTACAGACGCGAAAACAGAGGCTATCAAAAATGCGCCCAGGCCCCAGAATGTGACGGAGCTACATTCATTCCTGGGTCTTCTCAACTATTTCGATAACTTCTTACCCAAATTGAGCACAGTATCACAGTATTAGAGCCTTTGCACAAGCTGCTCAGGGAAAGAGACGACTGGGTGTGGGGTGAACTTCAAGACAGAACTTTTGAGAAGGCTAGAAATCTGTTGTGTTCCCACAAGCTACTGGTACTGTATGACCCATGCAAGGGTCTAGTTTTGACCTGTGATGTGTTGTCCTATGGGATCGGCTGCATACTCCAGCAAGCCAATGAGTCAGGCAAACTACAACCAGTTGCATACGCGTCTCGAAGCCTATCCAAGGCGGAAAGAGTCTATGGCATGGTAAAGAAAGAGGCTTTAGCATGTGTTTATGGGGTAAAAAAAAATGCACCAGCACTGGAAACCAATCACAAGCCGCTTATATTGTTGTTCTCGGAACATAAAGGTATCAATACCAATGTGTCATCCCGCATCCAGAGGTGGGCGTTGACATTATCTGCCTATGATTATATCATTCGCCATAGACTAGGCACCGACAACTGCGCTGATGCATTGAGCCGGTTACCGTTGCCCACACCGGAGGTGGAAACCCAAATTGAGCACAGTATCACAGTATTAGAGCCTTTGCACAAGCTGCTCAGGGAAAGAGATGACTGGGTGTGGGGTGAAATTCAAGACAGAACTTTTGAGAAGGCTAGAAATCTGTTGTGTTCCCACAAGCTACTGGTACTGTATGACCCATGCAAACGTCTAGTTTTGACCTGTGATGTGTTGTCCAATGCCTGCAGAGCTACGTATGGTCATGGATGCCTTTGAGAGTGAAGGGTCACCTATCACTGCTCAACAAGTTAAGACCTGGACCAGCCAGGATCCGACCCTATCGGTTGTAAAACGTTATGTTCTTAATGGGGACTGGTCGGCTATCCCCAAGGAAATGGACGATGAAACCAAACCGTACAGCCGTTGCAAAGGTGAGCTTTCCATCCAGTCCTACTGTTTACTGTGGGGTAATCGTGTTGTAATGCCTAAGAAAGGCAGGGCAAGATTTGTACGGGAGTTACATAGTACATATCCCGGCATTGTCATCGCCGGGTCCCATGTTTGGTGGCCTGGCATTGACTTGGACTTAGTCATGCGTGCATCAGTGCAGCACTTGCCTGCAGTTAAGCAATGCCCCAAAGGAAGTTCCGCTCAGTCTGTGGTTATGGCCATCCAAACCGTGGTCTAGAATCCATATCGACTTTGCAGGCCCCTTCCTCGGTAAAATATTTTTTGTGGTGGTGGGTGCATACTCCAAATGGATAGAATGTGTGATCATGTCATCTGTTATGTTCAGAATAAATCCACAGGACTGTATTGCAAGCTCAAACTGTTGTGACCTTGGTCTCTTTATTTAGACTCCAGAGTGGAGAAGCAGCATGGTGAATCGCCTTTTATACCTGCTTGCAGCAGGGTGCACAGGTGACCCTTAGGTCTCCCACAGGTGTGCCCACTAGTGGCAAGTCTTACATTTTGGTGAGGTTTACATACATACATAACATCACTCCCCCCAAAGTCTTATGTGCAAGTTATTTCCAAGTTGAGGCGATCTGGCGCCCTGCATCCCCGGGTCGATCGCCTGGATTGAAGTCCTGATGTGGTGGGTTCATCCTCGTGGTTGACAACGAGGTCAATCGTGTTATGGGTCGCTGGAGGCCAGGTCCTTTCACAGTGGTTCCTGGTTATCTGTAATTCGCAGTTTGGTCTCGTCTAAATGCTTTACGCATTAGCCCAGTATATGGTTTCACAATCAAACACTCCGTTTTCATCACAAACACTCCATTCCCCTCCTTGGCTAATGCGGTGCTAGCGGCCCAACTGGTGCCCTGAACATGGTCTACATCACTTATTCTGATGTCGCGTGGAGGGGTCGTGAGATCATGATGCATTCTCTGCTGATGGCCTACGGAAGGCTCGGTTCTGAGTGATTCTGTCTGGTGACTGCGTAGCACCCGGAATAGCCGGGTCTGTAGGGAGTTTACCATGACATGCGTGGTGCTTGGCTTAGTGATTTGGGCTGCCTGCTCCGGACTATTGTTGCTGACCCTGAGGTCTAGCCAGCCCAGGATGGCCGCAATGGCCTTGAGACTTTCAGTAGTAGCGGGAGACTTCGTGGTCCCCGTGGATCCTGGGCCGTAGTATGGGGGCCCCGGGCCACTGACTGTGTGCAGCCACCCTGCCTTACTATGCAACGTTGGGATGGGCCTTCCGTCTTTGCGACAGGTTGCAACATCTCATCTAGCAGTTCACCTTTGGCAGGCGGTAACATGGGATCCTGGCTGGTCCAGGTCCTAAATTGGGGGGCCGTTACGGTTGACTTCTCACTTTCTAGCACTTCCACGACCGCAAGTGGAGCTGCAGGCTGCACCATTTCCACCCCAATGGTGGGCAAGAGTAGCCAACTGAGGGCATTAGTACCATTCTCAGTACCTGGTCCATGGCGATCATGTTGCAGTGCACAGACAGTGTTAGACATTCTCAAAACAACGCATCGATAATGGTGCCTCTGTTCTCCCAAACTTGTGTGATGGGCAGCTTGTTGTAAGGTCCCCCCGACCCCATATAATGGTACATCATTGGCCGTGAAAGACCGCTCACATGGGTTACATATCGCAAACAACTTATTGGAATGTGTAGGGTTCCTGGCCTTCTCAGTGGCCGCCCCTTTACCTTTGCCCCAAACCCAATCGTCTTCCTTGCTGGGCGACACATTCCTCCGTTCCGTTGTGGCGACCTCCCGTGGTCTGGACGCTCTCTCGTCCTATGGTCTGGACGCTCTCTCATCCCGTGGTCTGGATGCATCTTCACCCCGTGGTCTGGACATACACTTGTCCCGTAGTCTGGACGTACTCTCGTCCGTGTCCATGATGCCGACTGCTGCGATCTTCCTCCCCAGGGATTTGGCCTCCGGCGTCGGGGAGACGCATTTGGATCGTTTCAGCCGGAGTCCCACTCTGCATGGTCGACCTGGAGCCTCTTCCATCGTCGCGAAGAGGTCGTCGGCTTTGGATGGTGGGTACCGCGCCTGTACTGCTGCTCAGTTGATCTTCACCTCCTCGTGGTCGTGATGGATGGCCTGTGCCTCGGGGATCTGCAAATGGATCTGCACTTCAATGCCTGGTTCAGCTGAAGGTGGGGGTTTGCTCAGTCTCTGAGAAGGGGAGACATCATTCGCCGGAGAAGGTATGCAGAGGTCTTCCCAGTTCCATCGAATCTTCCCCATCCACCTCCTACCAAGCAGCGTTGGCCCATCACCTGAAACAATCCACAGTGGTAAATCGTGCACTGTTCCTGTTGTGTATGTATAATATAAGTATACACCCTGTACACTCAATGTACAGTTACATAACACCACTGAATGTATCTTCACACTGTATACACTATGCTTGTACCACCAGAGGATGCAACTGGTGGAGACCTAAGGGTCAACTGTACACTGCAGGTAACCAAGTATAAAAGAGAGTTCACCATACTGTACCCTCATTCAGGAGCTGCAATAAATGGACTGAGGTCACAACAGTTCAAGTGCAATACCTTACCTCGTGGAGTCATTACTAGAGTGCTTACCGACACAATAACTGGCGACGAGGTTACAACTTTCCACGTGAAAAATGGCTAACCTTGGCAACTTTCAACAATTCGCCAATGGGGAAGATTGGGATGCCTTTGTGGAAAGGCTCAAACATTTTTCATTGTGAATGACCTGGCTGGAGACACACTGACCTCACTGGCTGATAAGCGCAGAGCTATCCTGCTCAGCAGTTGTGGACCCACCGTCTATGGCCTTGTCAGGGACTTGCTAGCCCCAGAGAAGATGACAACTAAAACGTATGTGGAGCTCGTAACGATGATACAGGAACAGCTCAAACCTAAAGAGAGCATCCTCACAGCCAGACATCGGTTCCGCACACACCGGCGGCCCGAAGGCCCCCCAAAAAAATCGCAAAATATGCTACAGACCTTATATGATTGGCTGCACCGTGTGATTTTGGCAACCACCTCACCGAAGCACGGAGGGACATCTTTGTTATTGGAATCGGCCACAAGGGCCTCCTCCACAGGCTGCTCTCTGCGGACACCATGGTCACCCTGCAGAAGGTAATTAACGTCAGCCAGGCGTTCATGGTCTCCGCCAATGATTCCAAGCGGATGATGACTCACACCCAGGACTCTAACCCGGCAAGTACCGTGAGTCGACTGCCGCCCTTTAGAGGCAAGGCTGCTACCCCCGAGTACTGCAACCTTGAGTCCGCCACATGGGGCCAACCGGCCAGCCCCATGCTGGCACTGTGGAGGAAATCACAGGGCCCAACAGTGCCGCTACAAAGACTATCCTTGCAAAGGCAATCTCCAGCGAATGTTCAGGAGAAATTTTACTCACCGAGTCGCTGAAGAGTTGGCCGATCACCTGGGCTCCAGCGCTGATGAAGAGGAAGACAGCGTCCAGGAGACAGCTCAGCCCCATGAAGAGGTGTACGGAGTGTTTACCTGCTCCACCGAGAATTCCCCGTTGAAAATGGAAGTTGAAATCAATGGTATTCCAGTCTCGATTCAGGTCGATACAGGGGGGCGAGCCAATCGCTGATGAATCAGGCGGCCTTTGAGAAACTCTGGGACAATCCAATCAAAAGACCGAAAATGCTCCCGATCCAGGTGAAGCTTCTCACCTACACAAATGACACCATCCCAGTCATTGGCAGTGTGGATGTCCAGGTGTCCCACAGCGGCGCGATGCACAAGTTACCTCTGTGGATCATTGCTGGTGATGGTCCAACGCTGCTAGAAAGAAGATGGATGAAACAAATCCAAATCTGTTGGAGCTGGGAAAGCCTCCAGGCCCCGGCGATCGATGTCCTATGCGGCCCCAAATTTGGATCCATCACAGCATCCAACCGTCCAACTCGACTGCGTGGCGACGACAGACTGCTCAACCCAACTGCGAGATGATCCAGCCCAAACGACCAGACCTCATCTTCCAGGCTCCACTGGCAGGACTCCGGAGGAAGAAGATTGCGCAGAAGGTAACTTCCCTGTTTCCGTGGCAGAACCTGGGGAGAAAAGGATCACCACAGCCTACCTAGTGGAGAGAAAGAAGATGGCGCTCGCATCACGAGGTGAAGCGCCTGAAGTGAAGATTGCCACGACCAGACCACAAGAGGCAGCGTTGAGGGAGCAACACATGAGGCCAAGCAGCGAACCGGATTGGGGTAAAGATTGCAAGGCCCTCTTAAAGGAGACCGGCAACCCAGCACAATTAAAGGGACAGTTCCACTCTTTGTGCAGCGATGACGGTAATACACATGTAAAAGTTGTAATTGACAAATGCAAGTATCTAAATGTAACTTTGAACAGCGATGCCGGTCGTACACATGGAAAAGATGTAATTGACATAAGCAAATATGTAAAGACAACTAACAATGTCGAGTCGGGTGATTGCGGTCCGAGCCAATGTAACATGACTGTAAATGAAGAAATGATGTGGGATGCCGGGTTCTACATGTATGCCGACAACACCAAGGGCAACCTCCCGTCGGATGCATCCAGGTCCAGCGGGCTACCTGATCATGTAAGTGCACCTCCGGGACCAATGTGCTGCCCCAGGGAGCGTGACCACACGCGGAGGGAGCATACCCACTGCAAGGCCAGCGATCAGCGGACGGCAAAGGCACCACTACGGGCACCCTGCCCCAGATCGGCCCTATCTCTCTGGCCACCAGGGCCAGTACAGGGACCAAAAGGCCAGCACCCTCCAGCCCTCCCGACGGGACCTGGGATGACCAGGCTCCCACTACCACTGAAGGGCAACAGGGAGACATTGAAGCCCTCAAAGGAGGACAGGGAGGCCACACATTCCTGTGGCTCTGCCCACCACTAGGCAATGGCAAAGGTCCTGAGACTCACCAGGTGAGCAATCCGTACCCACATGTGGATATCTGAACGGAATATATGGAATTAAGGACAGTAAAGTAAACGGGATATATGAAAATGTATAAGCCATGGAAGAATAGCTGGGAGAATGTCAGATTGCAAATAGTGCAACATCAGCATAGCTAACAGTCTGTCTCAAGGTTTCAAGTCACTACTCCTGCCAATGACATCTAATTGTAACATGAAATAAATCTGCAGAATTGCAAGGTCTCAGTTAATAGTCACACCATTAGATTGAAACATTTAGAGGCAATACTTGAGCTTTCAAGAAGAACATCTCATATAGATTGACTAATGAGTGGCTGAGTTAGACTGTCAATCCATTTGTATTTTGTTATCTGATTTCAAAACTGTATAACTGTTGACGCTTTACGATGTAACTTCACCTATCCGTAGGGAGTGTGTACGCTCTATCCAGAGAGTATATCTTCTGTCTGATAGGTCTTACTGGCCGGTAATAAAGACTGCTTTGTTCAAAGCACAAGAGGTATTCGACTCAGTAATTTTACTGAACCAGATTGAGGTAAAAGAATCCAGGAATTTACACACCCAGCTGGCAGGGGGCGCAGCGCCACCATCAGACAACCTGGACACAGTCTGGTTACTCTGGATCTAGCGTTCTCATCCACCTGCACCTACACCCCAGGGGCAAGACTGTAACACCATATATGTATCTTACCTGTAAAATGTACTTCTTCCACTACTGCTGAACCCAAACAGTGATGTAACTAATCCTAGTTTTTTTCTCTGTACATGTATGCACATGCAGGTGTTGAGCCACACACATGGTCTATGTATGCAGGGGGGGAGTGGGGAAATGGATGTATGTCGCCATGGACACACATGGATCACACCCAGAACCCACTCAACCCCCACGGCAACCTCCAACCGTCCACTGCTGACCATTTCCCAATGTTGTGGCAATAAGGACTTGGGGGTCTACAGGGAGAGAGCCATGCCCAAGCATAGACAAGGTGCAAGGGCTTTGGGCACTCAAGTCTAGGGCCAGAGCACACAGTGCAAGGGCAAGTGGCAAAAGACTTATGGGGGAGTGATGTTGTGTTGTGTATGTATAATATAAGCATTTACCCTGTACACTCAATGTACAGTTACATAAGACCACTGAATGTATCTTCACACTGTATACACTATGCCTGTACCACCAGAGAGTGCAACTGGTGGAGACCTATTGGTCACCTGTACACTGCAGGTAACCAAGTATAAAAGGGAGCTCACCATACTGTACCCTCATTCAGGAGCTGCAATAAATAGACTAAGGTCACAACAGTTCAAGTGCAATAAATACCTTACCTCGTGGAGTCATTACTAGAGTGCTTACAGACATAATAGCTCCCTCATGGGATACTCTTATGTCCGCACTACGAATAGCTGGTTTCAATTCCTTGGTGTAGGTGCACAGCTTTGCCTGAATCGGGATCAGCTTGGGTCGCTGTACTTCATCTTCCCACAGTCTCTCGAAGGCCTTCTGGCACATAACTGATTGACCCGCCCCCGTGTCTAGTTCTATGGAGACTGGAGTGCCATTAAGTTCAACTTTTAACATTATCGGAGGGCTTTTGGTGATGAAGGTGTGTATCCCATATACTTCCTCTTCATCCTCCGGTTGAGTTGCCTCTCCTGCTCGTTCATCGTGATCCTCGCTGGATCGGTCATCCTCTCCTGACTGTGCCACATGGTGAGTCAGAGATCGTTTGCACATTCGCTGGAGGTGCCCCATCGTTCCACAGCCCTTGCACACGTAAGGCTTGAATCAACATTGATGAGCTCTATGGCTGCCCCCGCAGCACCAACATGGTGCTAATGGATACGCATTCACGCCCCACAACGGACTCTGAGTCACTCTAGGCCTAGGTCTGGCCTCTGCAGTCGTGTGGGCCCTGTCCTGTACCGTTCTGTCTGCTGAAAACATTATTTTATGCACAGTACTTGCCAGTGAGCTTCAATTCTGTGAAGATATCTGTTTTGTGTTATCGCTCGTGGATATGAAGGCTTGAGTTATCGTGATGGCCTTGCTCAGATCTAGGGATTTGGTAGACAGCAGTTTGCGAAGGATGACCTCGTGGCCAATTCCAAGCATGAAAAAATCCCGCAACATTTTCCCCAAGGATCCTGCAAATTCGCACAGTCCCGCAAGGCGGCTTAGGTCGGCGATAAAACTCACCACGTTCTGGCCCTCTGAGCGATGGTGCGTGTAAAAGCAATACCTGGCCATCAAGATGCTCTCCTTTGACTTGAGATGTTCCCTAACCAGCGTACACAGCTCTGTGTAAGACTTGTCCGTTGGATTGACTGTGCCAGCAAATTTTTGACGAGGCCATATATCGAAGACCCACATACAGTGAGGAGAATCGCCCTGCGCTTGATCGCCGTCTCAGCCTTGTCCAATTCGTTGGCCACGAAGTACTGGTCGAGGCACTCAATGAAGGCTTCCAAATCATCATCCTCAACAAATCTCTCAAGAATACCAACGGCAGCCATTACCGTGTGAAAGTTCGTGATCCGTTACTCGTTGGCAATCTGTTATGTTCAGAATAAATCCACAGGACTGTATTGCAAGCTCAAGCTGTTGTGACCTTGGTCTCTTTATTCAGACTCCAGAGTGGAGAAGCAGCATGGTGAATCTCCTTTTATACCTGCTTGCCGCAGAGTGCACAGGTGACCCTTAGGTCTCCCACAGGTGTGCCCCCTAGTGGCAAGTCTTACATTTTGGTGAGGTTTATATACATACATAACATCATCCAGCACTTCCACTGCCACCATTGAGAACCTGAGAGCCATGTTTGCCACACATAATCTGCCAGACATCGTTGTCAGCGACAATGGACCGTGTTTCACGAGCCTGGAGTTTCAAGAATTAATGAAATGCAATGGCATAAAACACGTGAGGTCAGCCCCGTTCAAACCCGCGTCCAATGGGCAAGTGGATCGGGCAGTTCAAACCATCAAGCAGAGCCTGAAACGCGTAACTCACGGTTCCTTGCAGACACGCCTGTCACGCATACTGCTCAGTTACAGGACGAGGCCACACACACTCACTGGGGTCCCGCCTGTGGAACTATTGATGAAGAGAGGCCTCAAAACCAGGCTCTGTCTAGTCCATCCTGACTTTAACGATCATGTTGAAACCCGATGCCAATGCCAGCAGTGGTATCACGGCCACGCCCACTGCAGTGTCACGCGACATATCTGTAAATGACCCAGTGTATGTACTTAACCATGGTCAAGGGCCCAAGTGGCTCCCGGGCAATGTTACGGATAAAGAGGGTAACTGGGTGTATATGGTTAAGCTCAAGAATGGACAGGTGTGCAGGAAACACATTGATCAAATCAAGCTAAGATACACTGACGAACTGGAACAGTTGGAAGAAGACACCGCGAGCTTAGACAACCAACTAACTCACGTCCAGTCATCAGAAGAACCCACTGTGGTCAACGCCCAGCCCCAAGTCGTGAGAGACTCGGAAAGCACTGGGATTGTACTGAGACGGTCAACCAGGGAGCGAAGGGCTTCAGACCATCTGAATTTGTAATATGGACTTGGGCCAAGAACTGGGGGTTGGGGTGGTGGGGGGGGGAATGATGTAATGTATGTACATAATGTCTGCCCACCACCAAGGGGCACTACTGTCGGAGGTCCTAGGGTCATAGGTACACTCGTGCTGTACCCAGTATATAAGCTGAACTTCATCTTGACTTCTGGAAGCCATTAAAGACTGATCAGGTTACACCTAGTCACTGGCTCACAGTACGGAGTTCATTGTATCATTTCATACGCCACAAACACAGGAAAAGAGAACATAGGAAAGAATAAAATAAGGGAGTATATTGATGGCAAGGAGAGTTATAGAACAGGAGTTTAAAAAGATAGTTAAACATTAAGTGAGAGGAAATCCTATTAAACTATCTGTACAGCAATAATAATAAGCAATAATACAATCCGTAATAAAACAGGCGAGCTGGAGCAATCATGCATTGTGAGGAACCAGAAATAGTAGGGATTACTGAGACATGGCTACAAAAAAATCAGGGCCGGGAATTAAACATTGCAAGTATAACATATTTAGAAAAGATAGAGAGGGAAAAAGGGGAGGTGGAGTAGCTGTACTTATTAGGGATAACACAATGGCAGTAGAAAAAAGTGATGCAGCTATCAGCAAGACAAAAATAGAATCCTTAAGGATAGACATAAAGGATAATAAAGGATCAATCACACTAATAGGTGTAGTCTACAGATAGTGTTAGGGAGATGGAGGAAGAAATATGCAGACAAATTAGACAAATGAGTAATAAACATAGAATAATAATCATGGGGGATTTCAACTACCCTGATATTAATTGGACAGAAGAGGTAGGTAAAGGAGATAAGGGAATGGAGTTCATACAATGCGCACAGGATTCCTTTCTAACCCAATATATATAAAGTCCAACAAGAGAGGATTCACTATTGCATCCAGTAATTAGGAATAAACCAGAGCAGATAAGAGAAGTAAAAATAGGAGAACATCTAATCAATAGCGACCATAATATAATACACTTTAAGATGATAATTGAGAAGGACATAAGAATGTCGAAAACCAGGGGAATAGATTGGAGAAAAGCTGATTTTGAGAGGCTGAGAATAGAACTTGGGAAAATAAAATGGGCAACAGTATTGGCAGAAAATTATGTAGAACAGTAATGGGAAACATTTAGAGGCCAAAATTCACCTCTGCTGGAAATGGGGCACACCTACCATTTTTTATGTGTTTTGGCCGCTGCGATGGATGCAGTGGCCTATATTGCAAAATTGAGCTCTTTGTCGTTTTTTTTCAAGCAGGGCAGAAGTCGGTCATAATGGGGGCGGAAGGGGTGGGTGGAATGAAGAAGTCGGTCATAAGCAGGGCGGAAGTGTGGGCGGAACGGAGTCTCCGCTGCTGTCAGTCATCAGCGCCGGGCTGGTGACGGCATCACGTTGGCGCGTCATCTCATCTCTCCCCTTCAGTTAAAGGGGAGAGCCGCTGCGAACTCTGCATTTATTTTAGTTATCCACTGGGCCACCAGGGAGGATTTCGGCCAGGCCAGTGGCCTGGCACCCAAGAGGGGGTGCCAGGCTGCCTGTTGGCGCCCCGGCCAAACCTGGGGGCATATTTGTCGGGCCGATCTGGCAGTCGACCGATACAAAAAGATAAGATGGTGGCCACGACAATGCGCCTCCCCTATAATGGTGGCCGCACCCCCATTTCAAACACAGTGCACCAGCAGAAAAAGTTGTTGGTGGCACCGGCTGGTGGCCAAAAGACTTTCTCAGCTGAATCTCGCTTCCGGGGCGGGATATCGACGCGCTTAGGAGGCTTCGGCAGCAGTGGGGCAGAAGTGGGGGGAGCGGAGCAGATATGGTCACCACCAGAAAAACGCCTGAGGTCAATTGCACGAACGGCAGCCATTCCACGTAAAATCGATGGACATTTCACTAAGAGCCTTGGCCGCTGTTTTCCAGTGGCCAGAGACCTTAACAAATGGGGCAATTTTGGCCCCTTAAAACTGTGTTCAATATAGTGCAGGAACAATATATTCTGCTAAAAGGAAAGAACAAACTAAACACTAATGAGAATCCATGGATGAATAAAGACATAAAAGAACAATTGAGGGTTAGGAAAGAGGCATATATTAAGTACATAGACAGCAGGGAAGTGCATGATAAGGGAGAATATGAAAAGATTAGCAGAGGTCAAAAAAAAATTAGGAAGGCAGAGAGGAACTATGAAATTAAATTATCAAGGAACATAAAACAAAACAGTAAAATATTTTACAGTCACATCAATAAAAAAGAAGGTTGGGATAGGAATAGGGCCATTCAGGGATGCACAGGATAATACCACAGCTAACTATAGAGAGATGGCAGAAATATTAAATAATTATTTTGCTTCAGTAGAGGTAGAAAGAACAGGTGGACATTGTTATGTCTTGAATAAAGAATCTGACCAGATACTGTAAGCTCAAAGCAACGTATGACCGTAGTCCTTTCTAACAGGTCTCCAGAGTGCCTCTCCAGCCTGTGAGGCCTCCTTATATACAGGTGCTCCCAAGGGATTGTGGGATCCCTTGGGACTCCAGGGGATGAGCCCTCTGGTGGTTAAACAAGGTATTTACAGGTTTACATATATAACAGACATGACATTCGATTATGAGATTAGTAATGAGAGAAGTACATTTAAAATAAAAAGAGAGTATATATTAAATAAACAAATTCAACTCGGAGGATAAAATCCCTGTTTTTCCACGCATCCAAAATTTTAAAAGAATCTAGGGAAGAGATAGCAGAGGCATTACTACACATATTTAACAATTCATTAGAAAAAGGTGTAGTGCCAGAGGACTGGTGGATAGCTAATATAATATCTATATTTAAGAAGGGGGATAGAACATGTCCAGGAAATTATAGACCAGTCAGCTTAACATCGGTGGTAGGAAAAATAATGGAATAAAGGAGGAAATAGAAGAATGTCTGGAAACCAAAAATATAATAATGAATAGTCAGCATAGATTTCAAAAGGGAAAGTCTTGCTTGACCAACCTCATTACATTTTTTCAAGAGGTGAGGTAACAGAGAGAGTAGACAATGGTAATGCAGTAGATATAATTGTTCTCGATTTTCAAAAGGCCTTTGATAAGGTACCCCGTAATAGACTGATGAACAAGATCAGTCAGGGGACGTATAACAGAATGGATAACCATCATCATAGGCAGTCCCTCGAAACGAGGATGACTTGATTCCACGCCAAAAAAGGATGAGTTCACAGGTGTTTCAATGAAGGCCCTAATATTCCAGGTCCTGAACTACATCCTGAAGGGTGGAAGATGCCTGTGCGTGGAATTTTAACATGTGGTGACCGTTGCACACCAGCCACCACCCGGGCTTGACAGAGCTAGGTCTTGGTCCAGTGGCAAGGGTTATCCAAGACGATTGGAGACCTGCTCTGCTGCACGGATCGAGCGCGCACACCTATCACAGTGTGGGCTGGCCCGTGCTGCCCCTGGGCCCCTGGCCCCGAACTCACGCCTCCTCTGGGCCCCGATCACATCCCTCCACAAAATGGATAGCTAGCTGGCTTTAAGACAGAAAGCAGAGAGTAGGGGCAAAAGGTAGCTATTCACAGTGGCAGAAGATGGGTAGTGATATTCCATAAGGATCAGTGCTGGGACCACTATTATTCACAATTTACATTAACGATTTAGACTTTGGAATCAAAAACACAATTTCTAAATTTGCGGATGACACCAAATTGGGGGGGGATAGTCAATACTGAGAAGGACTACAACAAATTACAGGAGGACGTTAATAAACTTGCAGATTGGGCATATAATTGGCAAATGAAGTTCAACACAGATAAATGTGAGGTATTACATTTTGGTAAGAAGAATAGGGAAGTCACTTATGACTTGGAGGGTGATAAAAAAAGATGCGTAGCTACCTGTTCCTGCTGCGCCCACCAGCGATCCCAGTCCTGAGGCCTCCACTCACTGCTCATTGGAGCGCGTGCACGTTGGACATCTGTAAGCTGGAGCTGGAGTCACATGGCTCTGGGCAGCCAATTCAGGTACAGTATTTTCTCATTCATAATAATAGGAACTCCGTAAGTAGGAGTTCTCATTATTATAATTGAGAAACACCCCCGCCCCCATACCCAAACTAAAATTTAAAAAAAGAAAAAATACACCAGATATTTAAGATTAATTTAAATTACAGTTACTAATGTCGTTAAAAAAAATGGGAAAAATATATTTTTTTTATAAAGTTTTTTTTATTGGCCCTGAAATTCCGATGTCCCGGGTCCATACGAAGTTTCTACGGACCCGGGAAGGCATCGTAAAAGCCGGTTTTCAGCACGCAATGCGCATGTGCTGAAAACCGCCTTTTCCGATCTGTCAAGTTTCTGGCTTGACAGATCTTCCGTATATTCCGAAATTTATGAATATCTTGCCCTGCAAATGTCCTTTAAAATCTTGCGCCTGAAAAAGCAGGCATAGCCTATTTTTTACAGGTGCAAGTGTTTAAAAAATTACACAAAAACATTTTAAAATAAAGTTATAAAAACACATTTTATTGTTAAAAACCTTCCCCACTACGGTAAGTTTATTTTAAGGCTTAATTTAAAAAACTTTTAAACATGCCGGGAAATTTTTTTTTTATAACAACTTTAATTTAAATGAATGTTAAATATGTAGTTTATTTTCTATTTTTTATTGTGTTTTGGGTGTTTGGGGGGCGGTGGGGGTGGGGGTTCTCATTCATAGTAATAGGAATTCCGGACTTACGGAACTCCTATTACTATGAATGAGAATCTATACTACACCTGATTGGCTGCTGTCTCCAGCTCCCGGCCTGCGCACGTCCCCACGTGCACGTGCTGCGACGTGCAGTCACGCGAGGCCTCGGGCTCGGAAGTTCCAACGGGCACAACAGCAACAGGTAAGTGCCCATCTTTTTTTCTCTTTTTCTGTCTCGACCGGAATTTAAGGGCCATTATGGTTTAAAATAAACTTACCTTCGTGGGCAAGGTTTTTAATATTAAAATGTGTTTTTTACATTTTATTTTACTATGTTTTTCTATGTTTTAAAACTCTTACGCTGGTAAAAGTAGGCTATGCACCTGCTTTTATCAAGCACAAGAGTTTTCAGGTGTTCCGCTGGGCAAGAGTTCCGCTGGGCAAGATATGGGTAAGAACTGTAATCTTGCCCATGCGAATGTCCTGGCCATGGGAATATGGAGGATCTGTTAAACCAGAGCTTGACAGATCAGAAAAGCCGGTTTTCAGCGCATGCGCATTGCGCGCTGAAAACCGGCTTTTGTGGGGCTTCCCCTGGTCCGTACACACTCTGTACGGGCCGGGGAGGCTGAAATTTCTAGGCCAATAAATGTCTTCAAAAATATATATAGTTTTCCGATTTTTAAAAAAGTTTTTTAATTATAGTTTAAAATAAACGTATATTAGCGGGCAAGGTTTTTAACATTAAAATGTTTTTAAAATTTTATTTTACTATGTTTTCGTAAATTTTAAAACTCTTACGCTGATAAAAGTAGGCTATGCGCCTGCTTTTACCAGGCGCAAGAGTTTTCAGGGCATTCACTGGGCAAGAGATGGGCAAATACAGCAATCTTGCCCATGCGAATGTCCTAGCTGTGGGGATACGGAGGATCTGTCAAGCCAGATCTTGACAGATCGGAAAAGCTGGTTTTCGGTGCATGCGCATTGTGCGCTGAAAACCGGCTTTTGCGATGCCTTCCTGGGTCAATACACACTCTGTAGATGAAGAGAAATTTCTTCACTCAGAGGGTTATGAATCTTTGTAATTGTCTACCCCAAAAGGCTGTGGAGGCTCAGTCATTGATAGATTTTTGGATATTAAGAGAATCAAGGGATATGGGGATAGTGCAGGAAAGTGGAGTTGAGGTTGAAGATCAGCCATGTCTTATTGAATGGCGGAGTATGCTCGAGGGGCCGAAAGGCCTACTCCTGCTCCTATTTCTTATGTTCTAACTTGCAGGTGACTTGCTTTTTGATTTCTACTGGCTCTAAGTTTGTGTGACTGGAGCTTTCTACAGTTATTTAAAGTTGGTGAGGTGGCAGGCAGTGGTGCTGGAAGGCCTTGCTTCTGAATTCAAGGGTTCTGCTCAGATCACTTGCTCCAAGTCATGGGGCTCTACTTTCAGTACCCCTTGCGCTAGAGCATTACAGGGAGATGGAGTAGAGGCAGCAAAGACGAGGACAAGCTGCTCGCGGAGGAAGGAAGAGGGACAGGAATGTTCTCAGCAGGTGGCCTTACCCACCTAGGGTCTTCCAACAGCACTTCTCTTAACTGCACTTAAGCCACAAGCAGTGCATTTGGAGGCTCCGCTTAACTAATGAGGTGGTCACAGATCGCTGCCATCTCCTGGAACCAGACCTGTAGCCTCAGAGCAGGGCGACAAAGGTGCTGTCAGTGGCCCTCTCGGTCACCGTGGCCCTTAATTTTTTGCCACCAGATCCTTCCAGTCAGAAGCAGGAGATATAGCTAACATCTTCCACTTTGCCATCCATTGCTGCATTGAGAGAAGCAGGAGAAGCGCACATGTGGCTTTACCAGGATATTGGGCATCCCCGTGGTGCAGGGCTCCATTGACTGCACACAAGTGGCTTTGCGGGCCCGCATATCAATCCTAAGATGTACCGCAACCACAAAGACTGCCACTCACTTAATGTGCAGTGTAGTGTGCGACCACACCCAGCACATTATGATGGAGAATGCTCGGTATCCTGGCAGTCGTCATGATGCCTTCATCTTGTGCCAGCGATCTTCAAGTCGAACCTGAGGGTGGCTGGTGGGAGACAAGGGCTATCTGCTCTACATCTGGCTGATGACACCCCTCCATAACCTCACCACGTGGCCAGCAATTATATAATGAGAGCCATGTTGCCACAAGGAACCTTATTAAGCAGACTATCCACTCACTAAACCGCTCGAGAGGAGCCCTCCAGTACACGTCGGATCGGGTGTCCCATTTCCTGGTTGTCTGCTGCATCTTCCACATCTTGGCCATCATGAGGGCATAGCCCTTGCCACCACGAGTTCCACGATCACCTCAGGAGGAGGAGGAGGAGGCAGCCAGTAGATCCCCGGTGCTCACCACTTCCCCACCTTAGTATCCCTGTCTTGGAACATCACAGCGTCCTCTTGGTCCCAAAGCAGAAATGAGAAGCACCACAAAACAAACAGACCAAACATAATTTATAAATTATTCAATCTAAACCACACACAAAGTCAACCCTTCTGTTTGATAGAGGTTGCTGGTAGGTGAGTGATGGGGTATGGTGCATTGAGCAATGTGTGAGTCAAGTGGTGCAGTTGGTGGGATATGGCATTTGAAGATGCATTCATTCATCTTGACCACTCATGTCAGGTCATTAAAATTCTTCCAGCACTGGATCCAGGTCCTGGGGGCAACACACGTAGCACTGATGGCTTCTGATTTCTCTTCCCATTGTCTTCTGGTGTTCTGCCTGACAGGCCTCCTGTCCCTCTGTAGGTATAGAACCTGTCTTCTTCTGTGTATCCCCTGGATCTAGGCCTCCAGTGCTGCATCAGAGAATCTCCTTGCCCTTTCACTTCCCTGTTGAGACATGGCCACATGCAGAATGACAATGAGATGCTTCTGCAACAAAGCACCTCCCCTTTGAGAAGTGCAGAGAACCTAGGCAACATTTTATTGGCCAGTAGACTGCACTAGATATTGGCCCCCCTCTTGAGCTCTGAGCCAACCAACAGCGCATTTCACATTGAGCTCAACACTCCAATCATGTAAATGAGCAGGCAGCACAAATTTTGTCTGCTGCCTGCGTCACTTTGAACAAACGCAGGCAGTTCCTGCTCCCCATGCCCGTTTCCGGGCCCAATCCAATTTCACCCCTTTTGTCTTTGAAAAACAAGGAAATTGCTGATGTAGTGGATGCCAATAAGATTGAAACAAGGACATTTCTGACAAAAAAGACAGAAAACACAACATTTTGACATGTAGAGAGCAAACTGTGGAGACATATATAAAGTTAAAAATGTGACAAATTGTTGAAGAATAATAAAGTATTGCTAACAAGCAATGAGTCCTTAAGGATGGTTAAAAACAAGATAAGGGAGAATAACAAATGCGAGAGGTCTGACTTTATGGTCCAAATATGAAAATTAAGTCATGGGAACTGGTCCTGACAAGTGGGTTATGAAAAGCCTTGGAGAGGATATGTAAACTGCTTTTGTTGGACAAGAGGAACCAGGAGCAGGGCAGGAATGTCAAAGACAGATTTAGCTGGGCATGGGATAAAAAAGTCAATGGATCGTGTTGGTGGAAGAACCCATCATCTCTTGGAAGAAAGCAAGCAGAAGATCGGATATAATGTCATGCTGAAATATCAATTGTTTATAAACAAACTTAGAAGTAAAATATAGTCTCCCTCAGTTCCTCAGTCGAACAAAATGAATATGTTGAGATAGGCTGAAAGATATTCATCTACAGTCTGGGCAACCGTAAATATTGTAAGTCGAGACGAGCTCTAATTAACCTAGACGAACCAATATTTGAATACTCTGAGACAGGATGACAGTTAATCTACGTCTAGGCAACCGCACATACTGTAAATCAAGTCGAGCTCCAATTAATACGGATTAAAATTAGACATAAAATATCACATCAAGAGTTGCCATTTGCTAACTAGTTTCTTTCCAGATTTGGAAAGCTGAAAAAAACGAACACACCTTCCCATATTGGAAATAACATCAGTGTGCTTATCCTGTATTTCTGTACTTCATTCTTTGACTGTTTTCTTGCTATATCAGATTCTTCAAGACCTCCCACACATCTCTTACCTGACTAGCTCTTTATCTACGTCAAAGATACGTTTCTCTTTTAGAATAAATTATCTCTGATTAAACTTATTTGGGGTGGAAATTTGGTTGGAGGCTACTTAGGGCACTAATGGCGACGGGACGGTAAAATTTGCACCCTCTCTTAGGGCGCTAGGCCGGTTGAAAAATACATTGCCAAAGAGCCAGCCTCAGAGCACCCTTAAGAGAGGCTTCCCTGGAAAAAAAAGTCGCCAAAAAAACCACAAAAAACATTGCCAATACCTTGCTCATCCCACATCAAGATAAATCACAAAAATAAAAAAACAAAAAACAATCACACTTACCTCATTTAGTCATTCCATCCCTCACCGTCGCCGGAACAGCTCGGACCGCCTGCTTTCACTTGTGGTCCCACTACAGCATGCTATGTGGCGCTACAGCGTTGCACACCGGCTTGACGCTCCCGGGCGCTCCTGGTCAGTGCCGCTGGCACCGGCACACTGAATGTGCCAAGCAGCGCGAATGCCGGCGTTCGCGGCTCCGACCCTTTAGTCCCTGTTCCAATCCTTTCCTAAGCGAGCCAATTTCCATCCCAAAATTTTTTGATTTAAAAGTTAGTTACAACAGTTTAAAAAAATAAACAAAAATATAGTATTTTTTATGAACTTTTCTAAAAAGATCAATAAGACATTTACAAGGAGCTGGGCAGATTTTGAACCGTTTACATAATGCAACAGGAATTGAGGAAAGGTTACAGTGGAAAAAAGATCTTACCATTTCAAAGTTGCCGTAAATTTATTGACCCAAACTATATTAAATAGTTACGTGGTAAAATGCAGCAAAGGGATTTGGGGAACAAACTGAGCATATTTCCTCCTTTGCCACCTACAAGAGTTATTTCAAGAAAATTCTCAGAAAAATCACTTTTAGTTTTCTAATTGATAGTAATCTGTGTAGGTGGATTCAACAAATAAAGATATTACAAATACTAGCTTGAAGCCACCGGCTTTATCAACTAGTTCCCAGAACAGTGTGCCAAGTAAAACCCAGACTTATTATGCTTTATTCAGAGAAGGAAAACATTTTTAACTCCCCTACCAAGATATTCCTGATCTGCCTTTCCTTCAGATGAAGTGAACACTTCAAGAAAGGCACGTCAGCAAATAACTTGCAACCCCACAGTGACTGCTGACCAAACATTTCCAAATGGTTAATGGCATAAAGCCTTAACAACTGGAGTACAGGGTTGGGTTCTGTCATTGTTAATTCCACAGAAAGGATTATGGAAAAACAGTTACTTTTAATGTTGAGTTTTTAAAAAGCATCGGGCCCGAAATTGGTGAACACTAAGTTCCGCCCAAGAACTGTCCAAAGGACCGCTGAGACCCTGACGGTACTTTGGGTGGAAGTTTCATGGAAAAATCTGGGAAAGACCGCCCAGCGGTAAAAATAGGACTGAAGCACCGATTCTGGGCGGCAGCAAGTGGTAGCTCCCATTCTCGGCGGCAAATGCAATCCTCGGCAAAGTACCGAGGATTGAGTCGAGCCCAGGGAGGGAGGAACTGTTGAAATAAAAAATGTTCAAAACATTTTAAAAAATGCAGTAACTATTTTTACTGTCTCCCTTCTGCGCAGGCGTCTCCCAACACCTGTGCAGAAGCGAGAGTTGGTACAATTATCACCGACTCCGCCGCCCCCCCCAGCGCAATTCCTACTAACCCTTTTCTGCACATGCGTCCAACACCATGTTGCCTCTGATCCATCCAGCAGCAGCAGCAAGGCCCAAGCAGCTGAACATGCCCGCCAAGCCTCTCATAACACCGAACCTCCCCAAGTGGGCCATGGGCCCGAATCAGGCCCTGAGCACTCCCGAGCAGGCCCCCGAGCCTCCCCGAGCCCCGAGCGGGCCCCGAACCTCCCCGGGCCTTGAGAAAGCCTTGAGCGCGCCCCGAGTATCCCTGAGCCACCCCGAGCCTCTACCGGGTCCCGAACCATGAGTGGGCCCCGAGACTTCCCAGGCACTGAGCCCCGAGCGGGCCTCGACCCTCCCTGAGCCTCCTCGGGCCCCAAGCATCCCCGGGCCCCGAACCTCCCCGAGCCCCGAGTGGGCCCCAAGCCTCCCCGAGCCGCGAGTGGGTCCCAAGCCTGCCCGAGCCCCGAGCGGGCCCTGAGCCTCCCCGGGCCCTGAGCAAGCCCCGAGCCCTGAGTGCGCCCTGAGTATTCCCGAGCCTCGAGCCATCCCGAGCCCCTAGCGGGCCCTGAGCCGCGAGTGGGCCCCGAGACTTCCCGAGCCCCGAGCCTCCCCGAGCCCCGAGCAGGCCTCGACCCTCCCTTAGCCCCGAATGGGCCCCGAGCATCCCTGGGCCCCGAGCTTCCCACAGCCACGAGCGGGCCCCGAGCCTCCCACATCGCCGGGGACAGTGGGCGAATGGGAGAGAGAGAGGCAGGCGGGGAGAGTGAGGTGTGGAGAGAGAGCATGGGGGGGTGGGGATAGATAGAGAGAGAGAGAGAGAGAGAGAAAAAGAGTGGGGAAGAGAAAGAGCTTCGGCGAGGAGAGAGCGCTTGGGGAGGGGGGGAGAGAAAGAGCTTGCGGGGGGGGTGGGGAGGGGAGAGAGATCTTGGGGGGCACAGAGAGAGAGAGAGAGTTTGGGGGAGTGGAGAGAGATAGAGAACTTGGGGGGAAGAAAAAGAGCTTGGGGGGGTGCAAAGAGAGAGAACTTGGGAGGAGAGAGAGAGAACCTGGGCGGGGAAAGATAGAGAGCTTGGGGGGTAGAGAAAGAGCTTGGCGGGGGGGTGGCGGGGTGAGAGAGCTGGGGGGGGGGAAGAGAGAGCTTTGGGGGTGCGAAAGAGCTTGGGGGTGGGGGCAGAGAGAGAGCGAGCTTGGGAGTGGAGGCAGAGAGAGAGCGAGCTTGGGGGGGAGAGAGAGAGAGAGAGAGCGCGGGGGGGAGGGTGTGAGAGAGAGAGAGAGAGAGCCTGGTTTTGGTGGCGGGGGTGGAGAGAGAGAGACACAGGTGCGGGGGGATTGGAGGAGAGTGAACTCAGAGAAGACAGATCACGTTCTTCCTAGCCCCTGGTGCCTGCAAGCTCAGTGCGTGGGTTACAAGGGACATCGTTGGGGTGGATGAAATCCAAAAGTCACGACACTGTCACTATTCACTTCATACTCAATAAACATGTTGACAATCCGCACAAAATGCCCCATCTATGGAGGGAAAAGTCTTGCGCTTGTGTAAGGGTCTTCAGCTGGCAGAGGGATTGCTGGGGTAAGGGTCTTCAGCTGGCAGAGGGATGCACTTGCGCTGGGGTAAGGGACTTCGGCTAGAACTTGGTGGCTTTTGGGGGCATCTATCCTCTGTGGCTTCTGAAGTCAAAATGGATCGAATTACAAATTGGAAATTCACTCAGAACTTGGGCTGGGCAGATCCAGTTATACATTCCAGAAGAACTTCAGGGTGCAGCTTATCCTCCAAGGGGTCCAATCAGCAATAGGCCAGGAGAGCCAGTCAGAGAAATGGCTGCATTTCAGTTAGTACAAATAGACACATCCTAAAAAAAAACCATTACAAATCGTTCAGGAGACCCCATCCATCTGAATCCCAGCAAAAAAATTAAAGAAAAAAGTGGACTAACCTTTTTTTGCAGGTCTTCATACTTACCATTGAGGTTAGACCTGCCTCCATGCGGCGGACTTTTTCCCTGCTGCAGTGGAGGACCATCCGGACCAAACTGGCAGCTCAGCGGGCGGGAGGACTCTTCTGGATGGCGCACGTCAGTGCACGGTACCCAGTGGTCTTCTCTCCTTGCTGGCAGGAGGATTCCACCAAACTCGCTCAGAGGGGAGACCACCCAGAAACCAGGGAGACTGCCGAGAAAACTCGGGCCCGTAGTCTATTCAGACAATTCTTTTTTTTTTAAAGGCTGGGACAACACCTCACCAATATGTAAGACTTGTCAACAGGGGGCACACCTGTGGGAGACCTATGGGTCACCTGTGCACCCTAGGCAAGCAGGTATAAAGATAATCTACCATGCTGCTTCCTCACTCTGGAGTTACATTAAAGAGACCAAGGTTACAACAGTTTGAGCTTACAATACAGTCTTGTGGAGTTATTCTGAACATAACAATTGGCGACGAGTAACGGATCACAAACTTTCACGCGGTAATGGCTGCCGTTGGTATTCTTGAGAGATTTGTTGAGGCTGATGATTGGGAAGCCTTCATTGACCATCTCGATCAGTACTTCATGGCCAACGAACTGGATAAGGCTGAGACGGCGGTCAAGCGCAGGCCGATTCTCCTCCCCGTATATGGGTCTTAGATATATGGCCTCCTCAAAAATCTGCTGGCACCGGACAAACCAACGGACGAGACTTACACAGAGCTGTGCATGCTGGTTCGGGAGCATCTCAAGCCAAAGGAGAGCATCTTAATGGCCAGGTATCGCTTTTACACGCACCATCGTTCCGAGGGCCAGAACGTGGCGAGCTTTGTCGCCAACCTAAGACGCCTTGCGGGACAATGCGAATTTGCCGGATCTTTGGAGGAAATGTTGCGGGACTTTTTCGTGCTTGGAATTGGCCACGAGGTCATCCTTCGCAAACTGCTGTCTGCCGAATCCCTAGATCTGAGCAAGGCCATCACGATAGCCCAGGCTTTCATATCCACGAGCGACAACACAAAACAGATATTGGCACAGAATCGAAGCACACCGGCACTGTGCATAAAATAATGCTTTCAGCAGGCAGAACTGTACATGGCAGGGCCTACACAACCACAGAGGCCAGACCTAGGGTGACCCAGAGTCCGCTGTGGGGTGTGAATGCGTATCCATTAACACCATGTTGGCACTGCAGGGGCAGTCATAGAGCCCATCAATGTCGATTCAAGCCTTTTGTGTGCAAGGGCTGTGGAACAATGGGGCACCTCCAGCGAATGTGCAAACGATCTCTGACTCACCACGTGGCAGAGTCAGGAGAGGACGACCGATCCAGCGAGGATCACGCTGATCGAGCTGGAGAGGCAACTCAACCTGAGAATGAAGAGGAAGTATATGGGATACACACCTTCACCACCAAAAGGCCTCCGATAATGTTAAAAGTTAAACTCAACGGCACTCCAGTCTCCATGGAATTGGACACGGGGGCAAGTCAATCAATAATGAGCTAGAAGGCATTCGAGAGGCTGTGGGGCGACCGAGCACAACGACCCAAGCTGATCCCAAATCAGGCAAAGCTGTGCACCCACACCAAGGAACTGATACCAGTTATTGGTAGTGCGGACATAAGAGTATCCCATGAGGGAGCAGTGCACGATTTACCACTGTGGATTGTTTCAGGTGATGGGCCAATGCTGCTTGGTAGAAGGTGGATGGGGAAGATTCGATGGAACTGGGAACACCTCTGCATACCTTCTCCGGCAAACGACGTCTTCCTTGCTCGAAGGCTGAGCAAGCCCCCATCTTCAGCTGAACCAGGCATCGAAGTATAGATCCATTTGCAGATCCCTGAGGCACTGGCCGCTCATCACGATCACGAGGAGATAAAGATCAACCGAGCAGTAGTAAAGGCTCGGTACCCACCATCCAAAGTCGATGACCTCTTCGCGACGATGGAAGAGGCTCCAGGTCGACCAAGCAGAGTGGGATTCCGGCTGAAACGATCCGAATGCGTCTTCCCAACGCCAGAGGCAAAATCCCTGGGGAGGAAGATCGCGGCAGTCGGCATCACGGACATGGATGAGAGTGCATCCAGACCACGGAATGAAAGAGCATCCAGGCCATGGGACGAGAGTGCGTCCAGACCACGGGAAGAAAGTGCGTCCAGAGCACGGGACAAGAGAGCGTCCAGACCATGGGATGTTGCCGCAACGAAACAGAGGCATGTGTTGCCCAGCATGGAAGACAACTGGGCTTGGGGCAAAGGTAAAGGGGCAGCTGGTGAGAAGGCCAGGAACCCACCACATTCCAATAAGTTGTTTGCACTGTGTAACCCATGTGAGCGCTCTTTCGCGGCTAATGATGTATTATCATATGGGGTCAGGGGTACCTTACAACAAGCCAAAGTAGCGGGCGAACACCAACCGGTCATATATGTAACTGACAAAGTTTTTGTAGCAAGTGATGTGTTATCACACAGGGTCGGGCGTGTTGTACAGCAAGCCAAAGTAGCGGGCGAGCCCCAACCGGTTGTACATGTATCCAATAAGTTAACCAAGGCAGTAGCCTGCATTCACGGGACAAAAGAGACGTACTAAAGAGTGTCCCAATATTTGCTCGAGTTAGACAAGCTGCCAATCTCACAGTTTTTGGAGAGCAAAGACACTATTATCGATGCTTTGTTTCGAATATGTCTAACACTGTCTGTGCACTGTAACATGCTCCGCCACGGGCCAGGCACTGAGAACGGCGCTGATGCCCTCAGTTGGCTACCGTTGCCCACCACCGGGTGGAAATGGCGCAGTCCGCAGACCTGCTCGTTGTTATGGAAATGCTAGAAAGCGAGGGGTCAACTGTAACCGCTCCCCAGATTAGGACTTGGACCAGCCAGGATCCCACGTTACCACCTGCTAACGGCAAACTGCTAGACGGGATGTTGCAGCTTATCTGTCGCAAAGACGAAATGCTCATCCCACCTGCAACATTGCAAAGAAAGGCTGGGAGGCTACACACAGTCGGTAGTCCAGGGACTCCATACCATGGCCCAGGATCCACGGAGACCACGCGGCCTCCCGCCACTATTGAAAGTCTCAAGGCCATATCAGCCATCCTTGGCTTGCCAGACCGTAGGGTCAGCGACAATAGTCCGGAGTGGACAGCCCAAATCATAAAGCCAAGCACCACACGTGTCACGGTAGACTCCCTACAGACCCGGCTATCCCGAGTGCTACGCAGTCACCGGACGGAATCACTCAAAACCGAGCCTTCCGTATGCTATCAGCAGAGAATGTACCATGATTGCACGGCTCCTCCACGCGATGTCAGAATAAATGATGTAGACCAGGTTCATGGCCCCAGATAGGCTGCTAGCACTATATTAGCCAAAGAGGGGAATGGAGTGTTTGCGATGAAAATGGAGTGTTTGTTGGCAAACGCAGAAAGCATTTGGACCAGACCAAACTGCAAACTACAGATAACCAGCAACCACTGTGAAAGGATCTGGACCCCAGCGACCCACTGACACAATCGAGCTCGCTGTCAACCACCATGCCCGACAGTCCGATCAGACCAGCCGCGCGGCCGTGCAGCAATGATCCGACCAACTCACCCATGCCAGGACTTCAACTCAGGCGATCGACCTGGGAATGTCGAGCACTAGATCGTTTGTAAATAACTTGTACATAAGACTTTGGCGGGGGCTAGGGGGGAGTGATGTTATGTATGTATGTAATCCTCACCAATATGTAAGACTTGCCGCCAAGACCTGTGGGCGACCTATGGGTCACCTGTGCACCCTGGGCAAACAGGTATAAAAGGTAATCTACCATGCTGCTTCCTCATTCTGCAGTCACATTAAAGAGACCAAGGTCACAACAGTTTGAGCTTACAATACAGTTTTGTGGAGTTATTCTAAACAAAATAGCTTCAATGTTGTTTCCCCATAGATTGTAATCAATTTGTTAGCACAATTCAAGAATTGAAAAACTCTATTGTATTGGAAATGCCATGATAAATTTTGGGGGCTAAGGTAGAGGTTGGGACACAGCCTGCCAGAAAGGTTTTTGGAAAGGCTGTGAGGGCAATCAGCTTTTTAAAGAGAAAGCTGTGAAAGCTTTCGTCGAGAATAAGAGTTCAGAAATGCTGGAGGAACAGTTAGAAATCTTGTTTTAATTGTTTGAAGAAGTGTGACATGTTCTTGCGTCATCACATGAAAATAAAGTTACACTGTTTGAATTAAGCGAGTCCAATCATAATTGCAGTTCCGCATTTTCATCTACCACTGAAATAGAGCAGCTTATTGATTGGTATCATACTTCATCTTACAATGTGCTTACTTACTCTGTTTTCAGAAACATTGGCCAGAATTTTCTGGCGTCAGTGTGGGCGCGATTGGAGGGAGGGAAATTTGAAATCCTGTCCCCATGTGCCTTTCCCTCAGGCGCATTTGAAAGCACTGCAGTGACCCAAACGGCAGAGGCGGCCGAGGTAATTTAGATGATTATTAGTTACTTGTAAGATGCTTAAACCTCTTTTTAACCCTACTGTTCGAATTTCCCTGGATGACCACGGGAACCACACAGCTCAAGAACCACGCCGTCTTTGAATCTGAGGTGGAAATTCAGTGGCCATTGATCTGGCTCATTAGTGCACAGCATGGAAAGTGCAATAAATACTCCCAGCTGGCACTGGTCACTTTCCTAAGGCAGATGCTGTTGCTGAGTTCACTGTCAACACATATGTAGGGCTTTGTAGAGATCGCAAGTCTTTTCAGCAAAGTCAGGATCCACTGTCACATCATTATCATAGAATCATAGAATGGTTACAACACAGAAGAAGGGCATTCAGCCCGTCGAGCCCATGCCGGTTCTCTGCAAGAGCACTTCAGCGTGTCCCACTCCCCGCCCTTTCCCTGTAGCCCTGCAATTTATTTTCCTTCAGGTACTTATCCAATTCCCTTTTGAAAGCCACGATTGAGTCTGCCTCCACCACCCTTTCAGGCAGTGCATTCCAGATCCTAACGATTCGTTGCATAAATTTTTTTTTCTCATGTCATCTTTGGTTCTTTTGCCAATCATCTTAAATCTGTATCCTATGGTTCTCGACCTTTCCACCAATGGGAACAGTTTCTCTCTTTCTACTCTGTTTAGACTCCTCATGATTTTGAACACCTCTATCAAATCTCCTCTCAAACCTTCCCTGCTCTAAGGAGAACAACCTCAGCTCTAGTCTATCCACGTATCCCTGGAATCGTTCTAGTAAATCTTCTCTGCACCCTCTCTAAGGCCTTCACATCCTTCCTAAAGTGCGGTGCTCAGAATTGGACACAATATCCCAGTTGAGGCTGAACCAGAATTTGATACAGGTTCATCACAATTTTCAAGCTTTTGCATTCTATACCTCTTTTTATGAAGCCCAGGATCCCGTATGCTTTTTTAACCACTCTCTCAACCTGCCCTGCCACCTTCAACGATTTGTGCACATATACATTCATTAGAACATAAGAAATAGGAGCAAGGGTAGGCCATACGGCCCCTCGAACCTGCTCCGCCATTTAATATGATCATGACTGATCCGATCATGGACTCAGGTCCACTTCCCTGCCTGCTCCCCATAACCCCTTATTCTCTTATCGGTTAAGAAACTGTCCATCTCTGTCTTAAATTTATTCAATGGCCCAGCTTCCACAGCTCTCTGAGGCAGCAAATTCCACAGATTTACAACTCTCTGAGAGAAGAAATTCCTCCTCATCTCAGTTTTAAATGGACGGCCCCTTATTCTAAGATTATGCCCTCTAGTTCTAGTCTCCCTTACCAGTGGAAACATCCTCTCTGCATCCACCTTGTTACTCAGGTCTTTCTATTCATGCACCCGCCTTTAGGATTGTATCCTTTTGTTTATATTGCCTCTCCTCGTTCTTCCTAACAAAATGTATCACTTCACACTTTTCTGTGTTAAATTTCATCTGCCACATGTCTGCCCATTTCAGCAGCCTGTCATTGGTAGAACCTGTCACATCATTGACAGCTTGCTTTTCTCATCTCTACTTGACCTGCCATCTATTACATAAGCATGGGTGCCATTTATACTGTATCACCTTAGTCCTCAGAATCAGAGGACAATGAGCCCCAACACCAGCAGCACCAGGCACACCAGCAGCACCAACAACAACACCATCAACTACCTGATGCTGCCCAGGACCGAGGGCATCAGCGCAGGGCTGCACCGCACCAGAGGCGATACACCCTGTAAAGTCCTGTCCCCTCAGTACAGATTCACACGAGGCATGTAGTGAAGTCAAGGTCACTCTGGACCTGCACCTTTATTTCACAGCTCTGGAATGCTGCACTTGCCTGAGACCTACCCTTATATACCTGTCTCTTGCAAGTGCACCCCTGGTGGTAAGGTATGCTGGTGGTTACAGGTCATATCTTATTAAAGTCATGTATAGCATGTTAGGATACAGTTATATATAATAATGTAAGATACATGACACACCCAACACAAAGTATGCAGGCAGAGGATGAGCTTCCTCAATGTGACTGAGCAGCAGTGCCAAAGGAGGCTCAGTCGTCACAGACATTTTCAGATTGCTGGAGCAAGACATGCAGTTCAAAGGAGTGGGTGGCCACACCTTACCACTGGCTGTCAAAGTCACCAACGCCCTTAATGTGTTCACCTCAGGCTCCTTCCGGGGATCTGCAGCAGACTTTTGTGGCATTTTGCAGTCGATTACCCACAGGTGCATCGCACAGGTCACCGATGCCCTGTTTGACAAGTCAGCCAATTATATCAACTGATGAAGCCAGTGTTACTGAGCAGGCGCTTGGCTTTGCCGCTGTGCCTGGTTTCGCCACTGTGCCTGGCTTCCCACGTGTACAAGGCATCATCGACTGCACACATGTGGCCATCAGGCACCCCGTTATCACCCAGGAGTCTTTGTCAACTGCAAGGGCTTCTGCTCACTCAATGTACAGCTCGTCTGTAACCATAGGAAGATCATCATGCATGTGTGCACCAAATTTCCTGGCAGCTGCCATGACTCTTTCGTCCTGCACCAGTCCACCCTCCCTCAGTTTTTCGCTCCTCCAAGCAGACTTTTCGGCTGGCTGCTTGGAGACAAGGGCTAACCACTGAAGACGTGGCTCATGACATACTTGAGGAGGCCAAGTACTGAGGCCCAGGAGAGATATAATGAAAGCCACATTTCTACCAGATTTGTCATAGAGCAGACAATAGGCATGCTGTAAACATGCTTTAGATGTCTTCACGGATCTGGAGGAGCCTTTCGGTACGCATAAGCCAGGGTCACCAGAATCAGCGTAGTCTGCTGCGCCCTACACAACATAGCACAGCAGCGAGGATTAGCATTGCATGAGGAGCAAGGCTCTGAGCGCACATTCACTTTGGAGGAAGAGAAGCATCAGCTGGAAAACTAGGAGGAGGAGCAGGAGAAACCTGCGGTCCAGATACCACCACCACCCGAGCATATTGCTGCCCAGCAGGCCAGAGATGGCCTCAGCTTGGCCAGATTTACTTAACTTCAGCCATTACACCCATATGGCTGCCAAATGCTGCGCCAGGTTCCCAGCACACCACAGCAACACCATAAAGCATCCCCTACAATGACCAAGCCATTCCTTTCACACTGCCCTGCCATTGCTGGAGGTAACATTATGTCTCACCGTTCCCTCCAACTCACTAAGCCACTTCCAAGGTTGCACACAAATTTGGCCATGTTGTAAAAAGTTGTAAAAATAAATATTTTTATCTGTGACATCACAGTAACAAAAACTTTACACAAACATTTATGAAAACACCCAAGTGGATACTTGTGTTTCATCTTTTTCTTACATGTGCTTCTATGAGGTGCTACCCCATGGCTTCAATAGAGGTAACAGCAGCCTGCTCACTTCCCTGCTGCGACTTCATAGACACTTTTGACAGACGTCCTCTGCGTTTTGGAGCCTGTGATGGTTCCGCCAAAGTCTGCTCCTTCTGCGACTGTACAGGAACAGACTTGGCTATCATGATCCAAGGAGCCATCTGGGGCTCTGATTGAGGTGGGGGGGGGGGGGGGGTGAGTCAATGGAGGAGAAGTGTGAACACTTTGAGAGGAGTTGGCACTTCCATGACCCCTCTCACCATTATTCCTCTCGTGGGCCACCCGTACTTCCCTGCTGGTAAGGAGCTGGAGAGCACATTGCTGCACAGTAGTGGGGCCATGAGGACCCAAGTCTATGTTGACATCCCTCCTTGACAGAAGGTCTATGAGCGTCTGCCATCTATTCTCCATAGATAGCCATCTATCCTCCACAGATAGCCAGCTATTCTCCATAGAGACCATGTGCTCGTGTGAGTGGCGCATTAGTGGTCTGCATAGAGGTCATAGAAACATAGAAACATAGAAAATAGGTGCAGGAGTAGGCCATTCGGCCCTTCTAGCCTGCACCGCCATTCAATGAGTTCATGGCTGAACATTCAACTTCAGTACCCCATTCCTGCTTTCTCGCCATACCCCTTGATCCCCCTAGCAGTAAGGACCTCATCTAACTCCTTTTTGAATATATTTAGTGAATTGGCCTCAACAACTTTCTGTGGTAGAGAATTCCACAGGTTCACCACTCTCTGGGTGAAGAAGTTCCTCCGCATCTCGGTCCTAAATGGCTTACCCCTTATCCTTAGACTGTGACCCCTGGTTCTGGACTTCCCCAACATTGGGAACATTCTTCCTGCATCTAACCTGTCTAACCCCGTCAGAATTTTATATGTTTCTATGAGGTCCCCTCTCATTCTTCTGAACTCCAGTGAATACAAGCCCAGTTGATCCAGTCTTTCTTGATAGGTCAGTCCCGCCATCCCGGGAATCAGTCTGGTGAACCTTCGCTGCACTCCCTCAATAGCAAGAATGTCCTTCCTCAGGTTAGGAGACCAAAACTGTACACAATACTCCAGGTGTGGCCTCACCAATGCCCTGTACAACTGTAGCAACACCTCCCTGCCCCTGTACTCAAATCCCCTTGCTATGAAGGCCAACATGCCATTTGCTTTCTTAACCGCCTGCTGCACCTGCATGCCAACCTTCAATGACTGATGTACCATGACACCCAGGTCTCTTTGCACCTCCCCTTTTCCTAATCTGTCACCATTCAGATAGTAGTCTGTCTCTGTTTTTACCACCAAAGTGGATAACCTCACATTTATCCACATTATACTTCATCTGCCATGCATTTGCCCACTCACCTAACCTATCCAAGTCGCTCTGCAGCCTCACAGCATCCTCCTCGCAGCTCACACTGCCACCCAACTTAGTGTCATCCGCAAATTTGGAGATACTACATTTAATCCCTTCATCTAAATCATTAATGTACAGTGTAAACAGCTGGGGCCCCAGCACAGAACCTTGCGGTACCCCACTAGTCACTGCCTGCCATTCTGAAAAGTACCCATTTACTCCTACTCTTTGCTTCCTGTCTGACAACCATTTCTCAATCCATGTCAGTACACTACCCCCAATCCCATGTGCTCTAACTTTGCACATCAATCTCTTGTGTGGGACCTTGTCGAACGCCTTCTGAAAGTCCAAATATACCACATCAACTGGTTCTCCCTTATCCACTCTACTGGAAACATCCTCAAAAAATTTCAGAAGATTTGTCAAGCATGATTTCCCTTTCACAAATCCATGCTGACTTGGACCTATCATGTCACCTCTTTCCAAATGCACTGCTATGACATCCTTAATAATTGATTCCATCATTTTACCCACTACCGATGTCAGGCTGACCGGTCTATAATTCCCTGTTTTCTCTCTCCCTCCTTTTTTAAAAAGTGGGGTTACATTGGCTACCCTCCACTCCATAGGAACTGATCCAGAGTCAATGGAATGTTGGAAAATGACTGTCAACGCATCCACTATTTCCAAGGCCACCTCCTTAAGTACTCTGGGATGCAGTCCATCAGGCCCTGGGGATTTATCGGCCTTCAATCCCATCAATTTCCCCAACACAATTTCCCGGCTAATAAGGATTTCCCTCAGTTCCTCCTCCTTACTAGACCCCCCGACCCCTTTTATAACCGGAAGGTTGTTCGTGTCCTCCTTCGTGAATACCGAACCAAAGTACTTGTTCAATTGGTCCGCCATTTCTTTGTTCCCCGTTATGACTTCCCCTGATTCTGACTGCAGGGGACCTACATTTGTCTTTACTAACCTTTTTCTCTTTACATATCTATAGAAACTTTTGCAATCCGTCTTAAAGGGAGTGGACTTAAACAGAGTGGTTTATTTGGGAATTTGGAAAGAGTGGGAATTTGGAAAAGAGGGGGAAGAAAGAGAGGCAAACTGGAGCAGCAGCAGCAGTGAGCAGGCGGAGTATAAATTGAGCGGGAGGCCCAGAGACAACGCAGACCAGAGCAGTGGCAGCAGCGAGCAGGCGGAGAGCCAATAGCAACTCAAAACAGGAGTGATGTCAGAAACCAAAAATGACGTCAGCGCAAGGGAAGGAGCGGATTGGTGAGTTGCCGGGTAGTGGTTTTTTTTGTCTTCGAGTGTTAAGTTTATTTCATAGTTTAGTTTATAGTCAATTAACTAGAGGCATGGCAGGGCAGCTCAGTCCCGTGGAGTGCACATCATGTGGCATGTGGGAAGTCCTGGGTGCTTCGCGTAACCTGGACGCCTATGTGTGCAGGAGGTGTCTCCAGCTGCAGCAACTTGAGCTCCGCGTTTCGGAACTTGAGCAGCGGCTGGAGTCACTGCGGTGCATCGGCGAGACTGAAAATTTCGTGGATAGCACATTCTAGAGGTGGTCACCATGCAGCTAAAGAGTGTGCAGTCAAGGAGGAAGTCGGTGACCACCAAACAGAAGAGGAAGACTAAGCAGGTAGGGCAAGAGTCCTCTGAGTGCATCTCGCTCTCCAACCAGTATTCTGTTTTGAGTACCGGTGAGGGCAATGGCGCCTCTGGGGAGTGCAGCCAGAGCCAAGTCCATAGCACCACGGGTGGCTCAGCTGCAAAGGGGGGGAGGAAGAAGAATGTAAGAGCACTAGTGATAGGGGATTCAATAGCTAGGGGAGCAGACAGATGTTTCTATGCCTGCAGATGTGACTCCAGGATGGTATGTTGCCTCCCTGGCGCCAGGGTCAAGGATGTTACCGAGTGGCTGTAAGACATTCTGGGGGGAGAGGGTGAACAGCCAGAGGTCGTGGTCCATATCGGTATCAATGACATAGGTAGAATGAGGGATGAGGTCCTGCCGGCAGAGTTTAGGGAGCTAGGAGAGAGATTAAAAGCAGGACCTCAAAGGTAGTAATCTCCGGATTACTGCCCATGCCACGTGCTGGTGAGTACAGAAATAGGAGGATAGAGAAGATGACTGCGTGGCTGGAGAGATGGTACAGGTGGGAAGGCTTTAGATTCCTGAGGCATTGGGACAGTTTCTGGGGGAAGTGGAACCTGTACAAGCCGGACGGGTTGCACCTCAATAGAGCTGGGAGCAGTATCTTCGCGGGAGGGTTTGCTCGTGCTGTTGGGGGGTGTTTAAACTAGCTTGGCGAGGGATGGGAACCGGAGAATAAATTCAGTTGTGAAAGAAGCAAAGCTGGAATTGGGCAGCAAAAAAGTAGAAAGTAAATTTGGAAGACAGAGGAAACAAGGACTGGAAAAGAGACAAAAGGGAACTGGCATCACTAAATGGTATATACTTCAATACAAGGAGTATAGGGAATAAGGCAGATGAGTTGAGAGCACAGACAGTCACTTGGCAGTACGATATTATAGCCATTACTTAAACATGGCTGAAAGAAGGGCAGGTATGACAGCTCAACATTCCTGGTTACAGGATTTCCAGACGGGATAGAGAGGGGGTGTAAAAAAGGAGGGAGGGGGAGGGTTGCAGTATTAATTAAAGAAACAATTACAGCTGTGAGAAGGGATGATATGTTAGAGGGACACCTTATGGATTGAATTGAAGAACAAAAAAGGGGCTATCACAATACTGGGAGTGTACTATAGACCCCCAAGCAGTCAGAGGGAGATAGAAGAACATATACGTGGGAAAATTGCTGCAAAGTGCAAAAATTATAGAGCTGCAATAGTGGGGGAATTTCAACTACCCTAATAATAACTGGGAAAAAAGCAGTGCGAATGGTACAGAGGATGCGGAATTCCTAAAATGCAGTCAGGAGAACTTCTTTAACCAGTATGTAACAAGCCCAACAAGGGAGAGGGTGGTTCTGGACTTGGTTTTGAGGAATGAAGAGGGGCAGGTGGAAGGGTATCAGTGGGAGAGCATTTTGGTGCAAGTGATCATAATTCAGTATAAATTTAGGGTAGTTATGAAAACGGACAAAGGTGGACCAGAAAAAAAAGTTCTCAACTGGGGTAAACCAATTTTGATGAGCTGAGATGGGATTTGGCTAAGATGGACTGGAAATGGCTACTTGATGGTAAATCAGTGTCAGAGAAGTGGGAGGCATTCGAGGAGGAGATCCTGAGGGCAAGTATGTTCCCTTAAAAAAAGGGTGTGGCTAACAAATCTAGAGCTCCCTGGATGTCAAGGGACATACAGGGTAAGATTTTAAAAAAGGGAAGCCTATGACAGATTCTGAGAACTCAATACTGCAGAGGTTCTAGAGGAGTATAAGTGCAGGGGTGCAATTAAAAAATATATCAGGAAAGCAAAGAGAGAGCATGAAAGAATGTTGGCAAGTAAAATCAGGGAAAACCCAAAGATGTTTTATAAATACATTAAGAGCAAGAGGATAACTAGAGAAAGAGTGGGGCCTATGAGAGACCACAAAGGAAATCTGTGTGTGGAGGCAGAAGATGTGGGTATGATTTTTAATGAATATTTTGCATCTGTTTTCACAAAAGAGAGGGGCAATGCAGATTTTGCAATGAGGGAGGAGGAATGTGAAATATTAGACGAGATAAACATAGTGAGAGAGGAAGTATTCAGGGGCTTAGCAGCTTTGAAAGTGGATAAATTCCCAGGCCCGGATGAAATGTATCCCAGGCTGTTAAGAAAAGCAAAAAAGAGGAAATAGCAGAGGCTCTGACCATCATTTTCCAGTCCTCTCTGGCTATTGGTGTGGTGCCAGAGGACTGCTAATGTTGTACCTTTGTTTAAATAGGGAGAAAGGGATAGACTGAGTAATTATAGGCCAGTCTAATTATAGCCTAACCTCAGTGGTGGGAAAATTAGTGGAAAGAAACCTGAGGGACAGGATAAATCTTCATTTGGAAAGACATGGATTAATCAAGGACAGTCAGCATGGATTTGTTAAGGGAAGGTCATGTCTGACTAACGATTGAATTTTTCAAAAAGGTAACTAGGAGGGTCGATGAGGGCAGTGCATATGCTGTAGTGTATATGGATTTTAGCAAAATTTTGATAAGGCCCCACATGGCAGACTGGTTGTGAAAGTAAAAGCCCATAGGATCCAGGACAAAGTGGTAAGTTGGATCTAAAATTGGCGCAGAGGCAGGAAGCAAAGGGTAATGGTTGATGGGTTTATTTGTGACTGGAAGGCTGTATCCAGTGGGGTCCCGCAGGGCTCAGTGCTGGGTCCCTTGCTTTTTGTGGTATATATCAATGACTTGGACTTAAATGTTGGGGCTATGATTAAGAAGTTTGCAGATGACACTAAAATAGGCTGTGTGGTTGATAATGAAGAAGAAAGCTGCGAATTGCAGGAAGATATCAATGTACTGATGTAATGAGCAGGGTGGATAAAGGGGAACCAGTGGATGTGGTGTATTTGGACTTCCAGAAGGCATTTGACAAGATGCCATATAAAAGGTTACTGCACAAGATAAAAGTTCACGGGGTTTGGGGGTAATATATTAGCATGGATAGAAGATTGACTAACTAACAGAAAAGAGAGTCGGGATAAATGGTTCATTCTCGGGTTGGCCGCAGGGATTAATGCTGGTATCCCAACTATTTACAATCTATATTAACGACTTGGAAGAAGGGACCAAGTGTAACGTAGCCAAGTTTGCTGACAATACAAAGATGGGAGGAAAAGCAATGTGTGAGGAGGACACAAAAAATCTGCAAAAGGACATAGACAGGCTAAGTGAGTGGACAAACATTTGGCAGATGGAGTATAATGTTGGAAAGTGTGACAGAAAATAATCAAAGAGCACGTTATTATTTAAATGGAGAAAGATTGCAAAATGCTGCAGTAACAGCGGGACCTGGGGCTACTTGTGCATGAAACACAAAAGGATAGTATGTAGGTATAGCAAGTGATCAGGAAGGCCAATGGAATCTTGGCCTTTATTGCAAAGGGGATGGAGTATAAAAGAAGTGAAGTCTTGCTACAATTATACAGGGTATTGATGAGACCACACCTGGAATACTGCGTGCAGTTTTGGTTTCCATATTTACGAAAGGATATACTTGCTTTGGAGGTAGTTCAGAGAAGGTTCACTAGGTTGATTCCGGAGATGAAGAGGTTGACCTATGAGGAAAGGTTGAGTAGGTTGGCCCTCTACTCATTGGAATTCAGAAGGATGAGAGGTGATCTTATCGAAATGTCTAAGATTATGAGAGGGCTTGACAGGGTGGATGCAGAGAGACTGTTTCCACTGATAGGGGAGACTAGAACCAGATGGCATAATCTTAGAATAAGGGGCCGCCCATTTAAACTGAAATGAGGAGAAATTTCTTCTCTCAGAAGGTTGTGAATCCGTGGAATGCGCTGCCTCAGAGAGCTGTGGAAGTTGGGACATTGATTCAATTTAAGACAGAAATAGACAGTTTCTTAAACGATAAGGGAATAATGGGTTATGGGGAGCGGGCAGGGAAATGGACCTGAGTCCATGATCGGATCAGCTATGATCATATTAAATGATGGAGCAGGCTCGAGGGACCGTATGGCCTACTCCTGCTCCTACTTCTTATGTTCTTATGTACTGGTCAGGTGGGCGGAACAATGAAAAATGGAATTCAATCTGGATAAGTATGAGGTCATGCATTTGGGGAGGTCTAACAAGGCAAGGGAATACACATTAAATGGTACGAGACTGAAAAGTGTAGAGGAACAAAGGAACTTTGGAGTGCAGGTCCACAGATTCCTAAAGGTAGCAGGCCAGGTAGATAAGGTCGTTAAGGAGGTTTATGGAATACTTGCATTTATTAGTCGAGGCATGGAATACAAGAGCAAGCAGATTATGCATGAACTGTATAAAACACTGGTTAGGCTGCAGCTGGAATACTGTGTGCAGTTCTGGTCACCACATTACAGGAAAGATGTGATTGCGCTGGAAAGGGTGCAGAGGAGATTTACAAGAATGTTGCCTGGACTGGAGAATTTTGGCTATGAGGAAGGATTGGAGATGCTGGGTCTGTTTTCTTTAGAACAGAGGAGGCTGAGGAGAGATCTGATTGAAGTGTATACAATTATGAGGGGCCTGGATAGAGTGGATAGAAAGGACCTGTTTCCCTTGGCAGAGGAGTCAACAACTAGGGGGACATAGATTTAAAGTAATTGGGGGAAGGTTTAGAGGAGATATGAGGGGAAATTTCTTCACCAAGAGTATAGTGGGGGTCTGGAACTCACTGCCTGAAAGGGTGGTAGAGGCAGAAACCCTCATCACATTTAAAAATACTTGGATGTGCACTTAAAGTGCCGTAACCTACAAGGCTACGGACCAAGAGTTGGAAAATGGGATTAGGCTGGATAGCTCTTGGTTGGCCGGCGCGGACACGATGGGCTGAAATGCCCTTCTTCCATGATGTAAATTTCTATGATTCTATGATTCTATTTTCTATGCAGCCGGCCATCCTATCCATGTAAGAGCCGAGTCGCCATCGCTTGCGACACAGTGGTGCTCATGTTGGAGAAGGACTCTTCCATTGCAGACATCGTGGTCGCAAAATGTGTCAAAGCCTCCTGCACTTCTTCCTGCACCCCCAGGATCACCCTCTTTCTGGATGGTCCTCGAGGCTCATCATCTGCATGCAGTCTCCGGCAAGGAGTCTCCACTGCTGTCCTTGTCTCCACCATCTGCTCTTGCTCACTTGTGACTTGTGAGACACCAGATGACAACACTACTCTATCTCGCATGGCACCCACCGAGGTGTGCGTATCTGCGCTGGTGTTCGGTGTGCTTAGCCTGACGGTGCACCCTCAAAATCTGGAGGCTCCTCTGAGAAGTCGTCTTCCTCGTCTCAGAATGGCAGGCAGTGACTAGTGGGGTGCCGCAGGGCTCAGTGCTGGGATACCAGCTATTTACAATATACATCAATGATTTAGATGAAGGAATTGAGTGTAATATCTCCAAGTTTGCAGATGACACTGAACTGGGTGGTTGTGTGAGCTGTGAGGAGGATGCTAAGAGGCTGCAGGGTGACTTGGACAGGTTAGGTGAGTGGCAAATGCATGGCAGATGCAGTATAATGTGGATAAGTGTGAGGTTATCCACTTTGGTGGCAAAAACATGAAGGCAGAATATTATCTGAATGGCGGCAGATTAGGAAAAGGGGAAGTGCAACGAGGCCTGGGTGTCATGGTACATCAGTCATTGAAAGTTGGCATGCAGGTACAGCAGGCGGTGAAGAAGGCAAATGGTATGTTGGCCTTTATAGCTAGGGGATTTGAGTACAGGAGCAGGGAGGTCTTGCTTCAGTTGTACAGGGCCTTGGTGAGGCCTCACCTGGAATATTGAGTTCAGTTTTGGTCTCCTAATCTGAGGAAGGACGTTCTTGCTATTGAGGGAGTGCAGCGAAGGTTCACCAGACTGATTCCCGGGATGGCAGTACTGACATATGAGGAGAGACTGGATCGACTGGGCCTGTATTCACTGGAGTTGAGAAGAATGAAAGGGGATCTCATAGAAACATAAAATTCTGACAGGACTGGACAGGTTAGATGCAGGAAGAATGTTCCCGATGTTGGGAAAGTCCAGAACCACGGGTCACAGTCTAAGGATAAAGGGTAAGCCATTTTGGACCGAGATGAGGCGAAACCTCTTCACTCAGAGAGTTGTTAACCTGTGGAATTCTCTACCGCAGAGAGTTGGTGATGCCAGTTCATTAGATATATTCAAGAGTGTCATGTTTGTAACTACAATCTAACACCACTGTATTAATGTATACACTCAACTCAGATGCACACCTTGACCACAGGGGGTGAACTTGTGGGAGACACTCCTTACCTGATCACACAGGTATATAAAGGGAGGTCCCACTTCTGGAGTCCTGTAATAAAGAGTTAAGGTCACAGAGTGGCCTTGTCCCTGTAATGTGCCTCATGTGGTCTCATGCTGTAGAGGAAGGACCTTACATTGGCAACGAGAAACGGGAATTCACGACCCACGAGAATGGCCACCGGTAGCACAGAGGTACGGTAGTGTGTGTGGTAAAACTGGGACGATTTTGTCGAGAGGCTTCAGCAAAGCTTCGTAACTAAAGACTGGCTAGGGGACACAGCGGCCGACAAGCGACGGGCTCATCTCCTGACCAGCTGCGGGCCAAAGACTTATGCGCTCATGAAGGACTTACTGGCACCCGAAAAGCCGTCGGACAAAATCTTTGAAGAGCTCAGCAAACTAATCGGAGAGCACCTCAAACCAGCGAGCAGCATACACATGGCTCGACACAGAGTCTACATCCACCAACGTCGTGAAGGACAGAGCATACCGGACTTTGTAGCAGACCTCCGGCGTTTGGCCAGCCTCTGTAAGTTAACAGACGCCTGCAGCGGGGGAGATGCTAAGGGACTTCTTCATCGAGGGTATCAGTCATGCGGGAATTTTTCGTAAGTTAATTGAGACCAAGGACTTAACCTTGGAAGCGGCAGCGTTGTTAGCTCAAACTTTCATGGGGGGGGGGGAGGAAGAGACGGAAATGATTTACATTCGCAATTCTGCCTCTAACACGGCGATGGATCAGGGAGTCAACATCATTAATGCTACTCAGAGCCCCGCAGGTAGGCAGGGGCAGTCCGACATTTACCAGGCAGCAATAGATCCCAGAGCAGGATCTCAACAGAGACAATGGCAGGCTGAACAGACGTTCACGCTATCACAGTGGACAATGCGGCCCGGGATGGGGCCATTGACACCCACTAATAGGGTACTTAACAGCAGCCAAAGGGACAGTCAGCGCGGAATTCCTGGCCATAGTCCCTTTGTCCACAACAATGGAAACTTTAACTCATGCTGGAGGTGTGGGGGAAAACACTCAGCCAGATCTTGCACATTCCAACATTTTGTCTGCAGAAACTGCAATCTCAGTGGCCATTTAGCTCGAATGTGTAGAAAACCTGCAACCAGACTGATATATGAGACAGATGGACCAGAAGAGGGTTCTGTGAGGCAGGATGACTTTTGGGGCAAATTGATGGACGCCGAGGTTCAGCGGGTCCATGCGGCGAATATTCACAGTTCATACACCAAAACGCCACCAATGATGATGAGGGTTTTGTTGAATGTCAACCCATTACGCATGGAGCTGGACACTGGGGCCAGCCAGTCACTCACGGGTGTTCAGCAATTCGAGAAGCTATGGCCACTCAAAGCCAGTAGACCCAAATTAGAGACACAATTACGGACTTACACCAAGGAAATCATTCCGGTGCTAGGCAGTGCAATGATGGCTGTCACACACAATGGGCTAGTGAACCGCCTGCCACTCTGGATTGTCCTGGGCAATGGTCCCGCTCTGTTGGGGAGGAGCTGGTTAGCCGAGATGAACTGGAAATGGGGGGATGTTCACGCAATGTCCTCGGTGGAGCGAAGTTCGTGCTCACAAGTCCTACAACAATTCGAGTCACTATTTCAACCGGGCATCGTACTTTCAAAGGCACTAAAGTAGTGATACACATCACCCCGGACGCCTGGCCAGTGTATCACAAAGCCAGAGCGGTGCCGTATGTGATGCGGGAAAAAATCGAGAGCGAATTGGACTGGCTGTTACGAGAGGACATCATCTCGCCTGTTGAATTCAGCGACTGGGCGAGCCCCATCGTTCCCATTCTTAAAGCGGATGGCTCTGTCAGGATCTGTGGCGACTACAAGGCCACCATCAATCTGGTGTCCCAACAAGACCAATACCCGCTTCCAAGAGCAGAGGACCTCTTCGCCACGCTGGCAGGCAGCAAGCTGTTCACCAAGCTGGACCTCACTATAGCCCATATGACCCAGGAACTGGCCGATGAAGCCAAACTACTGACCACCATCACCACGCACAAGGGACTGTTTGCGTATAACAGGTGCCCATTTGGCATTTGATCAGTGGCCGCGATTTTTCAATGTAACATGGAAAGCCTGTGTAAATCCATTCCTGGAACGATCGTATTCCAGGACGACATCCTCATCACGGGTCGAGATACCGAGGAACACCTCCACAACCTGGAGGAGGTGCTACGCCGACTGGGCCGGGTAGGCCTGCGACTCAAGAAGTCTAAATGTATGTTCTTAGCTCCTAAGGTTGAGTTTCTGGGCAGGGGGGGTTGCTGCAGATGGGATTCGTCCCACTGAATCCAAAACAGAGGCGATTCGACGAGCACCCTGGCCCTGCAACACATCGGAGCTGCGTTCATTCCTGGGACTGTTGAACTATTTCGGGAACTTTCTGTCGAACTTGAGCACGTTGTTGGAGCCGCTACACGTGCTCCTGCATAAGGGTTGCGATTGGTTTTGGGGGGACTGTCAGGAACGGGCTTTTGATCGGGCGTGAAACCTACTTTGTTTAAACAAGTTGTTGACCCTGTACAATCCCGGTAAACGTTTAGTTCTGACATGTGATGCATCGTCCTATGGGGTTGGGTGCGTGTTGCAGCAGGGTATTTTTTTTTTTAATTCGTTGCCAATCTTTCCAATTCTTTGTCAAATCACAAACGCCAGAGGTCACCTTGCACACATCAAGGATCACTCTGCGCCAATGCTCTTAGCCAAAAGGCCTAGAGCCACTGCACCGTTCCTGGAAGTACTGCAATACCAGGTTCGTGCCATGGAGCTGGATGGGTCAGGCCCCCCACACACCTCCGTGGAGGTGGATGGGTCAAGCCACCCCACCCACCTCCTATTTCCAAAAAGCATAGGAGAATCACCTTCCTGATCCAGGGAGAACCACGTTGGGGTCATGGTTACTCCCCTGTTAGGTCAGTTACGCATGATCTTAGCCAAAAGGCCGAGAAGCGGTGTTGCAGCAGGGTAATTTTTTTTTTTTTTTTTTTAATTCGTAGCCAATCGTTCCAATTCTTTGTCAAATCACAAACGCCAGAGGTCACCTTGCACATGCCAAGGATCACTCTGCGCCAATGCTCTTAGCCAAAAGGCCTAGAGCCACTGCACCGTTCCTGGAAGTACTGCAATACCAGGTTCGTGCCATGGAGGTGGATGGGTCAGGTCCCCCACACACCTCCGTGGAGGTGGATGGGTCAACCCACCCCACCCACCTCCTGTTTCCAAAAAAGCAAGCATATACCTTCCTGACCAGGGAGAAACCACCCGGAGGTCATGGTGGCTGGTCAGGTTAGTTATGCATGATCTTAGCCAAAAGGCCGAGAAGCAGGGTAATGCTGAGGGTCAGCTACAACCTGTGGCTTATGCCTCCAGGTCGCTCTCTCAAGCAGAACGGGCTATGGGATGGTCGTGAAGGAAGCACTTGCATGTGTCTATGGTGTAAAAAAAATGCATCAGTACCTCTTTGGTAGGAAGTTTGAATTAGAGACAGACCACAAGCCACTCACATCCCTGTTGTCAGACAGCAAGGCTGTCAATGCCAACACATCAGCCACATAGAGCGGTGGGCTCTCACGCTAGCTGCTTATGACTACTCCATCCGGCACCGGCCCGGCACTGAAAACTGCGCTGACACGCTCAGCAGGCTCCCACTGGCCACCACCAAGGGGGCAGCTGAGTAAAGTGCTGAGATGATCATGGCTGTCAATGCCTTTGACAGTGCAAGCTCCCCCATCACAGCACGCTCTCCATCCAAACCGACTGCCTACTATGGGGCAGCCGGGTAGTCATGCCCCAGAAGGGCAGGGAGGCATTCATCAGGGAATTCCACAGCGAGCGCCCAGGCATTGTGATGATGAAGGCCATTGCCCGGTCACACGTTTGGTGGCCTGGAATTGATTCAGACCTGGAACACTGTGTTCGCAGGTGCACGACCTGTGCCCAGCTGGGTAATGCCCCCAAGGTGGCCCCGCTCAGCCCGCGCCCTGGCCCACCAAGCCATGGTCACGCATTCACATTGACTACGCGGGCCCGATCATGGGGAAGATGTTCCTCATTGTAGTAGATGCGTACTCGAAATGGATCAAGTGCATCATCCTGAATTCATGCACATCATCCACCACCATGGAAAGCCTACGTGCGATCTTTGCAACCCATGGCTTGCCGGACATCCTGGTTGGTGATAATGGCCCGTGTTTCACGAGCTATGAATTCCGGGAGTTTATGTCGGGCAATGGCATCATCCATGTCAGGATTGCGCCATTCAAGCCGGCCTCCCATGGCCAGGTGGAACGGGCAGTCCAAATCATTAAGCAAGGTATGCTCAGGATTCAAGGACCGCCTATCACGCCTCCTGCTGGCCTATAGATCCCGCCCGCACTCGCTAACGGGGGTCCCGCCCGCAGAGCTACTCATGAAACGGACACTCAAAACTCACTTGTCCCTCATCCACCCAGTCCTGACCGACATAGTTGAGGGCAAGCGCAAGTCATGAAATGAGCACCATGACCGAAATTCAAGGGGGAGATGTACAGAAATAAATTATCCTGTATTTGTCCTCAATCACGCCATGGGGCCCAAATGGCTTGAGGGTACTGTAATTGACAAAGAGGGGAATAGGGTCATTGTGGTAAAACTCAACAATGGCCAGATATGCCGTAAGCATCTGGACCAAGTCAAAAAAAAGGTTCAGCATGGACACGGAGGAACCTGAAGAAGACCATGAGATGGAGCTCACACTACCACCAGCCGAACGTGCAACAAGAGCAATCAGAAGGATGCACAGTCCCTGAGGTCAGCCCGGACAGGCCAGAATCACCACAGGTGACAGACATTCACGTCAGTGTCCAACAACTTGAGCCCCAACTGCGGCGCTCCACGAGGGAGCGTAGACCACTTGAAAGACTAAACCTATGATCCCAGTAAAACTTTGCAGGGGGGGAAGGTGATGTCATGTTTGTAACTACAATGTAACACCACTGTATTAATGTATACACTCAACTCAGATGCACACCTTGACCACAGGGGGTGAACTTGTGGGAGACACTTCTTACCTGATCACACTGGTATATAAAGGGAGGTCCCATGCAGGGTCATCACTTCTGGAGTCCTGTAATAAAGAGTTAAGGTCACAGAGTGGCCTTGTCCCTGGAATGTGTCTTGTGTGGTCTCATGCTGTAGAGTAAGGACCTTACAAAGAGGGAGTTAGATATGGCCATGACAGCTAAAGGGATCAAGGGATATGGAGAGAAAGCAGGAAAGGGGTACTGAGGTGAATGATCAGCCATGATCTTATTGAATGGTGGTGCAGGCTCAAAGGGCCGAATGGCCTACTCCTGCACCTATTTTCTATGTTTCTATGTTTCTTCTTTCTGGACAGTGGGCGGAGGGGGACGGGAGGGGTGGTGGTCTTGATGGACCTGTGGGATAGTAAAGAGATGAGTTAGATATGTCATATGAAGAATGAATACAGATACCATTATGCACATGATGGAACATTCATTGACTGCTGACACCAATCCCCATATGAGTGACTGATGTATGCCATGTGGTTATGAGATGTAATTCTGTCACCAGGTTGCTGAGATGTCCCCTTCTCTCCATCTCCCATCTCCATCTGCTTAGCGACTCCTAACACTTCCAGGGCAACCTCCTTTGCTGCTGTTAAGGTGGTCGATGTTATACAGCCACCTCCGTTTCTCTCCCTCTCCCTCATCATGGGCTCTCTTCTCCTGCAAGGAGGGAAAGAAGTGGTTGAATGAGAGTGATGGAATGCGTAAGGAATGTATGGGTTACATCTTTAGAAGGTGACTATGATGGAGTGGTGTGCCACTGTCAAATGGCCTCCTTGTGTGCTGTTCGTTGGTATGATTGCATTAGGATGAGCATGAGTGTGAGAGGTGGTTAGTCAAATGGAAATGGGAATATGTAGATTGGGAGGAAAGAGTGAACGTGCAATATATGTTGGTGCGAGTAATGATGTTCAGGAGCAGGCTTGGGAAAGCAGAGTGATGGGGATGTGGTGAGAGGCACAGCAGGATGAAGTTAAATGTGGCTTTGCACTCACCTTTCCTGATCTAATGAGATAATTGAAATGTTTCCGGCACTGCGCCCAAGTCCTCCTGGCAACATCCCTGCTGTTGACCCCCTCTACATTTTGGAGCCACGCTCTTTTGGTCTGCTGGAAAGGTATCTTCCGCCCATCGCAAGGGAAGATGACTTACCTGCATGCTCTGACTCCCTCTACAAGCATATGGAGGGAGCCATCTGAGAACTTGGGTGCAGCCCTTTGTCTCTGTACAGTCATGTTTGCTAGCCTTTCCAATCGCCCAGTGCAGTGCCTGCACACGCCTGGATGTACCTTCAAATACAATATGGCCATGGCTCCTTTAAATAGCCCAGCTGAAAACGCGTGATCGACGACGTCATTTAATAGCGCCATTAATGGAAAGTCGATCTCGGGAGAGGGATGAAATGAAGAACCGGGTCACGACCCGCCATGGCGACCACCCGCACCTGACCCGCCCTGGTACAGAAAATTCCGGCCATTAAAGCAGTACACATGTAAAAGACATCAATATGGGGTTCTGATCATAAAGTGGTATTATTGTTTCATTATCATGTTATGCTATCATACAAGTAGATACAAGGCAGCGTGAGTCAACTCCCGCAAAGGCAAAATGCTCAAGACCGCTTAAGGAATGACTCACACCACTGAACTAAAGGTTATGGCAGGCCCCCGAGTTTGTTTAAAAACTAAACTTGTATTTTGCTTGAAGCCTAACTCCACAATTTTAAGAAATTATGAGCTGGACTTTTGGCTAATTTGCGCTTCAGTAACGCCTGTTAAATGCTGTTTTGGGGTGTTACGCCGGGCGTCCAGGATTTAGCGCCGGCCGGAATATTCGGCTATTGGTTTGCGCCAGCACAAAAACTTACCGCCCCGCCCTCCGTTTTCAGCGTGATTATGATGTCAATTGTCGTTTGCGATTTCCTGGCCCTCGGGGCGGCGGTGTGTACAAAATTGATGCCTGGCCATGGGGATGCTCTCCTTCGGTTTGAGTTGGTCCCGAATTAGCACTTTCAGCTCCTCGTATGACTTGGTCATTGTTTTCTCTTGTGCAAGCAAGTCCCTGACGAGGCCGTAGACTGTGGGCCCACAACGGGTCAACAGGATAGCTCTGCGCTTATATGCCAGCGTGGCCGGATCATCATCCAACCAGGTCGTTTGCTACGAAATATTGGTCGAGCCACTCCGTAAAGGCTTCCCAATCTTCACCCTCTGAGAACTTTTCTAATGCACCAACGTTAGTCATTTTTGCGTGAAAGTTCGTAATCTCGTCGCCAGTTGTTATGTCTTTATTACTCTTATGAATGACCCCACGAGGTCTACATAAGAAAAATGGAACATAAGAATTAGGAACAGGAGTAGGCCATCGAGCCCCTTGAGCCTGCTCCGCCATTCAACAAGATCATGGCTGATCTGGCCGTGGACTCAGCTCCACTTACCCGCCCTCTCCCCGTAACCCTTAATTCCCTTATTGGTTAAAAATCTATCTATCTGTGACTTGAATACATTCAATGAGCTAGCCTCAACTGCTTCCTTGGGCAGAGAATTCCACAGATTCACAACCCTCTGGGAGAAGAAATTCCTTCTCAACTCGGTTTTAAATTGGCTCCCCCGTATTTTGAGGCTGTGCCCCCTAGTTCTAGTCTCCCCTACCAGTGGAAACAACCTCTCTGCCTCTATCTTTTCTATCCCTTTCATGATTTTAAATGTTTCTGTAAGATCACCCCTCATCCTTCTGAACTCCAACGAGTAAAGACCCAGTCTACTCAATCTATCATCATAAGGTAACCCCCTCATCTCCGGAATCAGCCTAGTGAATCATCTCTGTACCCCCTCCAAAGCCAGTATATCCTTCCTTAAGTAAGGTGACCAAAACTGCATGCAGTACTCCAGGTGTGGCCTTACCAATACCCTATACAGTTGCAGCAGGACCTCCCTGCTTTTGTATTCCATCCCTCTCGCAATGAAGTCTAGTATTGCACTTGAGCTGTTGTGACCTTAGTCTCATTTATTGTAACTCCAGAGTGAGGCACAAGCATCGTGGGCAGCCTTTTATACTCGCCCTGCACACCTATGCAGGTGACCCTCAGGTCTCCCACCGCAGTGCCCTCTGGTGGCACACCTTATGTGACTATACAGTTAGTATACATGGTCTACATACATGAAAAAAACTTTGCTTACAAGATCAGTGAGAGATTTCAATGGGGACAATACTAGTTCGCCAACGTAGTTTGCTGGTTGATATTGGCAGGCGGCTTCAAGCTGGAAGAAGGGCTCTTGGTCAGGTTGGGCCATGGATTCGAAGAGGTTGCAGACGTATGGGGAGGAGGCCTTACCTCCCTACGGCTTTACAACGAACATCGTTCATACCTCCAGATCTGAGTCGCAGTGCGTAAGAAGGCTGTGCTTCTGAAAAGAAGTGCTGACACAGAAAATCCAGCTCCTACAGGCAGACCTACAGTCTACCAACGCCAACAGGACTGTGCTGCCTGTCGAGGTGAAGATGATTGTGGCGGTGGCCTTCTAGGCCTCCGGCTCCTTCCAGGCAGCAGCAGGGGACATATGCAGCATCTCTCAGCATGCTGACATTGCTGCATTCACCAGGTTACAAGGATATTTTACGCATGCAGAAGGGACTTCATAAAGTTCCCAATGAGCACGGACAGCTAGAATGAGAGGGCTTTGAGAGGGCTTCAGGGTTTGGAAGAATTGGAGGCCTCCCCAAGATTCAAGGCACCATTAACTGCACACACGTCGCCTTGTGAGCACCATTACACAACGCAGAGGTCTTCAGAAACCAAAAGGGATACCATTCCCTAAAGGTACAGCTAGTCCGCGACCATATGCAGCACATCCTCAGTGAATGCCTGCTATCCAGGGAGCACACATGATGCTTTCATCTTGCGTGAGAGCAGTGTCTCACAAATGTTTCAGTGACAAAGGCAAAGGCAGCACTAGCTGATCTGGGACAAAGGTTACGGCTTGGCCACCTGGCTCATGACTCCCCCTCCAGAACCCCACCACAGAAGTCGAGCAGCTCTACAATGACAGCCATGCAGCCACCGGCAACATCATCGAACAAACAACTGCGTGCTCAAGCAGCGCTTCCAATGCCTCGACCGCTCTGGAGGCAGCCTTCAATACACCCCTCAACAGGTCTCCGAATTCATTGTGGTGTGCTGCATGCTGCATAACTTAGCATCCTGAGGGCCCAGGTATTGCAGTGGAGATTGCAGGACCACCTCAGGAGGAGGAGGAGGATGAGGAAGACGAGTCTGGCAAGGAAGCCATTGCGGATCCACCACAACAACAGTACTTCATTGGCTGTAAAGTGCTTTGAGACATCCGGTGGTCGTGAAAGATGCTATATAAATGCTAGTCTTTCATTCTAGTCATTCATTGTAAAGGATCCTCCAGGCAAGAGTGATCTTAGCATTGTGTTCCTAACACAGATGAGACTGCACACAGGGAGGTTAAAGTAACAGTGACCTCAGTCTTTATTAAGACACTCCAGAGTGAGGAACAGGCCTTAGGGGCCGGCTTATATACAGTGCTCCCAAGGGATGCTGGGATCCCTTGGGACTTCAGAGGATGTGCTCCCTGGTGGCGGAACATGGGACTGCATGCTTTACATATACACAACATCACTCCCCCCCCAAAGTAAAAGTGACAACTATCTACAAGGTGAGGCAGTCGGGAGCCTTTCTTTTCCTGGTGGATCGCCTCGGTACAAATGTCTGTTCTGGTGTGTTGGCTGTGCCCTCGCTGGGCTGGCATGTTGTTAGCCCTGCAGGGCTGCTGGGTGAGCCTGGCCTTGCTGGTCTGTTGGGCATGATGGGTTCGATTTCCTGGTCCGGGGTGGTGTCATTGATCCTTTGGGTGTGTGTTGTGGGCTCGAAAAAGGTGGTGTCTGCTGTGGGTTGTTCAGGGCAGTCTGTGAACCGCAGCCTCGTGTGGTCCAGGTGCTTTCTGCAAATTTGTCCATTGTCTAGTTTGACTACAAACACCCTACTCCCTTCTTTAGCTATCACCGTGCCCACGATCCACTTGGGACCATATCCATAGTTTAGCACATACACGGGGTCATTCAGATCAATTTCCCGTGACACAGTGACGCGACCATCATTTACATTTTGTTGCTGCCGCCTGCTCTCTACCTGATCATGCAGGTTGGGGTGAACCAACGAGAGTCTGGTTTTAAGTGTTCTTTTCATGAGTAGCTCAGCCAGGGGCACCCCTGTGAGCGAGTGGGGTCTCGTGCGGTAGCTGAGCAGTACTTGGGACAGGCGGGTTTGGAGTGAGCCTTCTGTGACTCTTTTAAGGCTCTGTTTGATTGTTTGTACTGCCCGCTCTGCCTGCCCATTGGAAGCTGGTTTCAACGGGGCCGAGGTGATATGTTTGATCCCATTGCGGGTCATGAATTCTTTAAATTCGGCACTGGTGAAACATGGCCCATTGTCACAGACCAGTATGTCAGGCAGGCCGTGGGTGTCAAACATGGCCCTCATTATTTAACATTGAATCCATTTTGAAAAAGCATCCACCACCACCAGGAACATTTTACTGAGAAACAGGCCCACATCGTCGACATGGATCCTCGACCATGGTCTGGAGGGCCAGGATCACAAACGTAGTGGTGCCTCTCTGGGCGCGTTGCTCAACTGAGCACACATGCTGCATTGCCGTACACAGGACTCTAAGTCAGAGTTGACAACGGGCCACCACACTGGGATCTGGCTATCACTTTCATCATTACTATACCCGGGTGTGTGCTGTGGAGATCCGAGATGAACGTCTCCCTGTCCTTTTTGGGTAGCCTATGCGGTTACCCCACAACAGGCAGTCTGGCTGAATGGACAGCTCGTCCTTTCGCCGCTAGAACGGCTTGATTAGCTCTTGCATTTCAATGGGGATGCTGGCCCAGCTCCCATGCAGTACACAATTTTTTCCTCGGGACAGCAGTGGATCTTGGCTGGTCCAAGTCCTAATCTGGCGGGCCGTGACAAGTGATTTATCATTTTCAAACGCTTCCATGACCATCAACAAGTCTGCGGGCTGTACCACCATCAACAAGTTTGCAGGCTGCGCCATTTCCACCCCCGTGGTGGGCAATGGTAGCCGACAAAGCAGGAAAGGGGTACTGAGGTAAAAGATCAGCCATGATCTTATTGAATGGTGGTGCAGGCTCGAAGGGCCGAATGGCCTACTTCTGCACCTATTTTCTATGTTTCTATGTTTCTATCTGCACAGTTCTCGGTGCCTGGCCTGTGGCAGATGGTATAGTTATACACTGATAGTGCGAGTGCCCAACTTTGCATGCGGGCTGAGGCATTAGTATTTATCCCCTTGTTTTCAGCGAACAGGGATATGAGGGGCTTGTGATCGGTTTCCAGCTCAAATTTGAGGCCAAGCTGGTACTGATGCATTTTTTTTACCCCGAACATGCTAATACCTCTTTCTCAATCATGCTGTAGACCCTCTCGGCCTTAGACAAGCTCCTGGAGGCATAGGCGAAAGGTTGCAACTTCCCCGCAATGCTAGCTTGTTGTAATACACACCCGACTCCATACGACGACGCATCACATGCTGGCACAAGTCTTTTACACGGGTTATACAATACAAGCAGCTTGTTGGAGCATAAAATGTTTCTGGCTTTCTCAAAAGCAATTACTTGGTTTTTTCCCCATACCCAGTTCTCACCTTTAAGCAATAACACATGTAGGGGCTCTAAGAGGGTGCTTAACCCCAGTAGGAAGTTACCAAAATAGTTGAGGAGTCCCAGGAACGACTGCAGCTCCGTGATGTTCTGTGGCCTGGGCACGTTCCTGATAGCCTCTGTCTTAGCGTCTGTGGGCCGAATGCCGTCCGCCGCGATCTTTCTCCCCAAAAACTCCACTTCTGTTGCCATGAAGACGCATTTCGACCTCTTCAGCAGCAGCCCTACGCGATCCAGTCACTGGAGGACCTCCTCCAGGTTTTGTAGGTGCTCGACGGTGTCCCGACCCGTGACCAACATGTCGTCCTGAAAAACCACCGTGTGTGGTACCAACTTGAGTAGGCTCTCCATGTTTCTCTGGAAGATCACTGCAGCCGACCGAATTCCAAATGGGCATCTGTTGTAGATGAACAGTCCCTTGTGCGTTGTGCGATGCAGGTGAGGCCCTTCGAAGATTCCTCTAGCTCCTGCGTCATGTAGGCCGGTCAGGTCGAGCTTGGTGAACGTCTTGCCTCCTGCCAGTGTCGCAAATAGGTCGTCTGCCTTAGGTAGCGGGTATTGATCCTGTAGCGAGAAACGATTAATAGTTACTTTATAATCGCCGCAAATCCTGACCATGCCATCACTTTTGAGTACTGGGACAATCGGGTTGGCCTACTCATTGAATTCTACTGGGGAGATGATGCCCTCGCATTGCAGCCTGTCCAGCTCGATTTCCACTCTCTCCCTCATCATGTGAGGTACCGCTCGCGCCTTGTGGTGAATGGGTCATGCCTCTGGGACCAAGTGGATCCGCACTTTTGCCCCGGAAAAGTTTCCAATGCCTGGCTCAAAAAGGGAAGGAAATTTGTTAAGAACCTGGGTACATGAGGCCTCATCGACATGTGATAGCGCTCAGATGTCATCCCAGTTCCAGCGGATTTTGCCCAGCCAGCTCCTTCCAAGCAATGTGGGGCCATCGCCCAGGACAATCCAGAGTGGCAGTTCGTGCACCATGCCCTCGGAGGTGACCTTGACCATGGCGCTGCCCAGGACAGTGATAAGCTCTTTGGTGTACATTCTCAGTTTCGTGTGGATGGGGCTCAGGGCTGGTCTGAATGCCTTGTTGTACCACAGTCTCTCAAACATCTTTTTACTCATGATGGATTGGCTAGTGCCAGTGTCCAGTTCCATGGCTACGGGTAAGCCACTCAATTTTACATTTAGCATTATAGGTGGACATTTCATCGAAAATGTGTGCACCACGTGTACTTCAGCATCTGCCTCCTCTCTGAAGCTCGAAATTGCTTTGATCCATCATGGACCGATCTTCCTCTGCCACGTGGTGGTTAGCAGGTTTTGCAGAGCTTGCAGCTCGTCTGCAAGCTCATTGGAGGTGTCCCATTGTTCCACAGCTCATGCAAACATACCCTTTGAAGCAGCATGAATGGGCTGAATGGAAGCCTCCACAACATCAACAAGGTGTAAATTGCCTTGCATTCATCCTTTGTTGCGGACTCTGAATCATCTGGATCACCTGAGGCCTGCTGGCAGTTGCAGACTTGTGGTTTCTGCCCTGTACATTTCTGCTCGCAAACACAGTTCCAGTTAATTTATGAACATTGCTAGTACTTGTGTGCTGAGAGATTTGTTTGGTGTTATCACTGGTGGACATAATCGCCTGTGCTATCGCAATGGCCTTACTGAGGGTCGGTGTCTCTACAGTCAAAAGTTTTCGTAGGATGGTCTTGTGGCCAATGCCCAGTACAAAAAAGTCTTTGAGCATTTGCTCCAAGTAGCCATCAACTCACATTGCCCTGCAAGTGCCTTAGCTCGGCGACATAGCTCGCCACTTCCTGACCTTCAGATTGCTGGTACATATTGAACCGATACCTCGCCATCAGCACGCTCTCCCTCGGGTTAAGATGCTCCAGAACCAGTGTACACAGCTCCTTATACGACTTATCTGTGGATTTCACCGGAGCCAGAAGATTCTTCATGAGGCTGTGGGTCGGTGCCCCGCAGAATGTGAGGAGGAACGCTCTCCTTTTTGCAGCGCTTCCTTCTCCGTCCAGCTCGTTGGCTACAAAGTACTGGTATAGCCGTTTGACATAAGCTTCCCAGTTCTCACCCTCCGAGAACTTCTCCAGGATGCCCACAGTTGCTGCATCTTTGCGTTGGATTCGTATACTCATCGCCAGTTATTGTGTTCCTAACACAGATGAGACTGCACACAGGGAGGTTAAAGTAACAGTGACCTCAGTCTTTTTTAAGACACTTCAGCATGAGGAACAGGCCTTAGGTGCCGGCTTATATACAGTGCTCCCAAGGGATGTTGGGATCCCTTGGGACTTCAGGGGGTGCGTTCCCTGGTGGCGGAACATGGGAGTGCATGCTTTACAGATACACAACACATAGCATGTTAGAATTTCAAATTCAGTTTGAGGCTAAGAAACTTGGATCTCAAACAAGTGTCCTGAACTTAAATAAAGGCAATTACAAATTTATGAAGACGGAGTTGGCTAAAGTGGACTGGGAAAATAGATTAAAAGGTAAGACGGCAGATAAGCAGTGGCAGACATTTAAGGAGATATTTCATAACTCTCAGCGTAGATATATTCCAGTGAGAAAGAAAGACTCTAAGAGAAGGATGAACCATCTGTGGCTAAAGAAGGAAGTTAAAAATGGTATCAAATGGAAAACAAAGGCATACAATGTTGCAAAGCTTAATGGTAGGCCAGAGGATTGGGAATTTTTAAAATGTTGTATATTTGGATTTTCAGAAGACACATAAGGTGCCACATAAGAGGTTACAGCACAAGATAGCACAAGCATGAATAGAGGATTAGCTAACTAACAGAAAACAGAGCCGGGATAAATGGGTCACTTTCAGGTTGGCAAACTGTAACTAGTGAAGTGCCACAGGGATCAGTGCTGGGGCCTCAACTATTTACAAAATCTATATTAATGACTTGGATGAAGAGACCGAGTGTCATGTAGCTAAATTTGTGGATGATACAAAGATAAGTGGGAAAGCAAGTTGTGAAGAGGACACAAAGAATCTGCAAAGGGATATGGATAGGTTAAGTGAGTGGGCAACACATTGGTAGATGGAGTATAATGTGGGAAAATGTGAGGTTATCCACTTTGGTAGGAAGAATAAAAAAGCAAATTACTATTTAAATGGAGAGAGACTACAAAATGCTGTGGTACAGGGGGAATCTGGGGTGTCCTTGTACATGAAGCACAAAAAGTTAGCATGCAGGTACAGCAATTAATCAGGAAGGCAAATGGACTGTTGGCCTTTACTGCAAGGGGGATGGAGTCTAAGTGTAGGGAAGTCTTGCTCTAACTGTAAAGGGCATTAGTGAGGCCACACCTGGAGTACTGCGTACAGTTTTGGTCTCCTTATTTAAGGAGGGATATATGCATCGGAGGAAGTTCAGAGAAGGTTCACTAGGCTGATTTCTGAGATGAAGGGGCTGTCTTATGAAAAAAGGTTAAGCAGCTTGGGCCTATACCCATTGGACTTTAGAAGAATGAGAGGTGATCTTATTGAAACATATAAGATTCTGAGGGGGCTTTACAGGGTAGATGCAGAGAAGATATTTCCCCTCATGTTGGAATCTAGAACTAGGGAGCTTAGTTTCAGAATAAGGGGTTGTCCATTTAAAATGGATGAGGAGGAATTTCTTCTCTCAGAGGGTCATGAAACTTTGGAATTCGCTACCCCAGAGAGCTATGGAGGCTGGGTCATTCAATATATTTTAAGGTGGAGATAGACAGATTTTTAAATGATAGGGGAGTCAAGGGTTATGGGGAGCGGACAGGAAAGTGGAGTTGAGGCCAAGATCAGATCAGCCATGATCTTATTGAATGGCAGAGCAGACTCGAGAGGCCAAATGGCCTACTCCTGCTCCTATTTCTTATTTTCTTACATTCTATACACTCCAGTGTCACCTGCTCTGAAATTCATTTTAAAACATAGTTGATCCAGATGTTGCTTATAAAATATTCCATGGAGGACCCCCAATAGCTAAGTAAATAAAGACCCAGGGACATAAAGATCCCAAATTAGATCTCTAGGTTTTGTTGAGGTAGCAGATGTTATCCAGGGCAGCAACAGGGGCAATACAATTAGTTTCAATGCCTCTGAACTCTCGAGAATGAAAAAATTAGCCAGAGTTCCTGGTCCGAATCGTTATTCAGTGTGTCCTGCTGGCAAATGCATATGTGTGGATATTAGACGAGAAAAGGATAAGGTTGCCATCCATGGTGAATAGCTTTCTAACATTTGCTGTCTAGAACATAAGAATTAGGAACAGGAGTAGGCCATCTAGCCCCTCGAGCCTGCTCCGCCATTCAATAAGATCATGGCTGATCACATATGGAGAATGGTCACTTGGGCAAGAGGCCTGTAGGTGGCAAGTGACTGCTTAACTGCACTCTATCAAGTCAGCTCCTCTAGGAGAGAGAAAATAATCCTTAGCTTTAAAAATACATACCCTACAATTAATCAGCAATATGGTTTATAATTAAAGTTATGTTAGTAGTAAGCAAGAAGTAAAAGCAGATTCTAAAAATCTAACTTAGTCATTTTCTCATAGATTTATTTCAATCGATTTGTTTAAAAAACTCTGTACTGTATATACAGTAATTTGAATTAACTCTTACTTACCAGGAATGGTAGCATAGTGGTTATGTTCCTGGACTAATGATCCAGAGATATGACTTCAAATCCCACCATGGCAGCTAGGGATTTTAAATTCAGTTAATTCATAAATCTGGAACAAAAAGCTGGTATCAGAATGGTGCCCATGAAACTATCAAACTGTTGTAAAAATCCATCTGGTTCACTAATGTCCTTTGTGAAGGAAATCTGCCGTCCTTACCTTGTCTAGCCTATATGTGTCTTCAGACCCACAGCAATGTGGTTGACTCTTAATTGCCTCTAAATGGCCTAGCAAGCCACACAGTTGGTACAAACCACTATAACAATAATAAGAATAAAACCAGGCAGACCACCTGGCTTTGACCTCTGCATTGACTTCAGACATGACAACGGCACACCCAGCACAGTCATTCCTGCAAAGTCCTCATGACTAACGTAAGAACACATGAACATAAGAACTAGGAGCAGGAGTAGGCCATACAGCCCCTCGAGCCTGCTCCACCATTTAATACGATCATGGCTGATCCGATCATGGACTCAGGTCCACTTCCCTGCCCGTTCCCCATAACCCCTTAATCATCCCTTATCAGTTAAGAAACTGTCTATCTCTGTCTTAAATTTATTCAATGTCCCGGCTTCCACAGCTCTCTGAGGCAGCAGATTCCAACCCTCTGAGAGAGGAAATTCCTCCTCATCTCAGTTTTAAATGGGCGGCCTCTTATTCTAAGATTTTGCCCCCTAGTTCTAGTCTCCCCCATCAGTGGAAACATCCTCTCTGCATCCACCTTGTCAAGCTCCCTCATAATCTTATATATTTCGATAAGATCACCTCTCATTCTTCTGAATTCCAATGAGTAGAGGCCCAATCTACTCAATCTTTCCTCATCAACCCCCTCATCTCCGGAATCAACCTAGTGAACTGCCTCCAAAGCAAGTATATCCTTTCTTAAATATGGAAACAAAACTGTACGCAGTATTCCAGGTATGGCCTCACCAATATCCTGTATAACTGTAGCAAGACTTCATCCCCCTTGCAATAAAGGCCAAGATTCCATTGGCCTTCCTGATCACTTGCTGTACCTGCATACTAACCATTTGTGTTTCATGCACAAGTATCCCCAGGTCCCGCTGCACTGCAGCACTTTGCAATCTTTCTCCATTTAAATAATAACTTGCTCTTTGATTTTTTTTGCCAAAGTGTATGACCACACACTTTCCAACATTATACTCCATCTGCCAAATTTTTGCCCACTCACTTAGCCTGTCTATGTCCTTTTGCAGATTTTTTGTGTCCTCCTCACACATTGCTTTTCCTCCCATCTTTGTATCATCAGCAAACTTGGCTACGTTACACTCGGTGCTTTCTTCCAAGTCGTTAATATAGATTGTAAATAGTTGGGGTCCCAGCACTGATCCCTGTGGCACCCCACTAGGTACTGATTGCCAACCTGAGAATGAACCATTTATCCCGACTTTCTGTTTTCTGTTAGTTAGCCAATCCTCTATCCATGCTAATATATTACCCCCAACCCTGTGAACTTTTATCTTGTGCAGTAATCTTTTCTGTGGCACCTTGTCAAATGCCTTCTGGAAATCCAAATACACCACATCCATTGGTTCTCCTTTATCCACCCTGTTTGTTACATCCTCAAAGAATTCCAGCAAATTTGTAAAACATGACTTCCCTTCATAAATCCATGCTGACTCTGCCTGACTGAATTATGCTTTTCCAAATGTCCTGCTACTGCTTCTTTAATAATGGACTCCAACATTTTCCCAATCACAGATGTTAAGATAACTGATCTATAGTTTCCTGCTTTTTGTCTGCCTCCTTTTTTAAATAGGGGCATTACATTTGCAGTTTTCCAATCTGCTGGGACCTCCCCTGAATCCAGGGAATTTTGGTAAATTACCACCAATGCATCCACTATCCCTGCCGCTACTCCTCTTAAGACCCTAGGATTGCAAACCATCAGGTCCAGCCAACATTTGGAGACTTGCGTCAAAATTGGGAGAGCTGTTCCACAGACTAATCAAGCAACAGCCTGAAATACTCATACTCACAGAATCATGCCTTTCAGCCAATGTGCCAGATTCCTCCATCACCATCTCTGGGTATGTCCTGTCCCACCAGTAAGACAGACCCACCAGAGATGGCGGTACAGCGGTATATACTCGAGAGGGAGTAGCTCTGGGAGTGCTCATCAGTGACTCCGGAGCCAATGAAGTCTCATGGCTTCAGATCAAGCATGGGCAAGGAAATCTCCTGCTATTACCACATAGGTCCAGTACTCCTCCTTGTTGAACACCACTTGGAAGCCGCACGGAGGGTGGAAAGGGTACAGAATGTACTCTGGGTGAGGGACTTCAATGTCCATCACTAAGAGTTGCTCAGTATCACCACTACTGGCTAAAAATGAGGTGCCAACTTGGGGAAGTTGCAACACAGGATTCATCATAGGCGGTCGCTCGAACGAGGATGACTTGCTTCCACATTAAAAGGTATGTTTCAATGAAGGACCCGATATTTCAGTCCTGAACATCAGGGGTGGAAGATGCCTGTGCGTGGATTTTTTCTGAAGTGTGGTGACCGTTGCACATCAGCCACCAATCGGGCTTGATAGAGCTAGATCTTTCTCCAGTGGTAAGGGTTAACCAGGACAACTGGAGACCTGCTCTGCTGCAAGGACCTAGTGCGCAAACAAATCACAGTGTGGGCTGGCCCGTGCTGCCCTGGGCCCTCGGCTCTTCTGGGTCCCGTACCCTTATTTGCCGCACCTCCGCTACGACTTTCCTGCTCTTCCGCTGTACCTGGGCCCCGCCGATGTTCCAGCCCACACTCTAACCGGTGACCTGGGCCTTGATGATGTCATCCAGTCGCCCACCTCAAAGTCGTTGCACACTTGGGACGACTTGTGCTGGAAGCTGTAGTGACATGCTAAACAGCGAAAGCAGCATGCTGTAAACAGAGCTAAGCGATTCCACAATCAACAGATCAGATCAAAGCTCTGCAGTCCTGCCACATCCAGTCATGAATGGTGGTGGACAATTAAACAACTAACGTGGGGAGGAGGCTCCATGAATAACTTCATCCTCAATGATGGCAAAGCCCAGCACACGTGCAAAAGACAAGGCTGAAGCTTTTGCAACCATTTTCAGCCAGAAGTGTTGAATGGATGATCCATATTGCCCTGTTCCTGACGTCCCCACCATCACAGAAACCAGTCTTCAGCCAATTCGATTCACTCCATGTAATATCAAGAAATGACTGAGTGCACTGGATACAGCAAAGGCTATGGGCCCCGACAGCATCCTGGGTGTCGTGCTGAAGATTTGTGCTCCAGAAATAACTGTGCCTCTAACCAAGATGTTCTAGTTCAGCTACAAAACTGACATTTGCCCGACAATGTGGAAAACTGCCCAGGTATGTCCGATCCACAAAAAGCAGGATAAATCCAATCTGGCTAATTACCACCCCATCAGTCTCCTCTCAATCATCAGCAAAGTGATAGAAGGTATTGTCAACAGTGCTATCAAGCAGCACTTACTCACCAATAATGTGCTCACTGATGCTCAGTTTGGGTTCTGCCAGGACCATTTGTCTCCAAACTTCATTACAACCTTTGTCCAAACTTGGACAAGAGACAAATTACAGAGATGAGGTGAGAGTGCAGTATTTGACCGAGTGTGGCTCAAGGAGCCTTAGTAAAATTAAAGTCAATGGGTATTAGAGGGGAAACTCTCTACTCGCTGGAGTCATACCTAGCATAAAGGAAGATGGTTGTGGTTATTGGAGGTCAATCATCTCAGCCCCGGGACATCGCTGCAGTTCTTCAGGGCAGTGTCCTAGGCCCAATCATCTTCAGCTGCTTCATCAATGACCTTCCCTCCATCATAAGGTCAGAACTGGGAATGTTCGCTGAGGATTGCACAGTGCCCAGTTCCATTCGCAACTCCCCAGATAATGAAGCAGTCCATGCCCGCATGCAGCAAGACCTGGACAACATTCAGGCTTGGACTGATAAGTGATAAGTAACATTCATGCCACATAAGTGCTAGGCAATGACTATCTCCAATGAAAGAGAGTCTTCGCATGGCCCCTTGACATTCAACAGCATTACCATCGCCAAATCCCCACCGTCAATATCCTGGGGGGGTCACCATTGACCAGAAATGACGCCCACATCTCAGGAACGAATAAAAAAATGTATCACATGATGTTCTTCGTCTCAAGTACTGATCACTATTACAGTAGTTCTTTAAAGCTGCATGGACCAAGTCAGCATGGATTTATGAAAGGGAAATCATGCTGACGAATCTTCTGGAATTTTTTGAGGATGTAGCTAGCAGAGTGGACAAGGGAGAATCAATGGATGTGGTGTATTTGGACTTTCAGAAGGCTTTTGACAAGGTCCCGCACGAAAGATTGTTGTGCAAAATCAAAGCACACGGTATTGGGGTTAATATACTGACGTGGATAGGGAACTGGTTGGCAGACAAACAGGCCCTTTTCAGAATGGCAGGCAGTGACTAGTGAAGTGCTGCAGGGCTCAGTGCTGGGACCTCAGCTCTTTACAATATACATTAACGATTTGGATGAAGGAATAGAGTGTAATATCTCCAAGTTTGCAGATGACACTAAACTGGGTGGCGGTGTGAGCTGTGAGGAGGACGCTAAGAGGCTGCAGGGTGACTTGGACAGGTTAGGTGAGTGGGCAAATGCATGGCAGATGCAGTATAATGTGGATAAATGTGAGGTTATCCATTTTGGGGGCAAAAACACAAAGGCAGAATATTATCTGAATGGCGGCAGACTAGGAAAAGGGGAGGTGCAACGAGACCTGGGTGTCATGGTTCATCAGTCACTGAAAGTGGGCACACAGGTACAGCAGGCGGTAAAGAAGGCAAATGATATGTTGGCCTTCATAGCTAGGGGATTTGAATATAGAAGCAGGGAGGTCTTACTGCAGTTGTACAGGGCCTTAGTGAGGCCTCACCTGGAATATTGTGTTCAGTTTTGGTCTCCTAGTCTGAGGAAGGACGTTCTTGCTATTGAGGGAGTGCAGCGAAGGTTCACCAGACTGATTCCAGGGATGGCTGGGCTGTCATATGAGGAGAGACTGGATCAACTGGGCCTTTATTCACTGGAGTTTAGAAGGATGAGAGGGGATCTCATAGAAACATATAAGATTCTGACGGAACTGGACAGGTTAGATGCGGGAAGAATGTTCCCGATGTTGGGGAAGTCCAGAAACAGGATAAGGGGTAGCCCATTATGGACTGAGATGAGGAGAAACTTCTTCACTCAGAGAGTTGTTAACCTGTGGAATTCCCTGCCGCAGAGAGTTGTTGATGCCAGTTCACTGGATATATTCAAGAGGGAGTTAGATATGGCTCTTACGGTTAAGGGGATCAAGGGGTATGGAGAGAAAGCAGGAAAGGGGTACTGAAGGAATGATTAGCCATGATCTTATTGAATGGCGGTGCAGACTCGAAGGGCCGAATGGCCTACTCCTGCACCTATTTTTCTATGTTTCTATGTTTCTAAATTTGAAACTATATTTATCGTCCACATTACCCTCAATCTCATTGTGTTTTTATTCATTCCTGGGATGTAGGCATCACTGGCAATGCCAGCATTTATTGCCCATTCCTAAATGCCCTTGAGAACATGGTGGTGAGCTGCCTTCTTGAACCGCTGCAGTCCATGTGGTGAAAGTACTCCCATAGTGCTCTTCGGGAGGGAGTTCCAGGATTTTGACCCAGCAACGATGAAGGAACAACAATATATTTCCAAGTCAGGATGGTGTGTGATGGTGAACTATACACAGCAAAAAAAGTCGCGGTTGTGATCTTCAGTTTGTGCTGACTTCGCTAATCTCATTTGGGGTTGTGCTATAATTGACCTCAGCATCCTGGGTTAGGGAAGGGGAAATCAGCCCGTGTTTCCAATCATTATTCAGCAGCCCCTGCTGAAAAGTGCGCACATATGGATTTCAGGTAAGGAAAACATGGGGCTCAGCTGTGATGCGCTCATAATTATATAGATTTCCTACATTATAACAGTGACTATATTTCAAAAGTACTTCATTGACTGTAAAACGCTTTGGGATGTCCTGAGGGTGAGAAATGCACTACATAAATGTCAATCTTTCTTCTTATACTTACTAAAGTGTGTACGTGAATAATTATTACTTGAGCAAGATATTGGATGATGACTGCCATACAACCATATCCCAAGTTGCATCAAGTTGACAGAAGGAAATTGAAAGATAAACAATCGCAACTTGTCTTTATGTAGCACTTTTAACACAGAAAAACATCTCCAGATGCTTCAGAGGCATGAGAAAAAACAGATGCTAAGCTAAGGAAGGAGCGATTAGGAAGGGTGACTGAAAGATTAATTAAAAAGATAGCTTTTAAGGATAGTATAAAGAAGGAGGAGGGAAGTGGAGGGTTCAGGGAAGAAATTTCAGAGACTGGAAACTAGGGAGTTGAGGACACGATCATCATTGGTGGTATGAAGGGAGGCCGAAGGCACAAAAGGCCAGGGCCTGAGGAACAGAGTTCAAAGAAAGGGTTACAGCGCTGGAGGTCAGAGAGATGGGAAGAGGCAAGGTCATGCAGGATTTGAAACACAAAGGTGAGAATTATAAACTTGATGTGCTGAGGGACTCGGAGCTAATGAAGGTCAGTGTAATATAGAACTCCACTTAGTGGACTACTGCTCCACCTAATGGACTACTGTGGTAATGCAACTGCTGATGTAAATACAATAAAAGCATCATGTGACTAGGTCACCTGACAAGTTCCTGTAGAATCATCTTGTGTGTTTGTGATGTCGTAAAGAATATATCAAATTGGTGACGTAGGATAGGATAATCGGATTCCTAGCAGAAATTTTTTGTTGGATGATTCAACCAACTGACAGAGAGACTTTGAGAGCTTCTTTGTTTTTCAGTACAGCTAAAAATCCAAGGTAAATTTCAAGCACACTGTTGACATTACCAGAGTCCAGATGGCCGTGCCTATGGGAATAATAGGGCACAGGGGTGAGTTCCATTGCAACCAAGAGACTTTTGGAATGTATGTGGAGCGGCTAGAAATGTTTTTCACCACAAATAGTATTGTCGAAGTCCCCGATATGAAAACCGTAACCGGGTGGTATTAGAAAGAAAACGGGCTCTTTTCCTGACTGAAGGAGACCCCAAGGTGTATGAAATCCTGAAAAATGTGCTTGTTCTTGTCATACCGAAGGACACGCCACAACCAAGTTAGAAAAGCACTACAGTCCTGAGCCCCTGGAAATTGCTGAAAGTTATCGTTTTGGAATAAGAAATCAATTAACTGACAAGAGTATCAGTGAGTACATTGTAGCATTAAAAAAAGCTGTCATTTTGGAAACTTTCAGGACTGAGCATTGTGTGATCACCTTGTTTTTGGAATGAAAAATGAAGCAATCAGAAGAAAGTTGTTGACAAGCTAACTTAACTTGTCAGACAGCTATGTCGATGAACATGGCCGATCAATACTCGCGAGAATTTCGTGCCATTACCGGGTCGTCAGAAAACCGAGGTGAAGTTAGAAGGTTAGAAGTAAAAGGCAGTTGGGCCCCAAGGCCTCAGCAACTGGCCAAGATAACAGCAGATTGAAGTCGTGCTATCGGTGTCTGGGACAATACATTGCTCAAAGTTGTCCATATATGAAGGTAGAGTGATTCTTCTGCAAGAAAACAGGGCATCTTGCGAAAGCATGCCGACTGAAGTGTAAATCGATGTTCAATGCCACAAGTAGAAATCACCAGACACTACATCACATTGAAGAGAAGCAACAGGATGCGGAAGTTCTGGAGATACACGTCATCAGGAGCAGGAGGGTATCTAACAGCGATTCGCAAGTATTGTCATCCAAGTAGATGTTGAAGGAACCAGGATACCCATGGAAATCGACACTGGTGCATCCGTGATCATAGTATTGGAACTGCTATATCTCAACAAGTTGAGTGATTTTCCACTGGAGGTCAAAGTTAGAGCTGCGAGGCTACTCAGGAGAGCAAATCCCTGTGGTAGGACGTATCATAGTACCGGTGAAATACAAAGATCAATTTCAGAGCTTGCCTCTCTTAGTAGTGTCAGGAGACAAGCCTGCCTTGATAGATAGAAATTGGTTGGGATCACTGAAGTTAGAGTGGTATGAGATTTTTCATGTTGAAACAAGAGTTGCATCGAAGGATGATGTCATCAAGCAGTATCCGAAGGTGTTCTGTGAAACAGGCAGTCCAATCCAAGGCTTCAAGGTGCATGTCAGTGTACAGAAGGATGCTAGACCAGTTTGTTGCAAGCCATGTCCCATACCATACACATTCAAGGAGAAAATGTAGCAAGAACTCAAAAGACTAGGAACTGAGAACATTATCTCTAAGGTAGATCTAAGTAATTGGGCTGCACCCATTGTTGTTGTACCTAAGTCAGATGGTAATGCTAATGCTATGTTCAGGTTGCCACCCCCATCACAAGTTACATCAAATGTTTAAGAAGTGCTCTATTTTCATATATTGGTGAACTGCCAGTCACAGCTGAAGAGATTAGTAGAGCAACCAAATGTGACCCAATTATGTCAAAGGTGTATGATTACATAGCAAATGGCTGGCCAAACCAGGTATCAGAGAAAGATATTTATCCATACTTCTTTTGTAGGAATGAATTATCAGTGGATAAAGATTGTATCATGTGGGATGCAAGAGTGGTTATCCCAAATAAATTCAGGTCCAAATTATTAGGAGATCTTCATGACCAGCACCTAGGAATATGCTTGACCAAGAGTTTTTCATGCAGTTACTTATAGGCCAGGTCTAGATAATGATATAGAGTACACCATTAATCAGTGTACAACATGTCAATCGGTAAGCAAGAAACCACCATCAGTACCATTACAGCCATGGAAATGGCCTCCCAGGGTGTGGTAATGGTTATATGTAGATTTTGCTGAGCCAGAAGGACAACAATTGTTTATTGTGATTGATAGCCATTCGAATTGGGTAGAGGTGTTTCCGAAAAGGAAAATAACAAGTAAAACACTAGACAATTTGCAAAGATTGTTTTCTGCATATGGCCTCCCAGAAGAAATTGTGTCTGACAATGGGCCGCAATTTTGTTCAGAAGAATCTGCACAGTTCAAGAGAAGAACCGGTGTGAATCATACCAAGGTTCCACTGTACCACCCTGCTTCAAATGGTGCAGCAGAGTGCACAGTACAAATTGTAAAATGTGCCCTCATCAAGCAAATGTTGGATCCAAATCTAAAGAAACGGCAGTTGTTGGGCCACAAACTGGTTCATTTTCTGGTTATTTATTGTAATATTCCTCATACAACTACTGGTAGAACACCAGCAGAGTTGTTTCTCAAATGACAGCCACGGACCAGGTTCTCGTTGTTAAAGCCAAACTTGGCACAGCCAGTAGAAGAGAAGCAATTAAGACAGAAAGAGAATCATGATAGAGGTAGAGTAAGAGAGAAAAGTGTGAAATTGAATCAGGTGAGAGTGAAGAAACATCACGATAAATGGTTAAAGTGGTTCCCAGGAAGAGTAGTGAAGATATGTGGCCCTGGCACATATTTGGTCAAGATAGTTGATAATGGAAACGTTAGGGTTGTTCATATTGAACATATTTTATCTACAAATGTGGAAGGAGTTTAATGTTGGAATGATTTGATTATTTCTGATGAGTCAGATAGTCTTGTTACAAGTACAGCAATTCCTACATCAGATGTACAAGAAACAAGTCCAAGAGAAAGTCAGAATTTAAGTCTGAGTCCGAGTCAGGCAGACAAACAATCTGAAGTTGTAGAGAATTCAAATGTAGATCAAGGGCATCCCTTGGAGAAAAACTCTCCTCAGGCTCAGCCTAGTTCGACACCAAGTTTGGAAAGTTCTGTTCGAGAGCGAAGGTTTCCTCTTCAAAACAGAAAACCAGTGGTTAAGTTTGATTTGTAAATATAAGTCCATGGGCTAGACTTTCCATCGGGTTCGCCCTGCTACCGTCCAGTTACCGCCCATTTAACCGCTAAGATTTAGTCTGATGCCCATAATTCATTAAAAATGGAAACTAACGCCCAATTATCGGCAATTTATCGCCGCCATAAGTTTCGGCATAAAGTTAACGCCAAGAATTAGCTGAACCGCCCGCCCATATTTTTTTTTCTTTTGTTGTGTATAACCATGCAAATTATGTATGACGATTATTTTGTTATGATTACTTCTTCATTAAGGAGGGAGAAGTGCAATATAGAGCTCCACCTAGTGGACTACTGTGGTAATGCAACTGCTTATGTAAATATAATAAAAGCATCATGTGACTAGGTCACCGGACAAGTTCCTGGAGAGTCATCTTGTATGTGTGCATTTGTGATATCATAAGGAAGATATCATAGTCAGCAAGAATAGGACTGATTAATAAGTGGGACGGTGTGGGATAGGATACAGGTAGGAGGCATCAAAGAAAACAGTGGAATAATCAAGTCTGGAGTTGAAAACGCATATACAAGGATTTCAGCAGCAAAGGGACTAACGTAGGGATGGAGGCAGGCAATGGCCCAGATTTTGCAGTCAGCGGCGAAGGAACGACGCTCGCTGTTCACCTCGAAAACAGCTGCCCACTATGTTTTTGCACGTTTTAGAATGCAGACTTCTGCTTTTTCAGTGTCAGTTTGAATTCAGCGCTCTCTACAGGGCATCCGTAGTATCTGTAAATAGGTCAAGCAGCAGGGAGGCTGATTAACCAATCAGATTGAAGAATCCTCACTGATGGCAAAGCAGGAAGTAAAAAATAGAAAATATAAATTACATTTAAATCATTGTACAAAAAGTGAAATAAAGATTTGGACATACTTATGGAGTTAAGGGAGAAAATGAAATAGCAAAAACAAAAACATTATTTTTTTACAAAATCTGCAACATTAATTTTCTTCTGAGGGAATGAGACTCCACGCTTGTTCAACAGTAGTTATGAATTACTACGCTGTTAAAAACTCAGTTATTCTTGATTGAACAAAGCCTAAGTTTTTCATCGGTCTTTAATAATAATAACTTTATTAATAATAATAACTTTTATTTATATAGCGCCTTTAACGTAGTAAAACATCCCAAGGTGCTTCACAACAGTGTTACAAGACAAAACAAATTAATTTGACACTGAGCCACAAAAGAAAAATTTAAGGCAGATGACGAAAAGCTTGTTTAAAGAGGTAGGTTTTAAGGAGCATCTTAAAGGAGGAAAGAGAGGTAGAGAGGTGGAGAGGTTTAGGGAGGGAGTTCCAGGCAGCTGAAAGCACATCCACCGATGGTTGAGCAGTTATAATGAGGGATGTTCAAAAGGCCAGAATCTGAGGAGCGCAGACATCTTGTGGGGTTGCGAGGCAGAAAAAAATTACAGAGATAGGGAGGGGCAAGGCCATGGAATGATTTGTAAACAAGGATGAGAATTTTGAAATCAAGGCGTTGTTTAACTGGGAGCCAATATAGGTCAGAAAACACAGGGTTGATGGGTGATTTTGATTTGGTGCGAGTTAGTACACAGGCAGCTGAGTTTTGGATCACCTCAAGTTTACGTAGTGTGGAATGTGGAGGCCGGCCAGGGGTGAGTTTGAGTAGTCAAGTCTAGAGGTAATAAAAGCATGAATGAGAGTTTCAGCAGCAGAAGAGCTGAGGCAGTGGCGGAGGCGGGCAATGTTACGGAGATGGAAAAAAGCGGTTTTAGTTATGCCACAGATACGTGGCTGGAAAATCATTTCAGGATCAAATATGACATCTAGGTTATGAACAGTCTTGTTATCCTCAGATTGATGCTCGGGAGAGGGATGGAGTCAGTGGTTAGGGAATGCAGTTTGTGGCGGGGACCAAAGATAATGGCTTCGGTCTTCCCAATATTTAATTGGAGAAAATTTCTGCTAATCCAGTACGGGATGTCGGACAAGCAATCTGACAATTTAGATACCAAGCAGGGGTTGAGCGAAATGGTGGAGAGGTAGAGCTGGGTGTCATCAGTATACATGTGGAAACTGACTCCGTGTTTTCGGATTATAGCGCCAAGGGACAGCAGACAGATGAGAAATAAGAGGGGGCCAAGGACAGATCCTTGGGGGACACCAGAGGTAACAATGTGGGAGTGGGAAGAGCAGCCATTGCAGGTGATTTTCTGGCTACAATTAGATAGATAAGAATGTATAATGTGATAATAGTGGGCAATTAGTTTAGTTCACCCCTTAACAGTGATTTCTGTGCAGATTCCGTCGGTGAAGTCTACAATAGTGCACCCTGTGGAGGAGTAGTGTATCTCTGACAGCAACTTCCAGATTTCTGCATTTCACTGCGCATGTGTGGACGCCAGAATTTGCTGTCAGTTTTACACAGTAATAATGGTGAGCACTGACAGCCTTGCTGTTATTAGTGCAGCAAAATCTGGGCTATTATGACGGACGTGGAAAAGGTGGTCCATATTTTCATCGTCTTGCTTATTCATAACAGGATGCTGTCGCTCAAAGCTTCTTGCAACCATTATGGTTCAGGATTCTCACTTCTGCAAGATCAATAGTAAGGCCCATGTTATTCATAGAATCATAGAGGTTTACAGCATGGAAGGTGGCCATTTCGGCCCATCGTGTCTGTGCTAGCCGATAAAGAGCTATCCAGCCTAATCCCACTTTCCAGCTCTTGGTCTATAGCCTTGAGGTTACGGCACTTCAAATACATATCCAGGTACTTTATAAATGTGGTGAGGGTTTCTGCCTCTACCACCCTTTCAGGCAGTGAGTTCTAGACCCCCACAACCGTCTGGGTGAAAAAGTTTCCCCTCAAATCCCCTCTAAGCCTCCTACCAATTACTCTAAATCTATGTATCCTGGTTGTTGACCTCTCTGCTAAGGGAAATAGGCCCTTCCTATCCACCCTATCTAGGCCCCTCATAATTTTATACACCTCAATAAGATCTTCCCTTAGCCTCCTCTGTTCCTAAAAAAACAACCTCAACCTCTCCAATCTTTTCTCATAGCTAAAATTCTCCAGTCCAGGCAACATCCTCATAAATCTCCTCTGTACCATCTCTAATGGAATCACATCTTTCCTGTAATGTGCTATTAAGGAGCATTTTTATGTTGGCATCCCATCTGTTCTGGGTCCACCTCATCCATGTTGGTGGTGAATGCTGTGGTAGGGTCAGACTCATGTGGCACATGAGGTGTCCATACAAGAGCAGTTGGTAACAATTAACCAACCGGTACAGTGCTGGTTGATCAGTCAGGTTATGTACAGTCCCATTTAAGATTTTGATCTGAGGCTTAACCTTTAGAAGTGCACAAAGTGATCTGGAATCAAATCTGTTAATTCACTTTGGTCCAGACCCATATTTCTGAGCATATTTAAACATTGATATTTATAATGTACTTTCAGATTGCGACTTATATTCAATCTCCATATCTGGAATAGAGTTCATTGCGGAGCTCACAAATGCAATGCGCCTATGACAGTCAGGAAAACAATCACCATTGGAGGAAATCATGCTAGCTAAATAATGAATGTGTCACTGATGAAGGTTGGAATGATATCGCATCCTAGCGATTGCACTTTCGTCTTGTTCCAGCAGACGTAAGGGCCAAGGCCAGATGCCGATTGGTCAAACATGTAACTGGTCATACGACTTCAGTGAGAATATCCAGTTTCAGTCAAGGCCACTATGTCATCGGCAAAGTCCAGATCTGTATACATATAGACATCCATCTTCTTCCGTTGTTGACGACATAATGTAGTCAACACGAGGCAAGAATAATGTAGGGCGAGAGCACAGCCCTGACGAACAACATTTCCAAGATATAGTTCTTGCCATGGATTACCAGAGAACCAAAGCGTTCGACAGTTGGAAACCAATAAATGAATGCCATCTTGCATCTCGTTTTGTTTATAAATATAGATCTTTATAAAGAAGAGTAATGGGCACCACACTTTAGGAACGATATCAAGGCCTCACAGAGCATGGGTGTTAGTGGAGGCGCTGAGACGGTAGCGCCACGCCCCATTAGTAACAGCCCGGGCCATCACGGAACCGGCGATGACATCATCACTGTGCACAGCAACCCCTTAGCACCACATGGTGACACTTTTCCGCCCCGCGGCGAAAATTGGCCAGCGCCCTGCGAGGCTGCCACGAGTGGTGTCAGTGCCAGCCTTCCGCGCAGGGTGAAGGAAGTCCTGCCCTGGACGTCGGACGGCTTGCGGTGCCATGCCTGTAGAGAAGTGGGGTACGTTCGTAACAACTGCCCCGCCTCCAGGGCCACTAAAACGACCAAAGCAGCCAAGGCTGGCGCCGCCGCCACTCCTCCCTCTAGTACCATCTGCGTGCCGGGAGCCGTAGGTGCGCGGGCATCGTTGGAGGTCTTTGTCTTTGCGGCCTCCGGCGGGGGGGAGGGAGAGCATCCGGACGGGAAAGAAGGCGCGGTGTAAAACGAAACACCTCGAGGCGGGTCCCCTCAGTGGGCCAGACAGCCCCATCACCGCACTCAACCCACCCCTTTCATCGGCGAGCGCGGGGTATCCAGAGCCCTTAACCGCTACCGCGGAGAGCTTACTACCCGCGGTCGGGCTCGGGCGCGGGCAAGACAATTCAAAGAGGGGAGCAGAGCCGGAGACCTCGGCAGACATGGAGTTCTCCCTGCCTCTGCGCCCTCCCAGAGGTAAAAAGAGGCCTACCGCTCCAATGAAGCCGAGGAGGAACAACGTACCTCCGTGGAGGAGCTGGTGCCCACCGCGTGTCCCGCGTCCCCCACCAGCGCTTCCAAACTGGGCCGAAGGCGGGGGGAGTCCGTCCCCGGGGAGGGTGAGACAGCCGAGGCTGCCCAGCCTCTACCTCCCGGGGATAGGGAAGAAGATCTGCCTGTTGCGGGGGGCGCGGGGCTGCCACAAGAACGCCGGGTCGAGTGTCCCGGGGACTGAGGCGGGCGAGGCCGAAAAGGTCGAACCTGAGTCTGCCCAGCCAATAACCAACATCCCGCAGGATCTGCTCGACCTGGCAGAAAAAGAACAACTAAAAGAAACAAACAAATTTCAAGAACATCTACCCGCTGGGCCGGGAGGTGGTGGAGGGAAGGGTGAGGAAACCGAACCTTTGCCCCTCACATTGGAGCCGGGAGACTTGGAGGACCTGGAGCGGTTCTTCGCCCTGGCTTCTCCCGGTTCCCCGGTGCCTGGGGCGGAGGAGGACTACCGTCCGCTGCCGCTTCCTGACCCGGCATCACAACCAAAAGGGCCAGGGGGGACTCCTCTGCCGACAATCCTGGGGGTGGGATCGGGGCAGAGCGAGGGCCGGATGGTGCGGCCGGGCCGTTTGCCGTACCCCGTGCGGTCGACGGACCGGCTGCTAGCGGCGACCTCCCGGAGGGGGACGGGGACTCAGTGGAGGGCGCGGCAGAAGATCTCAAGTCCATCACCAGTGAGGTGGTGGATCTCCTCGTGCCCACTACTGAGTCCCCCCTCATTCCTGCCCAGGAACTCTGGGACTTTTTGGCACAATGCCAGGGTCGCCGCAATCGAGCCCATCTGGCCCTAGACAAATGGTCCGAGCTGGCGCTGCTCATCAGGTCCGTTCGCGCTGCTGTTAAAACCATGGCCGCGGACTGGCCCTTGTCAAAACCACAAAGCCTTGAGCTGCGCCGGCTCAGAACGTTCCTCACTGGGTTGCTGAGGGAGTGGAGGTCAGCAAACGGCTCCGCTCTACCCCCCTCCACGGTAGATTAAGTTAGAGGTTGCACTATGCTTTTGCCATGAAGATAACCATAGCCAGCCTCAACATCAACGGCGGCAGAGAGGCATGTCGTAGATTTAACAATTTTTCACCCCTACAGGAGGGGAAATATGCGGTGTGCTTCCTGCAAGAAACCCACACTGTTCTGAGAGACGATGCCACGTGGCTCCTGGAATGGCAAGGAGAGGTCCGCATGAGCCACCTCACTGGCACTTCTTGTGGGGTGGCTATCTTGCTGGCCCTACATTTTCAGCCGGAGAACTTGGGGGTCGAGGAACCCGTGCCAGGCCGCTTACTTACTTCCGCGGAAGTTATAGCAGATGCATTTGTTATAATCTACCAAAATTCTCTGGACTCTGGGGAGGTACCAGCGGATTGGAGAGCAGCTAATGTAACGCCTCTGTTTAAAAAAGGGGGCAGGCAAAAGGAAGGTAACTATAGGCCGGTTAGTTTGACATCTGTAGTGGGGAAAATACTTGAAACTATCATTAAGGAAGAAATAGCGGGACATCTGGATAGGAATAGTGCAATCAAGCAGACGCAGCATGGATTCATGAAGGGGAAATCATGTTTAACTAACTTACTGGAATTCTTTGAGGATATAAGGAGTATGGTAGATAGAGGTGTTCCGATGGATGTGGTGTATTTAGATTTCCAAAAGGCATTCGATAAGGTGCCACACAAAAGGTTACTGCAGAAGATAAAGGTACGCGGAGTCAGAGGAAATGTATTAGCATGGATAGAGAATTAGCTGGCGAACAGAAAGCAGAGAGTCGGGATAAATGGGTCCTTTTCCGGTTGGAAATCAGTGGTTAGTGGTGTGCCACAGGGATCGGTACTGGGACCACAACTGTTTACAATATAGATAGATGACCTGGAAGAGGGGACAGAGTGTAGTGTAACAAAATTTGCAGATGACACTAAGATTAGTGGGAAAGCAGGTTGTGTAGAGGACTCAGAGAGGCTGCAAGGAGATTTGGATAGGTTAAGCGAATGGGCTAAGGTTTGGCAGATGGAATACAATGTCGGAAAGTGTGAGGTCATCCACCTTGGGGAAAAAAAACAGTAAAAGGGAATATTATTTGAATGGGGAGAAATTACAACATGCTGTGGTGCAGAGGGACCTGTGGGTCCTTGTGCATGAAACTCTTTTGGATTTTCATGCACAAGGACCCGCAGGTCCCTCTGCACCACCCCAAAAGGTTAGTTTGCAGGTGCAGCAGGTAATCAGGAAGGCAAATGGAATGTTGGCCTTCATTGCGAAAGGGATGGAGTACAAAAGCAGAGAGGTGTTGCTGCAACTGTATAAGGTATTGGTAAGGCCGCACCTGGAGTACTTACTTACTTAGCTTTGGAGGGGGTACAGAGACGATTCACTAGGCTGATTCCGGAGATGAGGGGGTTACCTTATGATGATAGATGGAGTAGACTGGGTCTTTACTCCTTGGAGTTCAGAAGGATGAGGGGTGATCTTATAGAAACATTTAAAATCATGAAAGGGATAGACAAGATAGAGGCAGAGAGGTTGTTTCCATTGGTGGGGGAGACTAGAACTAGGGGGCACAGCCTCAAAATACGGAGGAGCCAATTTAGAACCGAGTTGAGAAAGAATTTCTTCTCCCAGAGGGTTGTGAATCTGTGGAATTCTCTGCCCAAGGAAGCAGTTGAGGCTGGCTCATTGAATGTTTTCAAGTCAAAGATAGATAGATTTTTAAGCAATAAGGGAATTAAGGGTTACGGGGAGAGGGCGGGTAAGTGGAGCTGAGTCCACGGCCAGATCAGCCATGATCTTATTGAATGGCGGAGCAGGCTCGAGGGGCTAGATGGCCTACTCCTGTTCCTAATTCTTATGTTCTTATGTTCTTACTGCACGTCACGGTTCGTCTGGGGGACATGCCGCTCCATCTCGTGAACGGGTACACCCCTCAGCCCGGCCCGCAGCAAACGTGCTTCTTCAAAGAAGTGTCCACTCTTCTTGGCTCCGTTGACGACGGCGACTGCATTGTCCTCGGGGGGGGATTTTAACTGCACCCTCGAGGCGAGGGACCACTCTGGTGCCCCGCAGAGCATGAGGGCGATCGAGAAGTTGAGGGACCTGGTCGGGTCCTTCGACTTGGTGGCTATCTGGCGAAATCTCCATCCCGACTCCGGCGCTTTTACTTGGGTGAGGCCTGGAAGAGGATGATCCAGAATCCACCGCCTTTATGTGTCTCGGGCGTACGTCTCCTGTGTTCCGGCGGCCTCCATGCGGCCGGTGCCGTGCTCGGACTACCACCTGGTGTGGGCGGAGCTCACTTCGCTCCGCGCGAGGACGGGGTCCGCGTACTGGCACTTTAACAATCTGCTGCTGGCGGACGAGCGGTTCCAGGACTCGTTCTGTCATTTCTGGGCCGACTGGAGAAGGAAGCAGGAGGGCTTCCCCTCCTTGAGGCTGTGGTGGGATGTGGGCAAGGCTCACGTCTGTCTCTTCTGTCAAGAGTATGCGAGGGGGTCGACCAAGAGCCGGGTGGCCAGGGTGGGGCGCCTAGAAAAGGAGGTGCTCGACCTGGAATCCCGTCTCAGTCAAGTCGTCGAGGACCCGGCCCTGCGGACGGTGTACGAAGCAAAGAAGGCCACGCTGAAGGACCTGCAGCTCGTCGGGTCCCGAGGTGCGTTCGTGAGCTCGCGGATCCAGTTCCTACGGGACCTGGACCGCGGCTCCCCCTTCTTCTAATCGCTAGAAAAAAGACAGGAGGTCCGTAAGCAGCTCTTGACGCTGCTGGCCGACAACGGGTCTCTCGTCTCGGATCCGGAGGGCATCAGCAACAGGGCCCGAGAATATTACGGGGCTCTGTTCTCTCCGGACCCGTCCAGCAAGGAAGCGCGTAGAGTTTTTTGGGAGGACCTGCTGAAGGTTGGCCCGGAGGGTGCCGAAAATCTGGACGCTCCGCTAAACTTGGCGGAGCTGACCGGCACCCTCGACCAGCTCTCGGGGGGAAAAGCCCCGGGGCTGGACGGGCTGACCGTGGAGTTCCACAGGGTGTTTTGGGACGTCTTGGGGTCGACTACGCGCGGGTCCTGGGGGAAAGTCTGGCGACCAGGGAGATGCCCCTCTCTTGGCACAGGGCAGTCATCGTCCTGCTGCCTAAGAAGGGCGGTCTCCGCCTACTTAAGAACTGGCGCCCGGTCTCCCTCCTCAGCACGGACTATAAAATCTTTGCCAGGGTGATGTCTGCTCGCCTTGGCGCCGTGCTGGATCCATGATCCACCCAGACCAGTCCTACACGGTCCCGGCCCGGACAATCCATGATAACATCCATCTGGTCCGGGACCTGATCCATCATTCCCAGGAGGCTGGTCTGTCGGTCGCCTTCCTATCTCTAGACCAAGAGAAGGCGTTCGACAGGGTGGATCACGAATATCTGTTCGGAACTCTGCGCACTTTCGGGTTCGGGACGCACTTCGTCACCCAGATCCGACTTTTGTACGCCGCCGCGGAGTGTCTGATTAAGGTTAATGGGACTTTGACAGTGCTCCTTCGCTTTGGGAGAGGAGTGCGCCAGGGATGCCCCATGTCCGGCCAGTTATATGCCATCTGCGTGGAGCCTTTCCTGCGCCTCTTGTGGACAAGGTTGACAGGATTGGCTCTGCAAGGTCCGGGCGTGGAGGTCGTCCTCTCAGCTTACGCTGATGACGTGCTCCTCATGGCCGAGGATCCTGTTGACCTGCGGAGAATGCGTGAGTGCCAGGAGATTTACTCGGCCGCATCCTCTGCCAGGATCAACTGGGAGAAATGTTCCGGACTCCTGGTGGGTCAGTGGTGGGTGGACTCCCTGCCAGAGGAGCTCAGGCCTTTTGCCTGGAGCACGACCATCTCCTCTATCTGGGAGTCTACCGTAGCCCCGACGAGGAAGCCTGGCCGGCGAACTGGCAAGAGCTGGAGGCCAAGGTCGCCGCTCGCCTAGGGCGCTGGACAGGACTACTCAGAGTGCTGTCCTACAGGGGTCGAGCGCTAGTCATAAACCAGCTGGTGGCCGCTATGCTGTGGTACCGGCTGGTCACTTTGACCCCTCCCCCTGCGTTTGTCGCCAAGATACAGAAGAAGCTGGTGGACTTCTTCTGGAACAACAGGAAGCACTGGGTCTCTGCCGCGGTCTTGAGTCTCCCGCTTAGGGAGGGCGGTCAGGCGTTGGTGTATGTCGGCACCCAGCTTGTGAGTTTCCAGCTTCAGACCCTGCAGAGATACATTTACGTCGAGACCCCTCCTAGGTGGCGTGCGCTGGCGACGTATTTCTTCTGCCAGCAGTACAGCCTCAATTACGACACGCAGCTCCTGTTTGTGAGCCTGGGGGACGTCAGGACCGCCATGCGGGGGCTGCCTGTCTTTTAACAGGAATTCATCGGGGTCTGGAACAGAGTCACCACCAAGCGCAGCTCTCCACCTTCTGGAGTGGCGGCTGTCCTGCAGGAGCTGCTGCTCAGGAATCTGTACCTCCACGACAGCGGTTTTAGGTGGCAGGCGGACGAGAGGGCTGTGGCTGGCGAGTTGACCAGAATCAGGGACCTGCTCGATGGCGGAGGAGCGGGCTGGATGGTAGCAGACGTGCTGGCATGGCACCTAAACTGGGCCGACGTCCGGCACACAGCCAATGCCATCGAGTCACTAAAAACAACGCTGGGCCCTAACTCCGTTAGGTGTGTCGAGGAGGCTCAAGCACGAGGGGAGATCCCGTCCGAACTGACCCCCGTCCGGACGGAATTCCTCATCGGCGCCAAGCCCCGAAACCTCCCTCGGGAGCCTGCACCTCACAAATTGAGCTTCCTCGGGGAAATCCCCTCCGTGCCTTTCAGTTCTGCGTGGAGAGATTTCCTGTATGGGCTGCTCTTGCACACTCTCCACCTTGCCATTTTCGTCTGCCGTCCGGATATGCCATGGCACACCATCTTGCCATCCGGAGCAGGCGGGGGTCCCCAATGGAGTGCAATCTATGCGGGAGTCCTCCCCCTATTTATTGGGGACTTGGTCTGGAGGGTGGTGCATGGAGCAGTCCCGTGCAATAAGTTTTTAAGTCAGTTCACGGGCTCCCAGGCCGCCTGCAATTTCTGCGGTCTGGAAAAGTCCGTGTTCCATGTTTTTATGGAATGTGCGAGGTTGCAGCCCCTATTCCATTATTTGAAGGAGCTGCTCCTCAAATTCTGTTCGCACTTCAGTCCCACACTCCTGATCTTTGGGCACCCTGTGCGGAGGGGAGTGGGCAGTTCGAAAGGCCTCCTCGTAGGACTGCTCCTGGGCATGGCCATGGGGGCCAACAGCCGGTCCAGGTAGCCAGTTGAGGGGGCTGTTCACCCCAACTGCCTGCTTCTCTTCTGCGGTTACATCCGAGCCAGGGTGTCCCTGGAGATGGAGCATGCGGTGTCCACCGGTACACTCGCGGCCTTCGCGAGAGATGGGCGCCGGAGGGACTGGAGTGCATCATCACCCCGGCAACCATATTTAAATTTGATTATTATTGTTGAAAGTTTAATTTGTTTAATTGCCGGTTTTAGTGCCCCCCGCCCCACCTCGCTTTTAGCCAGGGGGCACTTGTAAAATTTGTGCTTTTAGTGCCTCAAAAAAAAAACAAGGGGGCACTTGTTTAAAAATGTTTGATGTGTTCCCCCCCCCCTTTAAGCAGGAGGCATTTGATTTAGTTTTTACAACAAAAAATAGTTGTAGAACTGTTGCTGGCGTGTGTGTCCTCCCCCCCCCCCCCCCCCCACCCCTTACTCAGGGGGCACTTGATTGATTGTTTTCTCCAAAAATAGTTGTAGAGCTGTTGCACTGGAATGCATTATCACCCCCAGCAACCAAATTTTAATTTGATTTTATATGTCTACAGTTTAATTTGTTTAAATTGCCGGTTTTAGTGCCCCCCCTCCTTTTAGCCAGGGGGCACTTGTATAATTTGTGTTTTTTATTGCCCTAAAAGAAAGAAAAAAAAAGGCACTTGAAAAGTGTTTGGAGTGTCCCCCCCCCCTTTAATCAGGGGGCACTTGAGTTAATTTTATTCACAACAAAAGAGTTGTAGAGCTGTTGTATATGACACTCAACTCCTGTTTGTGAGCCTGGTGGGGGGGCGTCAGGACCGCCATGCGGGGGCTGCCTGTCTTTTAACAGGAACTCGTCAGGGTCTGGAACAGAGTCGCCACCAAGCGCAGCTCTCCACCGTCTGGAGTGGCGACTGTCCTGCAGGAACCGCTGCTCAGGAATCCGTACCTCCACGACCGCAGTTTTAGGTGGCAGGCGGATGAGAGGGCTGTTGCTGGCGAGGTGACCAGGGTCAGGGACCTGCTCAATGACGGCGGAGCGGGCTAGATGGCGCCAGGCGTGCAGGCATGGTGCCTAAACTGGGCCGACGTCCGGCGCGGGCCAATGCCATCGAGTCGGTAAAAACAGCACTGGGCCCTGACTTCGTTAGGTGTGTCGAGGAGACTCAAGCGCATGGGGAGATCCCGTCCAAACTGACCCCCGTCCGGACGGAATTCCTCATCGGTGCCCCGAAACCTCCCTCGGGAACTGCCGCATCACAACTTGAGCCTTCTCGGGGAAATCCCCTCCGTGCCTTTCAGTTCTGCACGGAGGGGTTTCCTGTACGGGCTGCTCCTGCACACTCTCCATCCTTGTCTGCCATCCGGACACGCCATGGCGTACCATTTTGCCGTCTGGAGAAGGCAGGAGTCCCCAATATAGTGCACTCTATGCGGGTGTCCTCCCCCTATTTATTGGGGACTTGGCCTGGAGGGTGGTGCACGGAGTAGTCCCGTGCAATAGATTTTTAAGTCGGTTCACGGGCTCCAGGCCGCCTGCAATTTCTGCTCATTTGTAGACAGTGAGGGGTCAGCTCACCAATGTCCAGCTTTGGAATCAATAGGGGAGAAAGATGGTTGCAGAAGTCACTGGACATTGGTTGAAGTTGTCCAATAAATTTAGAGAGGTTACTAGAAGCCAGCAGAGGCTGATTCTGAGGTCCAGCGGAGATGAACAATGGCCCCATATGCTAATAGTGACACCAGATCTGATTGACCAATGTAGGAGTGTGGAGCAGTAAGAGTGAAATCCAGCGACCAAGAGCACTGAAGATTGGAAAGCAAGGGGAGGCTTTAGGGTAAATCCAATGGATCAGTTCAAATAAGGTGGTCTAAGGAAACGCTGTACCTCTGAAAAAAGCAGACAGGGTTGGGCAGTAACAGGATCTTCAGAATTTGGTCCAACCCAGTCACGCAAGGGATCATGGAGAAGTTCTGAAGCCAGAGAAGAGGCAACAAGAAGTGAGTGGATAGCATTATTCAGCAGCATTTGGAGCAAGATGGGAGCCACCAGGAGTTCATTAGAAGCAGCCCAGTAATAAAAGGGAGAATCCCGGGGTGGGACACAAACAGCCTGCAGAAGCAGGTAGAGCAATGCAAGCAGCCCAATAGAGCATACATTCTTGGCAGAAAGCTGCAACAAAGTGGAGATCACAGTAAAGCCCAGAAATCATTGAACATCAGAACATAACAATTAGCATCAGGAGTAGGCCATTCGGCCCCTCGAGCCTGCTCCGCCATTCAATGAGATCATGGCTGATCTACCTCAACTCCACTTTCCTACACTATCCCCATAACCTTGATTCGCTTAATATCCAAAAATATATCGACCTCTGACTTGAATATACTCAAAGACTGAGCTTCCACAGCTCTCTGGGATAGAGAATTCCAAAGATTCACCACCCTCTGAGTGAAGATGTTTCTCCTCATCCAAGTCCTAAATGGCCGATCCCTTATTCTGAGACTGAGATCCCTGGTTCTAGACTCCCCAGCCAGATGAAACATCCTCCCTGCATCTACCCTGTCAAGCCCTGTAAGCATTTTGTATGTTTCAATGAAATCACCTCTCATTCTTCTAAACTCTAGAGAATATAGGACTAGTCTACTCAATCTCTCCTCATAGGACAATTCCCCCATCCCAGGAATCAGTCTGGTGAACCTTTGTTGTACTCCCTTAATGGCAAGTATATCGTTCCTTAAGCAAGGAGACCAAAACTGTACACAATACTCCAGGTGCGGACTCACCAGGGCCTTATATAATTGCAGTAAGATGTCTTTACTCATATTCAAATCCTCTTGTAATAAAGGCCAACATACCATTTTCTTTCTTAATTGCTTGCTGTACCTGCATGTTAACTTTCAGTGATTAATGTACAAGGACACCCATGTCCCTCTGAACATCAACATTTCCCAATCTCTCACCATTTAAAAAATACTCTGCTTTTCTATTTTTCCTACCAAAGTGGATAACTTCATATTTCTCCACCTTATATTCCATTTGCCATGTTCTTACTCATTTATTTAGCCTGTCTGTATCCCCTGGAAGTCTCTTTGCATCCGCCTCACAACTTACATTCCCACCTAGCTTTGTATCATCAGCAAACTTGGATATATTACATTTGGTCCCCTCATCCAAATCATTGATATAGATTGTGAATAGCTGGGGCCCAAGCACCGTTCCTTGTGACACCCCACTAGCCTGCCAACCTGAAAATGATCCGCTAATTCTTACTCTCTGTTTTCTGTCCGTTAACCAATCCTCAATCCATGCTAGTATATTACCCCCAAGCCCATCAGCCCTAATTTTGTTCAACAACCTCTTGTGTGGCACCTTATCAAATGCCTTCTAAAATATACTACACCCACTGGTTCCCCCTTATCGATTCTGCTAGTTACAACCTCAAAAAACTAACAGATTTGTCAAACAAGATTTCCCTTTCATAAATCCAGATCGACTCTGCCCAATCCTATTATTATTTTCTAAGTGCCCTGTTACCACGTCCTTAATAATAGATTCTAGCATTTTCTCTGCTACCGATGTCAGACTAAGTGCAGTAGTAATATCCGCCCTCCTACATGGCTCAGAGACGTGGACCATATACGGTAGACACCTCAAGCGCTGGAGAAATACTAGTAGCGCTGCCTCTGCAAGATCCTGCAAATCCACTGGGAGGATAGACGAACCAACGTCAGTGTTCTCGATCAAGCCAACATCCCCAGCATCGAATCACTGACCACACTCGACCAGCTCCGTTGGGCGGGCCACATCATCCGCATGCCCGACATGAGACTCCCAAAGCAAGCGCTCCACTCGGAACTCCTGCACGGCAAGCGAGCCCCAGGTGGGCAGAGGAAATGCTTCAATGCCACCCTCAAAGCCTCCTTGATAAAAGTGCAACATCCCCACCGGCACCTGGGAATCCTTGGCCCAAGACTACTCTAAGTGGAAGAAGAGCATCCGGGAGGGCGCTGAACACCTCGTGTCTTATCGCCGAGAGCATGCAGAAACCAAACGCAGACAGTGGAAGGAGCGTGCAGGAAACAAGACTACGCACCCATCCTTTCCTTCAACCACTGTCTGCCCCACCTGTGACACAGTCTGTAATTTCCATATTGGACTGTACAGTCACCTGAGAACTCACTTTTAGAGTGGAAGCAAGTCTTCCTCGATTTCGAGGGACTGCCTATGATAATGATGAAGTGGTCTGTAGTTCCCCATTTGCTCTCTCCCTCCTTTCTTAAATAGTGGGATTCGCTACCTTCCACTCTGCGGGAACTGTTCTAGAATTTTAGAAATGACAACTAATGCATCTGCTATCTATAGCCACCTCTTTCAAAACTCTAGGATGTAGGCCATCAGGTCCAGGGGATTTATTGGATTTCAGTCCCATTCATTTCTCCAGTACTATTTTTTTTACTAATAGTAATTTCTTTCAATTCCTCATTCTCTATTTCCGGGAGGTTTCTCGTGTCTTCTTCCGAGAGTCGGAATAAACGGGTCCTTTTCAAAATGGCAGGCAGTGACTAGTGGCGTGCCGCAGGGCTCAGTTCTTTACAATATACATTAACGACTTAAATGAAGGAATTGAGTGCAATATCTCCAAGTTTGCAGATGACACTAAACTGGGTGGCGGTGTGAACTGTGAGGAGGACGCTAAGAGGCTGCAGGATGACTTGGACAGGTTAGGTGAGTGGGCAAAAGCATGGCAGATGCAGTATAATGTGGATAAATGTGAGGTTATCCACTTTGGGGGCAAAAACACGAAGGCAGAGTATTATCTGAATGCGGCAGATCAGGAAAAGGGGAGGTATAACGAGACCTGGATGTCATGGTTCATTAGTCATTGAAAGTTGGCATGTAGGTACAGCAGGCGGTAAAGAAGGCAAATGGTATGTTGGCCTTCATAGCTAGGGGATTTGAGTAGAGGAGCAGGGGGGTCTTACTGCAATTGTACAGGGCCTTGGTGAGACCTCACCTGGAATATTGTGTTCAGTTTTGGTCTCCTAATCTGAGGAAGGACGTTCTTGCTATTGAGGGAGTGCAGCGAAGGTTCACCAGACTGATTCCAGGGATGACTGGACTGACATATGAGGAGGGACTGGATCAACTGGGCCTTTATTCACTGAAGTTTAGAAGGATGAGAGGGGATCTCATAGAAATATATAAGATTCTGACGGAACTGGACAGGTTAGATGCGGGAAGAATGTTCCTGATGTTGGAAAAGTCCAGAATCAGGGGACAGTCTTAGGATAAGGGGTAGGCCATTTAGGACTGAGATGAGGAGAAACTTCTTCACTCAGAGAGTTGTTAACCTGTGGAAGTCCCTGCCGCAGAGAGTTGTTGATGCCAGATCATTGGATATATTCAAAAGGGAGTTAGATATGGCCCTTACGGCTAAAGGGGTCAAGGGGTATGGAGAGAAAGCAGGAAAGGGGTTCTGAGGGAATGATCATCCATGATCTTATTGAATGGTGGTGCAGGCTCGAAGGGCTGAATGGCCTACTCCTGCACCTATTTTCTATGTTTCCGTGAAGACAGACACAAAGTATTTGTTTAATTTCTCTGCCATTTCCTTATTCCCCCATTATAATTTCTCCTGTCTCAGCTTGTACGGGACCTACATTTACTTCTGCTAATCTTTTCCTTTTTACATACCTATCGAAACTTTTAGTCTGTTTTTATGTATCTCGTTAGTTTACTCTCATATTTTATTTTCCCTTTCTTTATCAATTTCTTGGTCATCCTTTGCTGAATTCTAAAATCCTCCCAATCCTCAGGCTTACTGCTCTTTTTGGCAACATTATAAGCCTCTTTCTTTGATCTAATACTATGTTTAACTTCTCTTGTTAGCCACAGTTGGATCACTTTTCCTGTGGGGTTTTTGTGCCTTAAAGGAATGTATGTTTTTGTAAATTATGTATTAATTCTTTATATGCAATCTATTGCTTGTCTACGGTCATACCTTTTAATGTAGTTTCCCAATCTACCTTAGCCAACCCTCCCCTCAGACCTACGTAGTTTCTTTTGTTTAGATTTATGACCCTAGTTTCAGATTTAACTAAATCAATTTAATGTAAAATTCTATCATATTATGGTCACTCTTCCCCAAAGGCCCCTTTACTACAAGGTTATTAATTAACCATTTCTCGTTGCACAATACTGGATCTAAAATAGCCTGTTCTCTAATAAAAACAGAAAATGCTGGAAATCTCAGCGAGTCAGGCAGCATCTGTGGCGAGAAAGCAGAATTAACGTTTCGGGTCGACGACCCTTCGTCAGAACTGGAGTATTCGAAAAGAACACATTCTTAACGAGCACTGAAAGGGGGAGGGGAGGAAAGAACAAAAGGGAAGGTCTGTGATAGAGTGTAAGGCAGGAGAGATTAAACAGACAAAAGAGATGATGGGCCGAATTAAAATGGTAATGCCAGGAGTTAGAAAAACATTAGTCAAGATAGAGTGTGAATGGTGGAATAATGACCAGCTGCTATTAGAGACAAGGAGAAAAAAAAACTGGCTCGGGGGTGGGGGGGGGGGGGGAGCCAAAGATTGACAGCGGTTACGCTCTGAAATTGTTGAACTCGATGTCCAGAAGGCTGTAAAGTGCCTAAACGAAAGATGAGGTGCTGTTCCTCGAGCTTACGCTGAGCTTCGTTGGAACAGTGTCGGAGACTGAGGACAGAGAAGTCAGAGTGGAAGTGGAGAATTAAAGTGACAGGCGACCGGAAGCTGAGGGTCACATGTGCGGACTGAACGGAGGTGTTCCGCAAAGCGGTCACCCAATCTACGCTTGGTCTCCCCAATGTAGAGGAGACCACATCATGAGCAGTGAATAGTGTATACTAAATTGAAAGAAGTACAAGTAAATTGCTGTTTCACCTGGAAGGAGGGGCCCTGGATAGTGGGAAGGGAGGAGGTAAAAGGGCAGGTGTCGCATCTCCTGTGCTTGCACGGAAAGGTGCCATGGGAAGGGGAGAGGGTGCTGGGTGTGACTGCGGAGTGGGCCCGGATGTCACGGAGGGAGCGGTCCCTTCCGAATGCTGGGAGGGGAGGTGATTGGTGGTGGGATCGTGCTGGAGGATGATCCGTTGAATGTGGAGGCTGGTGGAGTGAAAGGTGAAGACAAGGGGAACACTGTCGTGGTTCTGAGAGGGAGGGGAAGGGGTGAGAGCAGAGGTGCGGGAAATAAAACGGACACGGTCGAGGGCCATGTTAACCACAGCGGAGTGGAATCCTCTGTTGAGGAAAAAGACGTCAGAGGCACTTGTGTAAAAGGTGGCGTCATCAGAGCAGATGCGACGGAGAAACCGGGAGAATGGAATGTTCTCTTGCTATGAAGAAATGTAATTCAATTCAGAAGAAAATCAGACATATGCCCAGCCCCCAATGAGGAGAAAATAAAAGCTGGGAAGTCAAAGGAAAAGAAAATCAGATGGGTGTAAAATAGGCTGCCAAAATGTTATCACCTGATTTGCGCTATTGGTGAAGATCAATTCCTCCCCCTATATGTTCATTTTTCCCTTTCCTTAACAAGGGATGCTGAAGATAATTACTATCACCATCACTTCGGCTGAGATCAAAGTCTGGTGCGGTAAAGTTTCAAACCAATTTATTTTTTAAAAAAGGAACAGTGCTGCAGGAGTCACCGCGGTTATGACCCACCATAATCCAGCTTTGTTGAGCAATGTATTGAGAGCCGCTAACCCATCATTCCAACAGAGCACGTAACATTCGCATGTCTAAAATCGCCCTCAGCACAGCCTCATAAGTGAATGTTGTCTTCCCTTGCGGAAGGGCAGCTGAATGAATTTTCCTTGCCGTCCAGGCTTAAAGATGGGAGATGTATTGGGTTCAAGGAACCGATCGCTCTCCAGAAACTCTTGAGTATTTATGTGGGGAGCTGTTTTTGCTCAAAGCAAAATAAGAAACCAAAGATTTAAGAACCAAAATGCAAAAAAAAGTGCTTGAAATACAACACTTGCAGCCACCGCTGCAGTCACCGTGTCACGTACGAAAGCTCCTTCCCGTTGCTTTGCCTCCTTTGCTGTTCCCGGGCGCTGGCGCACTGCATACAATTTGAAAACACGCCCGCGCCAGTTTAAACGCCTGTCGCGTGCTGCCCTTTCGGCCGCCGCCCACAACCCGCCTTTGCTTCTGCGCTTTGGCGCGTGCCTATTGTCTCGTGTCTTTCTGCCGTTGGGCGTCAAACGCTTGATTAATTGTTTTCCCTCCTGCGCAACGCGTTCTCGCGCCAGTTAACCCCGCCCCCTCGCCCCTCGTGTGTGGCTCGCGTTGGGGCTGGGCAGGGCAGCGCCGCGCGCTCCCGTGGGCAGTTGGAAGGGCCGAGAACAACGGGCGAGCGCGGTAATGGCGTCGTGCTCATCCGAGAGGGATGTTGCCTGCGATGCACAGATGAGTCACTCAGCGGAAATTGACCTGGATGATAAGAGCGCAGGGGAAAGCAGTGGGACCAGTTCTGTCCGACTCCTGACTTCGTCTCCTCGGCCGGTGCGAGCGGCCCAGCGGGAGATGAAGCACAGGCCGGCAGAGTCCGAGGAGTTGGAAGAAGCGCATGTTCTGCCGCCCGTTTATGTGTCAACCGTCAAATTCACCCCGGAGAGCAGGATGAACTTGTACTGTGATCAGATCTTGGCTTCTTGCAAGGTAGTTAAGCATAAAGCAGCACCGGAGGGAAAGGGAATTCACATAATTAGAAGGGGTTTGAAGAGCAGGGCCGAGGCCGACTGAAAAGTGCCTGCGATGGGGAAAAGGAGGTGGGATGCACAGGTGGCCAAAGATTGCGGGAAAGGATGTGAGGCTGGAGAAGTGGGGAGGCCATGGAGGGGTGATTGTAACTTTGGACTTTTGCTCGACCCCCATCTGTTGTGCACTTGCATCATGCCAACCAGAAAGCTTGCAAAAGCTGACGAATTGTTCTAAAAACGCAAACACCGCCCTGAAACAACTCACGAACAGTCCCAAATAATAGGCCTTTGACATTTATTTACACACGGTGCAGCGGGGCACGGTTGTCATAACATAAGCTGCAGTTTTCTCCAACATTCTGTCACTTGGATATAGAAGATTGTGGCAAAATGTATAGGGATTTTTCATCATCACTTGTGGAGTATTATGAGCAATTGTGAATATGTGTTATCATCATAGGCAGTCCCTCGAAACGAGGATGACTTGCTTCCATGCCAAAAAGGGATGAGTTCACAGGTGTTTCAATGAAGGACCTAATATTCCAGATCCTGAACTACATCTTGAAGGGTGGAAGATGCCTGTGCGTGGATTTTTTTTAACGTGTGGTGGCCATTGCACACCAGCCACCACACGGGATGTATTAGTACCCTGTTGCTAAATTGTTGCTGTGGTTGTCAAAATGGCATGGAGACACTTCCCTCCACACTTCAACCTCTCCCAGTTCACACTTGCACTCTTGTTCCTTTTTCTTTTTTTCTATCAGTTCATGTTGGCCCTTTTCCCCTCCTGCTTCCGTTCACACTAGCACCCTTCTACTACCCCAATAGTTTACACTGGGACTTGCCTCTCCTCTCTCCATCCCTACCTGAAGTTAAGTTCTGGATGAAAGTATCATGAGACCAAGAATTCCCTCGGCATGTAGCCGAGTGTCACTTTCCAGAACCGCAGCATCAGGTAGCGGTGAGGGGAGAAGCAGGGAGCAACAGAATGAACAGAAATATTGACTCCATGTAAAGCACAGCGATTTGGCATGTATGAGGACATGTTCATGCTATGCCCCTCCTAAGATTCGTATTGGGAGTAAATTCCTGTGGGCGTTCTCCCACTTGTCTAATATAACTTCAGTGGAAGAGCCATAGAAACCCCGGAAAAATGCTGTTTTCCTGGGGGGTTTCTGTGATGTTTCCACTGAAGTTACGGTGGACGAATGGGAGAACCCCCACAGAAATTCACCTCATTGTCTGTGTGTGGAATCTGACTTTAATCCAAAAGCCATGTCCCAATCAGTAATCCAAATTTAAGAGTGTTATCCCCTGTAATTAACTGGATTATTAATTGATGAAGTAACACTCATTAGGTGACAATTTAAAAGTCACCAATTACATAAAGCACTGATGGCTGTCTGAACCTATCACGATAAAAATGCTGGCAATCTGAAATAAAGGCAGAATATGTTGGAAATACACAGATCAGTCAGCAGCTGTAAACAGAAAAGACAAATTATGATGTCATAACCTGTCTTTTGTAGCTGTTGACTCACTTGCTATGAAGTTCCAGCATTTTTTGTTTTTATTTCTATCACAACATTTGCAATCATCAAAAAAGATAGAACCCAGAGTAGAATAAAAATATCCTCATAAGCAGGACCTCCCAAACCCGCGACATCTACCACCTAGAAGGACAAGGGCAGCAGGCACATGGGAACAACACCACCTGCAATTTCCCCGCCAAGTCACACACTATTTTGACTTGGAACTATATCACCGTTCCTTCATAATTGCTGGGTCAAAATCCTGGAACTCCCTCCCTAACAGCACTATTGGGAGTACTTTCACCACATGGACTGCAGCGCTTCAAGAAGGCAGTTCACCACCACCTTCTCAAGGGCACTTAGGGATGGGCAATAAATGCTGGCCTTGCCAGCGACGCCCACATCCCAGGAACGAACAAAAAAATTTCAAAATAATGATCGATATATGGGAGTGATTTTACCTGACATTTGATATTGTGGTTCATGACAACATCTGAATACAGTGAAATGACTGCTGAGTATCACTGTATAGTGCCATTATTTACTACTACTGTCTGTAAGCATTTTGGGGTGTTTAATAGCGAACAGATGTTCATAGTGTAACAACATGTATTTTACTGAACACAATTAGTCATGCCAAGTTCAGATTTTAAGCAATTTTGAACTGAAGGATGCTTCCAAAATGAAACTTAATATATAGCCGAATGATCCTTGAGATTTCTGTATGATTCTTAAAGAATAGTATCTCAGTGGATTTCTCTGTTTAGATGGTGGCTTATTTATTTCTATGTGGAGGTTGAACAATGACACAAGTATTTGTTATTCAACTGATAAGGCTCTGGTATTAAAATAAAACTTGTTTCGTGATTTCTGTGCAGAATTATCTGTCAACAGCGTTTTATACCCAACTGGATAGACTTACCTTTTGGTGCTATGAGTAAATTCAAAACTTATCTAAAATGTTAATGCATGGCCACTGACTGAAATAATTCAAAAGGAGTGCAAGCTATAGAATTGTCCTTCGTTTTAAATGTTATGTATAAAGGCAAATATATGCACACTTGCAGTGTCTTTATGCTTTAAAAATAGTAATGTAGAATTTTTCTGTAGAACTCCCATCTTGTGAGAACATGATGTTATGAATTGAAATCATGAATGGAAGCAATGCATTGTGAGCAGCATTCGCCTTTAATGATATCACTCAACTGAAATTTTACACAAATTAGGAAAGAACCAGATTTGATTGCTTGTCTTTGTGTTCGCTAATCACAACTAGGCTAGCACTAAGGGTACAGGTATTACAATTGGCTTGAGCAGTCCTGGGTTAAAGAGAAGAATGTGACAATAGATTCTTCTCTTGGGTTACTGTATGTGACCCATGCTGGAAGTATACGAATGTGGGTATCAGATGAGGCTGGAATGGACTTGGCCTTGGTGCTGCTGAGGTTGAGTATCCAAATCACATTGACTGTGAAGGTTCAAAAATGAGTAATGGTCACTTGGGCAGGGTTCAGTGGGTATCCATATGTGAAGCTAATGTAATTAGGACAGAAAGTTGACAGGAGAAAATTGGCAAGAAAAAAAACAGCTTTTCCTATTCCTTCATCAGGTCTGCCTTTTTGTAAACATAGCTTTCCAGAAGTCTTCAATATGGCATAAATCAGGGAGCAAGGGAAGGTGACTTGGAGGGGGTGGAAGGCGGGTTGTTAGTGCTTTGAGATAAACTAACACCATAAATGTTCTGAAAAATATCAGCAGTTTGTGCATCCATTTTATTTTGTACATTTGCTCACACAGGTGGAGTGATACCCCAAAATGTGCTTTGATGCCTGCTGTTAGAGCCATTGCCTACATTTCAAGTAGTCTTGAAAGTAATATCACCCTGGGATATTTTTATGGTATATAAACAAGATTTCATAGAATCATAAAAATTACAGCATATTGTGGTACCAACTCTTCAACTGGAGCTATCTGATTTCCTTTCCTTTTCCTCATCTTTTTATATTCTTCCTTTTCAAATACTTATCCAGTTTCATTTAAAAACCCAGAATCTCATTTGCCTTTTTATGGGCTTTTCTAGCTGAATAGTCACTTGTGGTGAAGCAGTCCATGTGCTAATGTACTCAGTAAGAAAAAATTCTTCTAGCTACCCTTTTTTTCTTTTGGAGATAATCCTGAGTCGATGTCCTGGTAAATGAATGCCAACCAGCATCTGTTTTTAGTGAGCCCTCACTGTACCTTTTCCGTGACTTAATATCCTTCCTATAATGTCTGAATTACCCCAACTGTAGTGGAACCAGTGTCCGGTACATGTTCAACATCATTTTGCTTTTATATTCAATGTCTCTATGTTTAAATCCAAGAATCTCATTTGTGCTTTTATGGCTTTTTCTACCTGGAATCCACCTTTAACGATCTATGTATCTGCACCCTTTAAATTCTCTTCTTCCACAAATCTTACTAGTTAGAATATACTGCCTATCACTGTTCCTTCCCCCAACATATACTACTTCACATATCTCTGCATTGAACTGCATCTTCTGGGACCTTACATTGTGGATCTCGTCTGCAAATCTGCTTGGAGCCTTCAGCTGGCGCAGTCCCTCTTGCAGCCTGTTCTCTTTCTCAAAGTTTGCTATGTCTCATTATTTAATACCATCAGCAAATTTCAATATAATTCCTCTTTTTCCTATGTCCTAATTATATAAATGGAAAACAAAAGAGTTTCCAGTACAGAACTCTGGGGCATGTTATCTACATCCCACCAATTCAAAAAATATCAATTTACTTTTTATTTACCTTCTGTCCTCTAATCATCTCTCTTATCAATGCATTACATTTACTTTAATACCATTTACAACATTGCAATTAAAATCTAAAAAAATACTGGGGTTTATGTGTTCAGACTAACCTACAATATATTTGTAATTGATAGTTGCCATAAAATTACTGCACTACTTTTAAACACGAGTCTGAATATCCCCTGATGGAATAGTGATAAAATTACTGTTTTGTGTGTAGTATTAAACTACACAAACCAGAAATTCTCATGTTTGATCCCTTTCTGTGCTGAGTTGGTTGATCGCAACTGGAACTGCAGTTGAAGTGATACAATTGGTCTTAGCACACTGAGACATGGAGGGGAAAAGATCAGCTAGGATTCTCACCTCCAATTACTATCCAGCTCTATTTTGCAAGCAAGTATGCAAGTGGAGGTCTAGTGAAGATAGGACCTGACTTAGTTGTGATTTCTCCAATGATTGAGTAACCTGCTAACAGTTTGCACCTGAAGAATGGTAACTTGAATGAGGTAATGGAGGGCTGCCATAGAGGAGGGGAAAAAAAAATCCTGTAGTGTGTCAGTTTTGATTGAATTGCAGAACATACTTTTAAAATATTAAATTTTCCATTTCTACAAAGGCAGAAGAAGCAGATGAAGCTATGAGCAAGTACCTCACTGAAAAGTTACGTGCAAGAAGTACATGGTTAGGAGTATGGAAAACAAATCCCGAGCTTTTCTTTGTAAAGTATGATGAAGGATCTATACCATATGTTGGTGTTTTGGTTGAGGTAGGTTACATTTTCTAAATTGACAATTTTTGTTCACTACAAATCACATAGTGAATTTTAATGCTATTTCTGTAAAATGTTATCAATCCTTTAATAGGTTTGCCTGAGAGTAAAAAGGGAAGAAATACGATCGCCTGCCTTCAATCCTTGTGCTAAATCTATCACCGGCACTTAATATTCAGAAAACTTACCACGCTCAATGTGTGAGAACAGATTAAGGCAATCACATTTTGCCCCTTCCTTCCTACTGAAGTTGTGACTCAAACTGGGGTTTGATTTTATGGCAGGTGTCGTCAGCCTTTTATTATTTCACCCAATTGGCCATACTTCCCGAGGCAAGACATGTGTGGCCCTGAATAATGAATCATTGGTCACAGACAGGGGGGCAATACAACAAGGCCATATTCTCACGTCAATTAACATCCACAAATACACGCTTTACGTAGTGGTTACTGAATAATGAGAATGAGCAAGGTTCCCCGGCAGTATTTATTATGCCCTAGCCAGGGACACTCAGGCCAATTGTTGTGCCCTTACCATTGCATTGGCTGATTTAGCACAAAAGATCAAATCATGGAACTTTTCTGGTCTATGTGGCTTTGTACCAGTTAATCTTTAAGAACTGCTGTTGTATCAACATTTGACTGATGGAGGCAATGCAGACATGGAGAGGGTTGGAAAATACCTGGTTGTTGCTGTTTTCCAGCCTTACTTCTGAGCTTTACAGTGAGAGAATGCAAACATTTTTGGGTAGGACAAGAAAGTTTATAGGTTGAAGAACAAATTATACACAAGCCTCAGACAGATATGTGAAAGGTAGCAGATGTGGGGTCAAGATATTTAACAGCATTGCTTGTGTTCATTTCCAAGATAGCTGTTAACGGATCTGATGTAATTGGGATTATGGAGACATGGCTCCAGGGTGACCAAGGCTGGGAACTCAACATCCAGGGGTATTCAATATTCAGGAAGCATAGACAGAAAGGAAAAGGAGGTGGGGTTGGTGATTAAAGAGGAGATTAACGCAATAGTAAGGAAGGACATTAGCTTGGATGATGTGGAATCTGTATGGATAGAGCTGCTGAACACCAAAGGGCAGAAAACGCTAGTAGGAGTTGTGTACAGACCACCAAACAGTAGTAGTGAGGTTGGGGATGGCATCAAACAGGAAATTAGGGATGTGTGCAATAAAGGTACAGCAGTTATCATGGATGACTTTAATCTACATATAGATTGGGCTAAACAAACTGGTAGCAATACGGTGGAGGATTTCCTGGCGTGTATAAGAGATGGTTTTCTAGACCAATACGTTGAGGAACCAACTAGAGAGCTGGCCATCCTAGACTGGGTGTTGTGTAACGAGAGAGGATTAATTAACAATCTTGTTGTGTGAGGCCCCTTGGGGAAGAGTGACCATAATATGGTAGAATTCTTCATTAAGATGGAGAGTGACCCAGTTAATTCAGAGACTAGGGTCCTGAACTTAAAGAAAGGTAACTTCGATGGTATGAGATGTGAGTTGGCTAGGATAGACTGGCGAATGATACTTAAAGGGTTGATGGTGGATAGGCAATGGCAGACATTTAAAGATCACATGGATGAACTTCAACAATTGTACATCCCTGTCTGGCGTAAAAATAAAATGGGGAAGGTGGCTCAACCGTGGCTGTTAATTCCTGGATTCTTTTACTTCAATCTGGTTCAGTAAAATTACTGAGTCGAATACCTCTTGTGCTTTGAACAAAGCAGTCTTTATTACCGGCCAGTAAGACCTATCAGACAGAAGATATACTCTCTGGATAGAGCGTACACACTCCCTACGGATAGGTGAAGTTACATCGTAAAGCGTTAACAGTTATACAGTTTTGAAATCAGATAACAAAATACAAATGGATTGACAGTCTAACTCAGTCACTCATTAGTCAATCTATATGAGATGTTCTTCTTGAAAGCTTAAGTATTGCCTCCAAATGTTTCAATCTAATGGTGTGACTATTTATTTACTGAGACCTTGCAATTCTGCAGATGTATTTCATGTTACAATTATATATTATTGGCAGGATTAGTGACTTGAAACCTTGAGACAGACTGTTAGCTAAGCTGATGTTGCGCTATTTGCAATCTGACATTCTCCCAGCTATTCTTCCATGGCTTATACATTTTCATATATCCCGTTTACTTTACTGTCCTTAATTCCATATATTCCGTTCAGATATCCACATCCCCCCTTTTATCATTCTATGATAACATTTAGGATCATTCTATGAGTATTGCATTGTTGAGTAGTTCTCTAGTTTGTTGGATCATAACCCGGGAACCCTTGACCACAAGAGGGTCTGCTAACCTTGTCATTGCTTTACAGCAGAGGTTAAGGCAACCAACAATCAAACAGCAGGTAATTATTATGATGAGAACAATTGCGCCATGTATTAGATAGGATCTCCAAGATCCACCCAGAAACCAATCAAACCTGCTAAGTTCTTTTGCTGGTGTGGATAACTTTTTCACCTCCCTCCTTATGTGATCGGCAAGGTGGGTTATGTTTTCTGAACTATCAGGAATGTAAGTGCAACATTCAGATCCTATCAGGGCACACGTTCCCCCTTTCTCAGCTAACAGGTAATCGAGGGCCATTCGGTTTTGTAATGCTACGGTCCTTATCGCTACCATTTCAGCTGTGATGCCCTCCAGAGCCTCAGCAGTGCGGTGAGCTACCTGTTCCAATATCGTTTCTTTGAATCCATCTAACAGTCTCAGTTAGGGTCAGGGGAACGGTGCGCAAAGGAATTCCCCCTTTGGAATGTATAGGGATATGTGAACACACCCAGCATCTAGTGAAGTGCCCTTTTTCCGCATAAACGTAAGACATATACAAAAAGGTGTTTACATGGAGCTCTCGCCTTTGTCTTCCTTCCCGTGCACCAAAACTGTCATATATCAACACTATTATGCAGACAGTAGCATACAGACACAATCTCATCTTATAAATAGTCCAATTATTTAGCTGATAAAAAGAGTTCTGTTTTCACGTTTCCCTTCAGGTCTCCGTCAGTGTATTTGGTCAAACTGATCCTCCTTCAACTGCCTTGTTCAGCTATAGGGAGGAGGAGATCTGGAACAGAAACAGGAATTAGACTAACCAGCAAAATTTGTTTAAATGGTGATGAGCTTGCAGTGGTGCAGGTGAACCCAGGCACTTTTCCCCTCAACCTTGGCTGCAGTGGGGGTAGTGAGTGACACCTAAAAAGGCCCCTCCCATTGTGGCTCTAATCCCTTCCGAATCCATACTTCCCTGGTGCCACGAGGGACAATTCGGGTAAAACTGGGAGGTCGAGGTGAGCATCTTGAACCTGGTTGTGAACTAGTCGCAGAGCCTGAGTCAGAGAAAGAACATAGGTGGTCATCAGTCTAGCTGAGATCTCATATCTAGGAACAATTTCCCTCATTAACACCTTAACAACAGTCTGAGTCTTATTGTCCAGGTTAGGGTAGGCTTCAATCCATCTGCTAAACACATCTACTATTACTAACACATATCTGTAACACTGAACTTTTTGCAACTCAATGTAGTTCAACTAAAATGTCTCAAAGGGACCTTCGGGTAGGGGCGTTTTACCCCAATCACAGGGGACTCCCTTCCCTGGATTATGTTGCTGGCCAACCAGGCAACGACTACTGATGTTCTGGGTGAGCGCCTGGAGTTTAGGGTGCCACCAAGTAGCCAAAAGCGTATCACTTGTTGCCCTTGCTCCACAATGAGTAGCAAAATGCAGACATTCTATAACCCATGAGGCCAACTCGTCAGACATGCAAGTCTGTTCCGCGGGAGTGGTCCAGAGTTTAGAAACATTGTCATAAGTACATGCATAATATTTCCACAACAGTTTATCTTTTTCAGGAGCGTCCCCCTGTGCTTTTATAACATCTTGGATGGTTGGCATTGGTTTTTCCGAGGCTAACTTATCCTTTGCAGGATTTTTAATCTGACTCATAATTTTGGGCACTACCATCTGTTGGTCACGAGAGGCCTGTTTGGCCTCTTGGTACAATGGCAATGCGTTTGGGGAACATGAGGGCTTGCAACAAATCAGATACTAACTGTTTATGAGATATCTCATTCCCCTGTGAGGTTAGGAATCCCCTATTTTTCCATAATTGTCCGAAATCATGCGCCACCCCAAAGGCATACCTAGAGTCGGTATAGATATTGACTTTGAGATCTTTGGCCAAGATACAGGCTTGGGTGAGGGCGAATTGTTGAGCTTGTTGAGCAGAATAGGCGGTTTCAAAGCAGCAGATTCCAAGACCTGATTCTCCTGGTTTACTATGGCGTATCCTGAGATTCGTGTATCTTCTGGATTAATAGAAGTACTTCCGTGAACAAACATAAACAATCATGACTGGGTTCTTCCTCATCTTGGGGTGGCTCAGTAAGAAAACAGGCCGGATTAATTGCAGTATAGTGCCAAAAAGTCATTTTAGGATTGCCTGTGATTTCAGTGGGTTCTGTCGGATTGCCCTGCACTGAGATCTCAATCGGATCAATGGGAGTATAACCCACTTGGGAGGGGTTCTCTGCCCACACATAGTCAGGTATGCCGGAGCCAGTATGATGCTGTAGAGTCGTTAAGACCTTCTCGGGGTCCCCATTTGCACATCCCGGCTGGTAGGGTCAGCCTCATCTATGGCCTTGCGTACCATAACTCCCAAATCTTTAGCATGGTGAGGGGCTAATACTTCACAAGCAATATGCGGTGCCATTGTTAGGGGCTGTTTCCACAGATTCTTATCCACTTCCACAAAATCTGCCTCTCTTTCCAGTCCAGTCACTCTAGCCCTTAATAGAATTCCCTTCACTTCCCCTTCGTGATCCTGATAAAAGTTCTGCAGGTCCTGATTCTTTCCACTGGGATCGTATGCTAGGGTCACGTGACAGGGTGCCTGCGGCAGGTCCAGAGACCACCACTGAGGGGTTCTAGTGGTATAATACTGCCGCTTAAGGGTTTCCTGTTTTACAATAATCCCGTTATCTCCACACTCCAAATGCAACTGGAATTTGCAAAGGAGGTCTCTAGCCATCAAGTTACAGTCCAGATTGGTTGTGATAACAACTCGATGTTCCACCGATTCTTCCTGGTAACCCATTTTAACCGGTTCTGACACTGGGAATGTCGAGATTTGTCCCAGGAATCCTGAAAGTTCCTGTGTTTCAGTAGAAGCAGGGAGTTTAAGCTTTGATTGTACAGAAGACATGAAGGCTCCCGTATCTATCAAAAAGGGTTGCCACTCATTCAGAATGGGTTCGTCGTCCGGGGAGGATCCCTGCACAATCAAGCTGCGTAGTCAATCGGGGGACAATTGACCAAAGGGGTTGTTCTGGGAGAAGTTAGTGTAAGACCCTCCTCTCCCCCCTTGCCCCCCTGTTCTTCCTCCTCTTCCTTTTCCATGCTGACGGTAGGGGCAATTTTTATTCCAATGTCCTTCCTGCCCACAATTAAAACAGTCAATTCCTCTTACCCAGTCCCGGCCTCTTCCCATACCATGCCGGGGACAATAGGGAGGTTTATTAGCAGGGCTCGGGCCGTTTGGTTGTTTAGTATAACCGTATCCTTGCTTATCCATCCAATCCTGTATGCAACACTGCGGTTCTATTGATCCTTCCTCCCGAGATGGCTCTTCCTTTCTAGTCACGTATTCAGTTTTGACCCGGGTTGGGGGCGCACCTCCCCCCTCCCCTTTCTTTTTCTGCCAATAATATCTAACTGCCCTTTCCATCTGTCCGGATAGCGTGAGCAATCAAATAGTTGTTTGAAGATCACAGACATCTATAGAGAGGTGGTCTGCAGCTTGTTGTGCATCAGGGTTTGGCATTGGTCTGACAGGGAATTGGTGTCGGGACTTTGGGATCTTGGAAATCATTTCCAGGCCGGAGGATGTTTCAGAGCTGTCTGACTGCTTGACAGTTCTGCGTCTCGATCGGCGGGGGTGTTTGCTATGTCTTTCACAACTTGGACTGGTAGGTTGACTAGAAGATTTACGGGACTGTTTGTGATGTTGAGATATAGTTCTGCCCTTTCGAGTGTGAGATCTGGTCCTTTCGGCTGTATTGCTTGTAAACTGGGGATCCGAATCGCTATCAGAGGATGAGGAGTCAGTTTGGGTTTGTTGCTTTGGTGATATGTGGTTGTTCCTAACTCTTTTTACCGGAGTGTTAGGTGGAGGGTGTTGGGAAGAGGACTGGAGCAAGAGGCCAGGGGGTGCGGGAGGCGCCGTTGGGCGCTGAGTCAGTGGCCACTCATCAATTTCATCATCAGCCTCGGTTAACACAAAGCCAGCCATTTTAACTTATAGTTGATCAATACCTTTCTCAGAGGTCCCAGAGGATCTCTTAGCAAGTTTCTCGTGCGCACATTCATTCTTTTTTTTTTAAAGACGTCTACAGTTTTAACATGTGTTCCCTCTGTCAATGCAAGTCCTAATTTAATAGCATTTGTTTGCCAACTCGATAGAAGTGATGCATCTTTTAATTTCTGACAATAATGTCGCCAGGTTGCAATTACATTTTTTTTTTATCCCCTTTTCCTCGTCCCCTTCTCCAAATTAATCCCTGTGCTTTTTTTTTACCTCTACGCTTCTAGTGTCACTTAGAGGCCACTGGTCATCCCCTAATAATTTGTTCAGGGCTCCTGATAATTTTCTAAAGTCTTCAGCTCTTTCAGGGAATTCCTCACATAACTTTTGTAGCGGACTATCCGCATCCGTGGTTTTATCTAACTGATTTCCCATTTTCACACTGCCCCTCGTATTACTGTGTCGCTACGCGTTCGTGTCGTCGTGCAATTTAAACAAACTTACAAATAGACACAGACTTTACAGAACTAACACGGACTTTAACTAACTCCAAATCTAACACTTACCCGCATCACCGCACGGTCCGCGTCGCCGCACGATCTTAATACTAAACTACCACGTCGCCTCGCAGTTCACGTCGCCCCGCAATCCGCGTTGCCTCGCAGCTCACGTCGCCTCGCAATCCGCGTTGCCTCGCAGTTCACGTCGCCGCGCAATCCGCGTCGACCCGTGGCTCGCGTCGCCGCGCGAGTTAAGATACTTTAACTTTACTTTAAACACTTACCCGCATCGCCGCACGGTCCGCATAGCCGCGCGATCTACAAAATAGACAAAGACTTCTAACACGTACCCGCATCACCGCACGGTCCGCATAGCCGCACGATCTACAAAATTACCCGCATCACCGCACGGTCCGCATAGCCGCACGATCTACAAAATTACCCGCATCACCGCACGGTCCGCATAGCCGTGCGATCTTAATACTAAACTTAAAACTCTAAACACTTTAAGACTTACAGACTTACTGCCATTAGCACTGACTTTCGCGATTCGCGTTGCTGCGCCTCTGCGTCATTACGCGTCGGCGTCACTGCGCGTTTACGTCACCGCGCGTCTACGTCACTGCGCGTTGACGTCACTGCGCGTTCGCTTCACTGCGCGTTTACGTCACCGCGTTCGCTTCGGCCCTTCTCTCTCTCGGCCGCGCGTTCGCGTCGGCCCTACCTTCCGAGTTGCTGCGGGGTTTTTTTTTTAATTCAATCAGAGCCTAGACGGGCCAAGTGATATTCAAGGTCCCTTCGTACCTGAGTTGAACACCTATCTTCTATTTAAATCCCCATTTTATTCCTTGTGAGCCTAATTTCTAATTTTGATTTCTTATGAGCCTCAATTAATTTTTTTTTTAGTCTCCAAATTTCCCTATCCTTTCGCGTTACTGCGCAGTTTAAATTCAATCAGTCAATGAAAGCCCTAATTTAATGGAGTTTTTCTGCCAACTGGACAGGAGTGATTTTATATTTTTCATAATTTAAAATCTCAGAACATTTTTTTCTTTTGGCATCTATTTAGTACGTTACTTTTTTTTTATAACTAGAGAGAAGTCTGGCACGTAGGCTGTGGACTGCTTTTCGTTATCTCAATTGTTCCAGCCTCAAGGTCGTGTTATTTAATATAAATTATTATTTTTTTTTAAATCCTTTTGAATCCATCTCAGTTGTTTTGCTGTGCCTTCTCTGAATGTTTGTTTTCAACAAGTTTTTCTTTTTTTTTTAACCACCGGGACCATGTAATTTTTTCTTTTTTAACAAATCTATCCTTTGGGCATTTCCTGGCTCCGCAACTTATCATCCGAATATACGTAATTCAATAAGGTTCACACTCTTAAACTTCCCACATACAGGACAACACTACGAAGGGTTAAAACAAACTTTCATTCTGTTTGAGATAAAACAAACCACAACTCCCCGGCTTTTTTTTTACAGTAAAAGTCACAGAAGCATTTCTCATTTAAACAGACATTCACAAGAGTCTCTTTTCTTTCCTATTAAATTTTTTTGGATCCATGATTGATCATCTATCCCTATCTAGCTCTAACTATCTTTCCAAGTCGCCGCTTGGTTTGCATCATCGCACAATTTCCCTATCTCTATCCCTATTCTAAGTTTGAAAGGTATTCACCAGATTGTCCTGGATCTCGTTCAGACACTACCTGAGAACCAGCGAGTGGCTAAACTTTCCTCAGACTTTTGAAACCGGGGGAAACTGGAGCAGTATTGAAATCATACTCACTCCAGTGGCCACTTTCCCCTCGTCTCGTCCAAGGCTAGTCTGGCTCTTAATTCGCAAGTTTTCGGCAGTCGTCCGTTGAGATCCCACTTCTGACACCAAATGTTAATTCCTGGATTCTTTTACTTCAATCTGGTTCAGTAAAATTACTGAGTCGAATACCTCTTGTGCTTTGAACAAAGCAGTCTTTATTACCGGCCAGTAAGACCTATCAGACAGAAGATATACTCTCTGGATAGAGCGTACACACTCCCTACGGATAGGTGAAGTTACATCGTAAAGCGTTAACAGTTATACAGTTTTGAAATCAGATAACAAAATACAAATGGATTGACAGTCTAACTCAGTCACTCATTAGTCAATCTATATGAGATGTTCTTCTTGAAAGCTTAAGTATTGCCTCCAAATGTTTCAATCTAATGGTGTGACTATTTATTTACTGAGACCTTGCAATTCTGCAGATGTATTTCATGTTACAATTATATATTATTGGCAGGATTAGTGACTTGAAACCTTGAGACAGACTGTTAGCTAAGCTGATGTTGCGCTATTTGCAATCTGACATTCTCCCAGCTATTCTTCCATGGCTTATACATTTTCATATATCCCGTTTACTTTACTGTCCTTAATTCCATATATTCCGTTCAGATATCCACATGGCTAACAAGGGAAATTAGGGAAATCCAAGGACGAGGCATAAAAATTAGCCAGGAAAAGCAGCAGCAAACCTGAGGACTGGGAGAAATTTAGAATTCAGCAGAGGAGGACAAATGGTTTAGTTAGGAGGGGAAAATAGAGTATGAGAGTAAGCTTGCAGGGAACATAAAAACTGACTGCAAAAGCTTCTATAGATACGTGAAGAGAAAAAGATTAGTGAAGACAAATGTAGGTCCCTTGCAGTCAGAATCAGGTGAATTTATAATGGGGAACAAAGAAATGGCAGATCAATTGAACAAATACTTTGGTTCTGTCTTCACTAAGGAAGACACGAATAACCTTCCGGAAATACTAGGGGACCGAGGGTCTAGTGAGAAGGAGGAAGTGAAGGAAATCCTTATGAGTCAGGAAATTATGTTCGGGAAATTGATGGGACTGAAGGCCGCTAAATCCCCAAGGCCTAATAGTCTGCATCCAGAGTACTCAAGGAAGTGGCCCTAGAAATAGTGGATGCATTGGTGATCATTTTCCAATAGTCTATCGACTCGGGATCAGTTCCTATGGACTGGAGGGTAGCTAATGTAACACCACTTTTTAAAAAAGGAGGGAGAGAGAAAACGGAATTATAGACCGGTTAGCCTGACATCGGTGGTGGGGAAAATGTTGGAATCAATTATTAATTATGTAATAGCAGTGCATTTGGAAAGTAGTGACAGGATCGGTCCAAGTCAGCATGGATTTATGAAAGGGAAATCATGCTTGACAAATCTTCTAGAATTTTTTGAGCATGTAACTAGTAGAGTGGACAAGGGAAGACCAGTGGATGTGTTGTATTTGGACATGCAAAAGGCTTTTGACAAAGTCCCACACAAGAGATTAGTGTGCAAAATTAAAGCACATGATATTGGGGGTAATGTACTGACGTGGATAGAGAACTGGTTGGCAGACAAAAAGCAATGAGTAGGAATAAACGGGTCTTTTTCAGAATGGCAGGCAGTGACTAGTGGGGTACCGCAAGGTTCAGTGCTGGGACCCCAGCTATTTACAATACACATCAGTGTTTTAGACGAAGGAATTGAATGTAATATCTCCAAGTTTGCAGGTGACACTAAGCTTGGGTGGCAGTGTGAGCTGTGAGGAGGATGCTAAGAGACTGCAAGGTGACTTGGACAGGTTAGGTGAGTGGGCAAATGCATGGCAGATGCAGTATAATGTAGATAAATGTGAGGTTATCCACTTTGGTGGCAAAAACAGGAAAGCAGAATATTATCTGAATGGTGACAGATTAGGAAAAGGGGAGGTGCAACGAAACCTGGGTGTCATGGTACATCAGTCATTGAAAGTTGGCATGCAGGTACTGCAGGCGGTGAAGAAGACCTTCATAGCGAGAGGATTTGAGTATAAGAGCAGGGAGGTCTCAATGCAGTTGTACAGGGCCTTGGTGAGGCCACATCTTGAATATTTTGCACAGTTTTGGTCTCCTAATCTGAGGAAGGACATTCTTGCTATTGAGGGAGTGCAGCGAAGGTTCACCAGACTGATTCCCGGGATGGCAGGACTGACATATGAAAAAAGACTGGATCGACTCGACTTATATTCACTGGAATTTAGAAGAATGAGAGGGGATCTCATAGAAACATATAATATTCTGACGGGATTGGACAGGTTAGATGCAGGAAGAATGTTCCCGATGTTGGGGAAGTCCAGAGCCAGGGGTCACAGTCTAAGGATAAGGGGTAAGCCATTTAGGACCGAGATGAGGAGAAACTTCTTCATTCAGAGAATTGTGAACCTGCGGAATTCTCTATCACAGAAAGTTGTTGAGTCCAGTTTGTTAGATATATTCAAAAGGGAGTTAGATGTGGCCCTTATGGCTAAAGGGATCAAGAGGTATGGAGAGAAAGCAGGAATGGGGTTGCATGATCAGCCATGATCATACTGAATGGTGGTGCAGGCTCGAAGGGCCGAATGGCCTACTCCTGCACCTATTTTCTATGTTTCGATGTTTCCAAGGGACATCAGGAAAGGATATTAATGTTCTCCAATATACTGGATCAACAGGTAGTGCAGGAGGGAAGTCCTGGACAGAATTATCATTTCGGCATTTTGGATAGAGTGGGCCTGATGGGCTGAATGGCCTTTTGTAATTCAGGATTTTCTTTTGCCCTTATATTAAATGCAAGGCACTTGTGAGTTATTTGACGGCAGAGTGAAAGTGATTTTCTTATAGGAAGTCAGTGATGGTCCAACATACTGCTAACTTGCATTTATATAGAGCCTTTAATTTAGTAAATCATCCCAAGGTGTTTCACAGGAGCGTTATCAAACAAAATTTGACACCAAGCCACATAAGGAGATAAAGAGAGGCGGAGAGGTTTATGGTGAGCATTCCAGAGCTTAGGGATTTTGCAGCTGAAGGCAGGGTCACCAGTGGTTAAGCGATTAAAATCAGGGATGCTCAAGAGGCCAGAATTAGAGGAGCGCAGATATCTCGGAGGATTGTGGGGCTGGAGGAGATTACAGACGTAGAGATGGGCAAGGCCATGGAGGGATTTGAAAACAAAGATGAGAATTTTAAAATCAAAGCGTTGCTTAACCAGGAGCCAATGTAGGTCAGCGAGCACAGAGGTGATGGGTGAATGGGACTCGGTGCAAGTTAGGACACAGGCTGCAGAGTTCTGGATGACCTGAAGTTTATGGAGAGTAGAACATGGGAAGTTGGCCAGGAGTGCATTGGAATAGTCAGGTCAATAGAGGTAACCAAGGCATGGTTGAGGCTTTCGGCAGCAGATGAGTTGAGGCAGGGGCGGAGTCGGGCAATGTTCTGGAGGTGGAAACAGGTGGTTTTAGTGACGGCACGGATATATGGTCGGCAGCTTATTTTGGGGATAAATATGACACCGAGGTTGCGAACAGTCTGGTTCAGCCTCAGACAGATGCCAGGGAGAGGAGTTTGTGGCGGGGATGGAAGACAATGGCTTCGGTCTTCCCAATATTTAATTGGATGAATTTTCTGTTCATCCAGTACGGGATGCCAGACAAGCAGTCTGACAATTTAGATACAGTAGAGGGGTTGAGAGAAGTAGTGGTGAGGTAGAGCTGGGTATCATCAGTGTGCATGTGGAAACTGACGCTGTGTTTTCGGATGATGTCGCCAAGGGGCCGCATGTAGATTAGAAATAGGAGGGGTCCAAGGATAGATGCTTGGGGGACACCAGAGGTAATGGTGTGGGAGTTGGAAGAGAAGCCATTGCAGGTGATTCTCTGGCTGCGATTAGATAGATAAGAATAGAACCAGGCGAGTGCAGTCCCACCCAGCTGGACGACGGTGAAGAGGTATTTGAGGAGGATGGTGTAGTCACCTGTGTCAAAGGCTGCAGGCAGGTCGAGGAGGGATAGTTCACCTTTGTCACAGTCACATAGAATGTCATACAATAACATGACATATGGCCATAACAATGAAAGCCTTTGTTGCATGAAGTGGGTACCATGCTCTCGTGTCTAAATGCATGTGCTTCTCAAATCTTCTGGTAGGTACACTAATTAACACTTTAGTGAAATAAGGCCAGATGCAAATTGTTAAACTGCTTTATTTCATATTCAATAATTGAGCATACGGAACATTAGTTAGTGTAAATCTGACCTCACTTTGACTTAATTTCAGTAAACCTCCTTATAAGTAGTATATTAGATAGAATAATCATATAGGGACATTGGATAGAGTGGGCCTGATGGGCTGAATAGCAAATATACCACACTATACCTGTTAGCTAGCTAAACATTTACTCTTTCTGGAAAGTGTTTTCTCTGAATCTGACCACTTCTATCTTCAACAGGAGGGATATGTCTGCCCCTTGTTTCCCTCACCAAATCTTACACAAAACTTACTCCAGATCATACATTTATGTTCATTTGACCCTGTGTAGACAAGAAACCAGTAGTTCAATTTCTGACCCCCTCTCTCTGTGGGACAATTAATTTGGCTACTGCCGCTCCAGTTGAAGCCCCCTGGAAGCTATCATTTGCTGTTTCCTGCTGATTGGGACTATGGCTGAAATATTCCCAGCCCTGCGAGTGTGGGTTTAGAGGCCGGTCCACTGTTAAAATGGTCCTGATTGACAGTGGGTCGGGATACCGCTCTGAGCCCGCCTCCTTGTAAGTTTCTCAACTGTCAGGTCTGCATGCAGATTGCCAGTTAATTAAGATACATAACAGATAGTTTACTGCTATATAAGAGAATTAAAAGCAGGCACTTACCATTTTACCAAGTTTGCTGACCCTTGGGTTTCACGTCAGGTAAGTGTGCCGGGTTCTCAGTGACTCTCCATTGCTTTGGCTAATTGACAGCTGCGGAAGTGGTATAAAAGCTACCATTTCACAGCTGTTCACTTTCCAATGTCTGAAGCTGAAGCCTTCAGGGATTTGGAAGAAACGTTTGAGCTGCATGCAATTTGGAAGTGTTTGCAGTGAACTCGGTATTCACTGTCACCTCCTTGGAGCAACCTCTCTCACCATTGACAGATCACTTCTGTCATCTCAACCTCACCTGCCATCTATTCCAGCAGCATCAGTGCCCTTGAAAAAATCTCACCTTGGTTCTCAGAATCCCACCACAATCACTAAACACACCAGCATCATCAACAACAACACCAACATTCTCTACAATCAACCGATGCTTCACAGGACACACTGTCTACAGTGCTGTCCCGGAGACCAGGGATGGCCTCACCATGGCCACATTTACTTCACTTGACGCTGTGCACCCTGGCTGCCACATGATGCGCCAGGTTGGCACCACCCAACACCAGCACCATAAAGCATCCCTGCAATGACCAAGCCATTCCTTTCACACTCATCACCATTGTGCAGGGTAGCCTTATGTCTGACCATTCACTACAACTAACTAAGCCACTTGCAAAGGTGCACACAAATCTGTCCAAGAACACAAAGTCTTCAAAATAAAGATTTCAATGTTTGACAACACATTAGCAGAAACTCTACCTGAACATTGGCTAAAAGACCTAAGTCCTACCCTTGTGTGTTCGTTGGTATGATTGGGCAAGAATGACGGAGTGTAAAGGATGGCTAGTAAGATGGGGAAGTGATAGTGTAGAAGAGAGGGAGGGATGGGTGGAGGTGCAAGGTAAGTTGGTGTGAGTAAGGATGTGCAGGAGTAGGGTAGGGAATGCAGAGTGATGGGGATGTGATGAGTGGCACAGCAAGATGCGGTTGAGTGTGGCTTTGCAGTAGCATTTTGTGATCTACTGAGATTATTGAAAGGTATGCACCACTGAAGCCAGATCCTTCTGACGACTTCCCTGCTTGAGCCCTCCTGTGCAATGTGCAACTAGGCTGCATTGGTGTCCTGGGGAGGTTTCTTCCGTCCTTTGGAAGGGAAGAGAACCTCCCTGCATGCTGTGACTCCCTCTATAAGCATATGGAGGGAGTCATGGGAGAGCCTGGGTACAGCCGTGCATCTTTGTGTCAGTGTTTGCAGTAGCTCAATTCTGTAGAACACTGACAGAAGAACTGTCAAAAAAAAGTTGGCCATGGTCCTTTTAAGGAAACTTTTGAGCACCATAAAGCATCCCTGCAATGACCAAGCCATTCCTTTCACACTCATCATCATTGTGCAGGGTAGCCTTATGTTTGACCATTCACTACAACTAACTAAGCCACTTGCAAAGGTGCACACAAATCTGCCCAGGAACACAAAGTCTTCAAAATAAAGAAGAAACTGATGACGCATCATCAGATGATGTCATCAGACCCGCTTCCTGTAAATTGGCCGGGAACCTCGCAGGGCTGGCTTAACAAGCCCAATCATTAAGATTGTGTTGAGAGGGCGGGATGGAGCCAGGAGTGCATTCCCCACATGCCACCAATGCCGGCCATACCCTTCTTGCCACTGTTGGTGAAATCGCGGCCAGTGAGTCTGGGATGAATAAAATAACACCAATTGTCTCGGTTAGAAATGGTATATTCCACAAGTTCGTCTATCTAGTTTTTAATACACATTCCCTTCATGCTTTGGCTACTGTGGGAGTTTATTTCTTTGTGAACTAGATTTAACTCAAAAGTAATAATATAAATGATACCAAACCCTTCTGTGGTCAAATGGTTGAAAATTCCAAAATGTAACGAGGTGATTTGCAAGGAAAATAGAAAATAAAAAAACAGAAACGGTGAAGCTCACTGACATGAAAAAGCAGGCAAAAATGGTTTATTGAACTGTTTGCATGGAGCCTCGCTCTAGTCTGCTCCAGTAAGTAAAGTGTCTGAATGGTTTATAAACGCCTCAATCCTTATGGATGTGGTTTGACTGGATGCTTAGATTAATGAAATGACCCAAAGCCAACAAAAGAAAAGGCTTTGTGAAAGGAGGACGTGATAGAAAGCTGATGTGGGAGATGGGATTAGGAGGATAAAGAAGGTGGGTAGGCTTTCTGTTTTCATGAAATGTCATTCCTCCGCTTCCTCTTGTTTGCCCCGCATCTTCTTTTCTAAATGCCACTTTTTGTGTTGGTGTGGGAAAGATGGATTGTACATTCAAATAAATAAGTAGTTTGATCAGTTTAGCTAGCTGTTCTAAGTACCTCAGCAGGTGTAAATAATACAAGAATTCTCTGGTCTCAAAGAATCCGCAGAAGGAAGTTTTCCTACTCCCTTATTTAGATCCACAGCAGGAGTTAGAACAGTGCCTTACTAGTCAGTGGGATCAGTTAACAGAGATGGTGGTGTGATTATTCATTGTCTCCTTACCCTACACAGTTATCTTTCCTCCAGGATCTGGGAGAATATCAACATTTGCTGCTGACACACGAGGAGCACTATAAAAGATTTCAGGAGGACATGCACAGATTAGTGGACTGGACAGGCATTTGGCAGAAATGATTTAACGTGAAATAATACATTTTTGGGAAGAAAAGTAGGGAATGGAACTATATGCTCAATGAAAGGCACGAAAGAATGTGGATGAACAGAGAAGCCTAGAGATTCAAATGCATAATTCCTTGAAAGTGTGAGTGCATGTAGATAAAGCCATAAAAAACGGCAATACAGTTTTGAGTATTATAAATGGGGCATAAGCCATGAAGGTAAAGGAATAATGATAAAGTTTTATAAGACAATGGTTAGGTCACAGAATGCTGTGTGCAGTTTCAGATGGCCCTTTATAGAAAGGACATTCAACCATAACACCACAGAGTGTAAATTCACCAGAATGGGAAATTAGCAATAAGGAGAAACTTGAGATCTTGGGATCATTTCCACTATAGCAGAAAAAGCCAAAAGGAGATTGTTTTAAATTATGAATGGTTTCTAAGCAGAAGATCATGATGTAGAATCAGTTTGGGTGGAGATAAGAAATAATAAGGGAAAGAAGTCACTGGTGGGAATGGTCTACAGGCCCGCAAACAGTAGCCACATTGTAGGACAGAGTATAAATCAAAAAATAATGGAGGCTTGTAAGAAAGGTACGGCAATAATCATGGGCGATTTTAATCTTCATATTGATTGGACAAATCAAATTGGCAAAAGTAGCCTTGAGCAAGAGTTCATAGAGTGTATGTGGGATGGTTTCTTGGAACAATACGTTGTGGAACCAACCAGCGGGCAGACTATTTTAGATCTGGTATTATATAATGAGTCTGGATTAATTAATGATCTCGTAGTGAAGGATCCTTTGGGAAGAGTGATCATAGCGTGGTAGAATTTCAAATTCAGTTTGAGGAAACTAGGTCTCAAACTAGTGTCTTGAACTTAAATAAAGGCAATTAAAAGGTATGAAGACAGAGTTGGCTAAAGTTGATTGGAAAAATATATTAAAGGGTAAAACTGTAGAAAAGCAGTGACAAACATTTAAGGAGATATTTTATAACTCTCAACAAATATATATTCCAGTGAGAAGGATGAACCATCTCTGGCTAACTAAGGAAGTAAAGGATTGTATCAAATTGAAAACAAAGGTATACAGTGTTGCGAAGAATAGTGGAAGGCCAGAGGATTGGGAAATTTTTAGAAACCAACAAAGGATGACTAAAAAAATTAAGACAAGAGAAGATAGCTTATGTGAGTAAACTAGCAAGAAATATAAAAACAGACAGTAAGAATTTCTACAGGTATATAAAAAGGAAGAGAATAGCATCCCTTAGAGGATGAGACTGGGGAATTAATAATAGGAAACAGGGAAATGGCAGAGACTTTGAACAAATATTTTCTTATCGGTCTTCACGGTAGAAGATCCTAAAAGCATCCGAATAATTGATAATCAAGGGGTTGTTGGGGGAGGGGAACTTAAAATAATCACTATCACTAGAGAAAAAGAACTAGGTGAACTAATGGGACTAAAGGTGGATAAGTCCCATGGACCTGATAGCCTAGGGTCTTAAAAGAAGTGGCTGCAAAGATAGTGGATGCATTAGTTGTAATCTACCAAAATTCCCTGGATTCTGGAGAGGTCCCAGCGGATTGGAAAACTGCAAATGTAATGCCCCTATTTAAGAAAGGAGGGAGACAGAAAGCAGGAAACTATAAACCAGTTAGCCTAACATTTATCATTGGGAAAATGCTAGAGTCCATTTATCAAGGAAGTAGTAGCAAGACATTTAGAAAATCATAATGCAGTCAAACAAAGTCAATATGATTTTTTGAATGGGCAATCATGTTTGAGAAATTTGCTGGAATTCTTTGAGGATGTAACGAGCAGAGTGGATAAAGGGGAACCAGTAGATGTGATGTATTTGGATTTCCAAAAGGCATTCGATAAGGTGCCACATAAAAGGTTACTGCACAAGATAAGAGCTCACAGGGTTGGGGGTAATATATTAGCAAGGGTAGCGGATTGGCTAACTAATAGAAAACAGAGAGTCGGGATAAATGGGTCATTTTCAGGTTGGCAAGCCGTAACTAGTGGGGTGCCACAGGGATCAGTGCTGGGGCCTCAACTATTTACAATCTATATTAATGACTTGGATGAAGGGACCGAGTGTAATGTAGCCAAATTTGCAGATGATACAAAGATAGGTAGGAAAGCAAGTTGTGAGGAGGACACAAAGAATCTGCAAAGGGTATAGCTAGGCTAAGTGAGTGGGCAAAAATTTGGCAGATGGAGTGTTATGTGGGAAAATGTGAGGTTATCCACTTTGGTAGGAAAAATAAAAACACAAATTATTATTTAAATGGGGAGAGATTACAAAATACTGTGGTACAGAGGGATCTGGGGGTCCTTGTACACGAAATGCAAAAAGTTAGCATGCAGGTACAGCAAGTAATTAGGAAGGCAAATGGACTGTTGGCCTTTATTGCAAGGGGAATAGAGTATAAAAGTAGGGAAGTCCTCCGACAACTATACAGGGCGTTGGTGAGACCACACCTGGAATACTGCGTACAGTTTTGGCCTCCTTATTTAAAAAGGGATATACTTGCATTGGAGGCATTTCAGAGAAGGTTCACGAGGTTGATTCCTGAGAGGAATTGGTTGTCATATGAAGAAAGGTTAAGCAGGTTGGACCTATACTCATTGGAGTTTAGAATATTGAGAGGTGATAATGTTGATTTCTGGATTCTTTTCCCTCAATCTGTTTCAGCGAATACACTGAGGCGAACACCAAAGAAGCTTATAACAAAGCAGTCTTTATTATAAAGATTTACCGGCCGGGACTTTATCAGACAGAAGGAATGCTCTCTTGATAGAGCGCACTCACTTCCTACGGACAAAGTCCCGTTACATTGTGAAGGCACAACGGTTATACATTTTCGGTACAAGATAACAAGATACAATTAGAGTGACATCCTAGTTCAGCCTATCCCTTTTGATCCCTCCTTCCCTTTGTCCACTCATGAGCCGACGTCTATATGAGCTGTTTTTCCCAAAGAACTTTCTCACACTTGGCTCAAAGAACTTTCTCACACTTTGCTCAAAGAACTTTCTCAGGCATTGCTTCTAAATGTTACAATTTTACTGGCGTGACTAGTAACTAAGACTGTGAGAAAGTCTGTTAATGGTGTTGATGTTGTAATATTTGCAGTCTGACATTCTTTTAGTTATTTTCCATTATCCCTTTGTTCACTTCACTGTCTCTATTGCTTATACATTTTCCCACATTCTCAACTTCAATGTCTCTATACATTTTCAAACATTCACAATATTATTGAAACATATAAGATTTTGAGGGGGCTTGACAGGATGGATGCAGAGAGGATGTTTCCCCTCATATGGGAATCTAGAACTCGGGGGTGGGGGGGGGGGCATAGTTACAGAATACGGGGTCGCCCATTTAAAACCGAATGAGGAAGAATTTCTGTTCTGAGGGTCGTGAACCTTTGGAATTTTCTACCCCAGAGAGTTGTGGAGGCTGGGTCATTGAATATATTTAAGATGGAGATAGACAGATTCCTGAATGATAAGGGAGTCAAAGGTTATGGGGAGAGGGCAGCGAAGTGGAGTTGAGGCCAAGATCAGATCAGCCATGATATTGAATGGCGGAGCAGGCTCGAGGTGCCAGGTGGCCTACTCCTGCTCCTATTTCTTATGTTCTTAAGTTTTGATCGAGTAATAAAAACTATTTCCTCTGCTTAGAAAGTCAGAGATAAGGACTGTAAGAGATTGGGGAGAGAGATTAGGAAAGAAAACTTTATTCATAGGACTGTTGGAGCATGGAATTCTGAGCCACAGGGAATTTTTTTTGATTATTTGAATTCCTGCATAGCCTCCCAGTTCAGAACATATATTGCTAAGTACTTTAACTCGCAGAGGATTTCATTCTGTACTTGGTGGATTAATCCACTAGATAAATGCTGCCTGGTTTCCATCTTCTATACGTGGATATCAACAGGGACAGTAGGAAGAACCTGCGGCAGTTTGTACTAGCATCGCTTAGGCCCATCAAACGTCACTGGCTTCTGTATTACCACTGTGAAATTATTGTTTTTGCAGCCCACCACAGACTCTTGTGGTTTTCCATTTCCAAACTAAATAAAGGAAATTTCCAAAGCTATGATCCCTCCAGAGGTTGGATATCTGAGTCAATTGTTCTCTTAATATTATGTAAATGAGGAGGACATTGTTAAGGAGCTTCCCCTTACAGACTTAGAACATAAGAACATAAGAATTAGGAACAGGAGTAGGCCATCTAGCCCCTCGAGCCTACTCCGCCATTCAAAAAGATCATGGCTGATCTGGCCCTGGACTCAGCTCCACTTACCCGCCCGCTCCCCATAACTCTTAATTCCCTTATTGATTAAAAATCTATCTATCTGTGATTTGAATACATTCAATGAGCTAGCCTCAACTGCTTCCTTGGGCAGAGAATTCCACAGATTCACAACCCTTTGGGAGAAGAAATTCCTTCTCAACTCGGTTTTAAATTGGCTCCCCTGTATTTTGAAGCTGTGCCCCCTAGTTCTAGTCTCCCCTACCAGTGGAAACAACCTCTCTGCCTCTATCTTGTCTATCCCTTTCATTATTTTAAATGTTTCTATAAGATCACTCCTCATCCTGAACTCCGAACGAGTAAAGACCCAGTCTACTCAATCTATCATCATAAGGTAACCCTCTCATTTCCAGAATCAGCCTAGTGAATCGTCTCTGTACCCCCTCCAAGGCTAGTATATCCTTCCTTAAGTAAGGTGACCAAAACTGCACGCAGTACTCCAGGTGCGGCCTCACCAATACCCTGTACAGTTGCAGCAGGACCTCCCTCTCGCAATGAAGGCCAACATTCCATTCGCCATCCTGATTACCTGCTGCACCTGCAAACAAACTTTTTGGGATTCATGCACAAGGACCCCCAGGTCCCTCTGCACCGCAGCATGTTGTAATTTCTCCCCATTCAAATAATATTCCCTTTTACTGTTTTTTTTTCCAAGGTGGATGACCTCACATTTTCCAACATTGTATTCCATCTGCCAAACCTTAGCCCATTTGCTTAACCTATCTAAATCGCTTTGCAGCCTCTCTGTGTCCTCTACACAACCCGCTTTCCCACTAATCTTTGTGTCATCTGCAAATTTTGTTACACTACACTCTGTCCCCTCTTCCAGGTCATCTATGTATATTGTAAACAGTTGTGGTCACAGCATCGATCCCTGCGGCACACCACTAACCACCGATTTCCAACCCGAAAAGGACCCATTTATCCTGACTCTCTGCTTTCTGTTAACCAGCCAATTCTCGATCCATGCTAGTACATTTCCTCTGACTCCGCGTACCTCAATCTTCTGCAGTAACTTTTTGTGTGGCACCTTATCGAATGCCTTTTGGAAATCTAAATACACCACATCCATCGGTACACCTGTATCCACCATGCTCGTTATATCCTCAAAGAATTCCAGTAAATTAGTTAAACATGATTTCCCCTTCATGAATCCATGTTGCGTCTGCTTGATTGCACTATTCCTATCTAGATGTTCCGCTATTTCTTCCTTAATGATAGCTTCAAGCATTTTCCCCACTACAGATGTTAAACTAACCGGCCTATAGTTACCTGCCTTTTGTCTGCCCCCTTTTTTAAACAGAGGCGTTACATTAGCTGCTTTCCAATCCGCTGGTCACCTTAGTAGAGAACTCATCCTAGTGCTATGTCTCAGTTATTGGACGCTTATCCAAACATGTTTTAAGTTTTGTTAAGGTGCTGGTTAATACTTCGCTAGCAATGACACTGACCTAAAGAGGGCCATCTTTAGTTGCAGAATATGCATTAATAGAGCTCTGGAAAGAAGAAGCTGTGGATTCAATTGAGTTGTTTTAGAGCAATTGGTTGCTTTAAAGACCAAGTAAATCAGAGGAAGAGTGAAGGTGCAGGAGAACGTAGAGGAAGGTCTGCCATGGCTGGAATTATGTCAGCCGTTAGGTGCTGGGTATAATGCTGATTCAGCTCATAAAATAGAAGGATTAATTATTGTAAACAACATTCAGAAACAAGCAAGGATGATGTCATTAATTAATTGGGGGTTGATAGAGGTTGAAAGGCAATATCACATAGTTGATAAATTTTACATCTTCTGTCTTGTCTACATAAAAGTTTAGAGCATTGGTCTTTTCTGTAGACGAGACAAAAGATTTATATGAAGACAGCCAGTGTTGTCCACTTTATGGGCTCAAGTTTCAGCCTCAGTTGCTCCTGATCTTTTGGAGCAACTGGTGTAGAACCGGAGTATCTTCGAAATTCAAATTCTCGGCATTTAGTTTGCTCCAGTTCTCTTCAGTTAGAACAGTTTTACTTTGGAACATAATTTATTTTTCAAAAGGGGGCGTGTCCGACCACTTACGCCTGTTTTCAAAGTTTCGGCAGTGAAAACTTACTCCAAACTAACTTAGAATGGAGTAAGTGAAGATTTTTGTACGCTCGAAAAAACCTTGTCTACATTTAGAAAATCAGGCGTAGGTTACAAATCAGGCGTAGGGAATGGGGGGGGGAGGGGTTTAAAGGGAAGTTTACAAACATTAAACACTTCAGTTTTACAAATAAAGAGCCATCATCAATAATAAATGATAAAAACATCAATAAATCAACCAATAAATCAATCAAAAAAAATTAATAAGAAATAAAAACATTTTTAAAATCAATAAATAAAACATTTTCTACCTACCGACTGCAGCACCGGGAGCCCTCCAACAGCGTGCTAGGATGCCCCCGCCGCAGTGTGTCTCTATCAGTGTCTCTATCTCTCCGTCTGTCTGTCTGTGTGTGTCTCTCACTCTCTGTCTGTCAGTGTCTGTGTTTCTGACAGCGAGCGGAGGGGGAGGAGGGGCGTAGAGGGAGAGAGGGAGGCAGGGAGAGGGGAGGGAGGGAGGCACAGGGAGAGGGAGGGAAGGTGGAGGGATGGGGGAGAAGGGGGAGAGAATGGGGGGGAGGTGAAGGGGAAGGGGGGAGGAGGAGAAGAGGAAGGGGGGAGGAGGGGAAGGGGAAGGGGGGAGGAGGAGAAGGGGAAGGGGGGGAGGAGGAGAAGGGGAAGGGGGGGAAGAGAAGGGGAAGGAGGGGGAGGAGAAGGGGAAAGGGGGGAAGAGGAGAAGGGGAAAGAGAAGGGGAAGGAGAGGGGGGAAAGGAAAGGAGAAGGGGGAAAGGGGGAGGGAAAGGAGAAGGTGGGGGGGAAGGAGAATGGAGAAGGGGGGAGGAGAAGGTTGGGGGGGGGGGGTGGGTGGGAAGGAGAAGGGGGAGGGAGGCTGAACGGGCTGGGCCCAACCGGGCCCAAGACTTTGGGCAGGGCCCGTCTCCAGCACCAGATTTACAGGTAGGTGGCGTTGGGTCGGGTCGGGTCCGGGGTCGGGAGCGCGGGTCGGGTCGGGTCCGGGGTGGGGGGGCGGCGGTCGGGAGCACGGGTCGGGTTGGTGGGGGGAGGAGGGAGGTCGGGTTGGGTCCGGTCCGGGTTGGGTGGTGGGGGGGGTGTCGGGAGCGCGGGTCGGGTCGGGGGGGGGGGGGGGGGAGGGAGGTCGGGTCGGGTCGGGGGAGAGGTCGCGTGGGTGGGGGGGGGGGGAGCGCGGGTCGGGTTCGGGGGCGGGGGGGAAGCGGGAGTCGGGCCGGTGTCGTGGTCCGGGGGGGGGGGGAGTCGGGTCGGGTCTGGAGGAAGCAGGAGCTGTGCGTGGGAGGCAGCCTTATGCACGCAGCCCCAATGAGGCCATTCGGCCAGGGCTAGAGGCTGCGTGCTTCGGGCCCCTCCCGCACAGTTTTGGGTGCCTGGAGCGCGCATGTGCAGAGGTCCCAGCACTGTTTTCAGCACAGGGACCTAGCTCCGCCCCCTACAGCTCATGCTGCGCCGCACCCGGCTCCAGAGGACCAGCAGGGAGCCGGCGAATCTGTAAGTTTTTTTTAGGCGCACTTTGTGGCGCGAAAAACGGGCGTCCAGGTCGTCGGCGCAGCCCGAAACTTGGGCCCTATGGATTGGACTTTAGGTAAAATCATTACTAAGGAGCACTTAGCAATTGGGATGTGGACTGTATCTAACCGTGTTATTTGCTGGAAAATTAGGACCCAATTAATCGTGGGCCACCCCGACCTGTGAGAACACCACCGCAGGTTGGGGCTATAAATAGAGCTGGAGCGCCGGGCTGTGGAACATCGTGCCCCGTCCCGACCTGTGTGAGAACATCACCGCGGGTCGGGCCTATAAATAGAGCTGGAGCGCCGGGCCCTAGAGCATCATGGGCTACCCCGACCTGTGTGAGAACACCACTGCAGGTCGGGGCTATAAATAGAGTTGGAGCGCCAGGTACTGGAACATCGTGGGCGAAGGTGCGGCGAATGAGGGTACCCACCCCGGAAGAGCCGACGGCCCAGAGGCAGCACGGGCCTGCCCACACTGCGATATGTGTGCGCACTAGGTCCGTGCAGCAGAGCAGGTCTCCAGTCATCCTGGTTCAACCCTTGCCACTGGATAAAGGCCTAGCTCTGTCGAGCCCATATGGTGGCTGATGTGCAACAGTCACCACACGTTTAAAAAATCCACGCACATGCATCTTCCACCCCCTCAATTGGAGTTCAGGACTGGAACATTGGGTCCTTCATTGAAACATCTGTGAACTCTTGTGGAAGCAAGCCATCCTCGTTCGAGAGACCGCCTATGATGATGAGAGGACCCAACTGAATGGGTTCCATACATGCAATGTTCATTTCCCAAGCTAACATGTAGATGGTTGCTTGAGACCATCTATAATGCAGTGACCTAGATCATTGTTTTTGCATGGTGTAATGTATGCACCTGTGAATATGCTCACAGGTTTGTAGAGCTGTTGACGCTCGCGGCCTTCCGCGAGAGGTGGGCGCTGGAGGGACTGGAGTGCATCATCACCCCCGGCAACCAAATTTTAATTTGATTTTATATGTTAAAGTTTAATTTGTTTATTGTGCCGGTTTTTAGTGCCCCCTCCCCCCCGCCCCTTTTAGCCAGGGGCACTTGTATAATTTGTGTTTCAGTGCCCTCAAAAAAAAACAAGGGGGCACTTGTTTGGAGTGTATCCCCCCTCCCCTTTAATCAGGGGGCACTTGATTTAATTGTCTTCAACTAAAATAGTTGTAGAGCTGTTGAGTTGGAAATAGCTTAGCCAGTCACGCGATGTTCACAAGATTCAATAAAACCCCAGTCATTTGGGTTCAGGGGATCTACAATGAGACAGGTGGTTGTGAGCTTGGTGGATGAACTGTAATATGTCGTGTGATAGTTAAACCGTTGCTAATAAACCATCTCGTTCTTAATAGCAATATGTTGCTATGAATTCTTAAGCAAAGATCCCATGAAGCAAATACATTTCACATAGCAGCTCAGAACAACAAGCACAACAACTTGCATTTATAAGGCACTTTTAATGTAAGGAAAACATTCCAAAGCACTGCACAGAAGCATAATAAGACAAAAATTTACCCCAAAACCGAGAAGGAGATAAAAGGACAAGTGAAGCTTGGGCAAAGCGGTAAGAAAGGTCTTAAAGCAGGAGAAAGAGATGGAGAGACAGAGAGGTATACAGAGAGAATACCAGAGCTTTGGGGCCTAGACAGCTAAAGGCACAGCGGGCAATGGTGCGGCGAAGGGGGTGGGGAATGCAAAAGAGTCCAGAGTTGGAGGAATGCAGAGCTCTTGGAGGTTTGTACGTTAGAGGAGATTACAGAAATAAGAAGGGGTTAAAACTATGGAGGGATGAGAATTTTAAAATTGAGGTATGTGTGGACCAGGACCCAATGTAGGTCCACAAACAGGGGTGATGGTTCAGCAGGCCTCGGTATGGGTTAAAATATGGGCACCAGAGATTTGGATTAGATCAAGTTTATGGAGGGTGGAGGATGAGAGGCCATCCAAGAAAACATTGAAATAATGGAGTCTGGAGATAACAAAAGCATGGATGAGGGTTTCAGCCACAGGGACAGAGACGGACAATGTTAGAGGTGGAAGTAGGTGTTTTTTATGAGGGAAAGAATATGAGCTTCAGCTGACAAAGGTCCATAGAATCCTAGCTGTTTTGGTACTACCCTGTACTTTGATCTACTCATCTTTGTGGAGGTTGAATTAACAAATAAATGAGGAAGAATGTTAGATTGCCTGCCTTAGGTGCGGTCTTCCTCCTGCTTTGAAAGAAATTCAGCCTCCACATGTAAACTGTCTGCCTCTTGTTTCACTTTCTGGCCTGGTCTGGAGCTAGTTTACTGTTCAGTGTTTTACGTTTTCATGGTCTTGCAGTTACTTAGCTTACTTAAAATCAAAGTATGCTGTAAACAAAGGCTTTATGTACAAGAGGGGACATTACCTGACCATACAGAATAAAAAATGATTGAAGGGACAGTGTCTTCAAGTATTTATCCCTTGTGGTAATTTCCTCGAATATATTGAGCTTGACCTTTTTTAATGAATGACGAATGTCATACTAATTTTAGGCATTCTAACATTTTATGTTGCCTGTAATGCTTTGTAGGTTACGTGCAGGCCTCGACAGAGCCAATCTTCTCATCTGCGAGCTACTGTATCAATTATAGAACCATATTCTTCTAATATCGCTAATCTGCCAAGAGAGCTTGTTGAGGAAGTTTTGGACGAGTTAGATCACTGTGTTCCATTGTTGGAGGTTTATCCAATAGATGATCAGGATTCTGCTGTATGTAGCATTGCTCAAGCTCTGGAAAATGTTAGGTAAGTACAAAAAGAAGCTTTTCCAAATTAGTAATCACTTTAATTTCTGTGGATTGTTACTCCAATTATACCTTTGTTAATGGCTTTTTCAGATTCTTTTATGACTTTCTGTGGAGAGATTGGGATGATGAGGAAGGCTGTGAAAATTACACTGCACTTATAGAAGAACGTATACGTTTGTAAGTCAATTCCACAAAATTGTTTCCAAAAGAGTAACAACTAAGGACGATGTAGAATTTAGAGATGAGCAAACTTCTGTATTGTATGGTTCATGCATGAAAGTAAAATAAGAAATTGAATTGTTTTTGAAATAATCTATAAATCCCAATCAAGGGGTAAATGTGGCACAGGGAACCTCTCGGCATAAAGGGCCCAAGTACTGATGCGGTTTTGCTTGCCGACACTGTTTCTGGCTCTGTGAAGACCTTGGGCTCCACTTTACAAGAGGCTCTACTTCTGGTCTGCAGAGGTTTGGAGATGGCAGCACCTTCTTAACAGGCTTCACTATTTTTAGTGATGGCCTAAAACCTATGCCCACACAGATCTCTGGTCATCTGCAAGGAATATGCCAGCAATGAAGATGTGGCAGAAGGAGAGACAGATGATGATTTCACCTCTCAGGATAAGGAGCCATACTCCCCTCTCAGCCGTCAACCTCAGAAGCCTTCAGAAGAGGCAGGTAAGGGCAACAGCAGCCAGTCAGTGCCAACTATTGATGTCGGTGGCAAACATATAGGGATGGTATACATGGATTTTAATAAACGTGTTGGCATGGAACATGTGGAGTATAGATGCCCATGGGACTGCTCTTATAGGGATGTAGGGCTGCTTTTAACTGGTCAGCCAGTATGCCTGATTGTGCATCAGCCAGGGAAACTTCTTGTATCTCACTTTCTTCCTCCAGTCAAGGCCTAGGTTCGTTTTCCTGGCTTGGGTTCCTCTACATTTGTGGTGAGGTTGTGCAGAATACAGCTGATGCAAATGATCTTTAATTCTTTTTCGAGGCTGTAGAATTGAATCCCATCCTCAAACTGTTTAGACATCGGAAGCGCTGCTTCAGCATTCAACAAGAATTTAGCTGGAGACACGAGTCTCGGTTTTTTTCAGCCTCGGTGTGGAGGTTCCAGACTGGTGTCAGTGGAAAGGGAAATATCCCTGGTCCAGCAGCCATCCAACCCTTCAACCTGCTCCTTCAAATTTGTGGCACCATTAGCTATTTCAAGATGAAAGCCTCATAGAATCATATGAATCATAGAAATTTATGGCACAGAAGGAGGCTATTCGGCCCATCGTGTTAATGCCGGCCGAAAAAGAACTATCCAGCCTAATCCCACTATCCAGTCCTTGGTCCGTAGCCTTGTAAGTTACGGCACTTCAAGTGCATATCCAAGTACTTTTTAAATGTGATGAGGGTTTTTGCCTCTACCACATTTTCAGGCAGTGCGTCCCAGACCCTCACCACCCTCTGGGTGAAAAAAGTTCTCAACTCCCCTCTAATCCTTCCACCAATTATTTTAAATCTATGCCCCCTAGTTACTGACCTCTCTGCTAAAGGAAATAGGTCCCTCCTATCCACTATATCTTGGCCCCTCATAAGTTCTCCCCTCAGCCTTTTTTGTTCCAAAAAGAACCCCAATCTTTCTCATAGCTAAACTTCTCCAGTTCTGGCAACATCCTCATAAATCTCCTCTCAACCCTCTCTTATTTTTTAAAAAATGTATTGGTTCCTGGGATGTGGGCATCATAGAAACATAGAAACATAGAAAATAGGTGCAGGAGTAGGCCATTCGGCCCTTCTAGCCTGCACCGCCATTCAATGAGTTCATGGCTGAACATTCAACTTCAGTACCCCATTCCTGCTTTCTCGCCATACCCCTTGATCCCCCTAGCAGTAAGGACCTCATCTAACTCCTTTTTGAATATATTTAGTGAATTGGCCTCAACAACTTTCTGTGGTAGAGAATTCCACAGGTTCACCACTCTCTGGGTGAAGAAGTTCCTCCGCATCTCGGTCCTAAATGGCTTACCCCTTATCCTTAGACTGTGACCCCTGGTTCTGGACTTCCCCAACATTGGGAACATTCTTCCTGCATCTAACCTGTCTAACCCCGTCAGAATTTTATATGTTTCTATGAGGTCCCCTCTCATTCTTCTGAACTCCAGTGAATACAAGCCCAGTTGATCCAGTCTTTCTTGATAGGTCAGTCCCGCCATCCCGGGAATCAGTCTGGTGAACCTTCGCTGCACTCCCTCAATAGCAAGAATGTCCTTCCTCAGGTTAGGAGACCAAAACTGTACACAATACTCCAGGTGTGGCCTCACCAATGCCCTGTACAACTGTAGCAACACCTCCCTGCCCCTGTACTCAAATCCCCTTGCTATGAAGGCCAACATGCCATTTGCTTTCTTAACCGCCTGCTGCACCTGCATGCCAACCTTCAATGACTGATGTACCATGACACCCAGGTCTCTTTGCACCTCCCCTTTTCCTAATCTGTCACCATTCAGATAATAGTCTGTCTCTGTTTTTACCACCAAAGTGGATAACCTCACATTTATCCACATTATACTTCATCTGCCATGCATTTGCCCACTCACCTAACCTATCCAAGTCGCTCTGCAGCCTCACAGCATCCTCCTCGCAGCTCACACTGCCACCCAACTTAGTGTCATCCGCAAATTTGGAGATACTACATTTAATCCCCTCATCTAAATCATTAATGTACAGTGTAAACAGCTGGGGCCCCAGCACAGAACCTTGCGGTACCCCACTAGTCACTGCCTGCCATTCTGAAAAGTACCCATTTACTCCTACTCTTTGCTTCCTGTCTGACAACCAGTTCTCAATCCATGTCAGTACACTACCCCCAATCCCATGTGCTCTAACTTTGCACATCAATCTCTTGTGTGGGACCTTGTCGAACGCCTTCTGAAAGTCCAAATATACCACATCAACTGGTTCTCCCTTATCCACTCTACTGGAAACATCCTCAAAAAATTCCAGAAGATTTGTCAAGCATGATTTCCCTTTCACAAATCCATGCTGACTTGGACCTATCATGTCACCTCTTTCCAAATGCACTGCTATGACATCCTTAATAATTGATTCCATCATTTTACCCACTACCGATGTCAGGCTGACCGGTCTATAATTCCCTGTTTTCTCTCTCCCTCCTTTTTTAAAAAGTGGGGTTACATTGGCTACCCTCCACTCCATAGGAACTGATCCAGAGTCAATGGAATGTTGGAAAATGACTGTCAACGCATCCACTATTTCCAAGGCCACCTCCTTAAGTACTCTGGGATGCAGTCCATCAGGCCCTGGGGATTTATCGGCCTTCAATCCCATCAATTTCCCCAACACAATTTCCCGGCTAATAAGGATTTCCCTCAGTTCCTCCTCCTTACTAGGCCCCCCGACCCCTTTTATAACCGGAAGGTTGTTCGTGTCCTCCTTCGTGAATACCGAACCAAAGTACTTGTTCAATTGGTCCGCCATTTCTTTGTTCCCCGTTATGACTTCCCCTGATTCTGACTGCAGGGGACCTACATTTGTCTTTACTAACCTTTTTCTCTTTACATATCTATAGAAACTTTTGCAATCCGTCTTAATGTTCCCTGCAAGCTTCTTCTCATACTCCATTTTCCCTGCCCTAATCAAACCCTTTGTCCTCCTCTGCTGAGTTCTAAATTTCTCCCAGTCCCCAGGTTCGCTGCTATTTCTGGCCAATTTGTATGCCACTTCCTTGGCTTTAATACTATCCCTGATTTCCCTTGATAGCCACGGTTGAGCCACCTTCCCTTTTTTATTTCTATGCCAGACAGGAATGTACAATTGTTGTAGTTCATCCATGCGGTCTCTAAATGTCTGCCATTGCCCATCCACAGTCAACCCCTTAAGTATCATTCGCCAATCCATCTCAGCCAATTCACGCCTCATACCTTCAAAGTTAGCCTTCTTTAAGTTCTGGACCATGGTCTCTGAATTAACTGTTTCATTCTCCATCCTAATGCAGAATTCCACCATATTATGGTCACTCTTCCCCAAGGGGCCTCGCACAATGAGATTGTTAATTAATCCTCTCTCATTACACAACACCCAGTCTAAGATGGCCTCCCCCCTAGTTGGTTCCTCGACATATTGGTCTAAAAAACCATCCCTTATGCACTCCAGAAAATCCTCCTCCACCGTATTGCTTCCAGTTTGGTTAGCCCAATCTATGTGCATATTAAAGTCACCCATTATAACTGCTGCACCTTTATTGCACGCACCCCTAATTTCCTGTTTGATGCCCTCCCCAACATCACTACTACTGTTTGGAGGCCTGTACACAACTCCCACTAACGTTTTTTGCCCTTTGGTGTTCTGCAGCTCTACCCATATAGATTCCACATCATCCAAGCTAATGTCCTTCCTAACTATTGCCTTAATCTCCTCCTTAACCAGCAATGCTACCCCACCTCCTTTTCCTTTTATTCTATCCTTCCTGAATGTTGAATACCCCTGGATGTTGAGTTCCCAGCCCTGCTCATCCTGGAGCCACGTCTCCGTAATCCCAATCACATCATATTTGTTAACATCTATTTGCACAGTTAATTCATCCACCTTATTGCGGATACTCCTTGCATTAAGACACAAAGCCTTTAGGCTTGTTTTTTTAACACCCTCTGTCCTTTTAGAATTTTGCTGTACAATGGCCCTTTTTGTTCTTTGCCTTGGGTTTCTCTGCCCTCCACTTTTCCTCATCTCCTTTCTGTCTTTTGTTTTTGCCTCCTTTTTGTTTCCCTCTATCTCCCTGCATTGGTTCCCATCCCCCTGCCATATTAGTTTAACTCCTCCCCAACAGCACTAGCAAACACTCCCCCGAGGACATTGGTTCCGATTCTGCCCAGGTGCAGACCGTCCGGATTGTACTGGTCCCACCTCCCCCAGAACCGGTTCCAATGCCCCAGGAATTTGAATCCCTCCCTGCTGCACCATTGCTCAAGCCACGTATTCATCTGAGCTATCCTGCGATTCCTACTCTGACTAGCACGTGGCACTGGTAGCAATCCCGAGATTACTACTTTTGAGGTCCTACTTTTTAATTTAGCTCCTAGCTCCTTAAATTCATTGGCAAGGTCAGCATTTATTATCCATCCCTAATTGCCCTTGAGAAGGTGGTGTTCAGCCGCCTTCTTGAACTGGAGCAGTCCTTCTGGTGAAGGTACTCCCACATTGCTGTTGGGGAGGGAGTTTCAGGATTTTGACGCAGCGAAGATGAAGGACTGGCGATACATTTCCAAGTCAGGCTGGTGTGTAACTTGGAGGGGAACTTGCAGCTGATGGTGTTTCCATGCACCTGCAAGTGATGGCGTTTCCATGCACCTGCTGCCCTTGTCCTTTTAGGTGGTAGAGGTCGTGGGTTTGGGCAGTGCTGACAAAGAAGCCTTTGCGAGTTGCTGCAGTGCATCTTTCAGCCACAGTGCATCAGTGGTGCACAGAGTGAATGTTTAAGGTGGTGGATGGGATGCCAATCAAGCGGGCTGCTATGTCTTGGATGGTGTCGAGCTTCTTGAGTGTTGTTGGAGCGGCACTCATCCAGGCAAGTGGAGAGTATTCCATCACACTCCTGACTTGTGTCTTTTAGATGGTGGAAAGGCTTAGGGGAGTCAGGAGGTGAGACACTCGCCACAGAATACCCAGCCTCTGACCTGCTCTTGTAACCACAGTATTTATGTGACAGGTCCAGCTAAGTTTCTGGTCAATGATGACCCCCAGAATGTTGATGGTGGGGGATTCGGTGACGGTAATGCCGTTGAATATCATGGAACAGTGGTTAGACTCTCGTTTGTTGGTGATAGACATTGCCTGGCACTTGTGTGGCGCGAATGTTACTTGCCATTTATCAGCCCAAGCCTGAACGTCATCCAGGTCTACTGCATTTGGGCAAGGACTGCTTCATTATTTGAGGGGTTGCAAATGGGACTGTACACTGTGCAATCATCAGCGAACATCCCAGTTCTGACCTGATGATGGAGGGAAGGTCATTGATGAAGCAGCTGAAGATGGTTGGGCCTAGGACACTGCCCTGAGGAACTCCTGCAGCGATGTCCTGGGACTGAGATGATTGTCCTCCAACAACTACAACCATCTTCCTTTGTGCTCATGTTTTCCAGCCAATGGAGAATTTTTCCCCTGATTTTTACTAGGGCTTCTTTGTTATGTATTTAACCCTCTGTAACCTGCATGACTGCTGACCACCAGAGAGCCCACCTGTTGGCATCCCAAGGGATCCCAGCATCCCTTGGGAGCACAGTATATAAGCAGGCCACCCACGAGGTACCTGCACTCTGGAATCTTATTAAAGGAGCCAAGGTCACACTCGCTCATTACACACAGTACTCAGCCTCGCCCTTTATTATGAGTGTAATAACTGGCGACGAGATAACAAACAACCATGTGAAAATGCAAAGAACAGTCGGCATCCTGGAGAAGTTCCCAGAAGGGGATGATTGGGAGGCCTTCATGGAGAGACTCGACCAATACTTCATGGCCAACGAGCTGGAAGGGGATGAGAACGCTCCCAAATGAAGGGCAATCCTCCTAACTGTGGGGCAATAACCTATGGCCTCATGAAGAATCTCCTGGCCCCGGCAAAACCAACAGAGAAATCCTACGAAGAATTGTGTACGCTGGTCCGGGAGCACCTAAATCCTAAGGAAAGTGTTTTGATGGCGAGATATCAGTCCTACACGTGTCAGCGATCAGAGGGCCAGGAAGTGGCGAGCCACGTCGCCGAACTAAGGCGCCTCGCAGGACATTGTGAGTTTGAGGGATTCCTAGAACAAATGCTCAGAGACTTTTTTGTATTAGATATTGGACATGAGACAATCCATCGCAAACTGATGACTGTAGAAACTCCAAATCTAAGTAAAGCCATAACGATAACATTTATGTCCTTCAGCGACAACACCAAGCAGATTTCGTAGAACAAAGAAGTTTCGGCCAGTACTGTGCATAAAGTAACGTCGGTTTTGAGCAGAAATGTACATGGCAGAAAGTTCACGCCGGCTAATGTGCCCCGACCTGAATTGACCCAGAATCCGCCATCAACTGTTAATGCGAGGCAGTTAATAACCTGTTGGCGCTGCAGAGGTGATCATCGGCCCCATCAATGCCGCTTTAAGCACTATGTGTGCAACAGTTGCAGAACAATAGGACACCTCCAACGAATGTGCAGGCGAGCTGCAAACCCTGCAAACCACCACGTTGCAGAGGGAGATCGATCTACAGTGGATCAGGCTGAATTGGAGACTCGTACTGAGGAGGCAGAAGTGTACGGGATACACATGTTCACCATACGAAATGTCCACCAATAATGTTGAAAGTTGAACTGAACGGCATTACAGTATCTATGGAGCTAGACACAGGGGCAAGTCAGTCCATAATGAGTAAAAAGGCCTTCGACAGGCTGTGGGGAAATAAGGCAACCAGGCCCAAGCTCAGCCTCATTCATACCAAACTAAGGACTGACACCAAGGAACTTATCCCTGTAATTGGCAGTGCAGAAGTCAAAGTCTCCTACGACGGAGCGGTACTGTAAGGGGGAGGGGGGCGGTGGATGTTGTGGGTCTCTATGAGGGGGTCAGGTTCCCTTCTGACCAACTTGAGCGGTTTTGAATCGCTCCCCCTCCCTTGGGTTCTGTATTCTGGATTTATTTGGGGGGTGTGACAAAAGTGCAGAGGACGCTGGTTTGATGCAAAGAACTTCGGTTTTATTACAGTCAGGGTAATACAGGCTTATTACTCGAGTAAGAAAATACACGGCCAAACTTACAATCACTCTAATAAAGAGCAAGACAAGGAAAGGTACAAGGTCAAACTTATAATCACTCTAATAAAGTACAATACAAGGAAAGGTACAAGGTCAAACTTATAATCACTCTAATAAAGTACCATACACTACACATTCAAAGGGGGTTGCAGTAAAATTATACCTCCCACCTCCCAATACTTAATTCTAGCTAGGTTAGACTCCAGGGTGGCAGGGATTTATGCTTACCAATCCTTTTGATAGTTAATGGTAGATGGTTATGTTCTTCCTTCCTTCAGGACTTCGAGGCTGGAGAAGTTAGTTTTACAACTGTCACATTGGTTTCTCTCCTTGTCTTGATGAGGTAGTAGCGACCACCTCTCTCCCCCACTTCTCTCTCCTCTCTCTTCTCGTCTCTAACCTCTGTTGAAAACAGTGGCCAGTTATACGATTTCAGTGTTCTAATCTTGCCACCAAATCTCTTCACAATCCTTTGTATAATTTTGGCGGGCTTGGTTCTTCTTTGTAATATTTTGTCGGGCTCATTAAAGTTGATATGCCTTGGGTGGGTTGATCTTCGAAAAACTGTTTCCTGATGGAAAAATTAATTTGGTAATTGCACTGTCCTTCTGTGCTTAGTCTTTTGCATACAGGCTGGATTGGGCCTCTTTGTGATGTATATGCTGAAAATGGGGAGCTATCTCTGGGTGATACTGTGATTGTAATGTCTCTTGTGGAGGAAGATTTCCAAATACTCATTCTTCCAGACAGGTTACCTCAGTCCTCACAACCAGACAGTTCCAATAATCAAGTGGGTTTCCTTTGTTCCCTAGGTCCGCCCACAGGCTTGAATTTGTCTTGTAAAAGTTCATAACTCTATTAAAGTTCGTAGTTTCTTCCATAAGCACTTTAGAGTTCCAAACTTTCCGGTAGATTGTCCCAAATTAAATTTCCTTTCGAATGAGCCCAACCACAGGGGAGGTTCTGGTGAATTTTGCTCTCTGCAGTACACAAACTCCCGCAGTGGATTGTACCAGGGGATGGCCCCACGTTGTTTGGCAGAAACTGGCTGGGAAAAATCCGCTGGAACTGGGACTGTTGTGTATTGCTCTAGTACATTAAATGTATGATAAGTACAATGGTGCACCACAGAGGGCACTGTGGTGGGAGACCTGAAAGTATCTGCACGAGGCAGTATAAAAGGCTGCCCACCACACCTGTGGAGCACTCTGTTCAATAAAGGACTAAGGTCACAGCAGTTAGATCAACATCAGACCGTGAGGAGTCAGTGATTTGTGTGCTACATACACCACATTTGTTGATCTAACTGTGACCGTGATGGTAGCGGCCACGGCAGGAGCGGAGGCTGCGGCGGCGGCGGGCGCGGCAGTAAGCAAACCGGCCCTGCCGCTGATGTTCTTGTTCCTCTTTCGGTTTAGTCGGGCGGCAGCAGCAGCTGGACAAATGGAGAGAACTTTGTGCCATGGACTTGGAACTAATCGATTCTGGCATCGGTGGATGAAACCTTCCTAAAAACACTGCAAAATTCCCTTTTCCTCTTCCCGACATTTCCACAATCTTAAAAACACTTACACAAACTTCCCTTTCCATCCTCCCTTGTTTCTTCTTTCTCGGCCAGCAGAACACCTAAGATGGCGGCGCCCAACGGAAGCCTCGTGGGAGCCACAAGATGGCGTCTTAAAAGGGAAATGCTCCCAGGAGTCTTAAAAGGGCCTCACACCACTGCAGTCCCCATATAAAGACTTTTGGACTTTTGTAAGGCTAGAGTGAATCTAAGTGTGCTATGTGAATGTAGGATGATGGATTTATGACAAGAAATAATATTTTAATGCCGAGTGGTCACTGTTTGAAATAATGGATATGAATTGCGAATTACGACAAGAGCTAATATTTCAATGCTGAATGGTCACTGTGTTTAAATTCTGGGACGTGAATCCGTGACCAGCATTACCAATGGGCCAATGCGTCTTTCGATTTAGAGGATTCAAGCAACAGCTTTTTGAACTGGGGGAGGGCGGGCGGCAGTGATGTTGTGTATTGCTCTGGTACATTAAATATATGATAAGTATAATGGTGGACCACAGAGGGTGCTGTGGTGGGAGACCTGAAAGTACCTGCACGAGGCAGTATAAAAGGCTGCACACCACACCTATGGAGGACTCTGGAGCTGTTCAATAAAGGACTACGGTCACAGCAGTTCAACATCAGACCGTGAGGAGTCAGTGATTTGTGTGCTACATACACCACAGGGACGACATCCGAGCGCTTTTGTCTGTCAACGATGCCTCATGTACCCAGGTTCTGAGCAAGTTCTATAGCGGCCTATAAAAGGCCCAGCGGCAGCGAGAGGCGGCGGCAGTCCGAGAGGCGGGAGTGCATGGTGTCGGAGCGGCCTATAAAAGGCCCAGCGGCAGTGAGAGGCGTACTTGTGCAGCTACAGGTAGAAGGCAAAAAAGAAGTAGAAAGAAACAGAAAGATGACGTCACAGCCAAGGGGGTAAGTGATTGGCTGGTGATTGGTGAGTAGTTTTTCTTTTTTCTCTTCTATAACAGTGAATAAACTTTAGCATTGTTGTTGCCTATCTAAGGGTTAAGTCATGGCAGGACAGCTCGGTCACATGTTATGCTCCTCCTGTACCATGTGGGAACTCAGGGACGACTCCAGTGTCCCTGACAACTACATGTGCGGGATGTGTATCCGCCTCCAGCTCCTGACGGACCGCGTTGCGGAGTTGGAGCTGAGGGTGGATTCACTCTGGAGCATCCACGATGCTGAGAATGACGTGAGTAGCACGTGCAGCGAGTTGGTCGTACCGCAGGTGAAGGGTCCACAGCCAGATAGGGAATGGAAGACCAGCAGGAAGAGCAGTGCAAGGAAGGTAGTGCAGGGGTCCCCTGTGGTCATCCCCCTGCAAAACAGATACACTGCTTTGAGTACTGTTGAGGGGGATCACTCATCAGGGGAGGGCAGCAGCAGCCAAGTTCATGGCACCGTGGCTGGCTCTGTTGCACAGGAGGGCAGGAAAAAGAGTGGGAGAGCGATAGTGATAGGGGATTCAATTGTAAGGGGAATAGATAGGCCTTTCTGCGGTCGCAACCGAGACTCCAGGATGGTGTGTTGCCTCCCTGGTGCAAGGGTCAAGGATGTCTCGGAGTGGGTGCAGGACATTCTAAAAAGGGAGGGAGAACAGCCAGTTGTCGTGGTGCACATTGGGACCAACGACATAGGTAAAAAAAGGGATGAGGTCCTACGAAACGAATTTAAGGAGCTAGGAGCTAAATTAAAAAGTAGGACCTCAAAAGTAGTCATCTCGGGATTGCTACCAGTGCCACGTGCTAGTCAGAGTAGGAATCGCAGGATAGCACAGATGAATACGTGGCTTCAGCAGTGGTGCAGCAGGGAGGGATTCAAATTCCTGGGGCATTGGAACTGGTTCTGGGGGAGGTGGGACCGGTACAAACCGGACGGTCTGCACCTGGGCAGGACCGGAACCAATGTCCTAAGGGGAGTGTTTGCTAGTGCTGTTGGGGAGGAGTTAAACTAATATGGCAGGAGGATGGGAACCAATGCAGGGAGACAGAGGGAAACAAAAAGGAGACAAAAGCAAAAGACAGAAAGGAGATGAGGAAAAGTGGAGGGCAGAGAAACCCAAGACAAAGAACAAAAAGGGCCACTGTACAGCAAAATTCTAAAAGGACAAAGGGTGTTAAAAAAACAAGCCTGAAGGCTTTGTGTCTTAATGCAAGGAGTATACGTAATAAGATGGATGAATTAACTGTGCAAATAGATGTTAACAAATATGATGTGATTGGGATTACGGAGACGTGGCTCCAGGATGATCAGGGCTGGGAACTCAACATCCAGGGGTATTCAACATTCAGGAAGGATAGAATAAAATGAAAAGGAGGTGGGGTTGCATTGCTGGTTAAAGAGGAGATTAATGCAATAGTTAGGAAGGACATTAGCTTGGATGATGTGGAATCTATATGGGTAGAGCTGCAGAACACCAAAGGGCAAAAAACGTTAGTGGGAGTTGTGTACAGACCTCCAAACAATAGTAGTGATGTTGGGGAGGGGATCAAACAAGAAATTAGGGGTGCATGCAATAAGGGTGTAGCAGTTATAATGGGTGACTTGAATATGCACATAGATTGGGCTAACCAAACTGGAAGCAATACGGTGGAGGAGGATTTCCTGGAGTGCATAAGGGATGGTTTTCTAGATCAAAATGTCGAGGAACCAACTAGGGGGGAGGCCATCTTACACTGGGTGTTGTGTAACGAGAGAGGATTAATTAGCAATCTCGTTGTGCGAGGCCCCTTGGGGAAGAGTGACCATAATATGGTGGAATTCTGCATTAGGATGGAGAATGAAACAGTTAATTCTGAGACTAAGGTCCTGAACTTAAAGAATGGTAACTTTGAAGGTATGAGGCATGAATTGGCTAGGATTGATTGGCGAATGAGACTTAAGGGGTTGACTGTGGATGGGCAATGGCAGACATTTAGAGACTGCATGGATGAACTACAACAATTGTACATTCCTGTCTGGCGTAAAAATTAAAAAGGGCTCAACCGTGGCTATCAAGGGAAATCAGGGATAGTATTAAAGCCAAGGAAGTGGCATACAAATTGGCCAGAAATAGCAGCGAACCCGGAGACTGGGAGAAATTTAGAACTCAGCAGAGGAGGACAAAGGGTTTGATTAGGGCAGGGAAAATGGAGTACGAGAAGAAGCTTGCAGGGAATATTAAGACGGATTGCAAAAGTTTCTATAGATATGTAAAGAGAAAAAGGTTAGTAAAGACAAACGTAGGTCCCCTGCAGTCAGAATCAGGGGAAGTCATAACGGGGAACAAAGAAATGGTGGACCAATTGAACAAGTACTTTGGTTCGGTATTCACTAAGGAGGACACTAACAACCTTCCGGATATAAAAGGGGTCAGAGGGTCTAGTAAGGAGGAGGAACTGAGGGAAATCCTTATTAGTTGGGACATTGTGTTGGGGAAATTGATGGGATTGACGGCCGATAAATCCCCAGGGCCTGATGGACTGCATCCCAGAGTACTTAAGGAGGTGGCCTTGGAAATAGCGGATGCATTGACAGTCATTTTCCAACATTCCATTGACTCTGGATCAGTTCCTATCGAGTGGAGGGTAGCCAATGTAACCCCACATTTTAAAAAAGGAGCGAGAGAGAAAACAGGGAATTATAGACCGGTCAGCCTGACATCGGTAGTGGGTAACATGATGGAATCAATTATTAAGGATGTCATAGCAGCGCATTTGGAAAGAGGTGACATGATAGGTCCAAGTCAGCATGGATTTGTGAAAGGGAAATCATGCTTGACAAATCTTCTGGAATTTTTTGAGGATGTTTTCAGTAGAGTGGACAAGGGAGAACCAGTTGATGTGGTATATTTGGACTTTCAGAAGGCTTTCGACAAGGTCCCACACAAGAGATTAATGTGCAAAGTTAAAGCACATGGGATTGGGGGTAGTGTGCTGACATGGATTGAGAACTGGTTGTCAGACAGGAAGCAAAGAGTAGGTGTAAATGGGTACTTTTCAGAATGGCAGGCGGTGACTAGTGGGGTACCGCAAGGTTCTGTGCTGGGGCCCCAGCTGTTTACACTGTACATTAATGATTTAGACGAGGGGATTAAATGTAGTATCTCCAAATTTGCGGACGACACTAAGTTAGGTGGCAGTGTGAGCTGCGAGGAGGATGCAATGAGGCTGCAGAGCGACTTGGATAGGTTAGGTGAGTGGGCAAATGCATGGCAGATGAAATATAATGTGGATAAAAGTGAGGTTATCCACTTTGGTGGTAAAAACAGAGAGACAGACTATTATCTGAATGGTGACAGATTAGGAAAAGGGGAGGTGCAACGAGACCTGGGTGTCATGGTACATCAGTCATTGAAGGTTGGCATGCAGGTACAGCAGGCGGTTAAGAAAGCAAATGACATGTTGGCCTTCATAGCGAGGGGATTTGAGTACAGGGAGGGAGGTGTTGCTACAGTTGTACAGGGCATTGGTGAGGCCACACCTGGAGTATTGTGTACAGTTTTGGTCTCCTAACCTGAGGAAGGACATTCTTGCTGTTGAGGGAGTGCAGCGAAGGTTCACCAGACTGATTCCCGGGATGGCGGGACTGACCTATCAAGAAAGACTGGATCAACTGGGCTTGTATTCACTGGAGTTCAGAAGAATGAGAGGGGATCTCATAGAAACGTTTAAAATTCTGACGGGTTTAGACAGGTTAGATGCAGGAAGAATGTTCCCAATGTTGGGGAAGTCCAGAACCAGGGGTCACAGTCTAAGGATAAGGGGTAAGCCATTTAGGACCGAGATGCGGAGGAACTTCTTCACCCAGAGAGTGGTGAACCTGTGGAATTCTCTACCACAGAAAATTGTTGAGGCCAATTCACTAAATATATTCAAAAAGGAGTTAGATGTAGTCCTTACTACTAGGAGGATCAAGGGGTATGGCGAGAAAGCAGGAATGGGGTACTGAGATTGCATGTTCAGCCATGAACTCATTGAATGGCGGTGCAGGCTAGAAGGGCCGAATGGCCTACTCCTGCATCTATTTTCTATGTTTCTAAATTCTCATCGCTGTTCGAGCCAGGCATTGGAAGCTTCTCGGGGGCAAAAGTGCAAATCCTTTTGGTTCCCAGTACGCGACCCATCCACCACAAGACTTGGGCGGTACCGTACATGATGCGTGATAAAAGTAGAAATTGAGCTGGACAGGCTGCAACGTGAAGGCATCATCCCGCCGGTGGAATTCCAACAACTGGGCCAGTCCAATTGTCCCGGTACTCAAGGAGGACGGCATGGTTAGAATTTGTGGGGACTAATAAGTAACGGTTACCCGTTTTTCGGTGCAGGACCAGTACCCGCTACCCAAGGCAGACGACCTATTTGCAACCCTGGATGGAGGGAAGACGTTCACCAAGCTGGACCTGACCTCGGCCTACATGACGCAGGAGCTGGAGGAGTCTTCGGAAGGCCTCACCTGCATCAACACGCACAAAGGTCTGTTTACAAACGGTGCCCGTTCGGGATTTGGTCAGCCATGGCGATCTTCCAGCAGAACATGGAGAGCCTGTGAAAGTCGGTTCCTTGGACAGTGGTCTTCCAGGACGACATATTGGTTACAGGTCGGGACACCATGGAGCACTTGAAGAATCTGGAGGAGGTTCTTATTCGGTTGGATCACGTGGGGCTCAGGTTGAAACACTCAAAGTGTGTTTTCCTGGCACAGGACGTCGAATTCTTGGGAAGGAGACTCACAGCAGACGGCATCAGACCCACCAATGCCAAGATGGAGGCCATCAAGAACGTGCAGCGACCATAGAACGTGACGGAGCTGCGGTCGTTCCTGGCACCCTGCTAGAATCCTACATGCGCTACTGCGCAAGGGAGATGACTGGGTATGGGGGAATTCACAAGAGGCTGCTTTTAAGAAAGCCAGAAATCTGTTGTGTTCGAACAAACTGCTTGTCTTGTATAACCCTTGTAAACGATTAATGCTAGCTTGTGATGCGTCGTCACACGGGTGTGTGATCTAACAGGCTAATGAATCGGGGATTTTGCAACTGGTCGCTTATGCGTCCAGGAGTTTGTCCAAGGCCGAAAGGGCCTACAGCATGGTTGAAAAAGAGGCTCTGGCGTGTGTTTGCGGGGTAAAAAAAATGCACCAGTACTTATTTGGCCTCAAGTTTGAGCTTGAAACTGACCACAAGCCGCTTATGTCGCTGTTCTCTGAGAGCAAAGGGATTAATACCAATGCCTCTGCCCGCATCCAAAGATGGGCGCTCACGCTGTCGGCATACAACTGTGTAATCCGCCATAGACCGGGCACAGAGAACTGCGCAGATGCTCTCAGTCGGCTGCCATTGCCCACCACTGGAGTGGAAATGGCACAGCCAGCGGACTTGCTCATGGTCATGGAGATCTTTGAGAACGAGGAGTCCCCGTTACGGCCTGCCAGATCAGGACCTGGACCAGCCAGGATCCTTTACTGCCCTTGGTAAAAAACTGTGTCTTCCATGGGAGCTAGTCCGGTGTCCCAGTGGAGATGCAGGAGGTGATTAAGCCGTTCCACAGATGCAAAGACGAGTTGTCCCTGCAGGCGGACTGTTTATTGTGGGGCAATCACGTGGTCTTGCCCAAGAAAGGCAGCGACACATTCATATGTGAACTGCACAGCACCCACCCAGGCATCGTAATGATGGAAGCCATAGCCAGATCCCATGTGTGGTGGCCCGGCATCGACTCAGATTTAGAGTCATTCGTGCGCCAGTGTAACACTTGCTCTCAGCTGAGCAATGCACCCAGAGAGGCACCGCTAAGTTTGTGGTCGTGGCCCTCCAAACCGTGGTCAAGGATCCATGTGGACTATGTGGGCCCATTTCTAGGCAAAATGTTTTTGGTTGTCGTGGACGCTTACTCAAAATGGATTGAATGTGCAATAATGTCTGTAAGCACGTCCACGGCCACCATGGAAAGCCTATGAGCCATGTTTGCCATGCACAGCTTGCCTGATGTCCTAGTCAGCGACAATGGGCCGTGCTTCACCAGTGCTGAATTCAAGGAATTCATGACCCGCAATGGGATTAAACACGTCACATTTGCCCCATTCAAGCCCGCATCCAACGACCAGACAGAACGGGCAGTTCAGACCATCAAGCAAAGCTTGAAACGTGTGTCAGACGGCTCCCTGCAGACCCGGTTGTCCCGAGTGCTGCTCAGCTACCGCACCAGACCCTACTCACATAGAAACATAGAAAATAGGTGCAGGAGTAGGCCATTCGGCCCTTCTAGCCTGCACCGCCATTCAATGAGTTCATGGCTGAACATTCAACTTCAGTACCCCATTCCTGCTTTCTCGCCATACCCCTTGATCCCCCTAGCAGTAAGGACCTCATCTAACTCCTTTTTGAATATATTTAGTGAAATGGCCTCAACAACTTTCTGTGGTAGAGAATTCCACAGGTTCACCACTCTCTGGGTGAAGAAGTTCCTCCGCATCTCGGTCCTAAATGGCTTACCCCTTATCCTTAGACTGTGACCCCTGGTTCTGGACTTCCCCAACATTGGGAACATTCCCCCAGCCGAGCTGCTCATGAAAAAGTCGCGCAAAACAAGGCTCTCTCTTGTCCATCCTGATCTCCATGATCACGTGGAGGCCAAGCGGCATCAACAAAGTGTGTGCCATGACCGCGCAAATTTGTCACGCGATATTGAGATCAATGATCCTGTGTTTGTACTCAATTATGAACATGGTCCCAAATGGCTTGCTGGCACGGTCATAGCCAAAGAGTGTTTCAGGTCAAATTGGCAAATGGACAAACGCACAGAAAACATTTGGACCAAATCAAATTGCGGTTCACCAACAGCTACGAACAACCCGAAGAGGACACCACCAACTTTGACCCTTCAACACACACACAAGTGGCAACTGATATCATGGGTGACCACGAAACTGAACTTATCATCCCCAGCAGCCTGGCAAGGCCGGCTGCCCAACAGCCCAGTGAAGAACTGACCAACCCACCCACACCCGCATTTGTACCGAGATGATCGACAAGGGAGCGTAAAGCCCCAGATCATCTCACCTTGTAAACAAGTGTACTGTTGACTTCACTGGGAGTGATGTTATGTATTTAACCCTCTGTAACCTGCATGACACCTGACCACCAGAGGGCCCACCGGTTGGAGTCACAAGGGATCCCAGCATCCCTTGGAAGCACAGTATATAAGCAGGTCACCCACGAGGTACTTGTACGCTGGAATCTTATTAAAGGAGCTCAGGTCACACTTGCTCATTACACGCAGTACTCAGCCTCACCCTTTATTATGAGTGTAATATTCTTGATACCACACTCGGTCAAATACTGTCTTAATGTCAGGGCAGTCACTCTCATACCTGGAATTCAGCTCTTCTGTCCATGTTTGAACTAAGGCTGTAATGAGGTCTGGAGCCGGGTGAATCTAAACTGAGCATTGGTGAGCAGGTTATTGGTGAGTAAGTGCCATCACCTTTCTTTTAAAGTGGTGACCAGAACTGTACGCAGTACTCTAGCTGTCGCTTAACTAGTGTTTTATACAGTTCAAGCAGAACCTTCCTACATTCTATGCCTCGGCTAATAAAGGAACGTAAACCGTATATGTTCTCAACCATTTTATCTACTTGTACTATTACCTTCAGGGATCTATGGACGTGCACTCCAAAGTCTCTTCTACACTTCTCAGTATCCTACCATTTAATGTGTATTCCCTTGTCTTGTCAGCCTTCCTCAAATGTATTATCTCAAACTTCTCCAGATTGAATTTAATTTGGCACTTATCTGCTCGCCTGACCAGTCCAGTGATATCTTCCTGCAGTCTACAGCCTTCTTCCTCACTATCAACCAAACGGCCAATTTTTGTGTCATCTGCAAACTTCTTAATCATACCCTCTACATTGAAGTCTAAGTCATTGATATACACCACAAAAAGCAAGGGACCGAGTACTGAACCCTGCAGAACGCCACTGGAAACAGCTTTCCAGTCACAAAAACACCCATCAACCTTGCTTCCTGTCTCTGAGCCAATTTTGGATCTATCATGGCTACTGCCAGGGCATTCTGCATTATTATATTCAACTCCTGCACATTGATGAAATGAAATCAGGGTTGATTTATAAACACTAATATGTTGATGTTTGGTGCCCTGATGGCAACATGGGAACCATCATTGAGGACCTCTACTTTTGCAAACAACCATCTTGTAGAATTACTGGATCCATTCCAGTTGTTCCCTCTTTTCCGTTGGAAAAGTGACATGTGTCACCTGGAGCCTAATGTGGTCATCATGCATACACATTGTCTCAAATACTTGAAAAAACTTTTGGAATTAGAAATTCATTGCCAGTTGAACTGAGGACTAACCACCCAATTCCACAGCTGCTGGTAAGAGGCATTCCCCAAGTGGAATTGCCCCTTGAAAATCTCATAGTCGGAAAAGTTTGTGGGCTTGATTTTCCTCATGTGCAACAATGGGGCGGACTTTGGTGGAGTGGGGCTTCCATCAATTCTTTGCCTGTGCTCCTTACTCTGATCTAAGGTCAGGGTAGGCCAGGTGCCCAGCCCGGGTGTGAAGAGGAGCAAATGCCATGACTCTTTACTGCAATGTAGCTTGGCTGGCAGGGTCTGCACTTTTTTATTCCATGTTTCATTATATTAGTGCCTGGTATGATTTGTTTCATAGAGTAGTGGCTGTATCCTGTTATGTATATATAGGTGTATGTGCCAGTCTGCTGTTATATGCAGCTTTCATGTGATGCTTTGTGTGCACTGTATATCTGGGTATGTACTGGTCCACAAAATGTTTTTTTTAAACTTTTTGAGTTTCATATAATCATCAGAGGATATTAATAGGCTGGAGGGAGAAGAAGCTGTAGCTACTGTAAGGGGCGTAGAGTTAGAAGTTAAATTCAGGAATGTGTACGAAGAACATTAGGGTAAGCTAGGATAGGGAGCTTCAACTAGACGTTGCACTAATGGTTAATGAGATGATAATAGTACACAAGGGCTGAGGCAATAGCCAATAGGATTGAAATGTTACTATTGATGACAGTTTAAATTAATAGAGTGACGTACTTTACCAGTATTCTAAATTTAAAGACAACCCACTCTCAAATGTGGGACTGCTCCAGTACAGATTATCAAGATGTTTTGTTTAAATGATAAGCTTAATGTAATTGTGAAAGACATAACTCGGTTTGCTTTCCAGTTGATCTATCAACCTGTGGATCTTGTCCCTTCTTGTCTCACTTAAGTGAGTGAAAGAAGGTTTTTATGCCATAATGGGTCATGGTGAAGCCACAGAGTTACTGTACTGGTCCACAAATTAATCTCTCTCAACCTTATATTTAGCAGTACAGTGAATAAGAATTGCCTAAAGATCCTGTTTAGGCTCATTCACAATGCTGACAATATGCTGATCATAGAGGATAGAAAATCGTGATTTGATCATACTTAAGTCTGTAAATTTAATGGGCTAGAAATTTGTGGCCATAGCGCCACTCTGTGGCACAATTAATTGTCGCCAAAATGCCGGCCGCCACACTTTCACCAGCTGGTGGCGGGTCTCGCCGCGGTCGCTGTTTTGGTCCGGACCTTTACACTGTCAGTCCCGAACAAAATGGACGCATTGTGATGTCCATCGGCGTGCAACGCCGACATAATGTCACAAATGCGAATTTCGACCCTTTCAGTGCTGGGTCCTAAGGCTGACAGTGGTCCTCTTGAAGTGTAAGTTTGTATTTAAGCTTTTGAACTTTTTTTTAATTTTATTGAAGTAGTGGCTTGTTGCAATTTATGTGAAATGTTTTTTAAGCGTGTAGGGAGTTTAGGGAATACTGCTGGACACTTGAAAAGGAATCGATTGTAAATGAAAGCCTTTGAGCAGACAGAAAATGCTGCAAATACTCAGTAAGTCAGCCAACATCCATGGAGAGAAAAACTAAGTTTACGTCTCAGGTCGAGATGCTGCCTGACCAGCTGAGTATTTCCAGTATTTAACACTGTCATTTCACGTTTACAACATCCGCTCACTGAGGGAAGAGGAAGACGCAAAATAGGAAGAAGCAGACGAAAGGATGCATCCCAGAGAGCCCCTTTGTGGCTTTGACATCCGGGATGGAATCATCTGCCTGTGGTCCCATTGACCACAACCCTAATTCCCTTTCAACATTAGTCCCACACCTTCCCTCTGTCACTGACCATCACAGCGTCCTGTTGGCCACAATGTTGAAATAAAAGCCACCAAAAAGAAAACTTTCCAATCCAACTATATACATCTATCCAATGTGACATCAAGAAATCAACTATTGACTCGTGTGCATTCTCTTAGTTACTGTCTTCTGTGTGCCTTTACCTATCCTACTGATATCACGCAGTGCTATTCCGGTGGGTGCAGCATGGTTGGTGGAAGGCTGCTGACTTTCAGTGTGGGGTACTGCAAATGGCCTTGTTGGTTGATATTGAGGAGCTGGTGGCTGGGAGTGTCAAATCAATTTTTTTCTTGTTCGTCTTCACTCTCCTCTCCCTCTTCTAGATCAGCCACTGGCCAGGCAGGCTGCATTTCTTGGGTGTGTGAAATGAGAAAGGCAAAAGCCTGGAGTTGTGGTGATGGGGGGGGCGGGAAAGCATGAACATAAGAACATAAGAAATAGGAACAGGAGTAGGCCATGCGGCCCCTCGAGCCAGCTCCGCCATTTAATAATATCCTGGCTGATCTGATCATGGACTCAGCTCCACTTTCCCGCCCGCTCCCCGATAACCCCTTATCCCCTTATCGTTTAAGAAACTGTCTATTTCTCTCTTAAATTTAGTCAATATCCCAGCTTCCATAGCTCTCTGAGGCAGCGAATTCCACAGATTTACAACCCTCTGAGAGAAGAAATTTCTCCTCATCTCAGTTTTAAATGGGCGGCCCCTTATTCTAAGAAATTGCCCTCTAGTTCTAGTCTCCCCCATCAGTGGAAACATCCTCTCTGCATCCACCTTGTCAAACCCCCTCATAATCTTAATATGTTTCGATAAGATCACCTCTCATTCTTCTGAATTCCAATGAGTAGAGACCCAACCTACTCAATCTTTCCTCATAAGTCAACCCCCTCATCCCCAGAATTAACCTAGTGAACCTTCTCTGAACTGCCTCCAAAGCAAGTATATCCTTTTGTAAATATGGCAACCAAAACTGCACGCAGTATTTCAGGTGTGGCCTCACCAATACCTTATATAGCTGTAGCAAGACATCCCTGCTTTTATACTCCATCCCCTTTGCAATAAAGGCCAAGGTACCATTGGCTTTCCTGATCACTTGCTGTACCTGCATACTATCCTTTTGTGTTTCATGCACAAGTATCCCCAGGTCCCGCTGTACTGCGGCACTTTGCAATCTTTCTCCATTTAAATAATAACTTGCTCTTTGATTTTTTTTGCCAAAGTGCATAACTCCACAGTTTCCAACATTATATTCCATCTGCCAAATTTTTACCCACTTACTTAGCCTGAAAATATCCTTTTGCAGATTTTTTGTGTCCTCACACATTGCTTTTCCTCCCATCTTTGTATTGTCAGTAAACTTGGCTATGTTACACTCAGTCCCTTCTTCCAAGTCGTTAATATAGATTGTAAATAGTTGGGGTCACAGCACTGACCCCTGTGGCACCCCACTAGTTACTGGTTGCAAACAGAGAATGAACCATTTATCCCGACTCTCTGTTCTCTGTTAGTTAGCCAATCTTCTATCCATGCTAATATATTATCCCCAACCCCGTGGACTTTTATCTTGTGCATTAACCTTTTATGTGGCACCTTGTCAAATGTCTTCTGGAAGTCCAAATACACCACATCCATTGGTTCCCCTTTATCCACCCTGTTCGTTACATCCTCAAAGAGCTCCAGCAAATTTGTCAAACATGACTTCCCCTTCATAAATCCATGCTGACTCTGCCTGACCGAATTTTGCTTTTCCAAATGTCCTGTACTGCTTCTTTAATAATGGACTCCAACATTTTCCCAACCATAGATGTTAGGCTAACTGGTCTATAGTTTTCTGCTTTTTGTCTGCCTCCTTTTTTAAATAGGCGCGTTATATTTGCAGTTTTCCAATCTGCTGGGACCTCCCCAGAATCCAGGGAATTTTGGTAAATTACAACCAATGCATCCACAATCCCTGCAGCTACTTCTCTTAAGACCCTAGGATGAGGTGCATGCCACAAGGAGGATAATGTATGAGGATACCAGCATCTTGTATCATTTCAACCCCACCGCTGGCCAAGGGCTCAGCCATGCCGCTGTCAAGAATGGCCTGCAGCATCGCCTCCAAGACGGTGAGGTGAGGCTACAACTGGGAGATGTGCCTCATGATTGGTGCAGATTGTTGGTAGGTGAGTGATTGTGGGTCATGCACAGATGCTGCTTGACCCGCTGAGATTTGCAGCATTCTCTGTTTTTATTTCAGATTCCCGCATCCGCAGTATTTTGCTTTTGTAGGAAAAAAGGATCTCTGCTTTCATGCGCAGACACAGTTCTTCTTCAGTTCTTCTTTTCATCAATATGCACAAAAGAGATATTGGACCATTTGTACTATGTTATACAACTGAAATTACATGGTTCCCCACCTTAAACAAAATCTTTATGGGTAGTGAGGATTTAAAAATTCAGACACATCGTGGGCGAAATTGGGTGAAAAGCATGTGAATTCTGATCATCAGCCTCTTACGATTACAGGTTTTATAGCAAACATTCCATTCTTCAACATTTTGTTTGATAATGTTCCTGTGAAGCGCCTTAAGGATCCAAAATGGTGTCCGTGGCACGTGCACACTTAGAAACATAGAAAATATATACAGGAGTAGGCCATTCGGCCCTTCGAGACTGCACCACCATACAATATGATCATGGCTGATCATTTACCTCAGTACTCCTTTCCCGCTTTCTCTCCATACCCCTTGATCCCTTTAGTCGTAAGGGCCATATCTAATTCCCTCTTGAATATATCCAATGAACTAGCATCAACGACTCTCTGCGGCAGGGAATTCCACAGGTTAACAACTCTGAGTGAAGAAGTTCCTCCTCATCTCAATCCTAAATGGCCTACCCCTTATCCTAAGACTGTGTCCCCTGGTTCTGGACTTCCCCAACATCGGGAACATGGAGTTGGAGCAGCGTGAGTCCGGGGTTGGTGAGGCCTATAAAAGGCCCAGCGGGAGAGTGAGGCGGCGGTAGTTGGAGCAGCGCGAGTCCGGGATTGGTGAGGCCTATAAAAGGCCCAGCGGGAGAGTGAGGCGGCGGCAGTTGGAGCAGCGCGAGTCCGGGGTTGGTGAGTCCTATAAAAGGCCCAGCGGGAGAGTGAGGCGGCGGCAGTTGGAGCAGCGCGAGTCTGGGGTTGGTGAGACGTGCTTATGCAGCTACAGGGAGAAGGCAAAAAAGAAGTAGAAAGAAACAGAAGGGTGACGTCACAGCCAAGGGGGTGGGTGATTGGCTGGTGATTGGTGAGTAGTTTATCTTTTTTCTCTTCTATAACAGTGAATAAACTTTAGCATTGTTGTTGCCTATCTAAGGGTTAAGTCATGACAGGACAGCTCGGTTACGTGTTATGCTCCTCCTGTACCATGTGGGAACTCAGGGATGACTCCAGTATCCCTGACGACTACGTGTGCGGGAAGTGTGTCCGCCTCCAGCTCCTGACGGACTGCGTTGCGGAGTTGGAGCAGAGGGTGGATTCACTCTGGAGCATACACAATGCTGAGAAAGAGGTGAGTAGCACGTGTAGCGAGTTGGTCTTACCGCAGGTGAAGGGTCCACAGCCAGATAGGGAATGGAAGACCAGCAGGAAGAGTAGTGCAAGGGGGGTGGTGCAGGGGTCCCCTGTGGTCATCCCCCTGCAAAACAGATACACTGCTTTGATACACGGGGGAGGGCAGCAGCGGCCAGGTTCATGGCACCGTGGCTGGCTCTGTTGCACAGGAGGGCGGGAAAAAGAGTGGAAGAGCGATAGTGATAGGGGATTCAATTGTAAGGGGAATAGATAGGCGTTTCTGCGGCCGCAACCGAGACTCCAGGATGGTATGTTGCCTCCCTGGTGCAAGGATGTCTCTGAGCGGGTGCACGTCCTACGAAACGAATTTAAGGAGCTAAGAGCTAAATTAAAAAGTAGGAACTCAAAAGTAGTAATCTCAGGATTGCTACCAGTGCCACGTGCTAGTCAGTAAGAATCGCAGGATAGCGCAGATGAATACGTGGCTTGAACAGTGGTGCAGCAGGGAGGGATTCAAATTCCTGGGGCATTGGAACCGGTTCTGGGGGAGGTGGGACCAGTACAAACCGGACGGTCTGCACCTGGGCAGGACCGGAACCAATGTCCTAGGGGGAGTGTTTGCTAGTGCTGTTGGGGAGGAGTTAAACTAATATGGCAGGGGGATGGGAACCAATGCAGGGAGACAGAGGGAAACAAAAAGGAGACAAAAGCAAAAGACAGAAAGGAGATGAGGAAAAGTGGAGAGCAGAGAAACCCAAGACAAAGAACAAAAAGGGCCACTGTACAGCAAAATTCTAAAAGGACAAAGGGTGTTAAAAAAACAAGCCTGAAGGCTTTGTGTCTTAATGCAAGGAGTATCCATAATAAGGTGGATGAATTAACTGTGCAAATAGATGTTAACAAATATGATGTGATTGGGATTACGGAGATGTGGCTCCAGGATGATCAGGGCTGGGAACTCAACATCCAGGGGTATTCAACATTCAGGAAGGATAGAATAAAAGGAAAAGGAGGTGGGGTAGCATTGCTGGTTAAAGAGGAGATTAATGCAATAGTTAGGAAGGACATGAGCTTGGATGATGTGGAATCTATATGGGTAGAGCTGCAGAACACCAAAGGGCAAAAAACGTTAGTGGGAGTTGTGTACAGACCTCCAAACAGTAGTAGTGATGTTGGGGAGGGCATCAAACAGGAAATTAGGGGTGCATACAATAAGGGTGCAGCAGTTATAATGGGTGACTTGAATATGCACATAGATTGGGCTAACCAAACTGGAAGCAATACGGTGGAGGAGGATTTTCTGGAGTGCATAAGGGATGGTTTTCTAGACCCATATATCGAGGAACCAACTAGGGGGGAGGCCATCTTAGACTGGGTGTTGTGTAATGAGAGAGGATTAATTAGCAATCCCGTTGTGCGAGGCCCCTTGGGGAAGAGTGACCATAATATGGTGGAATTCTGCATTAGGATGGAGAATGAAACAGTTAATTCAGAGACCAAGGTCCAGAACTTAAAGAAGGATAACTTTGAAGGTATGAGGCGTGAATTGGCTAGGATTGATTGGCGAATGAGACTTAAGGGGTTGACTGTGGATGGGCAATGGCAGACATTTAGAGACCGCATGGATGAAATATAACAATTGTACATTCCTGTCTGGCGTAAAAATAAAAAAGGGAAGGTGGCTCAACCGTGGCTATCAAGGAAAATCAGGGATAGTATTAAAGCCATGGAAGTGGCATACAAATTGGCCAGAAATAGCAGTGAACCCGGAGACTGGGAGAAATTTAGAACTCAGCAGAGGAGGACAAAGGGTTTGATTAGGGCAGGAAAATGGAGTACGAGAAGAAGCTTGCAAGGAACATTAAGACCGATTGCAAAAGTTTCTATAGATATGTAAAGAGAAAAAGATTAGTAAAAACAAACGTAGGTCCCCTGCAGTCAGAATCAGGGGAAGTCATAACGGGGAACAAAGAAATGGCGGACCAATTAAACAAGTACTTTGGTTCGGTATTCACTAAGGAGGACATTAACAACCTTCCGGATATAAGAGGGGTCAGAGGGTCGAGTAAGGAGGAGGAACTGAGGGAAATCCTTATTAGTCGGGAAATTGTGTTGGGGAAATGAATGAGATTGAAGGCCGATAAATCCCCAGGGCCTGATGGACTGCATCCCAGAGTACTTAAGGAGGTGGCCTTGGAAATAGCGGATGCATTGACAGTCATTTTCCAACATTCCATTGACTCTGGATCAGTTCCTATCGAGTGGAGGGTAGCCAATGTAACCCCACTTTTAAAAAAAGGAGCGAGAGAGAAAACAGGGAATTATAGACCGGTCAGCCTGACATCGGTAGTGGGTAACATGATGGAATCAATTATTAAGGATGTCATGGCAGCGCATTTGGAAAGAGGTGACATGATAGGTCCAAGTCAGCATGGATTTGTGAAAGGGAAATCATGCTTGACAAATCTTGTAGAATTTTTTGAGGATGTTTCCAATAGAGTGGACAAGAGAGAACCAGTTGATGTGGTATATTTGGACTTTCAGAAGGCTTTCGACAAGGTCCCACACAAGAGATTAATGTGCAAAGTTAAAGCACATGGGATTGGGGGTAGTGTGCTGACATGGATTGAGAACTGGTTGTCAGACAGGAATCAAAAAGTAGGAGTAAATGGGTACTTTTCAGAATGGCAGGTGGTGCCTAGTGGGGTACCGCAAGGTTCTGTGCTGGGGCCCCAGCTGTTTACACTGTACATTAATGATTTAGACGAGGGGATTAAATGTAGTATCTCCAAATTTGCGGATGACACTAAGTTAGGTGGCAGTGTGAGCTGCGAGGAGGATGCTATGAGGCTGCAGAGCGACTTGGATAGGTTAGGTGAGTGGGCAAATGCATGGCAGATGAAATATAATGTGGATAAATGTGAGGTTATCCACTTTGGTGGTAAAAACAGAGAGACAGACTATTATCTGAATGGTGACAGATTAGGAAAAGGGGAGGTGCAACGAGACCTGGGTGTCATGGTATATCAGTCATTGAAGGTTGGCATGCAGGTACAGAGGCGGTTAAGAAAGCAAATGGCATATTGGCCTTCATAGCGAGGGGATTTGAGTACAGGGGCAGGGAGGTGTTGCTACAGTTGTACAGAGCATTGGTGAGGCCACACCTGGAGTATTGTGTACAGTTTTGGTCTCCTAACCTGAGGAAGGACATTCTTGCTATTGAGGGAGTGCAGCGAAGGTTCACCAGACTGATTCCCGGGATGGCGGGACTGACCTATCAAGAAAGACTGGATCAACTGGGCTTGTATTCACTGGAGTTCCGAAGAATGAGAGGGGACCTCATAGAAACGTTTAAAATTCTGATGGGTTTAGACAGGTTAGATGCAGGAAGAATGTTCCCAATGTTGGGGAAGTCCAGGACCAGGGGTCACAGTCTAAGGATAAGGGGTAAGCCATTTAGGACCGAGATGAGGAGGAACTTCTTCACCCAGAGAGTGGTGAACCTGTGGAATTCTCTGCCACAGAAAGTTGTTGAGGCCAATTCACTAAATATATTCAAAAAGGAGTTAGATGTAGTCCTTACTACTAAGGGGATCAAGGGGTATGGTGAGAAAGCAGGAATGAGGTACTGAAGTTGCATGTTCAGCCATGAACTCATTGAATGGCGGTGCAGGCTGGAAGGGCCGAATGGCCTGCTCCTGCACCTATTTTCTATGTTTCTAACATTCTTCCCGCATCTAACCTGTCCCGTCCCGTCAGAATCTTAGACGTTTCTATGAGATACCCTCTCATCCTTCTAAACTCCAGTGTATAAAGGCCCAGTTGATCCAGTCTCTGCTCATATGTCAGTCCAGCCATCCCGGGAATCAGTCTGGTGAATCTTCTCTGCACTCCATCAATAGCAAGAACGTCCTTCCTCAGATTAGGAGACCAAAACTGAACACAATATTCCAGGTGAGGCCTCACCAAGGCCCTGTACAATTGCAGTAAGACCTCCCTGCTCCTATACTCAAATCCCCTAGCTATGAAGGCCAACTTGCCATTTGCCTTCTTCACCGCCTGCTGCAGCTGCATGCCAACTTTCAATGACTGATGAACCATGGCACCCAGGTCTCGTTGCACCTCCCTTTTCCTAATCTGCCACCATTCAGATAATATTCTGCCTTCGTGTTTTTGCCACCAAAGTGGATAACCTCACATTTATCCACATTATACTGCATCTGCCATGCATTTGCCCACTCACCTAACCTGTCCAAATCACCCTGCAGCCTCTTAGCATCCTCATCACAGCTCACACCACCACCCAGTTTAGTGTCGCCTGCAAACTTGGAGATATTACACTCAATTCCTTCATTAATGTATAATGTCAAGAGCTGGGGTCCCAGCACTGAGCCCTGCGGCACTCCACTAGTCACTGCCTCCTATTCCGAAAAGGACCCGTTTATCCCGACTCTCTGCTTCCTGTCTGCCAACCAATTCTCTATCCACGCCAGTACATTACCCCCAATACCATGTGCTTTGATTTTGCACACCAATCTCTTACGTGGGACCTTGTCAAAGGCCTTTTGAAAGTCCAAATACACCATATCCACTGGTTCTCCCTTGTCCACTCTACTCGTTACATCCTCAAAAAATTCCAGAAGATTTGTCAAGCATGATTTCCCTTTCACAAATCCATGCTGACTTGGACCGATCCTGTCACTGCTTTCCAAATGCGCTGCTATTTCATCCTTAATAATTGATTCCAACATTGTTCCCACTATTGATGTCAGACTAACCGGTCTATAATTATCCGTTTTCTCTCCCTCCTTTTTTAAAAAGTGGTGTTACATTTGCTAACCTCCAGTGCATAGGAACTGATCCAGAGTCGATAGACTGTTGGAAAATGATCACCAATGCATCCACTATTTCTAGGGCTACCTCCTTAAGTACTCTGGGATGCAGATAATCAGGCCCCGGGGATTTATCGGCCTTCAATCCCATCAATTTCCCACCACAATTTCCCGCCTAATAAGGATATCCTTCAGTTCCTCCTTCTCACTAGACCCTCGGTCCCCTAGTACATCTGGAAGGTCATTTGTGTCTTCCTTCGTGAAGCCAGAACCAAAGTATTTGTTCAATTGGTCTGCCATTTCTTTGTTCCCCATTATTAATTCACCTGAGTCCGACTGCAAGGGACCTATGTTTGTCTTCACTAATCTTTTTCTCTTCACATATCTATAGAAGCTTTTGCAGTCAGTTTTTATGTTCCCGCCAAGCTTCCTCTCGTACTCTATTTTCCCCCTCCTAATTAAACACTTTATCCTCCTCTGCTGAATTCTAAATTTCTCTCAGTCCTCAGGTTTGCGGCTTTTTCTGGCCAATTTATATGCCTCTTCCTTGGATCTAACACTATCCTTAATTTCCCTTGTTAGCCACGGTTGAGCCAGCTTCCCTGTTTTATTTTTACTCCAGACAGGGATGTACAGCTGTTGCAGTTCATCCATGTGATCTTTAAATGTTTGCCATTGCCTATCCACCGTCAATCCTTTAAGTATCATTTGCCAATCTATTCTAGCCAATTCGCGCCTCATGCCGTCGAAGTTAGCTTTCCTTAAGTTTCGGACCCTAGTTTCTGAATTTAACTGTGTCACTCGCCATCTTAATAAGGAATTCTACCATATTATGGTCACTCTTCCCCAAGGGGCCTCGCACAACAAGATTGTTAATTCGTCCCTTCTCATTACACATCACCCAGTCTAGACACAAAGTGCCTTGGATGCCATGTTGGTAAAGTGGTTAGTGCACGCGCTGCACCTAACGCCCACCAGAAGAATGCAGAGCAGAAAGATCATGATTTGACGTCACGCTGCCATTTTGGAACTCCGCGCTCTAGCCTAAACCCTCTCTTAAGGTCGCACATCTGAACATTACGTTAAGGAGCAACATTAAGACCCCCCCCCCGCATCTCTCTTTCCCGCCCCACCAGTGCTATTTAAAGGGATCAACTACTTGCAGGTTAGTTGCTGGTTTATTCCTTCTGACTGTTGCTGCTATTCTACACGTTTTGGGAGCTTGTTACCTGTGAGAATAAGGATAAAGATTGTTGCAACGGCAGCCAGAATATGGGCCATGGCACTTTGTAGCAGGAGGCTGTCCTAAAGGGTGGGAAGGAGGGGAAGCGTAATGTGGTAGTTGTAGGGGATTCTATAATTAGGGCAACATCAAGAGTCCCACATGGTATGTTGCCTACCTGGTGCCAGGGTGAGGGACATCTCAAACCGACTTGAAAGGATATTGGAGAGGGAGGATCCATTCGTTGTGGTCGATGTTGGGACGAACAACATCGGCAAGAGGTCCTGTTTGGAGAGTACCAGAACTAGGAGCTAAATTAAAGAACAGGACCTCAAGGGTTTTTGGGCTCGAGTTTCCTCATTTTTTGCATGCTTAACGGCCACTAAACGTCCATTTTACCACTGAAATGATGCATATCGCCCATATATCGCTCATTTAGCCACAAAGTGGAAACTGACGGGCATTTTTCGGAAACTTATCGCTGAGCGTTACTTTCCCCAAGTGTGTAACGCCGGGAAAAAATAATACCGCTCGCTCACTTTTTTGGGGCGGAATCATCAGAATGGGCGAAATCAACGCCCATAATATCGCCCAGTATTACTTTCAGCACGTAATTAACGCCGAGTTTCAATAAAACCGACCAGCCACTTTTTTTTGTCGTAAAGAGCACATTTGGCGAAACTAACACCCAGGAGATCACCCACCCTCTCTTTCACCACCTCGCACACATATTGCCCACAATTTCGCTCGCCCAAAAAAGCGACCAGAAAAGATGGAACTGTTTTGAACTAAAGCCAGCGGTGTGGCTGCCATTTTTTAAATCACAGGTCGTTTCATTCAAAATGCTGCTGTGCTTCAACCTCGGGGGAGTTCGGATGTACTCTGGAGGTCGTTGGAGTTGATGTGAACATTTGTACAAACATCTTGACCATACTGTGACCGATTGGAATTGAATAGGTGTTTCGTCGGGACATTCATTGTTTGTGACCAATCAGTGGAAAACAGAGAGCTATTGCAATGGGGCCTGTCTTTTCTCACCCTCTCTTGATGACCAATTAGATGCTGCAGACTCGAGATGGCCGAAGGTACGCTCCACAGCATTATGTGCCCAATGTAAGACGTGCCAGACGTTATACCCCCTGCAAGTATAGGGAGAAGCAGTCTTGCCTCGACTTGCCGGACACCACCTGCCTTTGGAGACTGTGCTTCCAAAAAGAGGTTATCACTGAGATATGCCAGCTCATAAGGGGAGATCTGCAGCCTGCCAGCATCATCAGTACTGCACTGTCCGTCAAGGTCAAAGTCACTGCGGCACTGTCATTCTACGTGTTGCGTTCTTTTCAGGCCTTAGCTGGTGACATTTGCGGTCTGTCTCAACATGCCACACATTGCTGCATTAGACAGGTCACTAAAGCCCTGTACGCACGCAGGAGGGACTTGATCTGCTTCCCTATGACCAGAGAGGCACAGACTGAGAGTGCTGTAGAATTCTCCAGAATTGCAAACTTCCCCACAGTGCAGGGAGCAATAAACTGTACGCACATTGCCATGCAGGCACCTTTTCAGGATGCAGAGGTTTTCAGCAACCGCAAGGGATTCCATTCCCTGAATGTTCAACTCGTCGACCACCAGCAAATTATAATGGCAGTGAATGCTAAATTTCCGGGCAGCATCCATGATGCTCACATCCTGCGTGGGAGCACTGTATCTGACTTGTTTAACAATCAGCCACAAGGTCAATGCTGGATGCTTGGTGACAAAGGATATGGCCTCGCCACCTGGCTGATGACCCCTCTGTGTGATACCCACGCCGAGGGGCGATACAACGAGAGCCACAGAGCCACTTGCAGTATTGTGGAGAAAAGCATTGGAGTGCTTAAGCAGCGCTTTAGATACCTAGACCACTCAGGAGGCGAGCTCCAATACCACCCTGAGCAGGTAGCTCAATCCGTGGTAATGTACTCCATGCAGCACATCTTGGCTATCAGGAGGGGACAAGAATTGCCTGATGAGTCTGACAGTCCACCTCACCAGAGAGAGGAAGAGGAGGACGAGGAGGCGGATGTTGACATCAGCCCAGACAATCAGGCTGACGCTGAAGCCATGTTCCTGCCCCCCCCCCCCCTGTAAACCGCATGAAAGGGCCCTTGGTGACATGATAGCTGCAAGAGCCTTACGTCAGGAGCTCGTCAATGAGCGCTTTGCCTGAAAAAAAGTTGGTGGTATTTACAAAGCTGACAGACTGCTGGGTGTGCAGGTCATAATGATGGGCAGGTCATAAATCAATGGTGGGCATCACCTTGGTGACAGTTAAAGTTTAAGTTGATTGAAGCTAAGTGTAATTATACCCTTTGATGTTAAGGAATCACCAGCGTGTAACAGTGCAGCTGTCTGAGCCAATGCGCAACAAGGTTTTGTTAAATAAAAAACATTTAAACCGAACAGTTGTCTGAAATCATCAGTATTTCTGTAAAAACTAACCCTCCCTCCCCGCCACTTCTCCTCACCGCCTCTACCCCTTCCCCTCCTAACTCTAAGCTGCTTGGCCGAGGAGCTCCTTAGGCGATGCTTCATTGCGGCGGGGTGGGGATGATGGCCGACCTGCTGCTTGGACAGATACGGGAGAGGACGGTCCTGAGGTGGGAACGTGCTCTGAGCCAGAAGCAAGATGTTGCTCCTGGCTCTTGTGTGGTTGGCAATGGGGGTGCGGCACCTTGGGGTGCAGTGCCGCGCTCTGGGACCACTGGGAGCCCTCTGCCACGAGTGTTCCTGGCTACCAGCTTCAAGGACTGCACCATCCCTTCTATGTTATATATTATTTGTTGGACAAAAACTCGGTGCCAACTATGTGCTTGGTGCTTAGTAGGCTTTTTTCTGCTGGTGAATCTCCCTTGTGCCTCCCACAACAGCCAAACAAGCACACACCACAGCCACATATGCCTTCAGTCTCTCTCAGCTCCCTCTCTCTCTGTCTCCTCTTCTGCGCATATCATGATGACCCTTGACCTCCTGAATCACAGGAATCAAGCGTTGCCATGCCGTTGCTAAGGACGCCGACATTTTACGGCAGACGGTCAGCGAGATTTAACGCTACCGCCCATTTCATATCGCTCGCGGTAACACCCAATTTCAAAAATGGAAACTAGATGCTTTGAGAATGGGCGAGAACCCGGCGATCTGAAAACCCATTTTTACCGCCCACGCCAAAAATAACGCCCATTTTTGGCCGATAAGAACAAAAGTGTAAAATCTAGCCCATAATCTCTGGAATAAGCAGATTAGGGAGGCGAACATGTGGCTGAAGGCATGGTGTGGGAAAGAGGTTGTCCTATGAAGAGACTGAGTATAATGGGCCTATATTCTCCCGAGTTTAGAAGAATAAGAGGTGATCTCATTGAAACATATAAAATTCTTAGAGAGCCTGACAGGGTGAATGCTGAGGGATGTTTAACCTGGCTGGAGAGTCTAGAACAAGGAATCACAGGGGCTGAAATTGCCCCGCGCTGGGTTTGCCATGCGCACTTTGAATTAAATGAAAGTTTAGTGCCAGGGCGGCAAGCACCATCCCCGGCGTGGACTTGGCCTCTCAGAAGCAAAAAAATGTGTGGGGTGGTAACCGAGCATTCGTGGGGCGGTCACGGAGCACGACTCTCAACACCATGTCACGCTGACGTGAGACAACGCCTCTCCCTTTTTAAAGGGGAGGGCCGCTGCGAACTCTGCAGCCCCCTTAATGGCGGCCACTGGGCCACCAGGGAGGATGTTGGCTGGGCCAAGAGTGGGTGCAGGTCTGCATGTTAGCGGCCGTCATTATCGGGCCGACTGAAAAAAGATGGTGGCCACGGCGCTACCACCTCCCTGTTAGAAGTATGCCAGTTTAAGGCTATCTCAATTCAGTTTAATAATCAGGATCGACTGTAAACCAATATGGTGGATGTAATGGGCCCGACATTCAGTATTGCTGGAAGGCTGGTGCTTCCCCCCACCTTTTTGTGGCCATTAGCGCCGAAATTTTTTCGTGGCTGGGCCACCCCATGTTCAGCTTCAAAAGTGAACAAATGGGTTCCAGCACTAAATCCAAAGTGGATTTTTCAGCAGTGTGGGTGTCTTAATTTGAGCGTTATCACCACTGAGCAATTCAACATGCAGGTAAGGGTTTCCAATGAGCCAGCTGCTCCCTGGCCTTTTTAAAGGGCAGGGTTTGCAGCAAGACCCTGAGGGAGGAAGGAGCTTGGAAGGAGTTTGGAAGGATGGCTGGTGTATGAGATGCAAGAAGAACTAACAGGTACACTGATGGATGGTGTGGAGGACAGAAGAAGAATACTGCTTCCTGACGTGGGGAGACCTGGCAGACCGCCAATACATAATGCATAGAGGGAGATTGCAGGGAAGGTGTCAGGCACCTCCATATATGTGAGGATGCACCCTCCCAGGAGGATGCTGACCAGGGTGGCGATGGGTCGATGCCTCCTAGCTCTGGAGCGACGGGGATCCTCCTCCTCGGGTGGTACTGCTGTCTCGACCTCCAGCGGCTGTCCCCTCATGATGGCCAGGTTGTGCAGCATGCAGCAGACCAGGACAAGGATGGAGACCCATTGAGGAGAGTGCTGCAAGGTGCCACCAGAGCGGTCCAGGCCACCGGAACCTCTGCTTAAGGATGCCTATGCACTGCTAGATGATGCACCTGGTGGCACAATGTGTGTCATTGTATGCATCCTCTGGCGCTGTCCTGGGATTCCATAGTGAAGTGAGCAGTCAAGTGGACAGGGGATATCCCTTGTCCCCAAGCAGCCAACCGCAATCCTGATTTGGGCTGGTGAAGATGGCGGGCACACTGATCTGGCGCAGGATGAACGAATCATGGCTGCTGTCTCCTTTGCCCACTGCCTGTCTGCACGGTGCTGACAGCGACGCCTTCACCTGCATGCCACCCTGCTTCTGAGCAGATGTACCAGGTGTCGCCCTCCCAACACTCCCCCCATCTTCAGAGTGAACCCTGCCAAGCAGGACTCTGCAGCCCACAGGACTCCACCAAAGAGTCAGACCTGAAAGTTGTACAAAAGTATGTGCAAACCTCTGAGTAGCACTCAGCAGGTTGAATGGTGCCAAAACAATTAATAAAACTATTAAAAGATAAATACAGTGGATGCTGTAATCTTAAATAAAAACACTAATAATTAATAAAACTATTAAAAGATAAATACAGTGGGTGCTGTAATCTTAAATAAAAATAATAAAATTAATTTTATTTCCCGACTAAAGGGCCCGATTGTGCAACACTCCAGTGGTGTCCGTTCGAGCATCGACTCGAATACCACGCGGGGCACTGCTGGGAAAAGGCTTACCTTTTTGCAGCTGAAAATCCCTGTCCTTGCCGCTTTTCAGCGGCCCGCACACTGCACAGCTCACCGCTGGAATGTCTCCTTTATAATGGCTTCACCGCGCCGTTTCCGGCAGAAGTGCACACCGCTCAAATCCCCCCCCCCATAGTTGAATATGGCTCGGGGAGGGTAAATCATCCGACCGCGGCGGCCAATCGATTTTTTCGGTCGCCCGCCCAAACTCCGCGGTAGCCATCCCTTCGGGGACAGTGAATTTCCGCCCCATTGTGTTAAACAGAGTTTAAGACGGAATATAACACATTGGTTATATAGCAAAAACATACAACCATAACAGATAGTTAATACCCATCCCGATCGGACAAACAGTTAACGCACGTAAGCAGTTCTCTTTAAGTTGCAGTCTCTTTCTCTCGTCTAGAGCTTCCTTCGGTAAAGCATGGGATCACTCTCACAAAGTGTTCGACCAACTAAACTTTGGTTCCGCTCTCCCCTCCACCGTCTGTGACTACAAGCTTCCAGGAGGTCACTTTTAACCTATTTTTAGGGGTGGGCCTGACCCTGGATATTGACAAGACCTTTTGAACTATAGAGGTTTCCCAAGAAACAATATCCAATAAGACCTCTAGTTCTTTATCTCGAAGCTCGAAACAAAGCCCGCCTTAAACATGTGTTACGATTCTGGCCATATGTCACTATCTGTTTACACTAACCCAGGGTTTCTTCCTGTGGAAATCTCTCTCATATCTCTCTTCATGATCCTCTCTTTGATCTCAGAGGCCAAACCAGAAAACTGCTCGTTATCTCTTTTACGACATAGCAACATGTTTACGTTAACTCGTAACTTCCATTCATTATCTTTGCCAGCAGTTTTGTTAAGGGAACTTCAGACACTATCCTTCGCATTATACATAAAATATATAAACAAGGTTTATGTCTTAACTTAAAAACAACAGATAATTGCTTAGCAACAGGGAGATTGTATATAGTACAATGAACTATACGTTCCATTTCTAAGCAATTCTCTGATTCGAATAGACTTTCCATCTGCAGTTCAAAACAACGATTTAAACACAGCATTTGTATCCGTTTTATACATTCATATCAGTTTTATACATTTTTAGGCATACCTGATTTCTAACACCTCTTTAAGGGCGGCTGGGGCACACCAGCCACCACAACTTCTCACCCCGAGATGCTGTCGGTGGCATCGCCACACGCTGACCTCGCGTCCTACAGGGCAATAATGGGTCGGCGCGCACAGTTATTACATCATCGCCATGCTGGTGCGGGAAGGGGGGGGGCGCTCTGGCCGCCACGGCTGGCGCTAACAGGCCTTCCTGAGGGGAAATTTGGGCCCCATAGACTCAGGATAAAGGGTCGACCATTTAGGACTGAGATAAGAAGAAATTTCTTCACTAGGAGAATTGTGAATCTTTGGAATTCTCTACCCCAGAGAACTGTGGATGCTGAGTCGTTGAGTATTTTCAAGACTGAGATCGGTAGATTTTTGGACACTTAAGGGATATAGGAATAGAGTGGGAAAGTGGAGTTGAGGTAGAAGATCAGCCATAATCGAATTGAATAGCAGAGCAGGCTCGCGGAGCCATGTGGTCTACTCCTGCTACTATTTCTTATGTTCTTTACATTCTCAGATGACTTAACAAGTTTATCCAGTTGGCAATCGAGATCAGGAAGGTTCCAAGTTCCATCCTCGGTTTGTGCTGAATGAGTTCATTTCAACAACAGTGATAGTCAGGGTGCTGCCCATAGTTTAAGGTGGGCAAAGTCAGCTCTGGTTTCTGCACCTGATCATTTCTAAAGTTGCATAAGCGTGGATGTCAAGTGAGAACAGAATTGTGCTTAGCTGCTATATCCTTGCCATTATATAACCTGCTGACACTCAGTGTAAGGGCTCATACATGAAAAATTGTCCACCTGTTAGAGAACCCACCCAATTTTCATTTCCATTTATTGTCCAAGTGGCGAAGGTGAAAATTATCCTTAACATATTCAAAGGAGGAGAGAAAAATGTTGAGGAAATGTTTTTAAATGTTTTTTCCCACGGGGTTTTTATCTAGTTTTTCATCTCTCCCAGGAGATCACATGCTTTTGGGTGCGGTGGAGAGTGTATATATTGTGATACACAAGGTATCACAATTTTGTGGGACAGGCTGGATGGACCAGAGGGTATTTACCTATCCGTCATTGTTCGTATGATTGTGCAGATTAGACTCCCACTGAAAATAGTTAATGTTTTTTTGATTAGTACCATTTTAACGTGCTGTATAACTGTAAGCGATTGAAGAATTCGCAAGATGGCTGTAAACATAGATGATCAAATAATGTACAGACTTACTTTAGTCCTCCTGGGGCCATTAATGTTGTCTGGAATGGAATGAATAATGTGAATTCCAATGTCTAATATCATGCAAGTTTAGCTCATTCAGTTAGGAAATAATTTCATTAAGTTTTTCTCTGGGGTTTATCAGTTATTCACTGCACTCAGAAAATTTAAGTTTAGGAGCATTTATGACTATTTGGGTTGTATGTAGTCCCTTGATAACAGCATGGTTGATGGGCGAATTGCCTTTCCTCATTACATACTTTACTATGCTTACATCTATGTGAGATATAAATCAACGAAATGGTTAATGACAGCTGCTGAATTATATTAAAGGTGCAGCGTCCAGAATCCGGAGTTCCGGAATGTTCCAGAATCTGGACTCCGGACCGATCGGTGGCAGGGTCGTCCGGAATCCGTAAAATGTTCCGGAATCTGGACCTGACGACCGTGCCGATTTCAGGGGCCCTGCCGCTGCCTGACCGTGGGCCTCGCCGCCGCTCGCCTCGCCCCACCGCCGCTGCCCTTATCTCGAGGCCTCCTCGCCGGCCCGCCCGAACACCACCTTGGCGGGGCCCGCCCGACAACCTCCTCGGTGGGGCTGGCGCGACGACAACCTCCTCAGCGGGGCCAGCCCACCCAACGACCTCATCGGCAGGGTCCCACCCGACTCAAACATCTCCTCGACAGGCCCCGGCAGCCCGCCCGACAACATCCTTGGCGGGGCCAGCCCCACGATGACCTCCTTGGTGAGGACCCACCCGACGACCTCCTCGGTGGGCCCCGGACGGTCATAACAGCTCCTCGGCAGGTACCTGACCCCCCGCCCTTCTGACATTCCAAAATATGGAAATAACCAAACCTGGGCTCGGGTGTTTCTGGATTCATGACGTCAGAAAGACGTTCCAAAGTCCGGACAAACATGGAATCAGGAACGGCCTTGGTCCCGAGGGTTCCGGATACGGAACGCTGCATCTGTATTCCATTAACTGATTGTAATTCTGCCTAAAATCCCTTGCTTGGAAAAGGTGGGGAACAAAAAATACTCAGTGGTCCTTTCAGGATTGTGTTACATTCTGTTGCGGATTGATGTCAATGAAACAAACATTCACAATTATGTTGATTTTTCAAAATTTTAATTTTACTATGTTGAAACTATGTAACCACTATATCAGTTTTTCAGAAGATCAAAGGAGCTACTGGGATCAAACCTCTAGTAATAACTGAGAAAGAAGTCTATTTAAGAATATTCTAGCAGATGGGGTGTGCTTTTGCCAGTTAGAGATTATAGAATATGTAGCAGACCTTACCAAATTAGTGTTAAACTGCTGTAGTATATTAAGTATTTTTGTTTCTTGTATTCACTTGCTCATTCTTCTTAACCATTCTCAGATTTTACGACATTCAAGATGGAACGATACCGGGCCCTGTAGGCCAACGTTTCAAAAGAACACTGGAAAAATACAGAAACAAACGTGTGGAGCTGATAGAGTACCAAAGCAATATAAGAGAGGACCCATCAGCAGCTGAAGCAGTGGAATGTTGGAAAAAATATTATGAAATCCTAATGATTTGTGGATTATTAAAAATCTGGGAAGATTTGCGTCTTAGGTAATAACATCAAAATGGATTTTCATTATGTAACTTTAGTGCTAAATTACACCATGTAAAAGGTTTACTATATATCATCATAGGCAGTCCCTCGGAATCGAAGAGGACTTGCTTACACTCTTAAAATGAGTTCTGAGGTGGCTGAACAGTCCAATACGAGAACCACAGGCTCTGTCACAGGTGGGACAGATAGTCGTTGAGGGAAGGGGTAGGTGGGACTGGTTTGCCGCACGCTCTTTCCGCTACCTGCACTTGTTTTCTGCATGCTCTCGGCGATGAGACTAGAGGTGTTCAGCGCCCTCCCGAATGCACTTCCTCCACTTAGGGCGGTCTTTGGCCAGTGACTCCTAAGTATCAGTGGGGATGTTGCACTTTATCAGGGAGGCTTTGAGGGTGTCCTTGTAACGTTTCCTCTGCCCACCTTTGGCTTGTTTGCTATGAAGAAGTTCCGAGGAGAGCGCTTGCTTTGGGAGTCTTGTGTCAGGCATGCGAACAATGTGGCCTGCCCAGCGGAGCTGATCAAGTGTGGTCAGTGCTTCAGTGCTGGGGATGTTGGATGTTGGTGCGTCTGTCCTCCCAGGGGATTTGTAGGATCTTGATAATATATCTCTACATTACACATTTAAGTTTTCTTCTTTTCCTTATGCCTTTTCTTACTAGGCACCATTTAGTTACCTGAGTGGATTGAAATCAAATTATCTGATTTCAATCCTGTGACAATTTTAGTCTTGGCTTGGCCACTTGTAAGTGCTTGACAGATGCTTGGGGAAACCTTCCAGTTTTATGTTTCATCCTTGTTTGAAAGTCCTGACAGCACAAAGATTGGAAACTCTTCAGCCGCAATTTGCGGTCAGTGGTGAAACGAAGACGTTCGCCGATGGCCCCGAAGTAAGCTTCACACAAAAATCTTGCGATCTCTGTGTCGAGAAGTTCAGGTTTTCCGACATTCAATTCAAATCAACGGAATTTAGTGGGGATCCCCTTGTGCGAGTTGCTGTGACGTCAACAAGCTGTCTAAGCAGCCAATCAAAACGTAGAATTTTCACAGACAGCGAACAAGAAAGTGGATAAGCTCTTAAAATTCTAACATTTTAAAAATGTTAGCGAGAGCAATACAAAGATTGGGGCTCTCACATGGGGAAAAGGCAAACTTGAAATAAAACTGAACAAACTTTAAAAAATAACATTTGAAAGTTTAAAAAATATTTTAATTCTTATTGGATAAATTGCACACTGCACAAAATTTAAATTAGTTTTTCAGGCCCATAACCTCTGTTTAGCAGTAAATACGCTGTTAAAACCCCAATTACACCTAATCCCTTTGAGTGTAACTTTTAGTGGAGAATTTAATCGTATAATATCTGCAGAACATAAGAAATAGGAGCAGGAGTAGGCCACCTGGCCCCTCATGGCTGATCTGATCATGGACTCAGCTCCACTTCCCTGCCCGCTCCCCATAACCCTTTATTCCCTTATCGCTCAAAAATCTGTCTATCTCTGCCTTAAATATATTCAATGACCCAGCCTCCACAGCTCTCTGGGGAAGATAATTCCATAGATTTCCAACCCTCTGAGAGAAGAAATTCCTCCTCATCTCAGTTTTAAATGGGCAGCCCCTTATTCTGAGACTACATCCCCTAGTTTTAGTTTCCCCTATGAGTGGAAATGTCCTCTCTACATCCACCTTGTTGAGCCCCCTCATTATCTTATATGTTTCGATAAGATCACCTCTCATTCTTCTGAACTTCAATGAGTTTAGGCCCAACTTACTCAACTTATCTTTCTAAGTCAACCCCCCCATCTCCGGAATCAACCTAGTGAACCTTCTCTGAACAGCCTCTAATACAAGTATATCCTTCCTTAAACACGGAGACTAAAACTGTATGCAGTACTCCGGGTGTGACCTCACCAATACCCTGTACAGTTGTAGCAGGACTTCACTGCTTTTATACTCTATCTCCCTTGCAATAAAGGCCAAGATTCCATTTACATTCCTGATTACTTGCTGTACCTGCATACTAACTTTTTGTGTTTCATGCACAAGAACCCCTAGGTCCCTCTGTACTGTAGCACTTTGCAATTTTTCTCCATTTAAATTATAATTTATTTTTCTATTTTTTCTGCCAAAGTGGATAACCTCACATTTTCCCACATTATACTCCATCTGCCAATTTTTTGCCCACTCACTTAGCCTGTCTATATCCCTTTGGAAATTTTTTGTGTCCTCCTCACAATTTGCTTTCCCACCCATCTTTGTATCATCAGCAAACCTGGCTACATTACACTCAGTCCTTTCATCCAAGTCATTAATATAGATTGTAAATAATTGAGGCCCCAGCACCGATCACTGCGGCACCCCACTAGTTATTGTTTGCCAACTGGAAAATGACCCGTTTATCTTGACTCTTTGTTTTCTGTTAGTCAGCCAATCCTCTATCCATGCTAATATATTACCCCAACCCCGTGAACTTTTATCTTGTGCAGTAACCTTTTATGTGACACCTTATCGAACGCCTTCTGGAAATCCAAATACACTGGTTCCCCCTTATCCACACTGCTTGTTACATCCTCAATGAACTCCAGCAAATTTGTCAAACATGATTTTCCTTTCATAAAACCACGCTGACTCTGCTTGATTGAATTATGCTTTTCTAAACGTCCTGCTACTTCTTCCTTAATAATGCACTCCAGCATTTTCCCAATGACAGATGTTAGGCTAACTGATCTATAATTTCCTGCTTTTTGTCTGCCTCCTTTTTTAAATGGGGCGTTACATTTGCGGTTTTCCAATCCGCTGAGACCGCCCCAGAATCGAGGGAATTTTGGTAGATTACAACCAATGCATCCCCTTTTAAGACTCTAGATGTAAGCCATCAGGTCCAGGGGACTTGGCCGCCTTTAGTCCCATTATTTTACCGAATACTACTTTTTTTAGTGATAGTGATTATATTAAGTTCTTCCCTCCCTATAGCCCCTTGATTATCCACTATTGGAATGTTTTTAGTGTCTTCTACCATGAAGACCGATACAATGTATTTGTTCAACTACTCTGCCATCTCCCTGTTTTGCATTATTAATTCCCCAGTCTCCTCCTCTAGGGGTCCAACATTTATTTTAGCCACTCTTTTTCTTTTTATGTACCTGTAGAAACTCTTACTATCTGTTTTTATATTCCGTGCTAGTTTTCTTTCATAATCTATCTTCACTTTATCATTTTTTTAGTCGTTCTTTGCTGGCTTTTAAAAGTTTTCCAATCCTCTGGCCTCCCACTAGTCTTGGCCACATTGTATGCCCTTGTTTTCAATTTGAGACCATCCCATATTTCCTTTATTAGCCATGGATGGTTATCCCTTCTCTTACAGTCTTTCCTTCTCATTGTGATATATATATATTCTGTGAGTTATGAAATATCTCCTTAAATGTCTGTCACTGCTCATCAACTGTCCCATACTTTAATATATTTTCCCAGTCCACTTTAGCCAACTCTTCCTTCATACCTTTGTAGTCTCCTTTATTTAAACTTAGGACACTGGCTTGAGATTCAACTTTCTCACCCTCCAACTGAATTTAAAATTCAACCATGTTATAGTCACTCATTCCTAGAGGATTCTTTACTAGGAGATCATTTATTAATCCTGTCTCATTACACAGTACCGGATCTAAGATAGCCTGCTCCCTGGTTAGTTCCACAACGTACTGTTCAAGGAAACTATCCCGGATGCACTCTATGAACTCTTCCTCAAGGATACCCTGGCCAATTTACTTTGTCCAATCAATATGAAGGTTAAAATCGGCCATGATTATTGCCGTTCCTTTTTTACAAGCCTCCATTATTTCTTGATTTATACTCTGTCCAACAGTGTCGATACTGTTAGGGGGCCTATAGACTATGCCCACTAGCGTCTTTTTCCCCTTATTATTCCTTATCTCCACAAAACTGATTCAACATCTTGATCTTCTGAGCCTAAGTTCTCGTCAGTTTCCCTGATTTGAGTGATTATACTGATCTCTGTGGGGTGGGGTTGCACAGGAGCAGTGAACGACGGACGCAACTTCAGGATTTCCATGTATGCGCCAAAACCCAAAGTTGCGGTCAGTTCCAGAGGTGGAGTGTTCGCCGTCATCCAGACCGCAAATTCTGGGCCATCATGTGGGAAATTGCAAACATCAACTGCATTCTGCAATTCTGGTACATTTCCCTACAATAGTTTATTTTATTTACCAAAGTGGGCACTTCAATTATGAGTTTGCAAACCTGAACTTTTAACTGAAAATTTAAAATGATGAGTATAGGCAATACCCACTTAGACTTTGTCCAATCCTGTATCTTTACTATAGCACTAACTTAGCTATGACATTTTTTTTCAAATCATTTTAGTTATAGTTAATTTCAATCTCTTCTGAACATGTGCAAAAAGTCTTTATTTGTCATCCATCCTATTAGTAATCCTTAAAATAATCTGTACTTAAATCAGAGTAGGTGGATTCCAGACGCCTATTCTTATCCAAAACAGGAAGCAGCTTATAGAAAATAAATATTTTTTGGATTAACTTGACAAAGGAGTTCCCATGAATTTGTTGCTGTACTTTTACACATGGGTCTTTGCTGCCTTCTACTGACAGGTTGTGCTCTTCAACCTCTTCCATATCTGTGTGTGTATTATTATTACCTGTAATTGTGAGGGCAATGGTGTAGGTTATTGATTTTCAGTATTATTTGCGTCTGTGTCATTAGTTGTTTTCCAACAGTAGTGGTTCTGTTTTGATGTGGAGGTTTGTCTTAATGTTCCACTTCAAGAGCTTGGTTTGATTTGTTGTATCTCCTGAATCTTATTCTGCAGTGTTACTAGTACAGACAGTGAAATGTGTTGATTTGAAAGTTGGGTGTGTGTCTACTTGGTAGTTTTAAGAGTGATATAGTATATTCTAAATTTTATTGCTTAGTATGTAAGGGAATCTTCATTTTTAATTGTTTTTTAAGTGCTTGGTTATTTCATGAGTGCATTTAACATTGCACTGTTTTCAGCATAATTGATTTTAGCATCATGCTTTTTGATTCATTTGACAGCCCTGAGTGCTCTCATAAGACACTATTACCATTAAGAAGTTCCGGTGGTCACTCGTGAGGATTGTAAACCATTGATTTGGGGGCTAGTCTTTTGTATAAACATTATGCAACTATAGTTGCTTCTTTTCAAGACTAGCAACAAATCAAACATTAAAAATATTTTGTTTCATTTGTTTTCCATGTTCAGTGCTCAAATTCAGATCTTTTTCTCCCCATATGCAGCATTTTTTGTTTGTTTGGGATTTTAAAAATTGATTTATTTTATACCAATATATTGCTTTGAATATTGAGTCAAATGTCTCGCAAATTGAGATATTTGTTGCAGTTGTTTAGAGGCTTTCATTTTACTCCTTTGAAGACTAGAATGCTAAATATAAATTCCAGAGATTGTAAAATGGCTTTGTGAACATCACTAGTAAACCTTTGTTAGTTTCCACAATACTTGCAGTCAGCATTGTAAATGTTTTAATGTTAGCTAGTTAAGAAGGTGATAACCATTTACTTTACTGTTTATATTGACTTTACAAAGATACCAATTTAAAAGAAGTACAAGCCAGTTCTTGCATAAGAAAAAACATTTTAAGTCAAACATTTGCACAATGCCTGCCTGCAGCTCCTGTAAGTACACCATGCACATAAGGCCAACAGCAACCATCTCCCTTCTTCCCTGTTTTTGGTTACTTATTGCAACTGTTCCCCTTCGATAAGCTGACCTCTCAATTTTTGAAGCAAAGTCTATAAATTATTTTAAAAGGGAATAAGGTAGTTACTTGAAAAAGAGCCATATTGAAGGCTATGGTGAGTGAACAAGAGAGTGAATTAGAGTAGGTGGCTTATGTGGAGAAAAATATTGGCACAGACTTGTTGGGCCGAATGCTTGTTTCTGAGCTGCGATTGTGAGCTTCTCCATAGTGTAATGTCAAGTTATTCTTGGCCTTCTATACTGCTTTTTCTATTTGGCTATCATTTCAGGACTCTGCACAGTGTTGTGAAATCTTGCATCTTGAGCACACAGTCTTGTCAGCTGAGGCACTTTTGGGTTGCAAATTGGCAACTTACAAATTTTGCTTTGTTCTTACTCTGACTATCCTACTTTTATCTTCCAGTTGATTCTGAGAACATTGTGAAGAAATTTAGTGTTGAAAGTATTTAGGTTTTTTTTAGTATCCTTTTATAATTGATCAGGTTTCAGTTCTATATTGTTTGATGTTAGTTTTGAGGGATAGTCGATTATTTCTCCAGATGTGGATCAGTTAGAAGCTTTGTAAACTCTAACTGATAAATCTTTTCCAATTTTAGCATTGTTGCATATTATATACTTCTGTGAAGATGTCTGTATTATGCAACGCCTTTCCTCTGATCTTGACGTTAACATTGGTTCCGACAGTCATGATTTTTTTCTTCATGAAAGAGCTTTTACTTGACTTAATCCGTTTCTTTGTATTTGTTCTTCCGTTTCTGCCACTAATCTTCCAAGTTGGGGTGAAAGGACAATTTTTGTCTCCTTACTGTCCTGCTTGTTCTCAAAAACAGGGTGATACCAGGCGGAAAATAAAATTCCTGTTCCTGCCGCCCATTTACCACTACTCTTGCAGATGGCCTGATTTTCCAGGAGAAATAATTCTTGGTGGCTAGAGATGCCCTCTGAAATAGGTGGGAACCTCATGTATTCAAGTCAGGATCAGTTGATGTCATTATGACACTGATGCCATTTTCCACCGTATCACCTGATGAACACCACTTCCTGCTCTTGCTCATCAGTAATAGCCTTCAGGTGGTCATTTCAAATGTTATTGAAAGGGATCCTCAGCTGTTCTCTGTTCTCCAGAAGAGCCGAGGGCCCAGAAGCAGCATGGGCCTGCCCACACTGCGATATGTGTGCGCACTAGGTCTGTGCAGCAGAGCAGGTCTCCAGTCGTCCTGGTTAACCCTTGCCACTGGATAAAGGCTTAGCTCTGTCAAGCCCGTGTGGTGGCTGATGTGCAATGGTCACCACACGTTAAAAAAATCCACGCACAGGCATCTTCCACCCCCTCAATTGAAGTTCAAGACTTGAACATTGGGTCCTTCATTGAAACATCTGTGAACTCATGTGGAAGCAAGTCATCCTCGTTCGAGGGACTGCCTATGATGGATAAAGATTTCGAGAGCTTTTGGAAACATTTTTCTTATGGTACCTGTTATATATGTGGACTTGTATTTACTCTGTACAGCCACCAGAGGGCTCATTCCCTGGAGTCCCAAGGGATCCCATAATCCCTTGGGAGCACAGGTATTTAAGAAGGCTTCATAGGTTGGAGAGGCACTCTGGAGACCTGCAATAAAAGACTAAGGTCACAACAACTGGCGACGAGATACAGATAGCGAACCCAAAGATGCAGAGAACAGTGGGTATCCTGGAGAAATTTTCGGAGGGAGATGATTGGGAAACTTTTGTGGAGCGACTCGACCAATACTTCGTGGCCAGCGAGCTAGATGGGGAAGAGAGCACTGCCAAAGGTAGAGCGATCCTCCTCACCGTCTTTGGGGCATCAATGTATGGCCTCATGAAGAATCTGCTCACTCCAGCGAAACCCACGGAGAAATCGTACGACGATTTGTGCACATTGGTCCGAGAGCATTTGAACCCGAAGGAAAGCGAGGTACTAGTTCTACACCTACAAAAGGTCTGAAGGCCAGGAAGTGGCGAGTTATGTCGCCGAGCTGAGACGTCTTGAAGGACATTGCGAATTTGAAGGACATTTGGAGCACATGCTCAGAGACTTTTTCGTACTTGGCATTGGCCACGAAGCCATACTTCGCAAGCTTTTGACTGTAGAGACCCCAACTTTGAGTAAGGCCATAGCGATAGCCCAGGCATTCATTGCCACCAGTGACAATACTAAGCAAATCTCTCAGCACACAAGTGCTGCTACAAGTACTGTGAACAAAGTGATCTTGTTTTCGAATCGTAACGTACAGGGCAGGTTGCACATACCTGCAGCTACATGTCTGCAGATGTCTCAGAGTTCACTATCAAGGATGATGAATGCAAGGCCATTAACACCTTGTTGGCGCTGCGGGGGTGATCATCGTTTCCATTCATGCCGATTCAAAGGATAAGTTTGCAAGGGCTGTGGAACAATGGGACACCTCCAACAAGTGTGCAGGCGAGCTGCTAAGCCTGTTAAACCTGCAAACCACCACGTTGCAGAGGAGGACAGATCTACGGAGGATCACTGCAAACCAGAGCCTCAGATAGAGGAGACAGAGGTTCATGGGGTACACACATTCACCATGAATTGTCCCCCAATAATGCTGAATATTGAATTAAATGGACTCCCAGTGCCAATGGAGCTGGACACAGGTGCGAGCTAGTCCATTATGGGCAAAAAGGCTTTCGAAAGGTTGTCGTGCAACAAGGCCTCGAGGCCAGTCTTAACTCCAGTTTGCACGAGACTAAGAACTTACACTAAAGAACTGATTCCTGTAATCGGCAGTGCTGCTGTAAAGGTCTCCTACGATAGAGCGGTGCACAAGCTACCACTCTGGGTGATACCGGGCGATGGTCCCATGCTGCTCGGCAGAAGCAGGCTGGGAAAAATACGCTGGAACTGGGACGACGTCCGAGCGCTATCGTGTGCCCAGGTCTTAAACAAATTTCCTTCGCTATTCGAACCAGGCATCAGGAAATTCCAAGGAGCAAAAGTGCAGATCCACCTAATTCCGGGGGCGCGACCCATCCATCACAAGGCGAGACCAGTACCGTACATGATGAGAGAAAGGGTAGCGATCGAGCTAGACCGGCTGCAACAAGAGGGCGTCATTTCACCAATCGAGTTCAGCGAGTTGGTCAGTCCTATTGTCCCAATCCTCAAGGGAGACGGCACCGTCAGATTCTGTGGCGATTACAAAGTAACTATCAATTATTTCTCCCTGCAGGATCAATACCCGCTACCAAAAGCCGATGACCTCTTTGCAACGCTGGCAAGAGGAAAGACATTCACGAAGCTGGATCTGACTTCAGCCTACATGACGCAGGAACTGGAGGAATCATCGAAGGCCCTCACCTGCATCAACATGCACAAAGATCATTTGTTTATAACAGATGCCCGTTTGGAATCCGATCAGCGGCGGCGATATTCCAGAGAAACATGGAAAGTTTACTGAAGTCGGTCCCGCACACCGTGGTCTTCCAGGACGACATCTTGGTCACAGGTTGGAACACAGTCGAACACCTGCAGAACCTGAAGGAGATTCTTAGTCGACTCAACCACGTGGGGCTCAGGTTAAAGCACCTGAAGTGGAGTTCTTGGGAAGGAAGATTGCGGCGGACGGCATCAGGCCCACCAACGCGAAGACGGAGACAATCGAGAACGCACCGAGGCCACAGAACGTGACAGAGCTGCGGTCGTTTCTGGGACTCTTGAACTACTTTGGTAACTTCTTACCGGGTCTCAGCACCCTGCTAGAACCACTACATGTCTTACTACGAAAAGGGGGTGAATGGATTTGGGGCAAAAGCCAAGAAATTGCCTTTGTAAAAGCGAGAAAATTGTTATGTTCAAACAAATTGCTTGTGTCATATGATCCATGTAAGCGTTTGGTATTTGCATGTGATGCGTCGTCATAAGGCGTCGAGTGTATATTGCAACAAGCTAACGATTTCGGGAAACTGCAACCGATTGCTTATGCATCCAGGAGTCTGTCTAAGGCTGAGAGAGCCTACAGCATGATTGAAAAAGAAGCATTAGCGTGTGTCTATGGGGTAAAGAAAATGCATCAATACCCTTTGGGCTAAAATTCGAATTGGAAACTGACCATAAGCCACTTATATCCCTGTTTTCAGAGAGTAAAGGGATAAATACCAACGGATCAGCCCGCATCCAGAGATGGGCGCTCACGTTGTCCGCATACAACTACGCCATCCGCCACAGGCCAGGCACAGAAAACTGCGCCGATGCTCTCAGTAGGCTGCCATTGTCCACCACAGGGGTGGAAATGGTGCAGCTCGCAGATCTAGCCATGGTTATGGAAGCATTTGAGAGTGAGCAATCACCCATCACTGCCTGGCAGATCAAAACCTGGACAAGCCAGGACCCCTTATTATCTCTAATCAAAAGCTGTGTACTTCACGGGAGCTGGTCCAGTGTCCCAGTGGAAATGCAGGAAGAGATAAAGCCGTTCCAGCGGCGCAAAGATGAAATATCTATACAGGCAATCAAGTAGTGGTCCCCAAAAAGGGCAGAGACATGTTCATCAATGACCTCCACAGTACCCACCCAGGCATCGTAATGATGAAAGCGATAGCCAGATCCCACGTGTGGTGGCCCGGTATCGATGCGGACTTAGAGTCCTGCGTTCACAAATGTAATACATGCTCGCAGTTAAGCAATGTACCCAGGGAGGCGCCGTTAAGTTTATGGTCTTGGCACTCCAAACTGTGGTCTAGGGTACACGGCGACTATGCAGGCCTGTTCTTGCGTAAAATGTTCCTTGTGGTTGTAGACGCGTACTCCAAGCGGATTGAACGTGAGATAATGTCGGCTAGCATGTCCGCTGCCACCACTGAAAGCTTGCGGGCCATGTTTGCCACACACGGCTTACCCGATGTCCTGGTGAGCGACAACGGGCCATGTTTTACCAGTGCTGAGTTCAAAGAATTCATGACCCGTAACGGGATCAAACATGTCACATCTGTCCCGTTTAAACCAGCATCCAATAGTCAGGCAGAGAGAGCAGTGCAAACCATCAAGCAAGGCTTGAAGAGGGTAACTGAAGGCTCACTGCAGACTCCCTATCTCGAGTCCTGCTTAGCTACCGCACGAGACCACACTCACTCACTGGGATCCCACCTGCTGAACAGCTCATGAAAAGAGCACTTAAGACAAGGCTCTCGTTAGTTCACCCTGATCTACATGAAGAGGTAGAGAGCAGGCGGCTTCAACAAAGTGCATACCATGATAGCGCAAATGTGTCACGCGAGATTGAAGTCAATGATCCTGTATTTGTATTAAACTATGGACAAGGTCCCAAGTGGCTTCCCGGCACTGTTGTGGCCAAAGAGGGGAGCAGGGTGTTTTGGGTCAAACTTTCAAATGGACTCATTCACCGGAAACACTTGGACCAAATCAAACTCAGATTCACGGACTACCCTAAGCAACCCACCTTGGACCCACCCTTTTATGATCCCCCAACACACACACCAGAGGCAACCGACACCACGGTTGATCACGAAGCAGAACCCATCATCCACAGCAGCCCTGCAGGGCCCAACAACCAGGCAGCCCAGCAAGGCCAGCTGCACAGCAGCCCAGCGAGGGCCCAACAAATGATTCAACAACACCAGCTTTCACACCGAGATGATCAACCAGGGCAAGAAGGGCCCCAGATCGACTCACATTGTAAATAGTTACACGATTGACTTTGGGGGGGAATGTTGTTATATATGTGGACTTGTATTTACTCTGTACAGCCACAAGAGGGCTCGTTCCCTGGAGTCCCAAGGGATCCCATAATCCCTTGGGAGCACAGGTATTTAAGAAGGCTTCATAGATTGGAGAGGCACTCTGGAGACTTGCAATTAAAGACTAAGGTCACACTTTACTTTGAACTCACAGTGTTCAGTCCATGACTCTTTCTCCATACACAACAGCACCTTTTGAGTTTTTTGACCTTAAATGATTTTAAAGTGCTTGTAGTTGCTATTGTATGTTGTGATCTATTAAGTTGTTGCTTGATGAAGGTCCTTCTAGGAATCCCACTCTGCGTGGAGGAAGGGGAGCAAAAGGGAGCAAACAGCTATATCTGGAGGCAGAGCATATAATTTGGAATCATGCTTGGAACAAACCTTACCCTCCCAATAGAATACCTATGTCCAGAACAACATACCTGCTCTGAGAAGGACTGTATAAGAAGGCTTTGATTCTGTGGGAAGGCAGTGATAATCAAAATCACTGCAGCCCTAAACTTCTTTGTGTCTGGCTCCATCCAGGCTGCCACAGGAGAAATTAGTAACATCAGTCATTCTGAAATTCATGCTTTTACTAAACAGGTGACTGATGCGACATATTCATCACTTTTCCATGGACATATAGACACAGCATGAAAGGGCTCTTGAGTTTACACAGGTTGCAGAATTTTAAGTCCAAGGTGTCATTGACTGCATCTGTTATATATGTAAACCTGTAAATACCTTATTTAACAAACAGAGGGCTCATCCCCTGGAGCCCCAAGGGATCCCCCAATCCCTTGGGAGCACCTATACATAAGGAGACCTCACAGGCTGGAGAGGCACTCTGGAGACCTGTAATAAAGGACTACGGTCACACATTACTTTGAGCTTACAGTATCTGGTCAAATTCTTTATTCTTGACATAACAACTGGCGACGAGATAAAGATGACGAACCCCAGCACAACAATGCAGAGAACCGTGAGCATCCTGGAGAAATTTTCGGAGGGAGATGATTGGGAAACCTTCGTGGCCAATGAGCTGGAAGGAGAAGCGAACGCTGCCAAACAAAGGGCGATCCTCCTCACCGTTTGCGGGGCACCAATGTATGGCCTCATGAAAAATCTGCTCCCTCCAGCGAAACCCACAGAGAAGTCGTACGATAATTTATGCACACTGGGCCAGGAGCATCTAAACCCGAAGGAAAACGTTCTGATGGCGAGGTACCGGTTCTACACGTAGAAGAGGTCTGAAAGGCCAGGAAGTGGCGAGCTACGTTGCCGAGCTAAGGCGCTTTGCAGGACATTGCGAATTTGAAGGACACTTGGAGCATATGCTCAGGGACTTCTTTGTACTTGGCAATGGCCATGAAGTAATACTTCGCAAACTTTTGCTGTAGAGATCCCAACCTTGAGTAAAGCCATAGCGATAGCCCAGACATTCATCGCCACCAGTGACAATACCAAACAAATCTCTCAGCACACGAGTGCTGCTGCAAGTACTGTGAACAAAATAACGTTGTTTTCGAATCCCATTGCGGGTCATGAACTCTTTGAACTTAGCACTGGTGAAGCATGGCCCATTGTCACTCACAAGGACGTCAGGCAGGCCGTGCGTGGCAAACATGGCTCGCAGGCTTTCAATGGTGGCAGCGGACATGCTTGCCGACATTATCTCACATTCAATCCATTTGAAATATGCGTCTACAACCACAAGGAACATTTTTCCCAAGAATGGGCCTGCATAGTCGACATGGACCCTGGACCACGGTTTGGAGGGCCAGGACCATCAACTTAGTGGCGCCTCCCTGGGTGCAATGCTTAGCTGTGAACATGTGTTATATTTGTGTCTGCAGACACAATAAAGACAATAAGACCTTGGGGGAGGGTGATGTCATGTATCTTACATTATTATATATAACTGTGGTGTGGTGCGAGTTGCACATTGTAGTCTGCCTCTGGTTCCGCAGTGTTGTTGGTAAATCTGCTTTTGACTTGGTCTGCATGCCTCCGGCAGGTTTTGCCATTGTCCATTTGTACTACCAGTAGCCTGTTTCCTTCCTTACCCGTTACTGTCCCTGCAAGCCATTTGGGACCCCTGCCATAGTTTAGTACAAACACTTTGTCCCCTATCTCATTCCATTTCCCCCTCGAATTTCTGTCATGGTACTCAGTCAGCTTACGGCGCTTTGCCTCAACGATTTTGTGCATGTCTGGGAGGATTAATGAGAGCCTTGTTTTTAAAGTCCTTTTCATCAACAGTTGCACGGGGGGGATCCCAGTCAGTGAGTGCGGACGAGATCTGTATGCCAGCAGCAGTCGCGACAGGCGACCCTGCAGCGTGGGACCTTGGATTTTAAGCATGCCTTGTTTAATGATTTGCACTGCTCTCTCCGCCTGGCCATTGGAGGCCAGCTTGAACGGTGCCGTCTTGACGTGATATATGCCGTGGTCAATTATAAAGTCTTGGAATTCTGCGCTGGTGAAGCACGGACCATTGTCACTGACCAATATGTCAGGGATTCCGTGTGTTGCAAACATGGTTGCGAGGCTCGCCACAGAGGTGGAGGTTGTGCTCGAGTTTAAAATGGTGCATTCGATCCACTTTGAAAATGCATCTACAACTACGAGGAACATTTTGCCCATGAATGGGCCCGCATAGTCTACGTACACCCGCGACCACGGTTTGGTAGGCCACGGCCAGGGGCTCAGTGGAGCCTCCCTGGGGGCATTGCTGAGTTGGGCACAAATGGTGCACCTTTGGACGCAGAGCTCCAAGTCCGCGTCAATACCAGGCCACCGGACGTGGGATCTGGCTATGGCCTTCATGAGAACGATCCCCGGGTGCCCGCGGTGGAGCTCCCGGACAAATGCCTCTCTGCCTCGCAGAGGCATGACTACTCGGCTTCCCCACATCAGGCAGTCTGCTTGAAGTGATAGCTCATGCATGCGCCTGTGAAAGGGTTTTAATTCCTTGGGGCAAGTCTCCCGAGCCTCTGCCCAGTCACCGGTTAGGACACATCTTTTTACTAAGGATAATGTGGGGTTGCTGGCCGCCCAGGCTCTGATTTGGCTTGGATTTCTTGACTCGTAGGCCTACCCGATCCAACCGCTTTAGTACTTCCTCCAAATTACGGAGATGGGAGTCGGTGTCCCTGCCCGTGATAAGTATGTTGTCTTGAAATACAACCGTCCCCGGGATGGACTTGAGCAGACTCTCCATGTTGCGCTGGAATATGGCAGCTGCCGACCTGATGCTGAATGGGCATCGATTGTACATGAAAAGGCCTCGATGTGTGTTAATGGTGGTGAGTAGCTTGGATTCCTCGTCAATTCTTGTGTCGTATACTTAGATGTGAGGTCTAATTTGGAGAAAAGTTTACCTCCAGCCAATGTGGCAAATAAGTCCTCCGCTCTGAGCAGCGGGTACTGGTCCTGTAGGGAGACTCTGTTTATGGTAGATTTGTAGTCCCTACAGATTCGTATGGATCCATCAGGCTTTATGACTGGGACGATGGGACTTGCCCAGTCGCTAAATTCCACAGGTGATATAATGCCTTCCCGCAGAAGCCTGTCTAGTTCGTGTTCAATCTTTTCCCTCGTCACATAGGGTACAGCTCTGGCCTTGTGATGGATCGGTCTAGCATCCTGTGTGATGTAGATTTTGACTTTGGCCTCTTTGAAAGTGCCCACACTTGGCTGAAAGAGATGTTCAAATCGCTTTATAACTGTTGAGCAGGAGGTCCGTTCCTCTAATGACATGGCATGGACATCATCCCATTTCCAGTTTAGTTTTGCCAGCCAGCTTCTCCCCAGCAGTGCTGGGGGGTCTCCGGGGACAATCCACAGGGGAAGTCAGTTCACCGTCCCTTTGTGTGTGACAGAGAGCATGGCGCTGCCGAGGACTGGTGCGATTTGTTTGGTATAGGTCCTTAGTTTGGTGTCGACCCTTGTGAGTTTTGGTCTGTCTCTTTTGTGTGGCCACAGTTGTTCAAATTGTTGAGCGCCCATGAGAGATTGACTCACTTCCGTATCCAGCTCCATGTTGACAGATATCCCGTTTAGTAGGACCCTCATCATTATAGGAGGCGTCCTGTTGTAGGAGCAGCGGCCATTGATTGTGTTGACCCGCTGTACATTGGTGTCCAGGGTACTGTCCCCACCATCTTCTGGTCCGCTTTCCGACCCATCCGATTCGTATACCAGCCGAGCTGCCGATTTTTTGCACATGCGGGCCAAATGCCCTGTATATTCACAATTTCTGCAAACAGTCTGCTGAAATCGACATCCCCTTGACGAGTGCCCACCCCCACACCTCCAGCACAGACCTGTTCCATTGTTCAAAATGTTCCCAGAGAATGAACTACGTCTGGCTGATCTCTCTTGAGCTTCTCTCAGTTTGTAGTTGATTGCTCGCATTGTTGGTTGATGAGGTGTGAACGGACGTTCCTGTGGCCCTTGATGGCTTCTGCCTGTTGTCGAGAGCCTGTTCTCCCGGTTTTGTCTGTGTGTAGGGGTAGCAGCTTGTTTAGTGCTGTGAACTTCTTGTTCCGATATTTCATTAGTTGTTGTACCTGCATTGTAAATCAACCTCGTTTCTTCTTCCCCTACCAAGAATGTCTGTGCAATCAGTGCTGCTGCCTCTAAGGTCAGGTTCTTGGTCTCTATGAGCTTTCGGAATATGCCTGCGTGGCCTATTCCTTCAATGAAAAAGTCTCTCAGCATTTCTCTCCTCAGTTAATCGGAGAACTCACATAAACTAGCTAACCTCCGAAGTTCCGCCACGAAGTCGGGTATGCTCTGGCCCACACAGCGTCTGTAGTTGTAGAACCTGTGTCTGGCCATGTGTAGGCTGCTCGCTGGCTTCAGGTGGTCTCTTACCAGTGTGCTCAATTCTTCAAATGACTTGCTTGCTGGTTTCTCGGGTGCCAACAGATCCTTCATTAAAGCGTATGTTTTTGAGCCACAGCTGGTCAAGAGATGGGCTCTTCTCTTGTCTGCCTTACCGTTGCCTAACCTGTCTTTGGTTACAAAGCTTTGCTGGAGCCTTTCTATAAAGTCCTCCCAATTGTCTCCCGCATTGTACTTTTCATCTGATCCGTTGTTCGCCATTCTGTGGATTCTGTAATCCCGTAACTCGTTGCCACTGTAAAGTCCTGTCCCCTCAGTACAGATTCACACGAGGCATGTAGTGAAGTCAAGGTCACTCTGGACCTGCACCTTTATTTCACAGCTCTGGAATGCTGCACTTGCCTGAGACCTGTGCTTATACACCTGTCTCTTGCAAGTGCACCCCGGGTGGTTACAGGTCATATCTTATTACAGTCATGTATAGCATGTTAGGATACAGTTAATGTAAGATACATGACAATATTTATCCCCTTACTTTTAGAAAAGAGGGATATAACTGGCTTATGGTCAGTTTCCAATTCAAATTTGAGCCCAAACAGATAATGATGCATTTTCTTTACCCCAAAAACACACGCTAACGCTTCTTTTTCAATCATGCGGTAGGCCCTCTCAGCCTTAGACAGACTTCTGGATGCATAAGCAACCGGTTGCAATTTCCCAGATTCATTAGCTTGTAGCACTACACACCAGACACCGTATGATGACGCATCATATGCTAGTACTAAACGCTTACATGGATCATACAACACAAGCAATTTGTTTGAGCATAACAGTTTCCTAGCTTTCTCAAAGGCATTTTCTTGGCTTTTATTCCATACCCATTCATCGCCTTTACGCAGTAAAGAGTGCAGTGGGTCTAACAGTGTGCTAAGACCCAGTAAGAAGTTACCAAAGTAGTTCAGGAGTTCTAGAAACAACCGCAGCTCCGTCATGTTCTGTGGTCACGGTGCATTCTTTCTTGATTGCCTCCGTCTTCGAATCGGTGGGCCTGATGCCGTCCGCCGTGATTCTTCTCCCCAGGATCTCCACTTCAGGCACCAGGAAAACGCACTTCGAGCGATTTAACCTGAGCCCCACACGATTGAACATGTCACATCTGCCCCATTTAAACTAGCGTCCAATGGTCAGGCAGAGCGAGCAGTGCAAACAATCAAGCAGAGCTTGGAGAGGATAACTGAAGGCTCACTGCAGACTCGCCTATCCCGAGTCCTGCTTAGTTACCACACAAGACCCCACTCGCTCACTGGGGTTCCCCCCGCTGAAATGCTCATGAAAAGGGCACTTAAGACAAGGCTCTCGTTAGTCCACCCTGATCTACACGAACAGGTAGCGAGCAGGCGGCTTCAACAGAATACATATCATGATCGCGCAAATGTGTCACGCAAAATCGAGATTAATGATCCTGTATTTGTGATGAACTATGGACAAGGTCCCAAGTGGCTTCCCGGCACTGTCGTAGCCAAAGAGGGGAGTAGGGTGTTTCTGGTCAAACTTTCAAATGGACTCACCTGCAGAAAATACTTGGACCAAACCAAACGCAGATTCACGGACTATCCAGAACAACCAACAATAGACTCTACCTTTTTTAACCCCCCAACACACACACAAGTGGCAACCGACCCAGCGGTTCACCACGAAGCAGAACCCATCACCTGCAGCAGCCCAGCAGGACTCACCACACCCAGCAGCCCCGCAAGGCCAGCTGCACAGCAGCCCAGCGAGGGCCCAACAAATGACTCACCAAAACCAGCATTTACACCGAGACAATCAACCAGGGAAAGGAAGGCCCCAGATTGACTCACATTGTAAATAGTTACACTATTGACTTTGGCGGGGGGCGCGGGGAGTATTGTTATATATGTAAACCTGTAAATACCTTGTTTAAACACGAGACGGCTCATACCCTAGAGTTCCAAGGGATCCCACAATCTCTTGGGAGCAACTATACATAAGGAGGCTGGAGATGCACTCTGGAGACCTGTAATAAAGGACTATGGTCACACATTACTTTGAGCTTACAGTACCTGGTCAGATTCTTTATTCTAGACATAACAGCATTCACATCACAAAGCAAGCTTTTTCAAACAAAATGACCACTTCAGGAATTGCAAGGGCTTCTACTCTATTAACGTGCAGCCAGTGTGTGTTGCAGGTCTATGCCCGTTTTCCTGGAAGCTGCCATGATGCATTTATATTGCATCAATTGTCCATCTCCACACTATTTGCTCCTTAACAGCAGGTTAAAGGCTAGCTGCTTAAAGATGAGGCTATCCCCTCCACATAGCTTATAATTTCTCTTCAGAACCCACACGCGACTGCAAAACTCCTGTATGACGCATGGGTCAACTGGAACCATCACTAAGCAGACCATTTAAGTGTTGAGAGGCTATTTCCCCTAGCTGGAGAGTCTAGTAGTAGGGGTCATAGTCACAGGATAAGAAATCGGCCATTTAGGACTAAGATAAGCAGAAATGTCTTCACTCAAGAGTTGGAAATCTTTGGAATTTTCTACCCCAGAGGGCTGTGGACGCTCATAGAAATTTATGGCACAGAAGGAAGCCATTCAACCCATCGTGTCTGTACTGGATGAAAAATTGCTATTCAGCCTAATCCCGGTTTCCAGTTCTTGGTCCGTGGCCTTGTAGGCTACTGCACTTCAAGTGCATATCCAAGTAGTTTTTAAATATGATGAGTGTTTTGGCTTCTACCATTCTTTCAGGCATTGAGTTCCAGATCACCACCACCCTCTGGGTGAAAAATTTTTCCTCATCGCCCCTCTAATCCTTCTACCAATTACTTTAATTCTATGCCCCTGATTATTGACCTCTCTGCGAGAGAAAATAGGTCCTTCCTATCCACCCAATCTAGGCCCCTCAATTTTATACACCTCAATCAAACCTCCCCTTAGCTTCCTCTGTTCCAAAGAAAACAACCTTAGTCTATCCAATCTTTCCTCATAGCTGAAATTCTCCAGTCCTAGCAACATCCTTGCAAATCTCCCTTGTACCCTCTCTAGTACAATCATATCTTTCCTGTGATGTGGTGACCAGAACTGTCTAGCTGTGGTCTAACTAGTCTTTTATACAGTTCAAGCATAACCTCCATGCTCTTATATTCTATGCCTTGGCTAATAAAGGAAAGTATCCCGTATGCTTTCTTAACCACCTTATCTACCTGTCCTGCTACCTTTTGGGATCTGTGGATATGCACTCCAAGCTCCCTCTGTTCCTCTACACTTATCGGTATTTCCTTTCCTTGTTAGCCCTCCCCAAATACATTACCACACACTTCTCCAGATTGAATTCCATTTGCCATTTTTCTGCCCACTTGATATCTTACTGCAATCTCCAGCTTTCTTCCTCACTATTTAACCACACGGCCTATTCTTGTATCTGCAAACTTCTTAATCATGCCCCCTACATTGAAGTCTAAATCATTGATTAATACCACAAAAAGCAAGGGATCTAGTACTGAACCCTGCAGAACCCCACTGGAAATTGCATTCCAGTCACAAAAACATCCGTCGACCATTGCCCTTTGCTTCCTGCCACTGAGCCGATTTTGGATCCAACTTGCCACTTTCCCTTGGATCATATGGGCTTTTACTTTGCTAACCAGTCCACCATGTGGGACTTTGTCAAAAGCCTTGCTAAAATTCATGTCGACTACATAAAACGCACTGCCCTCTTCAACCCTCCTTGTTACCTTTTCAAAAAATTATCAGACAAGACCTCAGTCGATTAGTATATTCAGAACTGAGATTGATAGATTTTTGGATACTAAGGGAATTAAGGGATATGAGGATCAAGCAGGAAAGTGGAGTTGAGATAGAAGGTCAGGCAAGATCTTATTGATTGGCGGAGCAGACTCGATGGGGTCAACTTTAATCTCGTAGCGGGAAACAATTGAGAGATGAGCAGGGTTAAACAGCCAGCTAAAAGAGTCAGCAGGGGACCTGTCCCAATTTCTCAATTATCCTTTATTTATTTGCATGGTTGAGACAAACTGCCCGCACAAAACGCAGTCTCTATTGATGGCTCGCCGATTTTCCGTACTGCTGATGTCAGGCTACCTGGCCGAGAGTTCCCTGTTTTCTCTTTTTTTCTTGAATAGCGGGGTTACATTTGCTACCTTCCAATCCTTGAGGCCCATTTTAAAATCTAGGGATTTCTGGAAAATCAAAACCAATGCATTCACTATCTGTGCAGCCACCTCTTTTAAAACCCTAGGGTGTAACAAGCCATCAGGTTCAGGGGATTTGTTGGCTTTTAGTCCCATTAATTTTTCCAGTACTTTTGCTTTACTAATATGAACTACTTTAAGTTCCTCACTCTCTTTAGACTCTTGGGGCCCAAGTTCCCCCCCCCCCCCCCCCCCCCCGGTAAAGCAGGTGCGCCAACTTTCTAGACTAAAAAGGGCGCCGAAAAGTTATCTTCCAATTCTCCCTGCTTCTCAGGATGTCTTCGGCCTTGGCGTGGCGCAGCACATCCAGTGGGGGGCGGAGCCAGTGCCGGGACCTCTGCACATGCGCGCTAGAGTGTGCGCACATGTGCAGTAGCTCCTCGCAGCCCAAATCTCTGCGACGCTCTACAGGCTGTGTGGGAGGGCCCCTAGCCCTGGCCGAATGGGCTCCCTCATCGGCGGCCCGCTGCGTTCCCTAAGGTAGGCCTTCTATTTTTTATTTGTTATTTATTGATTGATTATTACTTTGGTCTTGGTGCTTTAGGTGCAGGGTTCCTTCTATTTTTTATTTGTTAATTAATTGCTTATACTTTTTGTGCTTTGTTTAGTGCTTTGTAAGTCTTGGTGCTAGGTGCAGGTCCTCTCAGCTTCCTTGTATTTTTATTTGTTATTGAATGCTTATTTTTGTGCTTTGTTTAGTGCTTGATGTTTTAAATGTATTTATGCTTCTTTAATGTTGTTGTGAAGGTCTTTGCAAGGTCCTCTCACTTCCCTTCCCCCCCCCCCCCGCTATCTCTGGCTACCTGCGCTGATTTCTTAGCTCACCGTAAGGTTTTTCTGTGCGGACACAAGTGGCCACATACGCTGGCCTAAGTTAGTTTGGAATAACCTTTAGCTGTCTAAACCTGCTTAAATGGCCAAAACAGGCGTAAGTGGCTGGTAATGCTCCCTTTTGAAAAAAAAACTAAAAACGAAAAAAAAACCTAACTCACTTACACTGGAGCAAATTAAATGGGCAGAATTGCGATTTTTAAGATACTCCAAAAAAATCTAGTTGCTCCAGAAAAAACGGAGCAACTCCTGGGAAAACATGGAACCTAAGGGTTTCCCACTATTTCCAGTATGTTCTTTGTGTCTTCTATTATGAAGACAGACACAAAATATTTCTTAACGTCTCTGCCATTTCCTTATTCACCATTATAATTTCTCTGTCTCTGAGGGGCCAATGTTTACTTTTGCTAATCTCTTCCTTTTTACATACTTGTAAAAGTTCTTACAATCTGTTTTTATATTTCTTGCTAGTTTATTCTCACAGTCTGTTTTTTCCCTCTTCATCAATTTCTTGGTCATCCTTGCTGATTTTCAAAACCCTCCCAATCCTCAGGCTTACTACACTTTTGGCAACATTGTAAGCTTTTTCTTTTAATCTAACACAATCCTTAACTTCTCTAGTTAGCCATGGTTGCAACCCTTTTCCAGTGGAGTTTTTATTCTTCAAGTGAATGTATATTTGTTGAGAATGATGAATTATTTATTTAAATGTTTGCCATTGCTTATCTACTGTCATATCTTTTAATCAAATTTCCCAATCTACCTCAGCCAGCTCACCCTCCATGCCTCCATAATTGCCTTTGTTTAAATTTAAGGCCTAGTTTCGAACTTAACCACATCACTCTCAAACTTAATTTGAAATTCTATCATATAATGATCACTGTTCGCCAGAGGATCCTTTACTATAAGATTACTAATTAACCCTGTCTCACTGCACAATACTAGATCTAAAATAGCCTGTTCCCTAATTGGTTCCTTGACATGTTGGGGCCAAGTTTCGGCCTGAGTTGTTCCTGTTTTTTTGGAGCAACTGGTTTAGAATGGAGTATCTTAGAAATTGCAATTCTCAGCATTTAGTTTGCTCCAGTTCTAGTCAGTTAGAACAGTTTCAGTTTGGAACAGATTTATTTTTCAAAAGGGGGCGTGTCCAGCCACTTACGCCCGTTTTGAAAGTTTAGGCAGTGAAAACTTACTCCAAACTAACTTAGAATGGAGTCAGTGTAGATTTTTGTATGCTCAGAAAAACCTTGCCGACACTTAGAAAGTCAGGCATAGGTTACAAATCAGGCATAGAGAATGGGGGGGGGGGGGGTTTAAAGGGAAGTTTACAAACATTAAACACTTCAGTTTTACAAATAAAGAGCCATCATCAATAATAAATGATAAATACATCAATAAATCAACCAATAAATCAATCAAAAAAAATTAATAAAAAATAAAATAATTAAAAAATCAATGAATAAAACATTTTCTACTTACCGACTGCAGCACCGGGAGCCCTCCAACAGTGTGCTGGGACGACCCCCCCGCCCCCAGTGTGTCTCTTGTCAGTGTCTCTATCTCTCTGTCTGTCTGTATGTGTGTCTCTCACTCTCTGTCTGTCAATGTCTGTGTTTCTGACAGCGAGAAGAGGGGTGGAGGGGGGGGAGGAGGGGGATGGAGGGAGGGGGGTAGAGGGAGGGAAGGGGGAGAGGGAGGGGGGAGAGAGAGGGGGGCAGGGAGAGGGGGGAGGGAGGGGGAGAGGAAGGGAAGGGGAGAAAGTAGGGAGGGGGAGGAAGGGGAGAGGGAGGGAGGGAGAGAAGGGAGGGGAGGAGAGGAGGGAGGGAGGGAGGGGGAGAAGGGAGGGAGGGGGAGAAGGAAGGGAGGGGGAGAAGGGAGGGAAGGGAGAGAGGAGAGGGAGGCTGAACGGGCTGGGCCCGGCCGGGCCCAAGACTTGATTTAAAGGTAGGTGGCCGGGGGTCGGGTGCGGGGGGGGCGGTGGGAGTCTGTTCGGGGGTGGGGGGGGGGTGGTCAGGTCAGGAGGAAGCAGGAGCTGAGCCTGGGAGGTGCAGCCTGATCCACGCAGCCCCAGTGAGGCCATTCGGCCAGGGCTAGGGGCTGCGTGCTTCGGGCCCCTCCCACACAGTTTTGGGCGCCTGGAGCTACTGCACATGCGCGCCTACTGTAGCGCGCCTGTGCAGAGGTCCCGGCACTGTTTTCAGCGCAGGGACCTGGCTCCGCCCCCCACAGCTCGTGCTGCGCTGCGCCCAGCTCCAGAGCACCTGCAGGAAGCTCCTGCTTCCTCCTGACCCGACCCCCGCCCCCCCCCCCCGGACCCGACTCCTGCTCCCCCCCCCCCCCACCCCGGACCCGACCCGACACCCCCACCCCCCCCCCCCCCCCGCCGACCCGACCCCCGGCCACCTACCTTTAAATCAAGTCTTGGGCCGGGCCCAGCCCGTTCAGCCTCCCTCTCCTCTCCTTTCTCCCCTCCCTCCCTTCTCCCCATTATAGGCACGGCCCGAAACTTGGGCCCATTGTTCTGGAAAACTGTCTTGAATGCATTCCATCAACTCATCCTCCAAGCTCCTTTTGCCAGTTTGGTATGCCCAGTCTATATGAACGTTAAAGTCTCCCAGGATCATTGCATTACCCTTGTTACATGCTGTTCTAGTTTCCTGATTTATACTCTGTCCAACACAATGATTACCGTTAGGGGGCCTATAAACTACACCCACCAGTGTTTTCTGTCCTTTGTTATTTGTTATTTCTTAGCTCCACCCATACTAATTCTACATCCTGATTTTCTTGGCTAAGATCCTTTCCCCCTACTGCCTTTATCTCATTCTTTAATATCAGGACTACCCCACCTCCTTTTCCATTTTGCCTATCTTTTCTAAAAATTAAGTACCCTGGAATATTTACCGACACTCCGTAGCGCCATGAAATAGCGATAAAATGGCAGTCGCCATTCTTTCGCCAGCTGGTGGCGAATCCCACGGTGGCCGCCATATTCCTCTCCCCCTTTGTGCTGCCGAACTGACAGAGCCCTGGGGAAAAAAAATGGCGGAGTGGTGACGTCAATCAGCGTGCAATGCCAACTTAACGTCACCAATGCGAACTTCGACCCTAGTGCTGAATGCAGCGCTAGGTCCTAAGCACGCCAGGTGTGAATAAACAAGCTATCAATTTTATCGTTAACATCATCCATTTTGAAAAGACCTTTGATAATCCTGATAGATTTATGTTCTGGCAAATTTTATACCAATAAAGGTTTCCTCAAAAGGAGTTAAGTATCATTAAGGAGCTCTGATAGAAAGGAATGCTGTGTTTCCATGATGTGAAAACCTAAATACAACATTATTTAATGTTACAGAATGAATTCAGTTCTTTTTGTTCATTATTCTTGTCAATAATAGAGCACATGGACCATTCTTTCCACGAATATTGAGGCGTAGAAAAGGACAAAGACCTTCTGGAAAAATTGTAACTCATATTGTGGCAAAAATGATGACAGCTGACATGGTGAGTTATTTCAGTTTGTTTTATTAGATTGTTTGCTTAAATCTGCCTTCGATCTCTTTGTCTGCCAGTGTCAGGTAACAGCCCGGATGAATGTACATAATTAATAAATCAGCAGTGTTAATGTTAAAAGTAAAATTGTTTATTGGCGATCCCTTAATAGCTTAGTTGTTATTTGTACCATTCTTTGTGACGCTGAGCCACACAGAACAAGCAGATCTCAGGTTTAATCCCCACTCCATAAGGAAGCCATTTATTCCTTGGAAGGTAACAAACTAAATCATGCAGGTATTGGTGAGGCCACACCTAGAGTACTGCATACAATTTTGGTCTCCGTATTTAAGGAAGGATATACTTGCATTGGAGGCTGTTCAGAGAAGGTTCACTTGGTTGATTCCGGAGGTGAGGGGGTTGACTTACGAAGGTAGGTTGAGTAAGTTGGGCCTATACTCATTGGAGTTCAGAAGAATGAGAGGTGATCTTAGCGAAACATGGAAGATAATGAGGGGGCTTGCCAAGGTGAATGCAGAGAGGTTATTTCCACTCATAGGGGAAACTAAAACATGGAGACATGGGGCTAGATTTTCCATTATTTTTGCATACATAACACCCACTTAACGTCCATTTTAACACTGAAATGATGTGTAACATCCAGATAGCGCCCATTTAGCCACAGAATGGAAACTGATGCCCATTTCTCTGTCACTTATCGGCGAGCGTTACTTTCTGCATATGCATAACGTCGAGAAAAAATAATACCATCAGCCCACTTTTTGGGCGGAATCATCAGAATGGGCGATCCCAACACCCATAATGTCGCCCAACGTTACTTTTGGCATGTAATTAATGCCAAGATTTAATAATACCGCCCGGCCATTGTTTTTTGTCGTAAAGATCACATTTGCCGAAACATAACGCCCAGTATATCGCCCATCCTTACTTTCGGCACCTCGCACACATCTCGCCAACAATATTGCTCGCCGAAAAAAACGCTGGGAAAAAGTGGAACTAACCGGAACTACTCACAGCGGTATGGACGCCATGTTCTAAATCAGATGTCGCATCATTTAAAAGGCTGCTCTACTTCAACCTCGGGGGAGTTTGAATGTACTCTGAAGGTCTTTGGAGGTGATGTGATCATCACCTCCAAAAGGAGGGAAACAAAAAGGAGACAAAAGCAAAAGACAGAAAGGAGATGAGTAAAAGTGGAGGGCAGAGAAACCCAAGGCAAAAAACAAAAAGGGCCACTGATTATAAAGGGGCGGCAGGAGGGGTCAAAACTAAAAATCATGGTTTAAAAACTAGGATTAAAACATTCTACCTAAACGCACGCAGCATTCGAAATAAAGTAAATGAGTTGATGGCACAAATAATTACAAATGGATATGATTTGGTGGCCATTACAGAAACATGGTTGCAGGGTGGCCAAGACTGGGAATGAAACATACAGGGGTATCTGATGATTCGGAAAGATAGACAAGAAGGGAAAGGAGGTGGGGTAGCTCTGTTAATAAAGGATGATATCAGGGCAGTTGTGAGAGACGATATTGGCTCGAATGAACAAAATGTTGAATCATTGTGGGTGGAGATTAGAGATAGTAAGGGGAAAAAGTCACTGGTGGGCGTAATTTATAGGCCCCCAAATAATAACTTCACGGTGGGGCGGACAATAATCAAGGGAATAATGGAGGCATGTGAAAAAGGAACGGCAGTAGTCATGGGGGATTTTAACCTACATATCGATTGGTCAAATCAAATCGCACGGGGTAGCCTGGAGGAGGAATTCATAGAATGCATACGGGATTGTTTCTTAGAACAGTATGTTACAGAACCTACAAGGGAGCAAGCTATCTTAGATCTGGTCCTGTGTAATGAGACAGGAAAAATAAACGATCTCCTAGTAAAAGATCCTCTCGGAATGAGTGATCACAGTATGGTTGAATTTGTAATACAGATTGAGGGTGAGGAAGTTGTGTCAGAAACGAGCGTACTATGCTTAAACAAAGGGGACTACAGTGGGATGAGGGCAGAGTTGGCTAAAGTAGACTGGAAACACAGACTAAACGGTGGCACAATTGAGGAACAGTGGAGGATTTTTAAGGAGCTCTTTCATAGTGCGCAACAAAAATATATTCCACTGAAAAAGAAGGCCGGTAAGAGAAGGGATAACCAGCCGTGGATAACCAAGGAAATAAAGGAGAGTATCAAATTAAAGACCAATGCGTATAAGGTGGCCAAGGTTAGTGGGAAACTAGAAGATTGGGAAAATTTTAAACAACAGCAAAGAATGACTAAAAAAGCAATAAAGAAAGGAACGAAGGTAAACTTGCGCAAAACATAAAAACAGATAGTAAAAGCTTTTACCGATATATAAAACGGCAAAGAGTGACTAAAGTAAATGTTGGTCCCTTCGAAGATGAGAAGGGGGATTTAATAATGGGAAATGCGGAAATGGCTGAGACCTTAAACAATTATTTTGCTTCGGTCTTCACAGTGGAAGACACAAAAACCATGCCAAAAATTGCTGGTCATGGGAATGTGGGAAGGGAGGACCTTGAGATAATCACTATCACTAGGGGGATAGTGCTGGACAGGCTAATGGGACTCAAGGTAGACAAGTCCCCTGGTCCTGATGAAATGCATCCCAGGGTATTAAAAGAGATGGCGGAAGTTATAGCAGATGCATTCGTTATAATCTACCAAAATTCTCTGGACTCTGGGGAGGTACCAGCGGATTGAAAAGCAGCTAATGTAACGCCTCTGTTTAAAAAAGGGGGCAGACAAAAGGCAGGTAACTATAGGCTGGTTAGTTTAACATCTGTAGTGGGGAAAATGCTTGAAACTATCATTAAGGAAGAAATAGCGGGACATCTAGATAGGAATAGTGCAATCAAGCAAACGCAGCATGGATTTATGAAGGGGAAATCATGTTTAACTAATTTACTGGAATTCTTTGAGGATATAACGAGCATGGTGGATAGAGGTGTACCGATGGATGTGGTGTATTTAGATTTCCAAAAGGCATTCGATAAGGTGCCACACAAAAGGTTACTGCAGAAGATAGAGGAACGTGGAGTCAGAGGAAATGTATTAAAATGGATAGAGAATTGGCTGGCGAACAGAAAGCAGAGAGTCGGGATAAATGGGTCCTTTTCGGGTTGGAAATCGGTGGTTCGTGGTGTGCCACAGGGATCGGTGCTGGGACCACAATTGTTTACAATATACATAGATGACCTGGAAGAGGGGACAGAGTGTAGTGTAACAAAATTTGCAGATGACACAAAGATTAGTGGGAAAGCGGGTTGTGTAGAGGACACAGAGAGGCTGCAAAGAGATTTAGATAGGTTAAGCGAATGGGCTAAGGTTTGGCAGATGGAATACAATGTCGGAAAGTGTGAGGTCATCCATCTTGGGAAAAAAACAGTAAAAGGGAATATTATTTGAATGGGGAGAAATTACAACATGGTGAGGTGCAGAGGGACCTGGGGGTCCTTGTGCATGAATCCCAAAGGGTTAGTTTGCAGGTGCAGCAGGTAATCAAGAAGGCGAATGGAATGTTGGCCTTCATTGCGAGAGGGATGGAGTACAAAAGCAGGGAGGTCCTGCTGCAACTGTATAGGGTATTGGTGAGGCCGCACCTGGAGTACTGCGTGCAGTTTTGGTCACCTTACTAAAGGAAGGATATACTGGCTTTGGAAGGGGTACAGAGACGATTCACTAGGCTGATTCCGGAGATGAGGGGGTTACCTTATGATGATAGATTGAGTAGACTGGGTCTTTACTCGTTGGAGTTCAGAATGATGAGGGGTGATCTTATAGAAACATTTAAAATAATGAAAGGGATAGACAAGATAGAGGCAGAGAGGTTGTTTCCACTGGTAGGGGAGACTAGAACTAGGGGGCACAGCCTCAAAATACGGGGGAGCCAATTTAAAACCGAGTTGAGAAGGAATTTCTTCTCCCAGAGGGTTGTGAATCTGTGGAATTCTCTGCCCAAGGAAGCAGTTGAGGCTAGCTCATTGATTGTATTCAAGTCACAGATAGATAGATTTTTAACCAATAAGGGAATTAAGGGTTACAGGGAGCGGGCGGGTAAGTGGAGCTGAGTCCACGGCCAGATCAGCCATGATCTTGTTGAAGGGCGGAGCAGGCTCGAGGGGCTAGATGGCCTACTCATGTTCCTAATTCTTATGTTCTTATCTGAACAAACATCTTATCATACTGTGGACGATTGGAATTTACTAGGTGTCTTAGTGGGGTCATTCATTCTTTGTGGACAATCAGTGGAAAACAGATAGCTATTGGAATGGGGCTTGTCCTTTCTCACCCTCTCTTGATGACCATTCACATGCTGCACACTCGAGATGGCAGAAGGTATGCTCGACAGCATCATGTACCCAATGTAAGACATGACAGACTGATGAGGAGGACCAGACGTTATACCCCCCCCGCAAGTACAGCGAGAAACAATCTTACCTCAACTAGTGCGACACCACCTGCCTTCGGAGACTGCGCTTCCACAAAGAGGTTATCAGTGAAATATGCCAGCTCACAAGGGGAGATCTGCAGCCTGCCAGCACCATCAGGACCGCACTGTCCATCGAGGTCAAAGTCACCACAGCACTGTCATTCTACACGTCGGGTTCTTTTCAGGCCTCAGCTGGCGACATTTGCGGTATGTCTCAGCACGCCACACATTGCTGCATTAGACAGGCCACTGAAACCCTATATGCAGGCAGGATGGACTTTATCAGCTTCCCTTTGACCAGAGAGGCTGAGACTGAGAGGGCTTTAGGATTCTACCGAATTACTAACTTCCCCAAGGTGCAGGGAGCAATAAACTGTACGCACATCGCCATGCGGGCACCTTTTCAGGATGCAGAGGTTTTCAGGAACCACAAGGGATTCCACTCCCTGAATGTGCAACTCATTGTCGACCACCAGCAAATTATAATGGCAGTGAATGCTAAATTTCCGGGCAGCATCCATGATGCTCACATCCTGCCTGAGAGCACTGTATCTGACTTGTTTAACAATCAGTCACAAGGTGGATGCTTGGTGACAAAGGATATGGCCTCGCCACCTGGCTGATGACCCCCCCTGCGTGACACCCACACCGAAGCCGAGAAGTGATACAGCGAGAGCCACAGATCCACTTACAATATCATCGAGTGCTTAAGCAGCCTGGACCACTCAGGAGGCGAGCTCCAATACCACCCTGAGCAGCTATCTCAATTCATGGTGGTGTGCTCCATGCTGCACAACTTGGCTATCAGGAGGGGACAAGAATTGCCTGAAGGGTCTGACGGTCCACCTCGGGAGAGAGAGAGGAAGAGGAGGGCGAGGAGGTGGACGCTGACATCAGCCCAGACAATCAGGCTGAGGCTGAAGCCATGCCCCCCCTCCTGACCGCAGGAAAGGACCTATGGTAGCTACATAACTGCAAGACTCTTACGTCAGGAGCTCATAAATGAGCGCTTTGCCTGAAAGAACGTTGGTGGTATTTACAGGGCTGACACACTGCTGGGTGTGCAGGTCATACATCAATAGTGTGTATCACCTTGGTGACAGTTAAACTTTAAATTGATTGAAGTTAAGTGTAATTATACCCTTTGATGTTAAGGAATCACCAGTGTGTAACGGTGCAGCTATCTGAACCAATGCGCAAAAAGGTTATGTTAAATAAAAACATTTAAACCATCCATTTGTCTGAAATAAAAAGTATATCTGTAAAAACCAACACTTTCCCCCCCCCCCTCCACTTCTCATCCCCACCTCTACCCCTTCCCCTTCCCCTCCTGACTCCAAGTCGCCTAGCTGAGTTCCTCACGCGCTGCTTCATCAGGGGTAGACCCGCTGCTTGGACGGATACAGAGAGGATGCTCCCGAGGTGGGAACGTGCTCCCAGCCAGAAGCAAGATGTTCTCCTGGCTCTCGTGTCATTGGCAATGTGGGTGCAGCACCTTGGGGTGCAGTGCCGCGCACTGGGACCACTGGGAGCCCTCTGCCACCAGTGTTCCTGGGTTACAGCTGCAGGGCCTCCTCCATCCCTTCCATGTAATATATTATTTGTTGGATAAAAACTTGGTGCCAACTATGTTCTTGGTGCTTAGTAGGCTTTTTGCTGCTGGTGAATCTCCCTCATGCCTCCCACAACAGCCAAACAAGCACACACCACAGCCACACACGCCTTCAGTCCCTCTCAGCTCCCTCTCTTGTCTCCTCTTCTGCGCTTGTCATGATGACCCTTGACCTCCTGAATTGCGGGAATCGAGCGTTGCCATGTTGTTGCTAAGGACGGCCACACTTTACTGCCGAAGGTCAGAGAGATTTAACGCTAACGCCCATTTCAGATCGCTCATGGTTATGCCCAATTTTAAAAATGGAGACTAGGGGCTTTGAAAATGGGCCACAAGCCGGCGATCTGAAAACCTATTTTTATCACCCACGCCGGAAATACTGCCCATTTTTGGGCCATTTGCACAAAAGTATAAAATCTAGTCCATGGTTTCAGAATAAGGGGCCGTCCATTGAAAACTGAGAGGAGGAGAATTTTTTTCTCAGAGGGTTGGAAATCTATGGAATTCTCTGTCCCAGAGAGCTGTGAATACTGAGTCATTGAATATATTTAAGGCGGAGATAGACAGATTTTTGAGTAATAAGGGTTCAAGGGGTTATGGGGAGTGGGGAGGAAAGTGGAGCTGAGTCCATGATCAGATCATCCATGATCTTATCAAATGGTGGAGCTAGCTCAAGGGGCCAGGTGGCCTACTTCACTAAATATATTCAATTTCTATTTCACTAAATATATTCAAAAAGGAGTTAGATGTAGTCCTTACTACTAGGGGGACCAAGGGGTATAGCGAGAAAGCAGGAATGGGGTACTGAAGTTGCATGTTCAGCCATGAACTCATTGAATGACGGTGCAGGCTCGAAGGGCCGAATGGCCTACTCCTGCACCTATTTTCTATGTTTACTCCTGCTCCTATTTCTTATGTTCTTATGTAGAGCAACAAAATGATCTGAGAATACAGATACATAAATCACTAAAAGTAACTACACAAGTTGTTAAGGCCATAAAAAGTACAAACAAAGTACTAGGGTTAATTTCTGAAAAAATAGAATACAAAAGCAGGGAGCTAATGTTACATTTATGTAGACCTTGGTTAGATCATACTTGGAGTACTGTGTGCAGTAAATAAGGTCTGAAAATGAGCACGGGGATCACGATGCGCAATCAACCCACGCATATTTGGTGGACTGCAGGCAGCACATGAACTTTGCGTTGCCTGCTAATTTACATGATTGTAGTGTTCACCTCCGCGCTAAACGCGCTGCTGAGTGGCTGAACATGCAGGTAATCCAAGTTTGTGCGAGGCTAGTTCCAATTAAATCTAGCCTGCACTACTAAAAGGCAGTCTGAACCTCTTAAAAGGGAGGTGCCTTCTGCCTGCAACAGGTGATTGAAGAAAGTTGGAATGATGGCACAACAGGAGAGAGAGCATGCACCTAGGTTCTTGGATGCAGCCCTGGAGGCCTTGGTCCAGAGGTCAACTCCAGGGGAGAGGTCCTTTTCCCACAGGGGGACAGGAAGCCCTCCAGGTAACAGACAAGACTACACTGGGATCAGATAGCCACTGTGGTAAATGCCACCAGTGTAGCGTAGAGTACCTGGACTCAGTGCAGGAAGACGTTTAATGACCTCACATGAGTGGTCAAGGTCAGTGAATTCATCTTCAAATGCCATATCCCACCATCTGCACCACTAGCCTCACACTCTGCTCAATGAACATCATTCACCTAACAACAATCTCTACAAAACACGACTCATACCTCACATTCATAGCTTCACCTCACCCACACACACTTACCACTGCTGTAAGCCTCACACCCACATCTCATAGCTTGGACACGCCGTGTTCAACTATGACAGGCACGTCACCCAAACACATTACACCACACTTTCTCTTGCAGGAAAAGATGGTGTAGAATAAGACTATAACATACAGCAGAGTGGAGGAAGGCAACCTATTGATGGTGTAGAAATTTCTTAGAGGCTGTCCAGGCGAATTTACATGGCGCTATGTTCTATTTGTATTTGAGGTTGAACCTCAAACAAAGCAAGAGGAAGGCTGTCAAAAATAGACAATCCAATATTCTTGTTCATTTGTTTCACTTCCACATGTAAATAGGCAGCTCCAGTTTTCTCAGTTGCATTATTTGCTTTGTCCATAATACATTTGGAGAATGTTTTAATTTGATAGCTTCCTCATAACAAATACAGGAGTGAAAATTACAAGACATTATTGATCACACAACAGCATACCATCTTTCATGTTGAATACAAATCTTTATTTGGGTTACAGTTATGCTTGCTTTCTGCAGGTTAAAGATTTCTCTGCTAATACACTGATTCAACAACATGACAACTTGGATGCATCCCTGGATAGTTGCTTCAGTGGTGATACAGTGGTAATTTTTCCAGGAGAATATCATGCCTCAGGATTTGGAATGCTAACAGATGATATCATTATTAGAGGTATGTCTTGAAGCAAGGTATGTATTCTTATTATACCACCATTTTGATTTTATCTTGATTGCATCTGGAGGTTGATAAATATGGAAACATCTTAGGTACGGTCTATTTGAGCAAGTTCAACCTCCGCATAGAAGGCTCCCACTCAGCATGGTCCTGAGTTATATTCCTGCCCTAGTGCTGCTTCATTTGAATTTTTATACGTTACATTGTTGAGGTGCCTGTTGCCTCCTCCAGTCAAAATAAAACCTTTGCTGAATGAGAACAAATTACGGGAAGATCACCAGTTCAATGGTGTAAAGTTCTTAATAAAACAATGGGGCGGAAATTGCATCGGAGGTTTCCTTTATACGAACGCATCCGCCCCGAAAAACATCTACGAAACTACCTGTTGGCCCAGAAAAATATACGATTCCGTCTGAGGGCTTCATTTGCTGCGCAGCGTATGGGGATCTGTCTTTCACGTACAGACGTCTATGTTGTAATCACGTGGGCCTGGACCACCAATCACTAGGTAGTATTCTCATTGATAATAATGAGAACTCCGTTTGTACGAGTTCCCATTACTAAAACACCAAACACAGCACAATAAATTAAAAAAACACCTCACATATTTAAAATTAATTGAAATTAAGTGTAATTAAATGTTTTAGAAAAAAAATATTTTTGGGAATTATGGTTAAAAATAAACTTACCTTAATGGACAGGGTTTTTAAACATATAAATGAGTGCTTAAATTGAATTTTTCTGTGTTTTAAAAGTGTTATGCTGGTAAAAGTAAGCTATGCGCCAGCTTTAACTAGGCGTAAAAGTTTGAAGGACATTCGCTGGGCACGAGTTGGGCAAATAGCCCAATCTCTCCCGCATGGATGTCCTTCTCCTGGGGATGCATTCGATGGGCTGGATTTTCGGATCCTTTGCGCTCCGGGTCTCGCCCCGGAGCGACGAGAAATGGAGCAGCAAGGTCTTCTGCGTCCAGTCGGGAGCTTTGGGTCGGGTTTTGCGATGGTGCTTCGAAGCACCGCCGGGAAGATCCAAGCCAGGTGTGCAACGCCTCTCGTTGTGACACCGGCGCGGTGAGGTAGGTAAAGTGCAGAAAAGGTAAGTTCGAGTATTTACTCTTTTATTTTATTGTAGCGATTTGTGTTGTGATGTGGGCAATGTTTTTGTGATTTTTTTTATGGTCCCGCCGCCCCCCCCCCCCCCCCCCACCCCCACACCCTCCCAAGGCCTCTCTCGGAGCGCTCCTGCCCCCGTACTTTAGTTGGTGAGGTTCCCATTTTTGCACCTCCCTTCCCGCTGCGCCCCGGGTGCAGGGCTCAGATGGCAAAGATTTCTCCCCAGAGGCCAGGCAGTAACTTTCCCGCTCCGCCTCCGTTTTACCCCAAAATAGTCAAATTCGAAAATCCAGCCCAATCTGTCTGAAGAAATTTTGACAGATCGGAAAAGCTGGTTTTCGGTGCATGCCCCTGAGAAACAGCTTGTGCGCACTTCGTACGGACCCGGCGAGGACCAATTTTCGGCCCAACATGTCTCGGTGATTTTGTGACTTAGATGGCAGCAAATCCTAACTGTATGGATTTTGAACTCTTAAGTAATTAGGCAGACTGTGTGGAAATTTAACATCACAATTATTATTGGTGTATCAGGAATGAACACTCAGTTTCACAAGAAACTTCTTTACCCAGAGAGAACTGAGAATGTGGAACTCGCTACCACAAAGAGTGGTTGAGACGAATACCATAGATGCATTTAAGGGGAATCTAGATTATCACATGAGGGAGAAAGGACTAGAAGGATATGTTGATGGAGTGCCATGAAGAGGGGTGGGAGGAGGCTCGTGTGGAGCATAAACACCGGCACGGACCTGTTGTACTAAATGGCTTGTTTGTCTGCCGTAAATACTATGTAATTCAGTGCATTCATATACATTCCTATTTTAACACAGATTCTATTTTAACACTGAATGGCATATTGAAATTTAAATGAAATTCTGTATAATTCTTTCTGACTTTTGAGAGTATATAACCCTCTTTGTCACCCCAGTTGTTCTCTCATGTTCTTCCCAAGGCCATGCCTCAGAAAAGGTGGAATGGGCAATCATGTCCAAGTTCTATCCTTGGCTAACCACCAAGAGGTGCCCAAGTGCACTGGATTGGAGATCATGGGGTAATTTTCAATTTGGGCACAGGTGGAAAACTGATGGTTGAGGATTGGCCTGACTGTTATACACCCCACCCGATTTTCCTTTCCATTAAAGTCAGTGGAGAGGAAAATCAGGTATGGTACATAATGGGAGACCAAGCCACAGCCATCAATTTTTTGTATGCACCCAGAATGAGAATTACCCTACCCCCTGCCCCGCATCTAGATTTTGTCTTTTTGTAGCAACATGGGTGAAATTGGCCATTTAAGAGAATGGAGAAATGGAAACTGCATTTTCTCACTTTGGTGACCTGCATTCGCACACTACATTACTTTGCCAACCAGTTAATCACTGAATTCTATCTACTTGTTCTTGTGGGTGAATCTGTTCTGTTTTTGATTTTCTAATGAAGTAAAAAAACACCTCTTACACATAGATGAGAGAATTCATTTTTGGCATTATTTTCTTCTGTTTCCTATTTTTCAAATTTCAGTTATTCAATTTAATTAATGTATATATAATAGATCTAGAGTAATAGGGCTGACTTCTCTACTGTGTGCCCATGGAATGCTTATCCCCCAAAGCAAAGGAAAAAAGAGGTGATGCCAGAAGACTGGAGAATTGTAAATGTTACACCATTGTTCAAATAAGGGAGTAAAGATAATCCCAGCAACTACAGACCAGTCAGTTTAACCTCGGTAGTGAGGAAGCTTTTGGAAACAGTAATCAGGGACAAAATTAACAGTCACTTGGATAGGTGTGGATTAATTAAGGAAAGCCAGCACGAATTTGTTAAAGGCAAATCATGTTTAATCAGCTTGATCGAGTTTTTTGATGAGGCAACAGAGAGGGTTGACGAGGGTAATGTGGTTGACGTAGTGTATCTGGATTTCTAAAAGGCGTTCGACAAAATGCCACATAATAGGCTTGCCAGCAAAATTAAAGCCCATGGAATAAAAGGGACAGTGGCAGCCTGGATACAAAATTGGCTCAGTGACAGGAAGCAGGGAGTAGTGGTGAACGGTTATTTTTCAGACTGGAGGAAGGTATACAGTGGTGTTCCCCAGGGGTCGGTTCTAGGACCACCGCTTTTCGTGATATATATTAATGACTTGGACGTGGATATACAGGGCACAATTTCAAAATTTGCAGATAACACAAAACTTGGAAGTATAGTGAATAGTGAGGAGGACAAAAAATCTGCAAAAGGACATAGACAGGCTAAGTAAGTGGGCAAAAATTTGGCAGATGGATTATAATATTGGAAAGTGTGAGGTCATGCACTTTGGCAGAAAAAAATCAAAGAGCAAGTTATTATTTAAATGGAGAAGATTGCAAAGTGCCGCAGTACAGCGGGACCTGGGGGGTACTTGTGCATGAAACACAAAAGGATAGTTTGCAGGTACAGCAAGTGATCAGGAAAGCCAATGGTATCTTGGCCTTTATTGCAAAGGGGATGGAGTATAAAAGCAGAAAAGTTTTACTACAGCTTTATAAGGTATTGGTGAGGCCACACCTGGAATACTGCGTGCAGTTTTGGTGTCCATATTTACGAAAGGATATACTTGCTTTGGAGGCAGTTCAGAGAAGGTTCACTAGGTTGATTCTGGGGATGAGGGGGTTGACTTATGAGGAAAGGTTGAGTAGGTTGGGCCTCTACTCATTGGAATTCAGAAGAATGAGAGGTGATCTTATCGAGAAGTACAAGATTATGAGGGGGCTTGGCAGGGTGGATGCAGAGAGGCTGTTTCCACTGATGGGGGTGACTCAAACTAGAGGGCACGATCTTAGAATAAGGGGCCGCCCATTTAAAACAGAGATGAGGAGAAATTTCTTCTCACAGAGGATTATGAATCTGTGGAATTCGCTGCCTCAGAGAGCTGTGGAAGTTGGGACATTGAGTAAATTTAAGACAGAAATAGACGGTTCCTTAATCGATAAGGGGTTATGGGGAGCGGGCGGGGAAGTGGAGCTGAGTCCATGATCAGATCATCCATGATCTTATTGAATGGCGGAGCAGGCTCGAGGGGCCGTATGGCCTACTGCTGTTCCTATTTCTTATGTTCTTATGTTCTTATTAGGAAAGTGATAGACTTCAGGAAGACATAGACAGGCTGATGAAATGGGCGAACACGTGGCAGATGAAGTTTAATGTATAAAAGTGTGAAGTGATGCATTTTGATAGAAAGAATGAGGAGAGGACATATAAATTAAAATGGTACAATCCTAAAGGGGGTGCATGAACAGGGAGACCTGGGGATATGTGTACATAAATCATTGAAGGTGGCAAGGCAGGTTGAAAAAGCAGTTAAAAAGGCTTACGGTATCCTGGGCTACAAAAGTGTGGAAATCATGATGAACCTGTATAAAACACTGGTTCGGCCTAAACTCGAGTATTGTGTCCAATTCTGGACACCACACTTTAGGAAGGATGTGAAGGTCTTAGGGAAGGTGCAGAAAAGATTTAGAAGAATGATTCCAGGGATGATGAACTTCAGTTACGTGGATAGACTGGGGAAGCTGGGGTTGTTCTTCTTGGAGTAGAGGAGAGGAGATTTGATAGAGATGTTCAAAATCATGAGGGGTCTGGACAGAGTAGATAGAGAGAAACTCTTCCCATTGGTAGAAGGGTCGAGAACCAGAGGACACAGATTTAAGGTGATTAGCAAAAGAATCAAAAGCGACGTAAAAAAAAACTTTTTTACACAGCAAGTGATTAAGACCTGAAGGGGTGATGGAGACACACTCAATTTTATCTTTCAAAAGGGAGTTGGATAAATATCTGAAGGGAAACAATTTGCAGAGCTAAGGGGAAAGGAAGGGGGAGTGGAACGAGCTGAGAGTCGGTAAGGGCTTCTTCAAAATAATGCCATAGGATCTTTTCTGTCCACCTGAGAGCACAGATGGAGCCTCGGTTTAACATCTCATCTGAAAGATGGCACCTCCAACAGTGCAGTGCTCCCTCAGTACTTCGAACAATTTTTTTTCAACTTAAGTGAAAAGTTCTTTGTTGGCAGATTGTATTAGTCAAAATTTAGAGACCTTTATTTATAAAACAGAATATGTTCTTTGTTTTAATGCAAAAAATTACAATTGTTAAAACTTAAAAATTCAGGATATTTGTTTCATTAACAGGAGCTGGAAGCCGTGAAGAGATCGTAATCTTTTCAGATCCTACGCAAGACAATTTTGTGGCATCAAAATCCCAAAACATTAGCTTAGTTCACCTGACTTTAGTACAGCGGGGAACAACTGATGGAATTGTGGTAGTAGAATCTGGTCACATGACACTTGAAGATTGTCTTTTGAAATGTGAAGGCACCGGTGTTTGTGTTCTTACAGGAGCAGCCTTAACCATGAAAAACTGTGAACTGACAGGAGCTCAAGTTAGTATAATAGAATGACAAAATAGAAATCAGTCTCTGCATAAATACTGCACCTTCATTAGGAAACTTTTAACTTTATTTAGGTTTTTAACCTTACCACGGTTTGGAAAATGTCACTGCAATTAGATGTACCGCATCCAGTGGCATTTGCACTTGAGAGACAGTATTTAAGTATGAGAGCTGTTAGATATTCTTTCACTGGTACATTAGATTAACATCAGATTTTTTGCTGCTTTGGAAGCCAAAATTCATTATATATTATATATATCTTTGTTTTTGCTTTTTCAACACTGTACAGGTTTAGACCTATCTGACTATTATTTGAAAAAATATCATGCTTCCAGCTGAACAAATATATTCTAGTTTCTCAGGCAAAGCTGCAATACACATAACCCCCACCCCAGAATGGGGTTGTGATGAATGATCACCTACAGGTGCAATTTAAAAATATACATCGGGGCCAATTGGTGAATCTAATTGTCCTTATTAGAACGGACGGTCCTCATTAGAACTTTGGTGTTTCATGTGTGGAGTTCCCAGCAGTACTTGTCAGTTTGATAGAACGTAAAAAAGGAGAGCCTTGTGCTCATGGTATTCAATATGTTCCTCTCATCTCAAGTCAAAGGAAACAGGGATGCTGCTTTGGGAGCACACCTTTTATATTGCCAGAGATAGGAAGGCCTTCCTAACAGCACAGACATGAAAAACATCATAAAAGGATATTGCTCTCACTTGAATGGCATGGCCAATTACAGCTGCTCCAGTGGTATCCGTATGGAGAGGATATTGCTTGAGTTTGATCCCATATTTGTTCTGGATTGAAACATAACAGCAAAAGAGAGAATGATCATAAACCTGATGACTCTTTTGAGGAATTACTGGAGTAAGGTGTACAACTCTAGAAATAAATAATAGAGCAATACAAATGTTGATGTTTTACCAAAGAAATCCTGTGCAGCTTCTAATGTTTGTCCTGTTAATTTTCCTGTGTATTGTCAAGAATTAAAATATTCCCCAGTATCATCCCTTTCAATTTGTCAATTAATGACTCACTGCCACCATAGCTCCCAGAACGATTGGAGAGGGAGTGACTAGAGGCTCAAATTTTCCCAGGAGTTGCCCCACTTTTTTTGAAGCAAGTAGCTTTTTTTGCATAACTTAAAAATCGCAAATTTCCCCATTTAACATGCCCTAGTGTAAGTCAGTTAGTTAGGTTTTTTTTTAGTTTCGTTTTTTTTCTCCAAAAGTGGGCGTTATCAGCCACTTACACCTCTTTTGGCCATAGAAGCAAATTTGGCCAGCTAAAAGTTACTCCAAACTAACTTAGACCAGTGTATATGGCCACTTCTGTAGGCAGAGAAAAACCTTACCTACATTTAAGAAATCAGTGCAGGTAGCCAGAGATGGTGGGGGTGGGGGGTGGGTCGGGGGAGGTGAGTTAGAGGATTCTAAAGCACTAAACACCTTCACAGCATCAGCACAACATCATCAAAAATAAAGGAAAGATAAATCAGCTCCTGAAAATAGAGCAGTCCTGCCTTGCCGACTGCAGAAAAGCTAGGGCTAGGGGCGGCAGGGACGCATGACTGTAGGGGTGAGGAATGTTTTTTTTACAGTTGTTCCTAAATGTTGTGTGGTGATAATGGAACACGATTCAGTATTAATGCAAAATATATTTTATTGGAAAGTTTACAAAGCACTTCAACAACAACAGCAAAGAAAGGCTGCACCCATCCCTCACCCACATCTTGGGGAAAGTGCATTTCCTCATAGGGTCGGTGATAGTGGTGGGGAGTGTTGGGGCCCGGCTTGGGTCTCACCGGTGGCTAGTGCGTGGATTGAAGTGGGAGTGGCATTTGAGTATCTGGCCTATGTGCCCTTATTGCAGCAGCTAGCTCCCTCATGGCATCTGCCATCGTTTGCACACCCTCTGAAATGCCCGCCCTCAGTTCCCGTCTCAGTGCTAATATTTCTCCCGACAGTGTCGCTATCTCATCACGCACCCCACTGACGGTCGTCACGAGTGACCTTGTAAGGCAATTGGTCTCCTCACCCAATGACATAACCTGATTAAAATCTGATGAAGGTTGCATCTCAGGAGAGACTGGTCGGCTTCTCCTTCTCCTCGCCATGTGTCTGCCTAGTGGCAACCCTCCAGTGCGAGGCGCAGGCAGGGACGATGGGGCACTGGGTGTTCCAACATGCATTTCACCACCACCACTGGGACCCGCAACCTCGGAAGGTGTGAAACCATGGAATGGCGCCGCGGAGCTCATGGAGGTTTCTGGCAGTGTGATGCCCTGTACTATGGACTGATCCATATCATGATCAGCATTCTCCCGTGAACACATTTCCATGGACCCCTCCTCCCCCCACCCACCTTGGTCTGGGGCGCACGCATCTGGATCTTCTGGTGGATCTTCAGGATGTTCAGGATTGTCTTCTTCTTCTGCAAAATACAACAGAACAGTCAAATGGTCAGAAGGGGGCAGAATAGGTGGCATGAGTAGTCTCACGCGTAGCAGGCCAGTCAGCAGGTTGATTTAAGGGCGACGATGCATTTTAATGACTCACCCTCACCCTCGCGTGTGGGTCCAGCTCGTGCAGAGCTGATTCCTTTTTCTGCAGGTACGACTCAGCTAGGCAGCAACCCTCTGTTCCGGAATGATATTTGGTGCAGATTTGGCGGCCCTCCTCCTGTTCTAAGTCTTTCCCTTTTGTTGTGGGCCAATTACTTCCGCAAAGATGAAAATATAACTTTTCACACATGGTGCGCTTCTGATCGGTAGGACATATACAGATGGTCACATTTACAATTGCAATTCCATTTAAGGATAAAGATATTGTTGTGTATCTGTAAAGCATGCACTCCCGTGTTCTGCCACCAGGGAGCTCATCCCCTGAAGTCCCAAGGGATCCCAGCATCCCTTGGGAGCACTGTATATAAGTCAGCCCCTAAGGCCTGTTCCTCACTCTGGAGTGTCTTATTAAAGACTGAGGTCACTGTTGCTTTAACCTCCCTTTGTGCAGCCTCATCTGTGTTCGGAACATAATAACTGGCGACGAGAATATGAATCCAACGCAAAAATGCAGCAAACTGTGGGCATCCTGGAGAACTTCTCGGAGGGTGAGGACTGGGAAGCTTATGTCGAACGGCTAGACCAGTACTTTGTAGCCAACGAGCTGGACGGAGAAGGAAGCGCTGCAAAAAGGAGAGCGGTCCTCCTCACAGTCTGCGGGGCACCGACCTACAGCGTCATGAAGAATCTTCTGGCTCCGGTGAAACCCACAGATAAGTCGTATGAGGAGCTGTGTACACTGGGTCGGGAGCATCTTAACCCGAGGGAGAGCGTGCTGATGGCGAGGTATTGGTTCTACACGTGCCAGCGATCTGAAGGTCAGGAAGTGGCGAGCTATGTCGCCGAGCTAAGGCGACTTGCAGGACAATGTGAGTTTGATGGCTACCTGGAGCAAATGCTCAGAGACTTTTTTGTATTGGGCATTGGCCATGAGACCATCCTACGAAAACTTTTGACTGTAGAGACACCGACCCTCAGTAAGGCCATTGCGATAGCACAGGCGTTTATGTCCACCAGTGATAACACCAAACAAATCTCAGCACACAAGTACTAGCAATGTTCATAAATTAACTGGAACTGTGTTTGCGAGCAGAAATGTACAGGGCAGAACCCACGAGTCTGCAACTGCCAGCAGGCCTCAGGTGACCCAGATAACTCAGAGTCCCCAACAAAGGATGAATGCAAGGCAATTCACACCCTGTTGGCGTTGTGGAGGCTTCCATTCAGCCTATTCATGCCGCTTCAAAGGGTATGTTTGCAAGAGCTGTGAAACAACGAGGCACCTCCAACGAGCTTGCAAACGAGCTGCAAGCTCTGCAAAACCTGCTAACCACCATGTGGCAGAGGAAGATCGGTCCATGGTGGATCAAAGCAATTTCGAGCCTCAGAGAAAGGAGGCAGATGCTGAAGTACACGGGGTGCACACATTTTCGACAAAATATCCACCTATAATGCTAAACGTAAAATTGAATGGCTTACCCGTAGCCATGGAACTGGACACTGGCGCTAGCCAATCCATCATGAGTAAAAAGATGTTTGAGAGACTGTGGTGCAACAAGGCATTCAGACCAACCCTGAGCCCCATCCACACGAAACTGAGAACGTACACCAAAGAGCTTATCACTGTCCTGGACGGCGCCATGGTCAAGGTCACCTACGAGGGCACGGTGCACGAACTGCCACTCTGGATTGTCCTGAAGCGATGGCCCCACATTGCTTGGAAGGAGCTGGCTGGGCAAAATCCGCTGGAACTGGGATGACATCCGAGCGCTATCACATGTCAATGAGGCCACATGTACCCAGGTTCTTAACAAATTTCCTTCCCTTTTTGAGCCAGGCATTGGTAACTTTTCCAGGGCGAAGGTGCGGATCCACTTGGTCCCAGAGGCACGATCCATTCACCACAAGGCGCGAGCGGTACCTCACATGATGAGGGAGAGAGTGGAAATCGAGCTGGACAGCCTGCAACGCGAGGGCATCATCTCCCTAGTGAAATTTAGCGAGTGGGCCAGCCCGATTGTTCCAGTACTCAAAAGTGATGGCACGGTCAGGATTTGCGGCGATTATAAAGTAACTATTAATTGTTTCTCGCTACAGGACCAATACCCGCTACCTAAGGCAGACGATCTATTTGCGACGCTGGCAGGAGGCAAGACGTTCACCAAGCTCGACCTGACTTCGGCCTACATGACGCAGGAGCTGGAGGAATCTTCGAAGGGCCTCAGCTGCATCAATACGCACAAGGGACTGTTCATCTACAGCAGATGCCTGTTTGGAATTCCGTCGGCTGCAGCGATCTTCCAGAGAAACATGGAGAGCCTACTCAAGTCGGTACCACATACGGTGGTCTTTCAGGACGACATATTGGTCACAGGTCGGGACACCACCGAGCGCCTACAAAATCTGGACTAGATCGCGTAGGGCTGCGGCTGAAGAGGTCAAAATGCGTCTTCATGGCAACAGAAGTGGAGTTTTTGGGGAGAAAGATCGTGGTGGATGGCATTCGGCCCACAGACGCCAAGACAGAGGCTATCAGGAACGCGCCCAGGCCACAGAACGTCACAGAGTTGCGGACGCTCCTGGGACTCCTCAACTATTTTGGTAACTTCCTTCCGGGATTAAGCATGCTTTTAGAGCCCCTACATGTGTTATTGCGCAAAGGTGAGAACTGGGTATGGGGTAAAAACCAAGTAATTGCTTTTGAGAAAGCCAGAAACATTTTATGCTCCAACAAGCTGCTTGTATTGTATAACCCGTGTAAAAGACTTGTGCTAGCATGTGACGCGTCGTCATATGGAGTTGGATATGTATTACAACAAGTTAAAGTTGCGGGGAAGTTGCAACCTGTCGCCTATGCTTCCAGAAGCTTGTCTAAGGCCAAAAGGGCCTACAGCATGATTGAGAAAGAGGCATTAGCGTGTGTGTTCGGGGTAAAGAAAATGCATCAGTACCTGTTTGGCCTCAAATTTGAGCTGGAAACTGATCACAAGCCCCTCACATCCCTGTTCACTGAAAACAAGGGGATAAATACTAATGCCTCAGCCCGCATACTCGCGCTATCAGCGTATAACTATACCATCTGCCACAGGCCAGGTTCCGAGAACTGTGCAGATGCTCTCAGTCGGCTACCATTGCCCACCACGGGAGTGGAAATGGCGCAGACTGCAAATTTGTTGATGGTGGCGCAGCCCGCAGACTTGTTAATGGTCATGGAAGCGTTTGAAAATGATAAATCACCTGTCACGGCCTGCCAGATTAGGACTTGGACCAGCCAAGATCCTCTGCTGTCTGTAGTAAAAAACTGTATACTGCATGGGAGAAGAGCCAATCAAGCCGTTCCAGCGGCAAAAGGACGAGCTGTCCATTCAGGCAGACTGCCTGTTGTGGGGTAACCACGTAGTGCTACCAAAAAAGGGCAGGGAGACGTTCATCTCGGATCTCCACAGCACGCACCCGGGTATAATAATGATGAAAGCGATAGCCAGATCCCAAGTGTGGTGGCCCAGTATCGACTCTGACTTAGAGTCCTGTGTACGGCAGTTGAGCAACAAGCCCAGAGAGGCACCACTAAGTTTGTGGTCCTGGCCCTCCAGACCATGGTCGAGGAGCCATGTCGACTATGCGGGCCCATTTCTCGGAAAAATTGATGCTTTTTCAAAATGGATTGAATGTGAAATAATGTCGGGAAGCTCCGCCACCGCCACCATTGAAAACCTGAGGGCCATGTTTGCCACCCACGGCCTGCCTGGCATACTGGTCAGTGACAACGGGCCATGTTTCACCCGAATAGTGCCGAATAGAAAGAATTCATGACCCGCAATGGGATCAAACATGTCACCTCGGCCCCGTTTAAACCAGCTTCCAATGGGCAGGCAGAGCGGGCGGTACAAACCATCAAACAGAACCTTAAACGCGTCACAGAAGGCTCACTCCAAACCCGCCTGTCCCGAGTACTGCTCAGCTACCACACGAGATCCCACGCACTTACAGGGGTGCCCCCGGCTGAGCTACTCATGAAAAGGACACTTAAAACCAGACTCTCGCTGGTTCACCCCAACCTGCATGATCTGGTAGAAAGCAGGCAACAGCAACAAAATGTAAAAGATGGTCGCGCCACTTTGTCACGGGAAATTGATCTGAATGGTCCCAAGTGGATCGCGGGCACAGTGATAGCTAAAGAAGGGAATAGTGTGTTTGTAGTCAAACTAGACAATGGACAAATTTGCAGAAAGCACCTGGACCAAACGAGGCTGCGGTTCACAGACTGCCCTGAACAACCCACAGCAGACACCACCTTTTTCGAGCCCACAACACACACCCAAAGGATCAACGACACCACGCCGGACCAGGAAATCGAACCCATCACGCCCAGCAAGACCAGGCTCACCTAGCAGCCCTGCAGGGCCAACAACACGCCAGCCCAGTGAGGGCACAGCCAACACACCAGAACAGACATTTGTACCGAGGCGGTCCACCAGGGAAAGAAAGGCTCCCAACCGCCTCACCTTGTAAATAGTTTTCACTTTGACTTTTGGGGGGGGGAGTGATGTGTATCTGTAAATCATGCACTCCCATGTTCCGCCACCAAGGAGCACATCCCCTGAAGTCCCAAGGGATCCCAGCATCCCCTGGGAACACTGTATATAAGCCAGCCCCCAAGGCCTGTTCCTCACTCTGGAGTGTCTTAATAAAGACTGAGGTCACTGTTACTTTAACCTCCCTGTGTGCAGTCTCATCTGTGTTAGGAACACAATAGATATTACTTACACTCACTACTTGATCAACGTCCTGCCATTTCTTTTTGCACTGGCTTCCAGATGTTGCGGTATTCACCCCTGCGGAGTATTCTTCTGCAACTAGGTTCCATCGTCTTCTCATTTCTTTGGATGGAACTTTTGTGGGACCACTCTTACTGATATCCAGCTCCAGCCATTTGTCCTCAATGACAGTGACTAGTTTCTCCACTTCCTCATGGAGGAAATTCTTTGTTCTTGTTGCACGCTCTTGCGTCATTGGTGTATTGGACTTACACTCAGGTTATCTTGAAAAATCATACTCATCTTTTTTCCATCTATGCAGCACTTCTTTCCACTCCCTCAGCCACGCAAAAATCACTATTCACACCTTACCTTTATATATGGTCCATTGCCAATGCTGCTGAGGCATTGAGGACGCTCTCCCTTTAATTGGCCGATTGCCAAGCTTCCTGCTCCATTCCTGAAACACGCAACGCGCACGCTGAAACGGACATGCGTCCCCCTGCAGGCACTCGAGGAGACGCTGGGCCCAAGCCCCGCCCTCCTGCCGGTTTCGCTGAGCAAGCCCGGCCGAAACTCTGCCCCCCGCAAGCTCTGCAGCACTACACCACGGGAGCAGAACTATGAAGGAGTGGCCAAATTAAAAGGTACATTTTTGGCGTATTTTTTGCCCCACAAAATTGGCATACCACGGCTAACTATGCCGCTCTAGGCGGCTGGGGAAATTTGGGCCCTATATATCTGATCAGTTAGATGTGTGGGAAAAACTGTAAGGAACCCTCTCACAAAACAGAAGATTGTTTGTGTACTGAGATTAATAGTGGTGGCCTTCTTTGTTGTGCCCTGTAGAGATTGTTCTTATGTCCAGTTAAATTACTTTTTACAATGGTCCCTAACGCCCTAACTATTACATCAAGAAATTAACATGTACCATGATGCATCTGATAATCTTCCACCGGGCATTAGATGACAGCTTAGGAGGTGAGGCATTTTCTTAATTATTCCTTGCACATGAGCCTCGGTGGTTTTGTTGACCATCAACTATTTTGAGAACCAAGTGGGTCAACACACTAAATACATGGATCATCAACCAACCCATGTAAACCTAACATCCCCAGATTATATAAAGAAGCTTGTTCTCTGAATATTTGTGGAGGCATGGTGCAGGCATTGAGCAGTGAATCTATCAGCTTCGCATCTGACAGGATTATGAGATGTCCTCAATAGTATACCCTCGTGTCGAGGATGACCCGCTTCCACACCAAAAAAAGATGAGCTTGCATGTGTTTCAATGAGCTACATCTTGAAGGGTGGACGATGCCTGTGCGTGAATTCTTTTAATGTGGAGTGGCTGTTGCACACCAGCCACCACACGGGCTTGACAGAGCAAGGTCTTGGTCGAGTGGCAAGGTTTAACCAAGACGACTGGAGACCAAGCTCTGCTGCGCCATCTCCTGGACCCCGACCCCGCAGTTGTTGTATGTTGCGCCATTCCTGGGCCACGGCCCTGCTGTTATACGCTGCGCCACAATCCCGCTGTTATATGCTGCACCGTTCCTTGGTCATGACCCCATCGATCCTCCACTGCTCACCACCTCCAATCTCTGCTCCCCACTGGGCTCGATCTCTGCTCCCTGCTGGACTCGATCTCCGCTCCCCGCTGGGCTCAAACGCTGTCTCCGTGCTGGGCTCGAATGCCGGGCTTCACTGCTCCTCATCCACCTGGGTCCCGACCCAGCCACTGGTCTTGTTCCTCTCCAATGAGCTACCTGTACTCTGATGACATCGCCCTCCTCGAAGCCATCGCACTCCTGTACCAGCTCGCGCTGCTCCCTGCAGTGGCTAGCTCTTCTACTTATACCCCACCTGCTGCCGATGGTGTTGTCATGCAGGTCAGGGGGTGCCCGCTGGGTCCTGGGACTGCTCTTCTACTTGTACTCCGCCTGCGCTAATGGTGTTTTCACATAGGTCGGTGGGCATCACTGGTAGGGCTAAGTTCAACCACATAAATGGAGGAGGTCAGGCTATTTTGCAGAACTGAGGCTATCCAGAGATAGACTTTCTTTTTCATAGCAAAAGACGACTAACGTTCTACACCAAACTCAGGAACGCTTGGACAGTCTTGTTCTTCTCTGTACCTTATCCAATGCACGTGCATGTTTTTGTGCCATGGTGACCAAAACTGAAAGCAGTCTAATCCTGATTTTGTTAGTACAAAAACATTGAATTATCCAATAATTTAAGTTAAACACAATAACACAACAAAGTGGGAATTTGTGCAAAAGCAATTAATTATAAATTAGCTTGAATTAAGTTACTTTAAATTAAGACGAGTAGACTTTATTTTAAGTGTGGTCTGATCAGTGCATTTTAAAGTCTTAACAAAAATTCAGTAAACTGTTCTGGCTATACATCCGAACATTCTAATAGTATTTAAGTGTTTTACCACATTCTTTGAAGATTGAAAGTGATGGGGTAGATTTTCAACTTGCCATCTGGGTGTAAAAGTGCTGTAGCTGATTGCACAGGAGGGCAGGAAAAAGAGTGGGCGAGCGATAGTGATAGGGGATTCAATTGTAAGGGGAATAGATAGGCGTTTCTGCGGCCGCAACCGAGACTCCAGGATGGTATGTTGCCTCCCTGGTGCAAGGGTCAAGGATGTCTCGGAGCGGGTGCAGGACATTCTAAAAAGGGAGGGAGAACAGCCAGTTGTCGTGGTGCACGTTGGTACCAATGACATAGGTAAAAAAAGGGATGAGTTCCTACGAAATGAATTTAAGGAGCTAGGAGCTAAATTAAAAAGTAGGACCTCAAAAGTAGTAATCTCGGGATTGCTACCAGTGCCACGTGCTAGTCAGAGTAGGAATCGCAGGATAGCTCAGATGAATACGTGGCTTGAGCAATGGTGCAGCAGGGAGGGATTCAAATTCCTGGGGCATTGGAACCGGTTCTGGGGGAGGTGGGACCAGTACAATCCGGACGGTCTGCACCTGGGCAGAATCGGAACCAATGTCCTCGGGGGAGTGTTTGCTAGTGCTGTTGGGGAGGAGTTAAACTAATATGGCAGGGGGATGGGAACCAATGCAGGGAGATAGAGGGAAAGAAAAAGGAGGCAAAAACAAAAGACAGAAAGGAGATGAGGAAAAGTGGAGGGCAGAGAAACCCAAGGCAAAGAACAAAAAGGGCCATTGTACAGCAAAATTCTAAAAGGACAAAGGGTGTTAAAAAAACAAGCCTAAAGGCTTTGTGTCTTAATGCAAGGAGTATCCGCAATAAGGTGGATGAATTAACTGTGCAAATAGATGTTAACAAATATGATGTGATTGGGATTACGGAGACGTGGCTCCAGGATGAGCAGGGCTGGGAACTCAACATCCAGGGGTATTCAACATTCAGGAAGGATAGAATAAAAGGAAAAGGAGGTGGGGTAGCATTGCTGGTTAAGGAGGAGATTAAGGCAATAGTTAGGAAGGACATTAGCTTGGATGATGTGGAATCTATATGGGTAGAGCTGCAGAACACCAAAGGGCAAAAAACGTTAGTGGGAGTTGTGTACAGACCTCCAAACAGTAGTAGTGATGTTGGGGAGGGCATCAAACAGGAAATTAGGGGTGCGTGCAATAAAGGTGCAGCAGTTATAATGGGTGACTTTAATATGCACATAGATTGGGCTAACCAAACTGGAAGCAATACGGTGGAGGAGGATTTTCTGGAGTGCATAAGGGATGGTTTTTTAGACCAATATGTCGAGGAACCAACTAGGGGGGAGGCCATCTTAGACTGGGTGTTATGTAATGAGAAAGGATTAATTAGCAATCTCGTTGTGCGAGGCCCCTTGGGGAAGAGTGACCATAATATGGTGGAATTCTGCATTAGGATGGAGAATGAAACAGTTAATTCAGAGACCATGGTCCAGAACTTAAAGAAGGCTAACTTTGAAGGTATGAGGCGTGAATTGGCTGAGATGGATTGGCGAATGATACTTAAGGGGTTGACTGTGGATGGGCAATGGCAGACATTTAGAGACCGCATGGATGAACTACAACAATTGTACATTCCTGTCTGGCATAGAAATAAAAAAGGGAAGGTGGCTCAACCGTGGCTATCAAGGGAAATCAGGGATAGTATTAAAGCCAAGGAAGTGGCATACAAATTGGCCAGAAATAGCAGCGGGACTGGGAGAAATTTAGAACTCAGCAGAGGAGGACAAAGGGTTTGATTAGGGCAGGGAAAATGGAGTATGAGAAGAAGCTTGCAGGGAACATTAAGACGGATTGCAAAAGTTTCTATAGATATGTAAAGAGAAAAAGGTTAGTAAAGACAAACGTAGGTCCCCTGCAGTCAGAATCAGGGGAAGTCATAACGGGGAACAAAGAAATGGCGGACCAATTGAACAAGTACTTTGGTTCGGTATTCACGAAGGAGGACACGAACAACCTTCCGGTTATAAAAGGGGTCGGGGGGTCTAGTAAGGAGGAGGAACTGAGGGAAATCCTTATTAGCCGGGAAATTGTGTTGGGGAAATTGATGGGATTGAAGGCCGATAAATCCCCAGGGCCTGATGGACTGCATCCCAGAGTACTTAAGGAGGTGGCCTTGGAAATAGTGGATGCGTTGACAGTCATTTTCCAACATTCCATTGACTCTGGATCAGTTCCTATGGAGTGGAGGGTAGCCAATGTAACCCCACTTTTTAAAAAAGGAGGGAGAGAGAAAACAGGGAATTATAGACCGGTCAGCCTGACATCGGTAGTGGGTAAAATGATGGAATCAATTATTAAGGATGTCATAGCAGTGCATTTGGAAAGAGGTGACATGATAGGTCCAAGTCAGCATGGATTTGTGAAAGGGAAATCATGCTTGACAAATCTTCTGGAATTTTTTGAGGATGTTTCCAGTAGAGTGGATAAGGGAGAACCAGTTGATGTGGTATATTTGGACTTTCAGAAGGCGTTCGACAAGGTCCCACACAAGAGATTGATGTGCAAAGTTAGAGCACATGGGATTGGGGGTAGTGTACTGACATGGATTGAGAACTGGTTGTCAGACAGGAAGCAAAGAGTAGGAGTAAATGGGTACTTTTCAGAATGGCAGGCAGTGACTAGTGGGGTACCGCAAGGTTCTGTGCTGGGGCCCCAGCTGTTTACACTGTACATTAATGATTTAGATGAGGGGATTAAATGTAGTATCTCCAAATTTGCGGATGACACTAAGTTGGGTGGCAGTGTGAGCTGCGAGGAGGATGCTGTGAGGCTGCAGAGTGACTTGGATAGGTTAGGTGAGTGGGCAAATGCAAAGCAGATGAAGTATAATGTGGATAAATGTGAGGTTATCCACTTTGGTGGTAAAAACAGAGAGACAGACTATTATCTGAATGGTGACAGATTAGGAAAAGGGGAGGTGCAAAGAGACCTGGGTGTCATGGTACATCAGTCATTGAAGGTTGGCATGCAGGTGCAGCAGGCGGTTAAGAAAGCAAATGGCATGTTGGCCTTCATAGCAAGGGGATTTGAGTACAGGGGCAGGGAGGTGTTGCTACAGTTGTACAGGGCATTGGTGAGGCCACACCTGGAGTATTGTGTACAGTTTTGGTCTCCTAACCTGAGGAAGGACATTCTTGCTATTGAGGGAGTGCAGCGAAGGTTCACCAGACTGATTCCCGGGATGGCGGGACTGACCTATCAAGAAAGACTGGATCAACTGGGCTTGTATTCACTGGAGTTCAGAAGAATGAGAGGGGACCTCATAGAAACATATAAAATTCTGACGGGGTTAGACAGGTTAGATGCAGGAAGAATGTTCCCAATGTTGGGGAAGTCCAGAACCAGGGGTCACAGTCTAAGGATAAGGGGTAAGCCATTTAGGACCGAGATGCGGAGGAACTTCTTCACCCAGAGAGTGGTGAACCTGTGGAATTCTCTACCACAGAAAGTTGTTGAGGCCAATTCACTAAATATATTCAAAAAGGAGTTAGATGAAGTCCTTACTGCTAGGGGGATCAAGGGGTATGGTGAGAAAGCAGGAATGGGGTACTGAAGTTGAATGTTCAGCCATGAACTCATTGAATGGCGGTGCAGGCTAGAAGGGCCGAATGGCCTACTCCTGCACCTATTTTCTATGTTTCTATGTTTCTATGGGCAGTTTCCATAACAGGCACCCGATCCATCAAGCTAATAGTACGCTCAGGCGGTAAGTTTAAAAATCTACATCGATACGTCTATTACTCCCAGGTCATTTTCTAAGTCTCCTTCACTTTAATGTATATTATGATCCACATTTTTCAACAAGTGGTACATGGTTCATCAGAAGGAACAGTCTAAGTGGCCATTTCCTATTTGATACTCTCATGCCCCTAAAGGATTTTTGAAACTTGATTGCTTTGATGGGTTAACCTAAGAAAATGTCACCTTAGCCGGTAATTTCATTATCCATAGTTTTTGGTGTTCACAAAAATATACTGTACTTTAATTGAACATAATGTTACAAAGTTCAACATGCAGTCTTAATTTTAACAGGGACCGGGAGTTGAGCTATACCCAGGAAGTGTTGCTTGTTTGGAAGGAAATGATATTCACAAATGCAGTAATATTAAAAGTTCTGACGTCCTCAAGAGTATGTTGGGAGGAATTAAACTGAAGGTAAATTTAGAGTAATGGTCATTCATTTTCATTTAAACAAAAATATTTTTGAAGAGTAATTTGATTATAGAGAACTGATGAAGTTGGAAACAAACCATTTAGTAATGGGGACAATGGACCTGAAATAGTAGTCAGAGGCTTACCCTGGGCGAATGCCTCCAATCCACAAGAAAAGTACATGCCTACCTGGTGTGCCTCTTTATCTTCGGACTCTTCAGGTCCTAGGCCTGCAGGTGTACGCCTGTGTAAAGGCCCATATATCCCAAGTATGCATACGGTTCGCAAGCGTCTCTGGGATCATGTGGGCCTGGTCAACCAACTAAAATGGGCGATTCCCATTATGCTTACATACAAAGTCTCCATTAGAATGACATAAAAATACATTTTCAAACAATCTAAATAAAAATAAGTCATTGTATGTTTAAAATTAATTAAAATACAATTTAATTAAAAATTTAATACAAAAATGTAAATTTTTGAAAAATAATTTGAAACATTTTTAAAGGGGCCAAAAATAACCTAAATTAATTTTAAAGGTTCTTGAATGTTTAATATGTTCTTGAAAATTATTTTAATGTTTATTTAAACCCTTACGTTGGTAAAAGAAAGTCCTACGCCTGCTTTTACTAGGCATAAGAGTTTCATGGGCAGTAGTTGGGCAAATAGCCCAACTCCTCACCAGCAAATGTCCATTTCCTGCGCATGCAGATGATCTGTCAAACTGAAACTTGACAGATTGCAAGTTCCGGATTTTCGCGCATGCGTACGCGGTCATAGGCTCCGTAAAATCTGGGCCTTTGAAACATATGTTCTTGAAATGCAATTAAATGATCTTGAGAAAGGGATTTTAAAACTATTACTTTTCTACTGTGTAATCTACAAATTAGTATTTTAGTTGAATAAATCTTGTACCTGGTGATAATAGTTCATGTTGCAAAGGGCTGCTATTTCTGTTAAATAATTCACTAAAAAATGACATTTATAAACATGGTTATAAATTATTAGTTGTTAAAAATACAATCAAGACAGATTGTAGACTTTACTTGGGTGATAAAATAACAAGGTGTAATTTTAGATTTTTCACCCAATATTCTTCCCTTATCTACCCTCCTCTCCTGAAGGTGCGCTTAGTAGCCTTTCCACAGGCACCAGCAGCCTTCAGAGGGCATCCCAGCCAAGCCCAATCCTGTTCTCCGCTTATATCCTCACATGCCATTTCCAATGTAAGTCATTAAATAGTAATCAGAAGCTGGAGCCCTGGCTGATTTTTTCCCCCTCTCTAATTCATGGGCACTGAGATCTATCAAAGTGCCCCAGTAACTGCTTAGGCTAAGATGAGCTAACTCAGCTCAAACTGAGAGTTAAACTTAGGACCTTCCTGTTGTGGGTGGCTTTGTGCTTTTATCTAATTGGTCATCAGTTGGTCAACTTGTATATAAAATTTTAATTTTCTGAGTTTGTGCTCCCAGTGGGGAGTCTCACCCATCAGAAGAGCAAATTATAAATTTGGGTGCATATTTTGAAGGGAAATTGTGGACATCGCATACCCGAATTTCCGATGTATCTTTCACCGAAGCTTTTAATTTATTATTCCCATGAGCTGACGACATAGAATGTACATCACAGAAACAGGCCATTCATGCCCAGCTGGTCCATGGTGGTGTTTATCCTCTACATGAGCCTCCATCCACCTCTCTGCACCTAACCTTATCAGCATAACATTCTATTCCTTTCTCCCTTGCATGTTTATATAGGATCCCCTTAAATGCATCTACCTATTCACCTCAACTACTCCTTGTGGTAGTGTGTTCCACATTCGAACCACTCTCTGGGTAAAGAAGTTTCTCTTGAATTCCGTATTGGATTAATTAGTGACTATCTTATATTTATGGCCCTTGGTTATAGTCTTAGAAGTGGAAAAATCTTTTCTACGTCTACCCTGTTCAACTCTTTCATAATCTTAAAGACTTCTAGACCTTTTAGCTTTCTCTTTTCTGGAGAAAAGAACCTCAGCCTATTCAATTCTTCAGCTCTGTTACCATCCTTGTAAATATTTTTTGCACCTCCTCCAGTGTTCCTATATCCTCTTTATTATATAGCGACCAGAACTGTATACAATACTCCCAAGTTTGGTCTAACCAAGGTGCTATACTAGTTTAACATAACTTCTCTGTTTTTCAGTTTCATCCCTCTAGAAATGAAGCCCAGGCTTTCCTCGCCAAAGTCCTTGAATGTGCTGTCGCCTCCCAAATCCTTTCCCGCAACTTCACGTTTGAATCTCTCCGATCAGGTTTCTGCCCCTGTCACAGTACTAAAACGGCCCTCATCAAATTCACAAATGTCATCATATGTGACTGTGACCGTGACCATGGTAAATTATCGCTCCTCATCCTTCTAGATCTGTCTGCAATCTTTGACACAGTTGACAACACCATCCTCCTCCATGTCCACTGGGTGGGACTGCCCGCGCTCGTTCTATTATCTAGACTGATGTAGCCAGAGAATCAGCTGCAATGGAATCTCTTCCCACTCCCGGACCATTACCTCTGGAATCCCCTAAAGATCTATCGTTGGCCCCCTCCTATTTCTCATCTATATGCTCCCCTCAGCAACATCATCCGAAAACACAATGTCAGGTTCCACATGTATGCTGATGACACCCAACTCTCCCTCACCAATAACCTCTCTCGACCCCTCCAGTGTCTCTGATTTGTGACACTGCTTGTCTGATATCCAGTACTGGATAAACAGAAATTTCTTCGAATTAAATATTGGAAAGAGTAAAGCCATTTTCTTTGGTCCCTCCCACAAACTCCATTTCCTAACCACTGACTCCACCCCTCTCCCTGGCAGCTGTCTGCAGCTGAACCAGACTGTTCACAGCTTTGGTGTCATATTTAACTCCGAGATGAGCTTTCGACCACATATTCGCTCCATCACCATTACCACGTACTTCCACCATAACATTGCCCGACTCATCCATGCCTTTGTTACCTCTAGACTTGACTATTTCAATGCTCTCCTGTCTAGCCTCCCATCTTCCATCCTACATAAACTTGAGTTCATCCAAAACTCTGCTGCCTAACACGCACCAAGTCCTGTTCACCCATCACCCCTGTGCTCACTGACCTACATTGGCTCCCGATCCAGCAATGCCTCAATTTTAAAATTTTCATTCTCGTTTCCAAATCCCTTCATAGCTATATCTCTGTAACCTCCGCCAGCTATACAACCCTCCAAAATCTCTTCACTCCTCCAATTTTAATTGCTCCACCATAACGACTGTGTCTTCAGTTGCCGAGGCCGTAAGCTCTGGAATTCCTAAACCTCTCCGCCTCTCTCTCCTCCTTTAAGATGCTACATAAATATACCTCTTTGATCAAGCTTTTGGTCATCTATCCTAATATCTCATGATGTGGCTTGGCATCAGTTTTTTTTGGTAACGCTCCTGTGAAGTTTCTTGGGACATTTTACGATGTCAAAAGCACGATATAAATGCAAGTTGTTGTTGTTATGTCCTGCCAGCAGACAAGGTTCCCACTGGGAGCACCAATTTAAAAAAATATCCCTATTATATTTAAATTCAGGGATCAAGGAAAAAATGTGGTTAAGGGAAATCTTAAGATATGGCTGATAATTCATTATATAAATATTGCCTTTTTTAGGTTCTGCCACCACCAAAACTAAAGCTTCATAACAATTATGTTCATTCCAATAACGGCTATGGTGTTACCATAATCCAGCCTGATGACAGACATTGCCGTGATGCAGATGAGGAGGTATTGGAATGTGCTGCAGGAGGTGATAAGAGAGATGATCTTGTCAAGGCAATGCAGAATATGAGTCTTGAAATGAACAATAATAAGTTTGAAAACAATTCAATGGGAGAAATAGGTGTCATTGTTTGTTAATTACTCTGATGTGAATGAATATTGCAGAGTTAGAAACTCTGTGTTTAACATTTGTCTTGAATCAAAAACAGATTTCTAATTATCTGTTTAGTAATATTTGTTTCAGAAATTTTTATTGGGTAATAAATACATTGATGTTGAAGAAAGTGGTACAGCTCAGATATAAATGCAAACAATAAATCAAAAACAGTTTAGAAGTTACCTGTATACTAAACTGTTTAAGCTACCTTCCATCAATATGTTGAGCAGTAATGGTGGTCTTCATTAATGTGCGCTTAGCTGGGCAAACTTGCATGAGAATACAGCTTTTTGCTACCAGCGGTGATACAAATCTATACTTAAAAGCTGATTAAAGACTTGGGACTTTTTTTTTTAAAAAGTTCATGAATTTTCCACAACTTTGTTACATTTTCTGTATTAACTAAACTGCAGAAAAGTTGAACATTTTGTAAGCTTGTGACTAACTAGAAATGGTATGAAATTATCACAAAGTTGCCACATTGATATGGATTGCAGCTGATTTGAAGGAAAGCAGCAGTTAAAATGTCTACAGTAATTTACACACACGGTGTAACCCAAGTTCTCAGAAGACAAAACTGACATTCTGTATGGGTCCCTGAAGCATAAAATAAAAGTCTTTGAAGCCTAACATCTGAGAGCACTCATGATCTACATATGAAATAATGTATTTTTCACTACAGTATAAAGTTGTATATTTAAGGTATAATACAGTATGTATGCATTTTATTAAATGATGTATGATTTTGCTATCAGATGCATGTGTCTGCAGACACTGCATTATGAGCAGTCAGTGCAAATGTGTGGGTGTAAAACCTCTGCAGAATGACAAGCTTTGTGCAGATTGATTTAAAATCTAAAGCCCTAAACTTTAAAATAAAATAAATCTGCATCAGAATCAGACTTACTGATTTGAGTTGTCTGATTCCATCTATTAGTTCTCACATTTAAAGTGGCAACTGAGAAATTATTGACCAACAGCAAAATGCTTATTGATGTTTGAATTCTCGCAATGACCATTTCTGTTACATTGTCACTGATAATGCCAGGTAAAACTGTCATATGAACTACAAGGATAGAGATCTTGGATTTAAAGGAAGCAACTATTTTGTGACAGCAAATCCTCAGCCTCAACCTAATTTATGAGGCCATGACATTCTCTCCTTTGTCCTCCGCTGGCAAAGACTAACCAGTGGCTCCCACCATATTGGCGAAGTAGTGCAAAAACATCTAAACACCTAAATGGGTCCAACCATCAGTTGAGGTGTTACTAAGATGCTTAGATCTCGGAAACCACTTCAAAGGGTCGCGTAGCACTGGCAGAAAGACCGGGCCCCCTCTCCCCTTCCATTAAAGGGGAGGGCCAAGCTGCCAACTTTGCAGGAGAAAGGGGCCATCCCTAGATTACCAGGGAGCAGGGTGCAGTGGCAGCAGCCCAGCACACAAGCGCAGTGCCGGGCTGCAAGATCGTGGCACGGACCCCCCCAATCTGCAGTGAAGAAAGCCGGTAAGTAAGCCAACTTTTTCATTTCCAGCGCAGCATCTCCTTTTCAATTTTCGCCCCACGAGCGGCCGACAGCTTACGGCAGCTGCATGGGGTGCTACCGAACTTCTGCACCGGTGCGAAAATGGGTTGCTGCGCATAGTGATGACCAAAGTGTAAATCAACTATCATTGTGGTTCTGGTGATGTTTTTCAGTTACATGACAGGAGCCGTAATTATAGGCAGGCTACTTGGTAATATGTGTAGCACTATATTCTACTTTTGCCTGGAGTGGCCCTATCTGTTGGTTGACTGAATGTGGTCAATACCTCAGAGGAATGGTGTTAACTTGGGAAAATGCAGTTGTAATTGGGTCTTCAGGGTCTAATCTTCAGGGCAGGTCTTGACACTAATCCCCTACACCATTGCCAAGTTCAAATGTAATGCCGTTTTCTCTCCATCCCACAGGCCGATAGCCAAATCCAAATTGTGGGCCACAGAAAGTTCAAGGTGAAAACTTCTGGATTGTTTCCTGGTTGTGTTGTAGAGACCAAAAAAAAAGGAAGCAGAAGACTGAAATTTTTCTTCCAATTTCTGGTCTCTACCATGAAGCTGTCCATGGTCAAAATACTAGGGCAATCACTCTACTGATGCTTTATATTCTTAATGCAAAAAAATCCATTGCCACTATCCTGGGGTGGGGTCTCAAACCTGTCAGTGTCCCAAGGGCTTGTTAACATCACCGTTCATCTATAAATTGCCAGTTCATCACTCCCACCATCACCATTTCCCCAAAAATAAAGTAACCATGGAAGTGCAGTTTCAATTTTATTCCAGTATTTCATTAAGTTGCAGATATTCATAACTTACCATTCTGCTTCAGCATTTTTTTTCTAGAATTCCCGCAGTTGTAGTTTTTATTTTTAAAGATGCATGGTTGACAGATCAATCAGGCAGCCTGAAATTAATGGTAGTGGCTCAGAATGGGCCTTTATAATTTAATTTATGCAATTATGAGGTCGAAAGTATCATTTATATGAACATATGGACAGGAATGGACCATCTGGTCCATCCAGCCCAGCCCACACACCTGTAATGCCTTATACATCACAGTATATATATTCCCCACTCCAACCAAAAGCCAAGTAATCTCCTCAGAAAGGAGAAAAAAACACAGAAAAATTGAGGCCAATTGGGGAAATCTGGAAAATTCCTCTCCGAAACCTTTGAGCAATCAAAACTAATCCAGGAAACCATTTTCCCAAATAGATCCAAGTCGATCTACAATCACTTTCTGCCTACGGGCCTTTCAGCAGTTTTCAATCCAGCACAGCTGACTGCCACTAATACCCGAAATTTCGATCTTGTGGAGAAGCCTCTTATGTGGTACCTGATCAAAAAGCTTTTTAAAAGTCTAGGTAGATAATGTCCATTGGGTTTCCCTCATCCACTATCTTGGTAACTACTTCAAAAAAAAATACAATGTAATTAGTAAGACAGGACCTCCTTCTGTTGAAGCAATGATGGATGTCCCTAAATATGTCCTTCTCTTAAGTCATATATTGCATTCCAAATGATTCCCTCAAGCATCTTCCCTATTACGGACAACTAATGGGCCTATAGTTACCTGGATTTGTCTTAGTTTTTAAAAATTGGAGCTCCATTAGCCTCCTTCCAGTCTTAAGGAATAGTCCGAGACTCCAGCGTACTATTAAAGATGCATACGCAAGGGGCGTGCACAGCACCTGCCCCATCTCCCTTCAGGTAGATATCATCCAGACCAGTTGCTCTATCTATTTTAAGATTCCTAATTCTATCTAAAACAATACCATCTATTTTAAAATGGAAGAGTTTTAGCATTGAATTTTGACATTCGAGCATCAACTTCAAGTGAAACTGATGCAAATTACACATTTAGTATTACTGCCATCCTCCCAAGATTTGTAACATGTCCTTGAGTATCCTTTAATTGTCCAATACAGTATTTGACAGTTCTGACTCTTCACATACTTAAGTATTTTTCATGACCTCTGAATATCCCAAAATGCTTCACAGTCACAAATACTGTGGCAACAAGAGCAGGTCACAAGCTGAGTATTCTGCGGTGAGTGACTCACCTCCTGGCTCCAAAAGCCTTCCACCATCCTCAAGGTACAAGTCAGGAGTGTGATGGAATACTTTCCACTTGCCTGGATGAGTGCAGCTCCAACAACACTGAAGAAACTCAATACCATCCAGGACAAAGCAGCCCGCTTGAATGGCACCCCATCCACCACTGGTGCACCATGGCTGCTGTGTGTACCAGCTACAAGATGCAGTGCAGCAACTCACCAAGGCTTCTTTGACAGCACCTCCCAAACCCATGACCTCTACCAACTAGAAGGACAAGGGCAACAGGCGCATGGGAACACCACCATCTGCAAGTTCCCTTCTAAGTCACACGCCATCCTGACTTGGAAATATATCACCGTTCCTTCATCATCACTAGGTAAAAATCATGGAACTCCCTAACTTATGGGAGTACTCTCACCACACGGACTGCAGTGGTTCAAGGTGGCGGCTCACCACCACCTTCTCAAAAACAATTAGGGATGGGCAATAAATGCTAGCCTTGCCAGCGTCACCCACATCCCATGAATGAATAAAAAGCAGCCAATTAACTACTTTTGAAGTGTAATTACTGGTGTGATGTAGGGAAATAGAGCAGCCAATTTTCACAGCATGGTCCCTCAAATAGCAATGAGATGTATTTCCAGATAATTTGTTTCAATAAGGTAGGCTTAGGAATAAATGTTGGCCATGGTGGCAGTGTGAGTAAACTTTTGGTTGAATGGAATGCATGCAACACTCCATGCTGACTGGTGCAGGACCCTTCATAAGCAAAGTGATTAACTCTCAGTAATCTCCGGTTAACATAACTGTTCCATGTTAATGTAATATTACCAATTAAATTAACACTGGTACTATTTCAAATTTCTCCCTCCTTTGAATATAGCAAATGTATTATAAATAAGAACTTGTATCAACATGTCCCTTTATTGAAATAACCTAATGCCAACAGGCATTGAAGGGGTTTGTTTTCAGAGTTGTTCATTTAATTTTGCTAGTCTTGATTAATGCTTTTACTATCACTTCAAGTCAGAACAATTTTTAATGTTAAGCTGCTCAGCTTCAGTATGAATATACTTAAAATGGGCAATAATATGCAAATCCAAATATTCTTGTTCTGCAACTGCACTTTTATTTCTTCTCTGCAATACAATGAAAATCAAATGAAGACATTTGAAACTAGCTGTTTGCTAAGTAAACTTTAATATACTTAGGGATTCTAAACTGCTATTTTAGATGGGTCACAAGTACATTTCCTCATTGTAAGATTGCACTTTAAAGTACACGCCAAGTACAGAAAATATTTGCATAAAAAGAACTGACAAACTGGTTACAACATTTGCAATGTGCATGCACTGTTGTTTTTCTGAAAATATTTAAATACAAAGCCGTATTACTATCAATACATATAAATTGTGCACAAATGCAACTTTTGGTCTCTGTATTTCTCTAGTAGGCACCTCTGCCATTACCATATCCTCCTGTGAATCCTCCACCACCCTGGTTACCACCGAATCCTCCACCACCACCACTATTACTACTTTGGTAGCCACTGTATCCTCCACTTCCACCTCTACCACTTTGGTAGCCACTGTATCCTCCACTTCCACCGCCACTTCCACTTTGGGAGCCACTGTATCCTCCACTTCCACCTCCACCAATACCACTGTGGGAGCCACTATATCCTCCATTTCCACTTTGGTAGCCACTGTATCCTCCACTTCCACCGCCACTTCCACTTTGGGAGCCACTGTATCCTCCACTTCCACCACTACCACTATTACTACTTTGGTAGCCACTGTATCCTCCACTTCCACCTCCACCTTCACCAATACCACTGTGGGAGCCACTATATCCTCCACTACCACTTTGGGAGCCACTATATCCTCCACTACCACCACCACCACCACTTTGGTAGCCCCCGTATCCTCCACCACTTTGGTTGTTGCGGTATCCACCACCTTGGTAGCTTCCTCCACTACCACCTCTTCCTCCTCCATAATATCCAGAACTGTAACTGCCACGGGAGCCACCATACCCACTTCCTCTTCCATAACCACCTCCTCCCCTGTAACCAGAACCACGGCCACCCCCTCTTCCACCAAATCCTTGATTGTCATAACGTGCCATTTTGGGAGGACGAGGACCATCACCATATCTGTAATAAATCAAAATAATGGATTAGATAAACACTATATGACAAATCAAATTCATAGCATAAAAATAGTATGGCAGATAGTCTATAATGAAAATAAAGTTTGGTGAGGTGATAAACAATCTGTCCTACTAACTTAAATATGTTTATATTCTCCATAGAGTAAACCATTCAATCCCAATAATGTTCAGTTCGAAAGCACCAACCATAGGTGGAGCAAAATGAATACATAAATGCTTATTAACAGAGGCTTTCAAGAGTGAATTGCAATTATATTGCTGACTGTTACTTATGTAGAAACTCATCACAGCCAAAAAACAAAACCAGAAAACCTAAACATTAGTTTTGTTTTCTTGCTAACTCTTCCTTTAGAATTTACAATCTCAGAATGCATTTAAAACTTCGAATTAATTTTGCCAAATAAGCAATGCTGACTGCCACAGTAAACTTCAATTGTCAGTGGTCGTGGCTCCTTGTTATTGCTCCAAGACGTTTTTCTTATAAAAGGAAAAGCGTTCAGTCTTCAATTTTATCTTATCCCTTAGGTACTTGTACCTGTACATATTCTATCATTTATTATTTCCCAGTGAAAATGGGTGAATGCAGCTCTGACTTTGAAATTACCATTATTTACCAAACATTGCTTCAATGCAGGGATTATTCTATTGATCCAGAAACTGATACAATTCCAACTGAATTGGTTTGATCCCCAAATAATTTTTGTTTGTTTTCCCTCCCATTTTCACCTTTTAAAACTGTTGACTTGGGCTGAATAGTTGCACAAGCATGAGTCACACTCAAGTACCTGCCCAAGTGCCCATTCTTCACACCGAGTCTACACATTGCACGGTGGTAGGCTGTTCAATATGGGCCGGCCATGCCTGGCCCTGTCCTTACCAATGTCCACATATAGGAATCACTGAGGAACAAGAACCCTGGCTGAAACTGTAACTCATGGAAAAGTGATACTTATGCAGCTTAGTTAAATGTACTGGTGTACAAGAATTATCGGGACAGACCACACGCTGCTCAGAATGGAGAACTTGAGATTGCACTGGATATCTCTACTCTGAGAACCTGAGATTCCACTCACTTCCTCCAAATAAAAGGTGTTGCTATGGGAACCCGCATGGGTCCTAGCTATGTCTGCCTTTTCATGTGTTACACGGAGCATTCTTTGATACAGTCCTAGTCGGGTCGCCCCCCACCCTCTTTTTCCTGTACACTGATGATTAGATTGGTGCTGCTTCCTGCTCTCACCTGAACCGGAAAATTTCTTGAACTCTGCATCCAATTTCCACACCTCCCTCACCTTCACATGGTCCATCTCCAACTCATCCCTTCCTCGATATCTCGATCTTCATTTCTGGGAATGGCCTGCCAGCAATATCCGCTCTAAGTCCACTGACTCTCACAGCTACCTTGATTACATTTCCTTCCAACCCACTTTCTGTAAGGACTCTATTCCATTCTCCCAGTTTCTCAGACGATGCCATCTTCGACACCGATACTTCGGATAGGTCTTTTTTCCTTAACTAAGAATTCTCCTCCACCGAGGTTGACAGGGCCCTGGGACCGTGTGTGTCCCATTTCCCGTACTTCTGCTCTCAGCCACTCCTCTCCCTTCCAGAAACACGATAGGTTCCTCTTGTTCTCAACTTCCACCCCACCAGCCTCCAAATTTAATGGATCATCCTCTGCCATTTCCACCACCTACAGCATGATGCCACGACCAAACATCTTCCCTTCCTCTCACAGCATTCCAAAGGGGACTGTTCTCTCTCGGACACTGGCCCACTCTTCATTTACCCCATACACCTGCTCCCGTTCCACAACAACTTCCCGTGCAAGCATAGGAGATAGAAACATAGAAAATAGGTGCAGGAGTAGGCCATTCGGCCCTTCGAGCCTGCACCACCATTCAATATGATCATGCAACTTCAGTACCCCATTCCTGCTTTCTCTCCATACCCCTTGATCCCTTTAGACGTAAGGGCCACATCTAACTCCCTTTTGAATATATCTAGCAAACTGGCCTCAACAACTTTCTGTGGTAGAGAATTCCACATGCTCGCAACTCTGAGTGAAGAAGTTTCTCCTCATCTCGGTCACAAATGACTTACCCCTTATCCTTAGACTGTGACCCCTGGTTCTGGACTTCCCCAACATCGGGAACATTCTTCCTGCATCTAACCTGTCCAATCCCGTCAGAATTTTATATGTTTCTATGAGATCCCCTCTCATTCTTCTAAATTCCACTGAATATAAGCTTCGTCGATCCAGTCTTTCTTCATATGTCAGTCCTATCATCTCAGGAATCAATCTGGTGAACCTTTGCTGCACTCCCTCAATAGCAAGAATGTCCTTCCTCAGATTAGGAGACCAAGACTGTACACAATACTCAAGGTGTGGCCTCACCAAGGCCCTGTACAATTGTAGTAAGACCTCCCTGCTCCTATATTCAAATCCTCTCGCTATGAAGGCCAACATGCCATATGCCAATGCCTTCTTCACTGCATGCTGTACCTGTATGCCAACTTTTAATGACTGATGTACCATGACACCCAGGTCCTGTTCATTTCCCATTTTACTAATCTGTAATCATTCAGATAATAATCTGCCTTCCTGTTTTCACCACCAAAGTGGATAACCTCACATTTATCTACATAATACCACATCTGCCATGTATTTGCCAACGCACCTAACCTGTTCAAGTCACCCTGCATCTTAGCCTCTTAGCATCCTCCTCACAGCTCACACTGCCACCCAGCTTAATGTCATCTGCAAACTTGGAGATATTACATTCAATTCCTTCATCTAAATCATTAATGTATATTGTAAATAGCTGGGGTCCCAGCACTGAACCTTGCGGTACCCCACTAGTCACTGCCTGCCATTATGAAAAAGACCCATTTATTCCTACTCTTTGCTTCCTGTCTGCCAATCAGTTCTCTATCCACGTCAATACAGTACCCCCAATACCATGTGCTTTAATTTTGTACACTAATCTCTTGTGTGGGACCTTGTCAAAAGATTTTTGAAAGTCCAAATACACCACATCCACTGGCTCCCCCTTGTCCACTCTACTAGTTACATCCTCAAAAGAATTCTAGAAGATTTGTCAAGCATGATTTCCCTTTCATAAATCCATGCTGACTTGGACCGATCCTGTCACTGCTTTCCAAATGCACTGCTATTACATCTTTAATAACTGATTCCAACATTTTCCCCACTACCGAGGTCAGGCTGACCGATCTATAATTACCCATTTTCTCTCTCCCTCCTTTTTTAAAAAGTGGTGTTACATTAGCTACCTTCCAGTTCATAGGAACTGATCCAGAGTCGATAGACTGTTGGAAAATGATCACCAATGCATTCACTATTTCTAGGGCCACTTCCTTAAGTACTCTGGGATGCAGACTATCAGGCCCCAGAGATTTATCGCCCTTCAATCCCATCAATTTCCCTAACACAATTTCCCGCCGAATAAGGATATCCTTCAGTTCCTCCTTCTCACTAGACCCGTGGTCCCCTAGTACTTCCAGAAGGTTATTTGTGTCTTACTTTGGTTCTGTCTTCACAAAGGATTTGTTCAACTGCTCTGCCATTTCTTTGCTCCCCATTATAAATTCACCTGAATCTGACTGCAAGGGACCTATGTTTGTCTTCACTAATCTTTTTCTCTTCACATATCTATAGAAGCTTTTGCAGTCAGTTTTTATGTTCTCGGCAAGCTTCCTCTCGTACTCCATTTTCCCCCTCCTAATTAAACCCTTTGTCCTCCTCAGCTGAATTCTAAATTTCTCCCAGTCCTCAGGTTGGCTGCTTTTTTTGGCCAATTTATATGCCTCTTCCTTGGATTTAACACTATCCCTAATTTCCCTTGTAAGCCACACCTGACTTTCACCTGCTCCCTTCGTGCTGTCCAGGGCCCCAAACACTCCTTCCAGGTGAAACACTGATTTATTTGTACTTCTTTCAACTTAGTATACTGTATTCGCTGCTCACAATGTGGTCTCCTCTACATTGGGGAGACAAAACACAGACTTGGTGATCGCTTTGCAGAACATCTCCGTTCAGTCCCCAAGCCTGACCGTGAGCTTCCAGTTGCTTGTCATTTTAATTCTCTGCCCCACTTCCACTCTGATCTCTCTGTCCTCGGACTCCTACATGGTTCCAATGAAGCTTAATGGAAGCTCAAGGAACAGTAGCTTTCAATTAGGGACTTTCCAATCTTCCAGACGTAACATTGATTTCATTAACTTCAGATCATAACCACTGCTCCCATTTTTTCCAGTCAGAAGGTGCTTGGTTCTAGTAATGGTTCTGTTGTTACCATTTACAGCTTCTCTAGACCAAACTTTTGTTTGTTTATTTGTCCCATTACCATCTCCTTTCGCTTTGTACAATCACACCATTTGTCATTTAATCTCTCCTGCCTTCCACCCTATCTCAGACCTTCCATTTTGTTCGTGCCTCCATACTTATAAACTGTTAAATCTCTTCATTTCTTTCAGTTCTGATGAAATGTCATTGACCTGAAATGTTAACTCTGTTTCTCTCTCCACAATTGTTGCCTGACCTGCTGAGTATTTTCAGCATTTTCTGTTTTTATATACCCGAGATCTATGTTGGAGTCTATACTGTCACAGATTAACCAAGACCGTATACAATTGTAAACATTTATGAACTGGATCTTGGCTTTGCTACGAGTATTGGCCTGGATTTGTTTGGCAGTACAGGTTGAACCTCCCTTATCCGGAACCCTCAGGACCTGGCCCGTTCCTGATAAGAGATTTTTCCGGATGAGGGGTGGTCACGTTAAATTGGATGGTACATGTTCTGAGCAAAGGGATATCGGGGCTGGCTGGCTTGGGGCTGGGAGTGCAGCAGAGAGATAATGGGGGGGGGGGGGTGGTGGTGGATCACAGGTTCAGGCCAGCGATTGCGGGAGTCGGCAGCAAGGAAGGACTTCAATTTGTTCATGTCGGAGTTCTGCGCATGTGCCACCCGGTGGCTGGGAATGGTTCCGGACGAGGGGTGGTTCTGGATAAGGGAGTTCCGGATAAGGCAGTTTCAATCTGTAATTAAGACTTATCTCGCCATTAAAAATTCAATTACACACGAATGGACAAGTCCTAACTTTTTCTGGTGTGTTTAGTGTGTATCTAATGGTAAATACTGCAACTTCATGTGTTTCAATACCGAGTCTCTTGGCAAAATACTGTTAGAGCGAAGCTTCTGGAGGAGCAGAGCAACTCAGACAGCAACCTCCTGATTTCCACGTTGAATAACATAAGAAAAAGGAGCAGGAATAGACCATTTGACCCCTCGAGTCTGCTCCGCCATTTAATATCATGGCTGATCTGATCAAGGACTCAGTTCCACTTTCGCTCAAAAATCTGTCGATCTCTGCCTTAAATATATTCAATGACCCAGCCTCCATAGCTCTCTGGGGCAGAGAAACCCACAGATTTACAACCATCAGAATATATTTACTCCTCATCTCAGTTTTAAATGGGCGCCCCTTATTCTGAGATATCCCCCCCTAGTTTTAGTTTCCCATGAGTGGAAATAGCCTCTCTGCATCCAACTTGTCGAGCCCTCTCATTATCTTATGTGTTTCGGTAAGATCACCTCTCATTCTTCTGAATACCAATGAATATAGTCCCAACCTACTCAACCTATCTTCATAAGTCAATTCCCTCATCTCCGGAATCAACCAAGTGAATCTTCTCTAAACAGCCTCCAGTGCAAATATATCCTTCCTTATGGAGACCAAAACTGCACGCAGTACTCCAGGTGTGGCCTCACCAATACCCTGTACAGTTGTAGCAGGACTTCTCTGCTTTTATTCTCTATCTCCCTTGCAATAAAGGCTAACATTCCATTTGCCTTCCTGATTACTTGCTGTACCTACATACCAACTTCTTGTGTTTCATGCACAAGGACTACCAGGTCCTTCTGTACTAAACACTTTGCAATTTTTCTCCATTTCAATTATAATTTGCTTTTCTATTTTTTCTGCCAAAGTGGATCACCTCACATTTTCCTGCCAAAGTGGATCACCTCACATTTTCCTACATTGTACTCCATGTACCAAATTTTTGCCCATTCACTTAGCCTGCCTATATTCCGTTGTAGACTTTTTGTATCCTCCTCACAATTTGCTTTCCCACCCAGCTTTGAATCAAAAGCAAACTTGGCTACATTACACTCGGTCCCTTCATCCAAGCTATTAATATAGATTGTAAATAGTTGAGGCTCCAGCACCGATCCCTGCGGCACCCCAGTAGTTAATGTTTGCCAACCGGAAAAAGACCGGTTTATCCCGACTCTCTGTTTTCTGTTAGCTAGCCAATCCTCAATCCATGCTAATATATTACCCTCAACCCCATGAACTTTTCTCTTATGCAGTAACCTTTTATGTGGCACCTTATTGAATGCCTTCTGGAAATCCAAATATACCACATCCACTGGTTCCCCCTTATCCATCCTGCTTGTTACATCCTCAAAGAACTCCAGCAAATTTGTCAAACACGATTTCCCTTTCATAAAACCATGCTGACTTTGCTTGATTGAATTATGCTTTTCCAAACGTCCTGCTACTTCTTCCTTAATAATGGACTCCAGCATTTTCCCAACGACAGATGTTAGGCTAACCGGTCTATAGTTTCCTGCTTTCTGTCTGCCACCTTTTTCAAATAGGGGCGTTACATTTGCGGTTTTCCAATCCACTGGGACCTCCCCAGAATCCAGGGAATGTTGCAGATTACAACCAATGCATCCACTATCTCTGCAGCCACTTTTTTTAGGACCCGAAGATGTAAGCCATCAGGTCCAGGGGACTTGGCCGCCTTTAGTCCCATTATTTTACCGAATACTACTACTTTAGGTGATAGTGATTGTATTAAGTTCCTCCCTCCCTATAGCCTCTTGATTATCCCCTATTAGGATGTTTTTAGTGTCTTCTATCGTGAAGATCAATACAAAATGTTTGTTCAATGTCTCTGCATTTCCCTGTTCCCCATTATTAATTCCTCAGTCTCATCCTCTAGGGGACCATTTACTTTAACCACGCTTTTCCTTTTTATGTACCTGTAGAAACTCTTACTATTTGTTTTTATATTTTGTGCTAGTTTACTTTCATAGTCTACCTTTCCTCTCTATTATTTTTTTAATTGTTCTATGCTGGCTTTTAAAAGTTTCCCAAACCTCTGGCCTCCCACTACTCTTGGCCATATTGTATGCCCTTGTTTTCAATTTGATACCATCCTGTATTTCCTTAAGTTAGCCACGGATGCTTATCCCTTCTCATTGGGATATATTTTTGTTGAGTGTTATGAAATATCTCCTTAAATGTCTGTCACTGCTCATCAACCATCCCACTCTTTAATCTATTTTCCCAGTCCACTTTAGCCAACTCTGCCTTCATACCTTTATAGTCTCCTTTATTTAAGCTTAGGACACTGGTTTGAGATCCAACTTTTTCACCCTCCAACTGAATTTGAAATTGAACCATGTTATGGTCACTCATTCCTAGAGGATCCTTTACGAGATCATTTATTAATCCTGTCTCATTACCCAGTACCAGGTCTAAGATAGCCTGCTCCCTGGTTGGTTCCACAACATACTGTTCAAGGAAATTATGCCGGATACACTCCATGACCTCTTCCTCAAGGCTACCCTGGCCAATTTGCTTTGTCCAATCAATATGAAGGTTAAAATCGGTCATGCTTATTGCTGTTCCTTTTTTACAAGCCTCCATTATCTCTTGATTTATACTCCATCCAACAGTGTAGCTACTGTTAGGGGGCCTATAAGCTATGCTCTTCAGCGACTTTTTCCCCTTATTATATTCCTTATCTCCACCCAAACTGATTCAACATCTTGATCTTCTGAGCCAATATCGTTTCTCACTAACGCACTGATCTCATCCTTTATTAACAGAGCTATCCCACCTCCTTTTCCTTTCTGTCTGTCCTTCCAAATTGTCAAATACTCCTGAATATTTAATTTAACTGTACATGTGCGGATACCAAAGTTGCTGTCCAATTTACTCCTTAATAACAGTGAGCGCTGATAGACACTGCAAAATCCAGGCCATTATTTGCACTTCTGGTTTCGTGGAATCAACTATGAGGTTTGTGTGTCTTTTTAAAAAGAAGCCAAATCTAAGCTCATAGTACAGAACCCTAAAATTGAGGAACATTAAACGGTAATTTGGAAATTGGTGATTAGGCAACATCAGTGTTATGACTGCATGGTGTCAAGACATGGGATGAAACTTAAACATTACGTACATGTCTCAGTGTTGTCTGATTTGTTGCAGATTTGTATTTTAGTTATGAACAGCATGAGCAAACAAAATTATAAACAGTCGAGTCTGTTTTTATGCCAGAAAGTGTGCAGTTGGGTTAATCTCATGGGCTTTTCACATAATGCAGTACCCTGCTTCGTGGGGGGGGGGGGGTGGAGAAAGCAGTCAGTGTCCTTTTTGCACGCCTTTCTCAAGAACACACCCGTAACAATTCAGATATGTACTAGTTGATTGACAACCTGGGATCATGAGCAATGTTTCAAAGACCACTGTGCAAGATTTGGTTGCAACAGCCTTACCTTGGGTACAATGGTTGCTACAATCCGTCCTAGGATTCACATTGATCGGAGCATGAATTGTGTCTCCTGCTAAATTATGAGAGCATACAAGCTTCACACAACTGCACCCAAAATGTTGTCTGAAACCATAACATGCAATTCACCTTGTGTTTGCCATAAGATTAATGCCCGCTGCCCCAGGTTTTGAAATCTGCCGAATCATCTTCAGCAACTGTTCATGTGTGGGATCCAGTTGCCGTATGAATTCAGGATCCTTGGCAACTTCGACAACCAATGCCTCCATTCCTGCACGCAAAGCAACAATTCCAGCTGCTACATAGTGAGGCATCTTCAACTTTATCCTAAAAGGTACAAACTATATTTAGCATTTAACACAACCAATGTCAAACGGATCAAAAAGATAATGGTTGCTCTGCAAAACCAACTCTGAAATTAATGCGAGCTGAACAGTAAAACTATGGGCTCAATTTTCCCCAATGCCGTTTTTTGGCATACTGCAAGAGTTACGCCAATTTTTTTTGGCCCCAACTATTCAAAAAAAAACTAGCAAGTTTCCCCATTCTATTTGTTGAATTTGACGCCATGCAGCCGGTCTTTTAGCTTCGGGGGGGGGGGGGGGGGGGGAGGGGGATGGAGCCGAAAAAACAATGCCCACCACCTCCCCCTTCTGCACATGCGCAAAAAAAAAACGAACATTTTTTACGTCATTGCTGTGGGCGCATATGCGCAGTAAAGAGCCAGTTGTGCGTGAGAACTTTAATTCTCATTGGAAAAATCTGAGCTGCAATACAAGATGCAATGTGGCTCAAAGACCAAAATTTACAGGATGAAGTGGGGGCACTGGTTACTATAATTGAGCCCAGATGGCATGAGCTGGATACCAGCAGAGGTCACATAAAAATTTCACCAAAAGAAATGAAGAAATGCTGGAACCAATTTGCAGAAGATTACTGTGCAACGGTGACCACCTCGAGGTCTGGAGGCCAGTGCAAAAAGTAGCAGCAGGATCTTGGTCAAGTAGTTAGTGTAAGCAATATTTTCATTTATTCAATGGAATTGCAATTGTAAATGTGACCATCTGTATATGTCCCACCTAACAGAAAGACACGCTCTCTAAAAAGTTATATTTTCATCTTTGCAGAGGAAGGTGGCACAAAAAAAAGGGAATGAACACGAACAGGAGGCGGCCCGGAAAATCTGCACCTACTGACACCCTTCGAAGACAGGGTCGCTGCTTTGTTGGTTCCTGCCTGGAGAAAAGCAACCACCACTGCACAAGCTGGACCAACACTTATGGGAGAGGGTAAGTCCTGCAAGTTCTACAGTTTGGCTTTGCAAAAACTCAAATACTGCTAAATGTTAAGTACTTCGCAGGCTAGCCATGCTGGGTTCCTGGGGATGTCTCCGTCAGCTACGCTCCGGTTGATGCAATGTGCTATCATTCACCGTGATCCTTCAAATGAGCCTGCTGCCTGCGCTGTGTGCCTACTCCTGCCGCCCTGCCACCTCCTCTGCTGCGAACCATTTGTCAGTCTGTTATATTTTGCAGAACTTCAGGCCAAGCATGATGAGGCTAAAGCCGAAGCAGGGATTCAGACGCGGACGAGCCTGAAGAGGAGAACATCTTCCAATCGCACCTTCCAGACCATGAGGGTGAGGGGGAGGAGGAGGCGATGAAGCCCACACTGTTGTACTCACTCTGGAGGAGGTGCAGGTGCCGCCCATTGAGGCGCCAGGTCCTTTCCCGAGTGCTACGAGTGTTGGTGGGACATGCCATGGTTTCTCAGAGTCCGAGGCTGGGAATTCCAGTGGAGTGCAGCGAGGCACACCCAGGGCCCCATTGTCCGAGGCTGCGGGTCCTAGTGGGATGCAGCGAGTCACACCCAGGGTGTGAAGAGGGGAAGGAGAACTTGACAGCGCTCTGCTGAGGTGCAGGATCCAACAGATGTGGTTCAGATGATGGCAATGAGTGCGGAGCGCATTGACCTTACACGATCACTCCTGGACACCATCAGTGGGGTGGGTGATGAGGTATCAGGACTGTTGGGAGAAGTAACAACACTCTCATGAAAAATGGGAACGGTGTCCGGGAACATGAGGGAGGGAATGTCGCAGGTAGTTGAAACACTGTCAGGGCACATGAGGGAGAGAATGTCGGGAGTTAGCTGCTGCAATAACGTAACACACTCAGACCCCGTGGCCATTGACAGAATCAACTGTCACTCCAACTCCAATTCCCAGACCAGTCTCTGAAGAGGCCCAAGCCGGGCCTGCCACATTACCGCCTGCCGCCACCTCCCCCCCGTCCCCGCATTACCCAAGATGTTCGAAAGAATAAGCTTGGTACCAACCCGAGAAATGCTGCGCCACTGTCTGTGGGCAGAGGTGGAGTCAACAAGACCAAGTGCAGTGGGCGGTCTTAGAAATAAGGTGGAGGAGAGATGGGAGCTCGAGGTGCGTGGAGAGGCCGATAAAGGCCCAGCGGCTGCGAGAGGCGGTGGCAGATCGGAGGCGGGAGCAGTGTTGGTGAGGCCGATAAAGGCCCAGCTTGTCCAGCTCCAGCCGGGAGAAAAAGCAAAGTAAAAAGGAATCAAAAGATGACGTCACAGCCAAAGGGGTAAGTGATTGGCAAGTAGCTTTTCTTTTTCTTTTTTATATCAGTAAGTAACCTGTTGCCAAATTAAGTGTATCTAAGGGTTAAGTCATGGCAGGAGAGCTCGGTCACGTGATATGCTCCTCCTGTACCATGTGGGAACGTGTGCGGGAAGTGTATCCGCCTCCAGCTCCTGACGGTCCGTGTTGCGGAATTGGAGCTGAGGGTGGATTTACTCTGGAGCATCCACGATGCTGAGAATGACGTGAGTAGCACGTGTAGCGAGTTGGTCTTACCGCAGATGAAGGGTCCACAGCCAGCTAGGGAATGGAAGACCAGCAGGAAGAGCAGTGCAAGGAAGGTAGTGCAGGGGTCCCCTGCGGTCATCCCCCTGCAAAACAGATACACTGCTTTGAGTACTGTTGAGGGGGATGACTCATCAGGGGAGGGCAGCAGCAGCCAAGTTCATGGCACCATGGCTGGCTCTGTTGCACAGGAGGGCAGGAAAAAGAGTGGGAGAGCGATAGTGATAGGGGATTCAATTGTAAGGGGAATAGACAGGCATTTCTGCGGCCGCAACCGAGACTCCAGGATGGTATGTTGCCTCCCTGGTGCAAGGGTCAAGGATGTCTCGGAGCGGGTGCAGACATTCTGAAAAGGGAGGGAGAACAGCCAGTTGTCGTGGTGCATATTGGTACCAACGACATAGGTAAAAAAAGGGATGAGGTCCTACGAGACGAATTTAAGGAGCTAGGAGCTAAATTAAAAAGTAGGACCTCAAAAGTAGTAATCTCGGGATTGCTACTAGTGCCACGTGCTAGTCAGAGTAGGAATCGCAGGATAGCACAAATGAATATGTGGCTTGAGCAGTGGTGCAGCAGGGAGGGATTCAAATTCCTGGGGCATTGGAACCGGTTCTGGGGGAGGTGGGACCAGTACAAACCGGACGGTCTGCACCTGGGCAGGACTGGAACCAATGTCCTAGGGGGAGTGTTTGCTAGTGCTGTTGGGGAGGAGTTAAACTAATATGGCAGGAGGATGGGAACCAATGCAGGGAGAGAGAGGGAAACAAAATGGAGACAGAAGAAAAAGACAGAAAGGAGATGAGTAAAAGTGGAGGGCAGAGAAACCCAAGACAAAAAACAAAAAGGGCCAATGTACAACAAAATTCTAAAGGGTCAAAGTGTAATAAAAAGGCAAGCCTGAAAGCTCGGTGCCTCAATGCGAGGAGTATTCGGAACCCAGGAGAGGGCTCTGAGCTAGTTAGAGTGGGTGAGAGAGCTCAGATGAACAGGACCCCAAGAAAGAATGCAAAAGGTAGGAGGCAACAGAGCAGAGTAGCACTGGGGTTAAGTGTAAACCACAAGGTGATAGGAAGGGACAATATGTATGAATATAAAGGGGCTATAGGAGGGGTCAAAACTAAAAATCATGGTTTAACAACTAGTATTAAAACACTTTACCTAAACGCACGCAGCATTCGAAATAAAGCAAATGAGTTGATGGCACAAATCATTACAAATGGGTATGATTTGGTGGCCATTACAGAAACGTGGTTGTAGGGTGGCCAAGACTGGGAATTAAACATACAGGGGTATCTGACAATTCGGAAGGATAGACAAGAAGGGAAAGGAGGTGGGGTGGCTCTGTTAATAAAGGATGATATTAGGGCAGTTGTGAGAGATGATATTGGCTCTAATGAACAAAATGTTGAATCATTGTGGGTGGAGATTAGAGATAGTAAGGGGAAAAAGTCTGTGGTGGGCGTAGTTTATAGGCCCCCAAATAATAACTTCACGGTGGGGCGGACAATAATCAAGGGAATAATAGAGGCATGTGAAAAAGGAATGGCAGTAATCATGGGGGATTTTAACCTATATATCGATTGGTCAAATCAAATCTCACAAGGTAGCCTGGAGGAATTCATACGGGATTGTTTCCTGGAACAGTATGTTGCAGAACCTACAAGGGAGCAAGCTATCTTAGATCTGGTCCTGTGTATCTCCTAGTAAAAGATCCTCTTGGAATGAGTGATCACAGTATGGTTGAATTTGTAATACAGATTGAGGGTAAGGAAGTAGTGTCTCAAATGAGCATACTATGCTTAAACAAAGGGGACTACAGTGGGATGAGGGCAGAGTTAGCTAAAGTAGACTGGGAATACAGACTAAATGGTGGCACAATTGAGGAACAGTGGAGGACTTTTAAGGAGCTCTTTCATAGTGCTCAACAAAAATATATTCCAGTGAAAAAGGGCGGTAAGAGAAGGAATAACCAGCCGTGGATAACCAAGGAAATAAAGGAGAGTATCAAATTAAAAACCAATGCGTATAAGGTGGCCAAGGTTAGTGGGAAACTAGAAGATTGGGAAAATTTTAAACGACAGCAAAGAATGACTAAGAAAGCAATAAAGAAAGGAAAGATAGATTACGAAAGTAAACTTGCGCAAAACATAAAAACAGATAGTAAAAGCTTTTACTGATATATAAAACGGCAAAGAGTGACTAAAGTAAATGTTGGTCCTTTAGATGATGAGAAGGGGGATTTAGTAATGGGAAATGTGGAAATGGCTGAGACCTTAAACAATTATTTTGCTTCGGTCTTCACAGTGGAAGACACAAAAACCATGCCAAAAATTGCTGGTCACGGGAATGTGGGAAGGGAGGACCTTGAGACAATCACTAGGGAGGTAGTGCTGGACAGGCTAATGGGACTCAAGGTAGACAAGTCCCCTGGTCCTGATGAAATGCATCCCAGGGTATTAAAAGAGATGGGCGGAAGTTATAGCAGATGCATTCGTTATAATCTAGCAAAATTCTCTGGACTCTGGGGAGGTACCAGTGGATTGGAAAGCAGCTAATGTAACGCCTCTGTTTAAAAAAGGGGGCAGACAAAAGGCAGATAACTATAGGCCGGTTAGTTTAACATCTGTAGTGGGGAAAATGCTTGATGAAGAAATAGCGGGACATCTAGATAGGAATAGTGCAATCAAGCAGACACAACATGGATTCATGAAGGGGAAATCATGTTTAACTAATTTACTGGAATTCTTTGAGGATATAACGAGCATGGTGGATAGAGGTGTACCGATGGATGTGGTGTATTTAGATTTACAAAAGGCATTCGATAAGGTGCCACACAAAAGGTTACTGCAGAAGATAAAGGTACGCGGAGTCAGAGGAAATGTATTAGCATGGATAGAGAATTGGCTGGCTAACAGAAAGCAGAGAGTCGGGATAAATGGGTCCTTTTCGGGTTGGAAATCGGTGGTTAGTGGTGTGCCACAGGGATCGGTGCTGGGACCACAACTGTTTACAATATACATAGATGACCTGGAAGAGGGGACAGAGTGTAGTGCAACAAAATTTGCAGATGACACAAAGATTAGTGGGAAAGCGGGTTGTGTAGAGGACACAGAGAGGCTGCAAAGAGATTTAGATAGGTTAAGCGAATGGGCTAAGGTTTGGCAGATGGAATACAATGTTGGAAAGAGTGAGGTCATCCACCTTGGGAAAAAAAAACAGTAAAAGGGAATATTATTTGAATGGTGAGAAATTACAACATGCTGCGGTGCAGAGGGACCTGGGGGTCCTTGTGCATAAATCCCAAAAAGTTAGTTTGCAGGTGCAGCAGGTAATCAGGAAGACGAATGGAATGTTGGCCTTCATTGCGAGAGAGATGGAGTACAAAAGCAGGGAGGTCCTGCTGCAACTGTACAGGGTATTGGTGAGGCCGCACCTGGAGTACTGCGTGCAGTTTTGGTCACCTTACTTAAGGAAGGATATACTAGCCTTGGAGGGGGTACAGAGACGATTTACTAGGCTGATTCCGGAAATGAGGGGGTTACCTTATGATGATAGATTGAGTAGACTGGGTCTTTACTCGTTGGAGTTCAGGATGAGGGGTGATCTTATAGAAACATTTAAAATAATGAAAGGGATAGACAAGATAGAGGCAGAGAGGTTGTTTCCACTGGTCGGGGAGACTAGAACTGGGGGGCACAGCTTCAAAATACAGGGGAGCCAATTTAAAACCGAGTTGAGAAGGAATTTCTTCTCCCAGAGGATTGTGAATCTGTGGAATTCTCTGCCCAAGGAAGCAGTTGAGGCTAGTTCATTGAATGTATTCAAATCACAGATAGATAGATTTTTAACCAATAAGGGAATTAAGGGTTACGGGGAGCGGGCGGGTAAGTGGAGCTGAGTCCACGGCCAGATCAGCCATGATCTTGTTGAATGGCGGAGCAGGCTCGAGGGGCTAGATGGCCGACTCCTGTTCCTAATTCTTATGTTCTTATGTTATGTTCTTTTCTATTGTTATTATTATTGTTACTATTGTAATTGTTCTCAAATTAAAAGTTTTTTGTAAATTATGTAAATTTACAAGTTTAAAAGTTTGGAAGTGATCTTAAAGTTTTCAAGTGATCTTAAGAGTTTGTAGGTGATCTTAATTGAAATCTTTAAAGTTTGATACAAGAATATTTTTATTAAAGTTAAGTACAAACAAGTGTTTGTTAAACTTTTGAATAAAATATATTTTAAATTATAACTGAATCATTTCCATTATTTGTTCCATTATTAACACAACATTAGGGAACAGGTCCAAACAGTAAACATGGTCAATTTGGAATAGTTGCTGCTGAGCTTTCAGGCAGCAAAGCGTTCACGGATGAGCTGCTGATGCAAGGCTCGAGCAATCGTTAAAGGGGCAGGACGGCCTACCCTCCTCCGCCGTCACGCTCCGGGTTCAGGTAGTTGCATGGCTTCCTCGGCCTCCTCCTCATTTGCATCTTCATCTTCCTCCTCATCACCAGCCACTCCCACCTCAGGTGGGTCTTCTATTACCAGCTGCTGCTCCCTCATGATGGCTAAGTTATGCAGCATGCAGCAGGCAACAGTGAACTGACCAACAATCTCGAGAGTATTGCAAGGAGCCTCCGGAATAGTCCAGAAATCAGAAACGCTGCTTCAAGATGCCAATGGTCCTCTCTATTATGCTGTGCGTCGCAATGTGTAACATGTTGTATTCCTGGTCAGCTTCCGTCCGGGTTACGCGTACCCTTTGTCTCCCAGCAGCCAGCTCTGCCATTCTGGCTGCTGCTGAAACATGGCAGATATAGCACTCTCGAGTAGGATGAACACATCATGGGTGCTCCGAGGATGACATGATGCAATGTATGTTGTCACACATGAGCTGCACATTAATGGAGTGGAAGCCTTTTCTGTTCCTGTACATCTCGGAATCCTCCAAAGGTGCTCGCAAGGCAACGTGGGTACAATCAATGTAGCCCTGTACCTTTGGGAAGCATGCAATCCTGGAGAAGCCCACAGCCCTTTCACACATTGCCTGGGTGGTCCTGGGGAACTTTATGTAGTCATTTTTCCATGCATATAGTGCAGCAGTCACCTGCCGAATGTAGATATATGTTGCATGTTGAGAAATGGCGCACACAGCCCCAGTTGTGGCCTGGAAGGATCCAGATGCATAGAATGAAAGTGCAGCTGTAACCTTCACTTCAACTGACAAAGCAGTCCTCCTGACGCTTCTAGGGTGCAGGTCTGCTTTTACTAACTCACAGATCTCAGTTACAACTTCTTTGCAGAAACACAGCCTTCTCACACAGTCTGCATCACTCAGGTGCAGGCATGAACGCCTGTCTCAATATACCCAATGTGCGCAAGGCCTCCTGCCCAGCACTCTCTGGGCTCTGAGGTTCCTCATGCAATGACGTTGAATCAATCATCTCCTCCGCAGCATCATCGTGCAGAAGGCTTGCACGATGTATGGCATTGTCAGTATTGCCCCCATGATTAAATTGTACCTTTGCAAGAAACTCAAAACAGCAGGACAAGCTTCTTGTTCTCTCTCTCCCCAAGGTCGACACCCTAGTATGGACCACACCCAGGTCTGCGCATGCGCATTAGGCTTGCTTAGAACGGGAAGCTAGGTATGCATATGAGAACATTTGGGGCAATCAGGTCTAATGCAATTCTTTAATTTTATATATTTTTTCCAAAGTGCCTCCTACACCAACCGAACGTCTCCTCACCGGGCTCAAGGATCGGCCGGCAGAATCACTCCCTCGCCCGGACACACGGGCTCGGCAAACACCGCCACCCCCCCCCCCCCCCCCCCCCTACCAGGCTTCTTTTGATATGTAAGGGTTCTCATCCCTTCAGTTCGGCTTCCAAGTGGCGTTGCACATTGAAAAAAATCCAAAATTAAAGAATTGCATTAAACTTCCATTTTCTGCGTTTTAAGTTTGAAAAAAATCAAGCTTCATGATGCATATTTAATATGTTCTTGACTCCCTCCAAAACTTCGCCTCAAAACAATGACATCTTTTTAATGTGCGCTGGTTTTTCTTAAATGCCCAGAAGGTTTTTTAGGAGTTGTCACATACGCCATCCTAGGTAAAATGTAAGTTGGCCAAACTTGCAGAAATGTGAAAAACTGTCCTAGACATCACGTTGCGCCCCCTATGACGCAAAAAAAACAAACCTAAAAAAAATCGTAACTGACTGAGTTACGCTGGCGCACAATCTTTGGGAAAACTTGGATATTTTAATTTAGGCCAAAAAAAGCAGCGCGCATCAAAAAAACGGCACAGATCACTGGGGAAAATTGAGCCCTACACAACAGCAAATACCAATACGCGTAAGACCAATGGGAGACATATTTTATTGCAGAACACTTAAACCTACATGATATAGCTTTTCTAAGGTGGCCAAACTATAAGTAACAGTTTTTCGGGAGAACACAGTTAAAAGTCACAATTGGCAAGATCAGCATTTTTTCATCTCCAGATGTTTCTGTGATAAGTTGCATGTTCCAGTGCAGACTGAGCCAACATCACTGTCACCAATGCTCCAGGAAGCAGCAATTATTCATAAAACCCAAACATCTCTTTGTAGAGTACATACCAAACTTGATTTTTAAAAATAGCTTACGTATAAGATTATGGAAGCATAAAAAGGTGACAAACCAAGGATATAGAAATGTTTTGAGTATCTTAATGAGAAAATCCCTTCATCTTGCAAACTATCAAGGAGAACATATTGTATTTTTATTAGTGAAAAAAACATGTGACCAGATGTCTGCTTGGCTCAGATATGAAACGTTAGCCCATTGCAAATGATTCATATATCACAGCCAAAACATAAATACTTCTAGATCATGAAAGTCTCTAATGGCACCATTTAGTCACTGAACACTTCGTTTGCAATAACAGGAACAGGTTATGTGGACATTAGTTTAATTACTACCACGGTGTTCTACCAGGACGAGTATCACTTTTAAGTCAAACACAGTGAAGTTCAAGTTAATAGGAATTATCTATTCAATATCACCTTTCAGGAACAGATAAGATCCAAAGGGGTGAGAAAAGCACATACAATACTTCACTGGTTTTTATCAAGAACCAATTAAATGGGCTGCATCACAAATTTTAAATCAGTGATCATGTAGTACCCCACACACTTTTACATTATGTTACTCAACACTGCCAAATGGTGTTGAATTATCACAAATGTTGTCCATCATCATGGTTAGACACAGGACAATTACAATTAATTCATGCACAACTGTCAGATTGAAATGATTCTCAAGCACTAAACATAATTGGATATTAAGCTTTTACTGAAAGTAAAAGGAGCTTCAAACTTTCTTACCATTCATCCATCAAAATAATTTCTCCATTTGCTGTCACTTTCTTCGAACCATAAAAGAGCAGTTGGAGAGGACTAACTAAAGTCATCGCCTTGGCAGATACAGCCCGAGTTCGAATCTGAGGAAAAATATCCATCCATTCAGTAATTGGTCAAGCTGATGATGTTCAACACACACCTTTTTTTGTAAAACTTCATTACCATAGCAAACTTGTTAAATTTTTAACAAATTAGGTTTGAATGTGGCTGTACAATGTTGCCCGGCCATGCCTAAGTATCTGATGCAACAACAAATTAAAAACTGGTATCGAATGCGAATCTTTCCAGGCGCCCAGTTTGAAGTCTATTGACTTTAATATAAACCAATTTAAATAAAACTTGAAGCAACAAGGAATTAATTTAAATACTCTGAAAATTCAACTTTATTCACATTCAGTACACCATTTTGAAACACTTTGCGCTTAACAATCATAAAACATGCTCTGATTGCAACTTGCTTTGGGGAGTGGCTGGGAAATAAAGGCCAATGCAAGAGGGATCATTTGTATTAAGCTGTACCGTAGAAAAAAAGAGTGGCATTCATGATTAAATTTTCTCTACTCAACGCTGTGATCTCAGCTTGGCTGGGAGTCGGGACTCTATAACTGATCCTAGTGCCCGGATTGAACAGAGCCCAGGAATCAAATCTGGGACCAATCTCTTCTGTATTGCTCAGCTTCAAACATCTTAACCTTATATTCAATAAGCACAAGAGAATAAATAGGTGACTGATTTTACTCAGTCGGCTGGCTTGTCCCTTTGATTAACACATGTAACTGATTTCAGCTGTAACAAATTATTAAGAAAGGGAAGATAGACTATGAAAGTAAACTAGCACAAAATATAAAAACAGATACCAAGAATTTATATAGGTATATATAAAAAAAAAGTGGCTAAAGTAAATGTTGGTTCCTGAGAGGACGAGACCTGGGAATTAGTAATGGGGAACATGGGGATGGCAGAAACTCTGAACAAATATTTTGCATCAGTTCTTACGGTAGAGGACACTAACAATATTCCAACAGTGGATAGTCAAGGGGCAACAGGGGGGGAGGAACTTAACACAATCACAATCACTGAGGTGGTGGTACTCAGTAAGATAATGGGACTAAAGGCAGATAAATCCCCTGGACCTGATGGCTTGCATCCTAGGGTCTGAAGAGAAGTAGCGGCAGGGATTGTGGATGCATTGGTTATAATTTACCAAAATTCCCTGGATTCTGTTAAGGTCCCAGCAGATTGGAAAACTGCAAATATAATGCCCCTATTCAAAAAAGGAGGCAACAAAAAGCAGGAAACTATAGACCAGTTAGCCTAACATCTGTGGTTGGGAAAATGTTGGAGTCCATTATTAAAGAAGCAGTAATAGGACATTTGGAAAAGCAACATTCGGTCAGGCAGAGTCAGCATGGATTTATGAAGGGGAAGTCATGTTTGACAAATTTGCTGAATTCTTTAAGGATGTAACGAACAAGGTGGATAAAGGGGAACCAGTGGATGTGGTGTATTTAGATTTCCAGAAGGCAGTTGACAAAGTGCCACATAAAAGGTTACTGCATAAGATAAAAGTTCATGGGGTTGGGGGCAATATATTAGCATGGATAGAAGATTGGCTAACTAACAGAAAACAGAGAGCCGGGATAAATGGTTCATTCTCTGGTTGGCAATCAATCAGTAACGAGTGGGGTGTCGCAGGGATTAGTGCTGGAACCCCAACTATTTACAATCTATATTAACGACTTGGAAGAAGGGACTGAGTGTAACGTAGCCAAGTTTGCTGACGATACAAAGATGGGAGGAAAAGCAATGTGTGAGGAGGACATAAAAAAGCTGCAAAAGGACATAGACAGGCTAAGTGAGTAGGCAAAAATTTGGCAGATGGAGTATAATGTTGCAAAGTGTGAGGTTATGCACTTTGGCAAAAAAAAAATCAAAGAGCAAGTTATTATTTAAATGGAGAAAGATTGCAAAGTGCTGCAGTACAGCAGGACCTGGGGGTACTTGTGCATGAAACATGGCAGGTGCAGCAAGTGATCAGGAAGGTCAATGGAATCTTGGCCTTTATTGGAAAGGGGATGGAATATAAAAGCAGGGAAGTCTTGCTACAGTTGTACAGGGTATTGGTGAGACCACACCTGGAATACTGCGTGCAGTTTTGGTTTCCATATTTACGAAAGGATATACTTGCTTTGGAGGCAGTTCAGAGAAGGTTCACTACGTTGATTCCGGAGATGAGGGGGTTGACTTATGAGGAAAGGTTGAGTAGGTTGGGCCTCGACTCATTGGAATTCAGAAGAATGAGAGGTGATCTAATCGAAACGTATAAGATTATGAGGGGGCTTGACAAGGTGGATGCAGAGAGGATGTTTCCACTGGTGGGGGAGACTAGAAGTAGAGGGCATGATCTTAGAATAAGGGGCCACCCATTTAAAACTGAGATGAGAAATTTCTTCTCTCAGAGGGTCGTAAATCTGTGGAATTCGCTGCCTCAGAGAGCTGTGGAAGCTGGGACATTAAATAAATTTAAGACAGAAATAGACAGTTTCTTAAACGATAAGGGGATATGGGGAGCGGGCAGGGAAGTGGAGCTGAGTCCATGATCAGATCAGCCATGATCTTATTGAATTGCGGAGCAGGCTCACGGGGCCGATTGGCCTACTCCTGCTCCTATTTCTTATGTTCTTATTTAAATATCCTGCTTTCCCCGAGGGTCTAATGGACTCTCAAAGAAAAAGTAGCACACCTACATGACTATGATCAAACTCATGTCAGATTCACTGTTCTTCACACATGAATTTTAGCTTTTTGCTAAATTATATCCGACCATATTTTAAAGAAAAATAGCATGGCGGGTGAAAAGAGAGTGAATAACAGTACAAATAGTATACAGATCCCACTGTGTTTTTAAGTGGTCTCAAAGGTTTAGTAGAAGGAGCTACGGAGAAAGTAGCAGAAAATAAATTAATTGGAAAACTATGATCTGCGAGTTCAGGTGTCTGAAATGAAATAGCTCTTGGGCTGTTTTGGACACTAAGGAGCTGTACATTACTCACCTTTTCCCCAAACACAAAAAAAGGGGAAGGATACTTTGTATCTTGGTTGCTGAAAGGACAATTGACAGAAGACTTATGGATAAGTGCATTACGCCCCTCTGTGGTTAAGATCTTTCTTTTTTCCTTGTGGTAGCAGACATTGGGATAAAGTCCAAAGCAAAGAAGTGAGATAACCACATCAAGATTATTATCTGGTCCAGTATTGTTAAATACTTGTGTCATCAGGCACTCTGTTTAGAAGGAAAAAGAGAAAACATTGCTCAGTATTCAAAACATTGAGAAACAGCATATATTCTGTTTCAATTAACATCTGCTTCAGAGGTCTGCTCAAGACAAACATTCCTAGTATGTAAACAGAAACAATCTATTCTAGTTCTGCATTGTCTTATCTGCCGTTACGGAGTACGAGTCTCAACTCTGCAGATGCAAAATAAACAGAATGCAGGGTCATGCATTTCACAACTTACTATTGTGCATGGACTTCTATATAAACCTCGGCAATTTTTATAAATCACTGGTTCAGCCTCAGTTGGGAGTATTATGTCCAATTCTGGGCACCACACTTGGGAAGGATGCCAAGGACTTAGAGAGGATGCAGAGGAAATTTAATAGAATGACAGTGGAGAGGCTATAGAAGCTGGGATTGTTCTCAGAGCAGAGAAGGTTAAGGGGAAGTGTTCAAATTATGAAGGGTTTTGGAGTAAATAGGAAGAAACTGTTTTCACTGGCAGGAGGGTCGGTAACCAGAGATCTCAGATTTAAGGTAATTGGGAAAGGAACCCAACAGGAGATGAGAATTTTTTTTAGGCAGCAAGTTATGATGATCTAGAAAGCACTGCCTGAAAGGGAGGTGGAAGCAGATTTAATAGTAACTTTCAATAGGGAATTGAATAAATACTTCAAATGGGACTGGACAGGTTAGATGCAGGAAGAATGTTCCCGATGTTGGGGAAGTCCAGAACCAGGGGACACAGTCCAAGGATAAGGGATATGCCATTTAGGACTGAGATGACGAGAAACTTCTTCACTCAGAGTTGTTAACCTGTGGAATTCTCTACCGCAGGGAGTTGTTGATGCCAGTTCGTTGGATATATTCAAGGGGGAGTTAGATATGGCCCTTACGGCTAAAGGGATCAAGGGGTATGGAAAGAAAACAGGAAAGGGGTACTGAGGTGAATGATCAGCCATGATCTTATTGAATTAAATTAAATTGAGCTAAATTAAAAAGTAGGACCTCAAAAGTAGTAATCTCAGGATTGCTACCAGTGCCATGTGCTAGTCAGAGTAAGAATCGCAGGATAGCGCAGATGAATACGTGGCTTGAACAGTGGTGCAGCAGGGAGGGATTCAAATTCCTGGGACATTGGAACCGGTTCTGGGAGAGGTGGGACCAGTACAAACCGGACGGTCTGCACCTGGGCAGGACCGGAACCAATGTCCTAGGGGGAGTGTTTGCGAGTGCTGTTGGGGAGGAGTTAAACTAATATGGCAGGGGGATGGGAACCAATGCAGGGAGACAGAGGGAAACAAAAACGAGACAAAAACAAAAGACAGAAAGGAGATGAGGAAAAGTGGAGGGCAGAGAAACCCAAGACAAAAAGGGCCACTGTACAGCAAAATTCTAAAAGGACAAAGGGTGTTAAAAAAACAAGCCTGAAGGCTTTGTGTCTTAATGCAAGGAGTATCCGTAATAAGGTGGATGAATTAACTGTGCAAATAGATGTTAACAAATATGATGTGATTGGGATTACGGAGACGTGGCTCCAGGATGATCAGGGCTGGGAACTCAACATCCAGGGGTATTCAACATTCAGGAAGGATAGAATAAAAGGAAAAGGAGGTGGGGTAGCATTGCTGGTTAAAGAGGAGATTAATGCAATAGTTAGGAAGGACATTAGCTTGGATGATGTGGAATCTATATGGGTAGAGCTGCAGAACACCAAAGGGCAAAAAACGTTAGTGGGAGTTGTGTACAGACCTCCAAACAGTAGTAGTGATGTTGGGGAGGGCATCAAACAGGAAATTAGGGGTGCATGCAATAAGGGTGCAGCAGTTATAATGGGTGACTTTAATATGCACATAGATTGGGCTAACCAAACTGGAAGCAATACGGTGGAGGAGGATTTCCTGAGGTGCATAAGGGATGGTTTTCTAGACCAATATGTCGAGGAACCAACTAGGGGGGAGGCCATCTTAGACTGGGGGTTGTGTAATGAGAGAGGATTAATTAGCAATCCCGTTGTGCAAGGCCCCTTGGGGAAGAGTGACCATAATATGGTGGAATTCTGCATTAGGATGGAGAATGAAACAGTTAATTCAGAGACCAAGGTCCAGAACTTAAAGAAGGGTAACTTTGAAGGTATGAGGTGTGAATTGGCTAGGATTGATTGGCGAATGATACTTAAGGGGTTGACTGTGGATGGGCAATGGCAGACATGGATGAACTACAATTGTACATTCCTGTCTGGCGTAAAAATAAAAAAGGGAAGGTGGCTCAACCGTGGCTATCAAGGGAAATCAGGGATAGTATTAAAGCCAAGGAAGTGGCATACAAATTGGCCAGAAATAGCAGTGAACCCGGAGACTGGGAGAAATTTAGAACTCAGCAGAGGAGGACAAAGGGTTTGATTAGGGCAGGGAAAATGGAGTACGAGAAGAAACTTGCAGGGAACATTAAGACGGATTGCAAAAGTTTCTATAGATATGTAAAGAGAAAAAGGTTAGTAAAAACAAACGTAGGTCTCCTGCAGTCAGAATCAGGGGAAGTCATAACGGGGAACAAAGAAATGGCGGACCAATTGAACAAGTACTTTGGTTCGGTATTCACTAAGGAGGACACAAACAACCTTCCGGATATAAAAGGGGTCAGAGGGTCTAGTAAGGAGGAGGAACTGAGGGAAATCCTTATTAGTCGGGAAATTGTGTTGGGGAAATTGATGGGATTGAAGGCCGATAAATCCCCAGGGCCTGATGGACTGCATCCCAGAGTACTTAAGGAGGTGGCCTTGGAAATAGCGGATGCATTGACAGTCATTTTCCAACATTCCATTGACTCTGGATCAGTTCCTATGGAGTGGAGGGTAGCCAATGTAACCCCACTTTTTAAAAAAGGAGGGAGAGAAAACAGGGAATTATAGACCGGTCAGCCTGACATCGGTAGTGGGTAAGATGATGGAATCAATTATTAAGGATGTCATAGCAGCGGATTTGGAAAGAGGTGACATGATAGGTCCAAGTCAGCATGGATTTGTGAAAGGGAAATCATGCTTGACAAATCTTCTGGAATTTTTTGAGGATGTTTCCAGTAGAGTGGACAAGGGAGAACCAGTTGATGTGGTATATTTGGACTTTCAGAAGGCTTTCGACAAGGTCCCACACAAGAGATTAATGTGCAAAGTTAAAGCACATGGGATTGGGGGTAGTGTGCTGACATGGATTGAGAACTGGTTGTCAGACAGGAAGCAAAGAGTAGGAGTAAATGGGGACTTTTCAGAATGGCATGCGGTGACTAGTGGGGTATCGCAAGGTTCTGTGCTGGGGCCCCAGCTGTTTACATTGTACATTAATGATTTAGACGAGGGGACTAAATGTAGTATCTCCAAATTTGCGGACGACACTAAGTTAGGTGGCAGTGTGAGCTGCGAGGAGGATGCTATGAGGCTGCAGAGCGACTTGGATAGGTTAGGTGAGTGGGCAAATGCATGGCAGATGAAGTATAATGTGGATAAATGTGAGGTTATCCACTTTGGTGGTAACAACAGAGAGGCAGACTATTATCTGAATGGTGACAGATTAGGAAAAGGGGAGGTGCAACGAAACCTGGGTGTCATGGTACATCAGTCATTGAAGGTTGGCATGCAGGTACAGCAGGCGGTTAAGAAAGCAAATGGCATGTTGGCCTTCATAGCGAGAGGATTTGAGTACAGGGGCAGGGAGGTGTTGCTACAGTTGTACAGGGCATTGGTGAGGCCACACCTGGAGTATTGTGTACAGTTTTGGTCTCCTAACCTGAGGAAGGACATTCTTGCTGTTGAGGGAGTGCAGCGAAGGTTCACCAGACTGATTCCTGGGATGGCGGGACTGACCTATCAAGAAAAACTGGATCAACTGGGCTTGTATTCACTGGAGTTCAGAAGAATGAGAGGGGACCTCATAGAAACGTTTAAAATTCTGATGGGTTTAGACAGGTTAGATGCAGGAAGAATGTTCCCAATGTTGGGGAAGTCCAGAACCAGGGGTCACAGTCTAAGGATAAGGGGGCAAGCCATTTAGGACCGAGATGAGGAGGAACTTCTTCACCCAGAGAGTGGTGAACCTGTGGAATTCTCTACCACAGAAAGTTGTTGAGGCCAATTCACTAAATATATTCAAAAAAGAGTTAGATGTAGTCCTTACTACTAAGGGGATCAAGGGGTATGGTGAGAAAGCAGGAATGGGGTACTGAAGTTGCATGTTCAGCCATGAACTCATTGAATGGCGGTGCAGGCTAGAAGGGCCGAATGGCCTGCTCCTGCACCTATTTTCTATGTTTCTATGAATGGTGGTGCAGGATCGAAGGGCCGAATAGCCTACTCCTGCACCTATTTTCTATGTTTCTATGAAAACATTGCATTGCTATCGAGAAAGAACAGGAGAGTGGGACTGATTGGGTAGCTCTTTCAAACAGCAGAAACAGGTCGATGGGCCAAATGGTCTCCTTCTTTGATGTATGATTTGATGACTCCTGCACCAATTAGCCTTCTCTCACAGCGAGTGAAGGAAGTGTTCACTCAGATCTCGCCAACAGTGCTCTGTAAATGTCGAGACCACCGTCAAAATCTAAGGCAAGAAATTGATTCTTGCGACACATTGAACAAATTAAATCATGTCATCAGGTTGATAGATATTTGTTTAATAAAAAGTTTTGTCTTTAGTCGGAGCATCACTTAGCATGGAAAAGCAAACAGAAATAGTGTACATCTCTTGAAACGCATCTTTCTATTTTATGTCAGTATTATAACTTTAACAAAATACTTTTAAAACCAGTGGGAAAGTTACCAGCCGGGAATAGGTTGCACTCTTGTAAGAAATTTGCGCCATCTGGGCCCTGCGCCAAGGCGCACAGCGCGAAGGGAGGCATTCTACTACTTTTGTGGCGCAAAAATGGGAACCTTGCCAACTAAAGTGCCGGGCCGGGAGCGCTCCGAGAGAGGCCTTGCGGGGGGACACACACCTTAAAAAAAATACACAAAACATTCCCCACGCCACCACAACACAAATGGCTAAAAACAATTAAAAGAACAAACACTCGTACTTTTCTGCACTTTACCTACCTCACTGCCGCCGACATGGCTGGACCACTCTGGTTCACTGGCAGTCATCGCGGAGCACGCTTCGGGTGCGAGTCAAAACTCGCGCCGGTGTCACGAGAGGCTTTGAACACCTGACGCAGCTCTTCCCGGCGGTGCTTCTAAGCGCCGCTGCTAAACCCGACCCGAAGCTCCCAACCAGACATAGAAGACCTTGCCGCCCGATTTCACGCCGCTCGGGGCAAGACCCGGAGCGCAAAGGACCCGAAAATCCAGCTCATAGTACATTTTAGATTTCAAAAGATCAAAAAGAGCACTAAAGCACAATTTTGTTCATTTAATATTACCTTCAGGGAAGCCGGAGTTGATAAGGATGTCCTTCAGCTGAACTTTAGCCTCCCATGTCATCCGCAAAGTTGCCATGTTTAACCTTTTATGATCACAAAACCGTATTTCTGCATCTTCTCCTCCCATCCTAGAAAAACAAAACAAAATGCAAATGCCTACATGAAGAAGTTTATTTTATCGGATTCTAGTCGTACTGTACAACAATATAAACACAATTTAGCAAGCATTTGTTTTCTTGCACATCATTGGAATAATACCTTGCATCATCCCAGGCCTGGAAAACTGAAAGCAGAGCCACATGATCTGAAAATCTCGTTCCTGCAAAGTTCCTGTGCATGTAGCCAAGACGCTTGCCTTCATTAACAAAAGGCTCTGGAAAACAAGTCGCAGCGGATATGGTGCACACTGCATCACCAACACTGCAACAGATAAAAAGTTCATAATAACATCAATAGCAACAGCTTTTCAACTCCATTCATAACTAAGACATCTATAAAAAATAGAATCCAATAGCTGTCAAGCTAGGAACATTCACAACTATTCAAACAAAATAATAATCATTTCAACAACAACAACTTGCATTTATATAGCAGCTTTAACGTAGTAAAACATCCCAAGGCTCTTCAGAGGAGCGTTATAAATCAAAATTAGACACCTTTCCACATAGAGCGATATTCGGGCAGAAGAGATAGGTTTTAAGGAGCGTCTAAAAAGGAAGAAAAAGAGGCGAGAGGTTTAGGGAGGGAATTCTAGAGCTTATGGTCTCGGCAGCTGAAGGCACAGTCGTCAATGGGGGAGCAATTAAAACGTGCATGAGGTCAGAATTGGAGGAGTGCAGATATCGCGGAAGATCGTAGGGCTGGAGGAGGTTATAGAGATAGAGATGGGTGAGGCCATGGAGGGATTTGAAAACAAGGATGAGAATTTTAAAAATCGAGGTGTTGCTGAACCAGCAGCTAATGTAGGTCAGCGAGCACAGGGGTGAGGGGTGAACGAGACTTGGTGCGAGTTAAGATACAGGCAGCAGAGTTTTGGATGAGTTTGCATTTATGAAGGGTGGAAAATGAGATTTCCACTGACAGAAATCCCACAATGTAATATGTACTGTTCTGTATCTGTAGCCCAATATTTTGTACATAACACAGCAGCGAGACCAACCCATCATCCAGCGATTCTGATATTAAAAACATCATCTACTCCAAATCTAAATCTCATTCATTCTTGCTGAATTAGCAATCAGACCAGTTCCCCTCTGAATGTGACCATTTACTATGCTGAAAAGGAATTTACCTCATTCGTTAAATCTCATGTGTGAAGAGTTTAACTCGAGGATTATGGAGTCTTTAGGTATATCCCTGAATTTTCTTGATCGTGTACAAAATGCATGTCATTTAAAAACTGTTTCATGTTCCCACATGAATCAATATAGAGTAAAAGCAGATTTAGTTTCCTTATCCTTCTATGGTTAATTTTTGCATTGGTGCTTTACGTTCACAACTTTGTACCCTGCATCTACCAGACCTGCCTCCATGACAAATCTTGCCCCACAGCCCCCTGTAGTCCCATCACCTCTGGCTAGCTGTCAGGAGGCATGAAGTATCATACGGGTATGACAATCTGTTTTTCCCATGGTGGTGTGTCTCTGCTGGGACATTAAGTAGAGTGGGACTGAGAGAAGTAAACATACGGCTTCCCCCTCTATGCTTTTCAATAAATAGTCAGTCATTTTCTTGTACTCAATGTTTTGCCATTTGGAGTCATTTTGTTGACTTCTTTGAATTTACACAGGATTACGATTGGAATCTTAGAATGTCAGCACATTGTAAATATTTTAGAAATCAATTTAATTCAAGATTATAGGATAGTTAGAATATGTGGAGCAGACTGCACATCAAATATGCACCCATGTGAACCTTCTTTTGAACTAACTTGAGCTTACACAATCAGTAGAAATTTAGTGGGGATCATGGAGTACGATACAGACATATATATACATCACAGTTAAAATGTATGATTCTTAGGTTAATATAACATTGTAAATCCCAGCACCCCAAGGTGCCACTCCAGTTGTTTTTACTTTGTGACAACAGGAAGGGTGTCCACAGAAACTGGACCAGTGTCAGAAATATATCAGCGAGTTTTATATGGGGGAAATAAAGATGCCTCATATGGTTTGGGTCTGCCCCAAAACCTGAGCTCTAGAAATAAGTCTAATTTTCAGAAATTACTCAAAATTTCTCAGCATCCATACTGACTGGCATAATGATTAAGTCAGGAAGATGACTTTACTGTCCCCAATCATTCTTTTACAGTGGACATTGGATAAGATTTAAGACAGGTGTCCCAACCAATTATCCTTAATGTGAAGTATAATGAAAGCAGAATAAGACCATTAATACAAAATCAATAGAAAAAGCCAGTTCTAAGTACACTACTGGTTCATCCAACAACAGGTCACCGCTTTCACATTTCCTCTATGTATCTCAAATGATCTATGAAACAGGTAGAGGGCATTTAATGAAGTCTACATTGGAAATTTCTATCTTCAGTTCTAAATTTAGAACAGAAAAAGTTAGGCCAGAAAGTATTTAATAGAATGAAATATTGTAGTATGATCATTTCCCAATAATTCACAGTCACTTCCTTTGCTTTGACTCACTGGAATATACAGCCCATAATCATCATCTTGCCAAGACGTGGTTCAATAGGAAGTCTGGCCAAGATACGGCCCAGAGGTGTCAACTCGTCGTTAGTATCTAAAGCATCAAGTTCTGAGAAAGAAGAGAACAAGTTTAAATATCCCTGATTTATTAAGCCAGAATACACGTATTTTTTTTCGTTAATGGGATGTGGGCGTCAGTAGCAAGGCCAGCATTTTATTACCCAACTCTATTGAGAAGATGGTGGTGAGCCACTTTCTTGAACCACTGCAATCCATGTGGTGAAGGTAATCCCACAGTGCTGTTAGGGAGGGATTTTGAAGCAGTGACGAGGAAGGAACGCGGATATATTTCCAAGTCAGGATGACATGTGGCTTGGAGGGAAACTTGCAGATGGTGGTATTCCCATGCGCCTGCTGCCCTTGTCCTTCTAGCTGATAAGAGTCATGGGTTTGGGAGGTGCTGTTGAAGAAGCCTTGGCGAGTTGCTGCAGTGCATCTTGCAGATGGTACATACTGTATCCATAGTGTGCCGATGGTGGAAGGAGTGAATGTTTAAGATGATGGATGTGATGCCAATCAAGTAGGCTGTTTTGTTCTGGATGGTGTCAAGCTTCTTGAGTGTTGTTGGAGCTGCATTCATCCAGGCAAGTGGAGAGTATTCCATCAGACTCCTGACTTGTGCCTTTTAGGTGGTGAAAAGGCTTTGGGGAGTCAGGAGGTGAGACACTTGCCACAGAATATCCAGCCTCTGACCTGCTCTTGTTGCCACAGTATTTATGTGGTTGGTCCAGTTAAGTTTCTGGTCAATGGTGACCCCCCCCCCCCAGGATGTTGACGGTGGGGATTCGGCGATGTTATTGCCGTTGAATGTCATGGGGCGGTGGTTAGATTCTCACTTGTTGGAGATAGTCATTGCCTGGCACTTGTGTGGCACGAATGTTACTTGCCACTTATCAGCCCAAGCTTGAATGTCGTCCCGGTCTTGCTGCATGCGGGCACGGACTGCTTCATTATCTGAGGAGCTGCGAATGAAACTGAATACTGTGCAATCATCAGCGAACGTCCCCACTTCTGATCTTATGATCGAGGGAAGGTTATTGATGAAGCAGCTGGAGATGGTTGAGCCTAGGACACTGCCCTGAGGAACACCGGCAGCGATGTCCTGGGGCTGTGATGATTGACCTCTAACCACCACAATCATCTTCCTTTGTGCCAGTGGAGAGTTTTGCCCCTGATTCCCATCGACTTCAGTTTTACTAGGACTCGATGACAAGAACATAAGAAATAGGAGCAGGAGTAGGCCCCTCGAGCCTGCTCCGCCATTTAATATGATCATGGCTGATCCGATCATGGACTCAGGTCCACTTCCCTGCCCACTCCCCATAACCCCTTATTCCCTTATCAGTTAAGAAACTGTCTATCTCTGCCTTAAATATATTCAATGACCCAGCTTCCACAGCTCTCTGAGGCAGCGAATTCCACAGATTTACAACCCTCAGAAGAAATTCCTCCTCATCTGTTTTAAATGGGTGGCCCCTTATTCCAAGATCATGCCCTCTAGTTCTAGTCTCCCCCATCAGTGGAAACATCCTCTCTGCATCCACCTTGTCGAGCTCCCTCATAATCTTATACGTTTCGATAAGATCACCTCTCATTCTTCGCAATTCCAATGAGTAGAGGCCCAACTTACTCAACCTTTCCTCATAAGTCAACCCCCTCATAAAAACATGGAAAATAGGTGCAGGAGCAGGCCATTTGGTCCTTCAAGCCTGCACCGCCATTCAATATGATCATGGCTGATCATGCAACTTCAGTACCCCACTCCCGCCTTCTCTCCATACCTCCTGATCCCCTTAGCCGAAAGGGGATAATATATCCAACGAACTGGACTCAACAACTTTCTGTGGTAGAGAATTCCACAGGTTCACCACTCTCCGGGTGAAAAGGTTTCTCCTCATCTCGGTCCTATATGGCTTACCCCTTATCCTTAGATTGTGACCCCTGGTTCTGGACTTCCCCAACATCGGGAACATTCTTCCTGCATCTAACCTTTCCAGTCCCGTCAGAATTTTGTGTGTTTCTATGAGATCCCCTCATTCTTCTAAATTCCAGTAAGTATAAGCCTAGCCGATCCAGTCTTTCTTCATACGTCAGTCCTACCATCCTGGGAATTAGCCTGGTGAACCTTCGCTGCACTCCCTCGATAGCAAGCACACCCTTCCTTAGATTAGGAGACCAAAACTGCACACAATATTCAAGATGTGATCTCACCAAGGCCCTGTACAACTGCAGTAAGACCTCCCTTTTACAATACTCAAGTCCCCTCACTATGAAGGCCAGCATGCCATTTGCTTTCTTCACTGCCTGCTGTAGCTGCATGCCTACCTTCAGTGACTGTAGAAGAAAAACAATCCTTGTCCTAGGTTAAAGGAAGGGTTAAGTTCGCTTTTGCTGACTCTGTAGAATTCACGAAGCTAGAGAGAATTACCAAATCTTATCAGCCTCAAAGAACAGAAAATTGTATATACATGACTATCTGGTGTTTACATGAGTTTCCAGATAGCTTGTTATCAACATAAGGACAGGGAGAAACTGCAAGAAAGAGATAAAATGTGCCTACCAGGATGACCTTTGTACTCATGGAAATGTATGAATAATGCTCATGTATAATAGATGACCTTTGTACTCACGGAATATATGAATGTTTATGTGTGGAGTTTTAGATAAAGTTCTTGCTTTGATGGCATTTACAAAGAATGTATGATTAATGTACTTGAGTGGTGAGTTACAGATAAAATTCCTGCCTCAATGGTATAAGAATAGAGTGGAGTTGCCTGTTAAATTCAGAGTTCTGCCTTGGTACGGACTAAGCGGGCTCTCCAAGATATCTTGTTAGCTTTAGTAATAAACTTCTCGCGAAGCAAATTCTGAAAGTCTCCGCCTGAGTTAATTTAAGCTAAATTTCCTCGACAGTGACTGATGTACCATGACACCCAGGTCTCGTTGCAGCTCCCCTTTTACTAATCTGTCACCATTCAGATAATAATCTGCCTTCCTGTTTTTGCCACCAAAGTTGATAACCTCACATTTATCCACATTATACTGCATTTGCCCATTCACCTAACCTGTCCAAGTCACCCTGCAGCCTCTTGGCATCCTCCTCACAGCTCACACTGCCACCCAACCCAGCTTAGTGTCATCTGCAAGCTTGGAGATATTCCATTCAATTCCTTCGTCCAAATCATTAATGTATATTGTAAATAGCTGCGGTCCCAGCACTGAACCTTGCAGTAGACCACTAGTCACTGCCTGCCATTCTGAAAAGGACCCGTTTATTCCCACTCTTTGCTTCCTGTCTGCCAACTAGTTCTCTATCCACGTCAATATATTACCAATCTCCGGAATCAACCTAGTGAACCTTCTCTGAACTGCCTCCAAAGCAAGTATATCCTTTCATAAATATGGAAACCAAAAATGCACACAGTATTCCAGGTGTGGCTTCACCAATACGCTGTATAGCTGTAGCAAGACTTCCCTGCTTTTATACTCCATCCCTTTTGCAATAAAGGCCAAGATACCATTGGCCTTCCTGATCACTTGTTGTACTTGCATATTATCCTTTTGTGTTTCATGCACAAGTACCCCCAGGTCCCATTGTACTGCAGCACTTTGCAATCTTTCTCCATTTAAATAATAACTTGCTCTTTGATTTTTTTTCTGCCAAAGTGCATAACCTCACTCTTTCCAACATTATACTCCATCTGCAGAATTTTTGCCCACTCACTTAGCCTGTCTATGTCCTTTTGCAGATTTTTTGTGTCCTCCTCACACATTGGTTTTCCTCCCATCTTTGTATCGTCAGCAAACTTGGCTACGTTATACTCAGTCCCTTCTTCCAAGTTGTTAATATAGATTGTAAATAGTTGGGGTCCCAGTACTGATCCCTGCGGCACCCCACTAATTACTGATTGCCAACCAGAGAATGAACCATTTATCCCGACTTTCTGTTCTCTGTTAGTTAGCCAATCCTCTATCCATGCTAATATATTACCTCCAACCCCGTGGACTTTTATCTTGTGCAGTAACCTTTTATGTGGCACCTTGTCAAATGCCTCCTGGAAGTCCAAATACACCACATCCACTGGCTCCCCTTTCGTCACCTTGTTCATTACATCCTCAACGAACTCCACGAAATTTGTCAAACATGACTTCCCCTTCATAAATCCATGCTGACTTTGCCTGACCGAATTTTGCTTATCCAAATTTCCTGCTACTGCTTTTTTAATAATGGACTCCAACATTTTCCCAACCACAGATGTCAACTGGTCTATAGTTTCCAGCTTTTTGTCTGCCTCCTTTTTTAAATAGAGGCGTTACATTTGCAGTTTTTCAATCTGCTGGTTCTCCCCAGAATCCTGGGAATATTGGTAATATTCAGACCCTAGGATGCAAGCCATCAGGTCCAGGGGATTTATCTGCCTTTAGTCCCATTATCTTACTGAGTACCACCTCCTTAGTGATTGTGATTGTGTTAAGTTCCTCCTCCCCTATTGCCCTTGACTATCCACTGTTGGAATATTGTTAAGTGTCCTCTACCATAATGACTGATACAAAATATTTGTTCAGAGTTTCTGCCATCTCCATGTTCCCCATTACTAATTCCCCGATCTCATCCTCTAAGTGACCAACATTTACTTTAGCCACTCTTTTCCTTTTTATATACCTATAGAAACTCTTGCTATCTGTTTTTAGATTTTGTGCTAGTTTACTTTCATAGTCTATCTTCCCTTTCTTAATCATTTTTTTTAGTCGTTCTTTGCTGGCTTTTAAAAGCTTCCCAGTCTTCTGTCCTCCCACTAGTTTTGGCCACTTTGTATGCCCCTGTTTTTAGTTGGATACCGTCCTTTATTTCTTCAGTTAGCCACGGATAGCTATCTTTTCTCTTACACCCTTTCCTCCTCACTGGAATATATTTTTCTTGAGAGTTGTGAAATATCTCCTTAAATGTACATCATCAACCGTCCTACACTTGAATTTATTTTTCCAGTCCACTTTACCCAACTCTGCCCTCATACCTTCATAGTCTCCTTTATTTAAGCTTAGTACTCTGGTTAGAGTTCCAACTTTCTCATCCTCCATCTGAATTTGAAACTCAATCATGCTCACTCATTCCAAGGGGATCCTTTACTAGGAGATTGTTTATTAATCCTGCCTCATTACACAGGACCAAATCTAAGATAGCCTGCCCCCTGGTTGGTTCCGTTACATACTGCTCAAGGAACCCGTCCCTTATGCACTCTATGAACTCCTCCTCAAGGCTACCCTGACCAATTTGATTTGTCCAATCAATATGGAGGATAAAATCACCCATGATTATTGCTGTTCTCTTTTTACAAGCCCCCACTATTTCCTGGTTTATGCTCTGACCAACAGAGTTGCTACTGTTAGGGGGCCTATAGGCTACGCCCACCAGTGACTTTTTCCCCTTATTGTTCCTTATCTCCACCCAAATTGTTTCAACACCCTTATCATTTGAGCCAATATAGTTTCTTACTATTGCAGTGATTCCATCCTTTATCAATAGAGCTACCCCACCTCCTTTTCCTTTCTGTCTGTCCTTCCGGATTGTCAAGTACCCCTGAATATTTAATTTCCGGTCCTGGTCGCCTTGCAACCACTTCTCTGTAATGGCTATCAGATCATACCCATTTGTCTCAATTTGTGCTGTCAACTCATCTATTTTGTTGCAAATGCTACGTTCATTTAGACAAAATGCCTTTAAGTTTATTTTTTTACCTTTTTTTCCTGCTTGTTTCCTCTCTCCTTCAAATTCATTTTCTTTATTTTTGCTTTCTAATTCCAGCTTAACTCCTCTCCCTACGGAATCTATTTTCAGGTTCCCATCCTCCTGCCAAGTTAGTTTAAAACCCTCCCCAACAGCACTAGCAAACCTCCCCTGCGAGGATATTGGTCCCGGCTCTGTTGAGGTGCAACTCGTCCGGCTTGTACAGGTCCCACCTCCCCCAGAAGCGGTCCCAATGCCTCAGGAAACTAAACTCTCCTGCCTGCACCATCTCTCCAGCCACGTATTCATCTGCTCTATCCTCATATTTCTGTACTCCCTAGCTCGTGTCACTGGGAGTAATCCGGAGATTACTACCTTTGAGGTCCTGCTTTTTAATCTCTCTCCTAACTCCCTAAACTCTGCCTGCAAAACCTCATCGCTCTTCCTACCTATGTCATTGGTACCGATGTGGACCACGACCTCTGGCTGTTCACCCTCTCCCCACAGAATGCCCTGCAGCCGCTCAGTGACATCCTTGACCCTGGCACCAGGGAGGCAACATACAATACTGGAGTCACGTCTGTGGCCGCAGAAACACCTGTCTGCTCCCCTGACTAGCGAATCCTCTACCACTATAGCTCTTCCATTCTTTTTCCTCCCCCACTGTGCAGCTGAGCCACCCGTGGTGCTGTGGACATGGCTCTGGCTGCACTCCCCAGAGCCACCATCATCCCCACCGGTACTCAGAACAGAGTATCAATTGGAGAGCGAGATGGACTCAGGGGAACTGCTGCACTACCTGCCTAAGTCCTCCTCTCCTGTCCAGGGGTCACACAATCCCCATCTGCCTGCACACTTAAGCTGTGGGATGACCGCCTCTAGAAACGTGCTATCCACATTGCTCTCAGTCTCATGGATGCACCGCAGTGACTCCAGCCACCGCTCAAGCCAGTGGAGAGTTTCCTCCTGATTCGCATTGACTTCAATTTTACTAATGTTCCTTGATGCCACTCGGTCAAATGCTGCCCTGATATCAAGGGCAGTCACTCACACCTCACCTCTGGAATTGAGCTCTTTTGTCCATGTTTGGACCAAGGCTGTAAATGAGGTCTGGAGCCAAGTGTTCTCAGCAGAACCCAAACTGGGCATGAGTGAGCAGATTATTGGTGATTAAGTGCTGCTTGATAACACTGTCGGCAACACTTTCCATCACTTTGCTGATGATTGAGAGTAGACTGATGGGGCAGCAATTCGCCGGATTGGATTTGCCCTGCTTTTTGTAGACAGGGCATAGCTGGGCAGTTTTCCACATTGTCAGATAGATGCCAGTGTTGTAGCTGTATTGGAACAGCTTAGCTCGAGGCACAGCTAGTTCTGGAGCACAAGTCTTCAGCACGTCAGCCAGGATGTTGTCAGGGTCCATAGCCTTTGCTGTATCCAGTGCGTTCAGCCGTTTCTTGATATTACGTGGAATGAATCGAATTGGCTGAAGACTGGCTCCATCCCCTTTGCAATAAAGGCCAACATTCCATTTACCTTCCTAATTACTTGCTGTATCTGCATGCTAACTTTTTGTGTTTCATGTACAAGGATTCCCAGATCCCTCTGTACCACCACATTTTGTAATCTCTCCCCACTTAAATAATAATTATGCTTTTTTAATTTTTCCTACCAAAGTGGATAATGTCACATTTTCCCACATTGTATTCCATCTGCCAAATTTTTACCCACTCACTTAGCCTATCTATATTCTTTGTCGATTCTTTGCGTCCTCCTCACAATGTGCTTTCCCACCTATCTTTGTATCATCAGCAAATGTGGTAACATTACACCCTTCTTCCAAGTCATTAATATAAATTGTAAATAGTTGAGGCCCCAGCTCTGATCCCTGTGGCACCCCACGGTTTGCCAACCAGAAAATGACCCATTTATCCAGACTCTCTGTTTTCTGTTAGTTAGCCAATCCTCTATCCACGCTAATATATTACCCCCAACACCATGAGCTCTTATCTTGTACAGTAACCTTTTATATGGCACCTTGTCGAATGCTTTCCGGAAATTCCTTTATCCACCCTGCTCGTTGCATCCTCAAAGAACTCGAGCAAATTTGTCACACAAGTGATTTTCCTTTCAGAAAACCACATGATTTCCCTTTCACATTAGTCGCTTAGGGACATTAGTTTTTAACCATTTAAAAAAGAAACGGTTTATAACCATATAACTAGGGAGTTACCTCGCAAGGTGTGTTCTGCCTCAATAACTGCATCCAGTGGTGGAGGTTCGATTGCTTTTGCCAAGAATGGTCCAATTCCTCCCAAACGAAGAAGTTTAATGCTCAGAGCAACTTCATGAAGAGGTGTGCGGAATATCTCTGGAGTCATGTGCGTTTCAAGTCTGAGAGTGGGCAAAGATAAGTTGTTACACAATCCAGGAGTTTATCATTTCCTGTAACAATTTTATAATTAACTGATAATCAAGTTCAAGGTTCTTGAAATAGGTTTCAAATTTGCATAAAGATGGCAGTTCAGTGACTTGTGTTGCAAAGTAAACTACTTCAACACAATATATCTGCTTGTACTGAACCTTAAACATTAATTATTTCATTCATACCTCTCAAATCGTGCCCTGCTACAGAGATGGAAGCAGAAGCCAGGTAGGACACGTCCTGCTCTACCCCGCCGTTGTTCCAAATTGGTCTTAGAAGCCCATACTGTTGCGTAGTTAGTCATGTTGTTGTGAGATGTAAACAGTTTCACTTTTTGTCTGAAAAATACATTAAAATAAGGTATAGTCAATAAAGTCCAACATTTAACATCATGCTAATACTCTGGAAGTGGGGCAACAGCAAGATGCAATCTCTTACACAAATACTGTGCTATTAATTGGGCCAATACTAACAGTTTGTGATCTATTTGTCACCTGTTTATAAATTCTTCACACCAGCAAATTATCCTGTGATCTTGTGTGCATATCCAAAACACCAGCCTTTTAAGTAACATTATATATTAAAAACAGTAGGTGGGTTACATATGTCGGTGCAGATGTGACAGGCCTTTAAATGTTAAATTATCATTTAATATTACATCAGTTCTACAGGCACACCGTCTCAAATCCGGCTGTCCGAAAACCAGACATTTTTGAGGTGGCCAAAATGGCGACATTGGGCGGTGAGGGACGAGGAAACCAGTAAAAAATGCAGTGCCGGGGAGTGCGGGCAGCGAGAATCGGCAGGCGATGAGGAGCGGAGGGAATCGGCGGCCGGCGAGGATGGGCAGACAGCAAGGACGGGCAGACAGCAAGGACACCAATAGAGAGGTCCGAAACCCGAAAAAATCCGAAAACCGGCACAGTCTCGGTCCCGAGGTTGCCGGATTTCAGACATATTGATTTTCTTGTCCGAAATCCAAAAAATCCGAAAACCGGCACAGTCTCGGTCCCGTGATTGCCGCATGAAGTTGCTGTACTTGTCCACTAGATACCCACTAAACTCACCAGAAAAAGTTTGGGCTTGTCCATTCTAGTGTTAGTTAATTTTTAACACTGTGATAAGTCATAATTCCTGCCAAACAACCTCTCTGGCATGGAAATTTTACTTTTACAAGTGTGGAGTCTCATTTCTTCAAATTCTAATTATTATTGGAGAGTTAAAAAAAATTTTTTTTTTTAATTTTCTTTGTCACTTTTATCTCGCTCTCTTAATCCCATCTTTCTTTCCATTTTTTAAAAAACTGTACATGATCTTGCATTGAATTAAATATTCTAACTTACACTTCCTTGTTTAAATTCTGCGTGCCTCAGTAAGAATTCTTCAACCTGATCACGCAGGTCCCACATCCCCTATGGTGGTGCCGTGCCATTTTGGCTGATAACTGCAAATCACAGTGAAAAACCCACAAAAATTCTGCAGGCAAGCTTAAGCGTAATGAATAGTAAGCGCTGTTCGTTCACCACTGACCGCAAATTCCGGGCCAACATAACTATTTTGTTAAGTACAATAAAGTAGCGGAGTTAAAGAATGTCCCAAAGTGCTTCACAGCCAATGCATTACTTTTGAAGTGTGCTCACTGTTTTGTAGGCAAATGCAGCAGCCAAAACGAACACATGTCCCACAAAGAGCAATTTGATAATTGATGCTGAGGGATAAATGTTGGCCAGGACCAGGAGAACTCCCACCTTATCTATTTTGAATTGTGCCTTGGTGACTTGTACCTGAGCAGGGAGACAAAGCCTCAATTTAATATCTCATCTGAAAGATGTCACATCCAACAATGTTCCCTCAGTACTTGAAGTGTCAACCTAGATTAATGCACTCAAGTCATAAAGTTCGACTTAACCTATGAGCTTCTGACTCGGAAGCAAGAGTGGTTCCACTGAGCCAAGGCCGACAATACAAGATTTGTTTACCAGAACAGGGACTTGCACCCTGACCTTTAGATCAGTTCTGTTACTGTTTAATAAAAGTCAAATGCTCTGCTGATACAGCCATCCAGGTTCTAAATAAAAGCATTAATCATTGTGGTTGGAAAATGTAACCAAATTCAGACACTGAAAAAGGCACCCTCCAGACATCGTGCCAGAATGACCTGACTCGCCATACTACACACACATTATATTGCCTTCATCGGCATCTTCTCCAGCCCCATTGATAGCGTTTCATTCACTGTCACCCTCTAAAATGATTTTCCTCCCCTTCTCCTACCACCTCCCCCCCCGCCCCCACCACACCGTTAGAAATCTTTTCAGCAACCCCACATAGGTTTCTCTGTCGGGGCATAGACTATTACCCCCTATCTGATCCAGCACCTTATACTTGTGCTCGGCTGCAACCCTGATAACACCTGGTGCAGAACCACGCATTTGGCATTTGTCTACAGGCAATGTTGCTCAATCTCTTCCGCTCCCCCGTGATAATGTCCAGTTGACCTGAATAATGCACTTGGTCTTGACGCCTCACGTGCAATTCCATGGAGATCAACTAGCTGTAAAAATATATTCTTTGTTTCAACTTGGTTCAGTGATAACAGTCTCACCTCTGATTCAGAAAGTTATGGTTTCAAGCCCTACTAGAGGACTTAAATACATAAGCTAGGCATGATACTACAAAGCAATATTGAAGGAGTGCTATATTGCAGAAGGTTCCATTTTCTGGATGAGATGTTAAACTAAGGCCTTATTCACCGGTTCAGGTGGACGTAAAAGAACCCATGGCATTATTCCAAGAGGCACAGGGGAGGTTTTGCCGGTGTCCTGGCCAATATTTATCTTTCAGCCAATACCACCAAAACAGATGAACTGGTCATTAGCTCATTGTTGATTGTGGGACTTTCGGTGTACAAACTGGTTGCTATATTTGCTTACTAAATAACAGTAATTATACTTCAAAAATAATCCATTGGCTTTGAAGCACTTTGAACATTCTGAAATATGAAACACGCTATATAAATGCAAGCTTGTTCTTTTTATAAAGTTTTAACAAGTATAAATCAAGATGCAGAGATTATCACTCACTTGCACGAATCAATGACGTAAACCACATCATTAATGGTAATACTGGTTTCTGCGATGTTTGTGGCCAAAATAACCTGGTAGTAAAGCATACAGAATTCAAACAAAAGTGCACTGCTCACGTGTAGCAACCATACAACTGATTGGATTGTCCTGATCACAGAATTACAGACTGCTCTACATTCCTTAAGAATGCTGGCAAAGTTTCATCTATTTTGCAGATCTCAGACAGATACCTCTGTACTGGCTGCTCTTAAAATACCAATATCTTGTGCTTTGTAAAACAATCCGTTCAACCCTCTCTCCCAAAAATAGCTTAACCATGGAGTGAGGGCTGGGGGCAGGGGGGGGGGGGTGGGGAAGTACTTTTAATATAATCGATTCTGAGGTAGTCCCTTCAAACATTGCAGTGAGTTGGAAGAGGAAATGTACTATTTACCTGGTTAAAAGCAGCTTTCCATAGCCCGAACAGATTAAAGTCTCCTAGCTCAGAAAATTCATTTGGAGATATTCTGATATGTCTGTAGCTGGGCAGTTGCCACTGACCTAAACAAGGATAAGCATCCTTTGCAGTACACCTGAATGCCTATCTGGGCACCATAATTTGTACCGTTTTATATTTACGATGTCTCAAGCGTTAGCCGTTACTGAACTTTACGTGTCAAGGATCAACATCTAGAATGCATACTAACCCTTGTTCAAATTTTGAATGCAGTGGGAGGAAGTGAATTAGCTGAAACATAACTCTATTCCCCAACAGCAGCATTTGTACGCCACATCACTCCTTCCATGAAACACTAACTACGTCATCAACTTTTAACATATTATGAAAAAGACTGGCACAATCAAAACTACCAGGTTAAAAGACATACGCTTATGGTCCTCACCCCCACCATTCAAAAACTACATCAGGCTTCACATTTTAGCACCATACACAAAATACTATTATACTGTCAACTAATTAAGAGCTGAGTAACATATTCTTTCCACTTTAAAATCAGACTTGGCTCTAAATTATAATCCTACCTTTCTGACTCCTGGTCCCACAGGATCAAACACTCTGCGCTGTTCTTCCCTTGGAATCTGCGAATGCAATGGCAGAATTCTGTACCTATGACTTCCTGTTAAATAGAAGAAGGTTTTAGTGTTTATTGCACAATAAAACTTTAAAAAAAAAAGGAATTGAGCTATAAATTGCATCAATAACACTGGAAACTAATCTGGTGATTTTAAGTTTTTAAAATTAATGTTAAGGTTTTGTAGGCCTATAAGTACAATTAATTTAAAGGTTCATTCAATATTTGAAGACAAGTCGTCAAGCATTGGAAACTTATTTGGTTTACAAAGTTTCAATTTATTAAGCAGTCATTGCTTTGAGTTATTTTATATGAGGAGTTTACTGGACAAACACTTGACTTCCATAGGAAATCATACATTGAGATGATTTAGCATAACAAAATTCTCAACTATACCAGTAAGTCAATCAGAATAGTCAGTACTGAAGTTATTCTTACCATCAGTAATTCTAGTTTTTTAAAAAAGGTATATAAACTTGAGGGGAAAAAACAGAGCTTCTTCCTTGATTTCACACCTCTCTAGATTTTTTGAACTCTCCAGAACTGAACTGAAATTAAACAAACAACTGTGGCTAATTACTTGTAATTATCAAATCAAATAACATGAATGTCAAAAGTGGGTACTGAGTGTGCAGTGGTTATTTTACTCGACTAGTAACCAGCACAGCCACGACTGCCTGACTGGCCTCCTCCTGTGCTGCATGATTCTATGATCTGGAGTTCAAAACCCACCATAACAAGTTGTGAAAATTAATTCAACGAATCAGATCATTTGTGGGCTGGCACCAGGCAAAAATTGACCATACTTCTCACACTCACTGATTATAAAATGAGGGATTTGGTGTCATTCTGGGTCAGAGCACCATCATTTCACCTCCATGGCCCGGATTTGTATTTGAAAACATATAAATCCGTTTTTTCAGACATTTAAAAAGCATTTTCCACTCTCCAATGGCTAAGTGAGTTTACTCAGTGAATAGCTGAGCCATACAGACCAGGAACATCCCACATTCTTGCCACAGTCCCTTGAGTTAGCTGTTCTCGTGTGGGACCTCAATGAGGTCACTATAATTTGCCAGTGTCCCTGGATTTAGGGAGGTGAAAATCACCCAGGATTTAGGGAGGTGAAAATCACCCACGGCTCCTGCTTGTCATCACTATCCAGCTAGAAGATGCGAGTGCCCACGCACCAACACCCATACAACGACACAAGAGCATGAATTTGGGAACACAGGGATAAGAGGAAAAAAGTGGAAGAAAATGTCAAGGAAAACAAGTAAAATAAACACACAGTCTTAATGATAAGAGTGAGGCTTGTTGGAATTGGGAAAATAACAGAAGCAATCTTGTGCTGAAGCCCTTCTCACATAATTCCTTGTGGCTCACTGGTGGAAGCAAATCTCAGTATTTTGCATGTGGATGGTGCATGATCCAGGAAGGGGAGTGAAAATGTTTAATTGAACAACTCCCTCCTCTCAGTGAGTTGACCTACCAAGAACTAATAGCACGAAAAGAGCATCTCCACTCAAACCATGGGTCATAAAAATGGGGACAAGAATAAAAAGCATTTAAAGATGTCAACATCCAAACTGGATAAAAACGACAACATAAAAACAAAACAGACACATACCAAAGTGAGGGTTCATTTCCAGGTGTCTTTGCATTGCGAAAATCAAGTTCCAGCCCGGCAAGAAAACAAGAACAGCCCCATCTGCACCCAGTGTTTCAATATACTTGAGTAATGCTTCTATCAGTTCAAAAGGGGTCTCCTTCTCACTCATCTGTGCCATAGCACGTTTGGTTTCTGGCCCATAGTCATCACCACATATGCTGTTACAATTCACCTAGCAAGGTAGACATTAATTACTAGAATTCAATAAATTTGACTGCAACATCATCATACATTATTCCAGGCTGGACCAATATCCAGAGATCTGAGCTAGTAGTTGCTCAAGTCGTTGGTACATTGCAACTCCAAAAAAAGCATAAATTATTCTTCTGCTTTTCTTAATTACCAATAACGACAATTTTCTCTCATTTTATTACATTGTTTGATTTTTTTTTAAAAAACAGTGCGAATTTCCTTAACTTGTGCTTTTACAGCACATCTAAATTACAATTATCGTTCCAGCCAGGCAGCTCTGCATTTCCTTTGCCCAACACCAGCCTGGCTACAATGCTAATCCTCTGAAGAGAACCCATTGTGCTGAACAGAGTTGTAGTACTTCTACCACTGACCCAGTTAAAATCAAATAACAGCGCAGATTAACGATTAAATCTGGGACCTCCTGGTCCACATCGCTCAGTTGTTCATTGGACAAACGAACTGAGCCTTCAGGGGACCCAAGCTGCAGTTTTAGTGGAAGATAATCAAAGTATACATTATATCCAGAGCCATCTTGCTTTCCTCATCTCCACCTAAGGGCCCTAATTTTTTTTATTTTTTTTAAAGCACAGAATAAAAATGCACTGGACGTTGACAACAAAGAGTTTTGAAACAGCATATCTTGATATTTAGTTTTAATCCTGTAATCCTTACTCAATCTGAAAAATATGAAAATTTGTACAAACACTATACTTCTTTCAGATCAGAATCTGGTTTGAGAGAATGTTGCGAAGGTTTGATTTTGACATAGTCTAAATATTCCCAATCAAAATTCACATCTGTTTATACCTCCTCATCATCTCCACCACCGTCCTCATCTTTGTCCTTTTTCTTCTTGTCTCTCGGAGGAGGAATAAACCGAGTCATCTGGACGCAGTCTTCTAGGAAATATTCTGGAATAATCAACAAAGGTACTTGAAATACTAAAATTATCAAGGCAGAAGCACAGCAAAATTGAATATTTAGTAATATGAACCTGAAATCCAAAATGGGAGGCAATTGTTGTGATCAATGGTAAAGATTTATAGCAAGGGCCACTGGTTTACGCTGACTGAAGAAGTCAAATTCAGACATTCTTGGAATTTTCCAATGTTCTGGGTTGGCACTCCACAATTCCATCAGAGATTTATATTATTTATATAAAACTTGTACACAATATAAAAACAAAATGGATGCACAGTAAAAGTTTAAAAAAGATTTGGTGAAGTAAGACTTTTTTTTTTAAAAAGGAGAAAAGCTATTATACAAGATGCTGTTTCAGCACTGAAGCAGTATTGCGCTACACGGATTGCTAGATTTACTCAAGACAACACCGAAAAATAAATCTTCTAGTTCTCTAGAATGTTTAGTTTCTATGGGCTCAAAATTGGCCCCCGCAGATTTTTGCCGCACTCTCTGGAGTTGCGCCACTTTTGTGGGCTGAAAAGGCGCCGAAAAAATGTCCCCCAATTCTGGCCGCTGTGTTGCCTCTCCCGGGGCTTGGCCAGTCGATTGGGGGGGGGGGGGCGGAGCTAGGGCCCTGCGCGCGAGAAACAGTGCCGGCAGCTCTCCACATGCACATTGGAGTGTGCGCGCATACGCAGTAGCGCAGAACTTTGGCAATCGCCCATCATTAAAGGGAAATGAAACAGCTTGATTTTTGGGTGCCAGAAGGAGTGCAATGAGCTGTGCTGCGGAATAAATCAGCTGCTGGAATCAAGAAGCAGTGGGTGCTCTGTGTTAATTGTGCTGCATGCATGCCTGCTAAAGTTCTAGAAGGAGTGCTGCAAATCTGAAAATCATTGCTGCATGCAAAATAAGGGCTGTTTTGAAAAATCACCGAGTGTCAATTTAATACAGCAATGCAACAACATGCACCAAGAACGAAGAATGTCTTGCATGACGAAGTGGAGATATTAGTTAATGTTACGGAGAACAGATGGCAGGAGTTGGATATCAGCAACAGAGGTCACACAAAAGTGTCACTCAAAGAAATGAAGAAACGCTGGAACCAAGTTGCAGAAGATTATTGTGCAGTGGTGAACACCCAGAGACCTGGAAGCCAGCATAAAAAGAAATGGCAACATCTTGGTCAAGTAGTTAGTGGAAGTAATATTTTCATTTATTCAATGCAATTGCAATTGTAAATGTGACCAGTTGTATATGTCCTACCCAGCAGAAAGACACCCTCTCTAAAAAGTTGCATTTTCATCTTTGCAGAAGAAATTGCCCCACAACAAAAGGGAAAGAACTTGGAACAGGAAGAGGCCTGCCAAATCTGCACCAATTGACACACTTGGAAGAGAGGGTCGCTGCTTTGATGGGTCCTACCTGGAAAAAAAACAATCAGTACTGCACAAGCTGGGCCCACACACGAGGGAGAGGGTAAGTACTGAAAATTCATGGTGGCCCTTCAAATCAGCCTGCTGCCTGGCCTGCTACGTGTGAGCCTACTCATGCCACCCATCCTGCCACCTCCTGTGCTGCTAACCATTTGACTGTTCCGTTATATTTTGCAGAACCTGATGCCAATTCTGAAGATCCAGAAGACGATTCAAACGCGTACGAGCCAAACCCTGCAGACCAACTTGGGGAGAGGGGGGGGATGGAGATGGATGAAGGGGACAATGCTGTAATGAATATGGATGAGGTCGCGTTAATGAAGTTGGTGTTCTGGTGTGACATTCCTTGGTTTCAGCCTGTCCATGATTAGTGGTTCTGATGTGACATTCCATGGTTTCACAATGTCTGAGGTTGAGGGTCCCAGTGGTGGTGAAATGCAGCAGGATCACCCAGGGACCCACCGTCCCAGCTTGCGGGTCCCAGTGGTGGTGGGATGCAGCATGGAACACCCAGGGCCCCATCATCCCAGCTTGCAGATCCCAGTGGTGGTGGGATGCAGCATGGAACACCCAGGGCCCCACCATCCCAGCTTGCAGATCCCAGTGGTGGTGGGATGCAGCATGGAACACCCAGGGCCCCACCATCCCAGCTTGCAGATCCCAGTGGTGGTGGGATGCAGCATGGAACACCCAGGGCCCCACTATCCCAGCTTGCAGATCCCAGTGGTGGTGGGATGCAGCATGGAACACCCAGGGCCCCACCATCCCAGCTTGCAGATCCCAGTGGCGGGGGGGAGGATGCAACATGGAACACCCAGGGCTCCACCGTCCCAGTTTGCAGATCCCAGTGGCGGGGGGGGGGGGGATGCAATATGGAACACCCAGGGCTCCACCATCCCAGCTTGCGGATCACAGTGGTGGGGGGATGCAGCATGGAACACCCAGGGCCCCACCATCCCAGCTTGCAGATCCCAGTGGCGGGGGGGGGATGCAACATGGAACACCCAGGGCTCCACCGTCCCAGCTTGCAGATCCCAGTGGTGGTGGAATGCAGCATGGAACACCCAGGGCGCCACCGCCCGAGGTTGTGCCTCCCACTAGGGGGTTGCCGCGAGGCAGACCCAGGGTGAGTGCAAGGAGAAATCGACCACGCTCTCCTGAGATGCAGGATGCAACAGATGTGGTTCAGATGATGGCATTGAGTGCGGAGAGCATTGACCTTACCCGATCACTCGTGCACACCATCTGTGGGGTGAGTGATGAGATAACGGGACTGTCGGGGAGAAATAACAATAATCGCAGAGGAAATGGGAACGATTTCCGGCAACATCAGTGAGGGAAGTGTCCATGAGGGAGGGAATGTCAGAGGTAGTGGAAAGGACGGCACAGGTCATCAGGGAGGGCATGTGTGAGTTAGCTGCTGCAATAAGGGAACACACCCAGGCCATACGCCACCACTCCCACTGCAATCCCCACACCAGCCTCTGAAGAGACCCAAGTCAGGCCCTCCACATTAACACCTGACCGCCGCCCCCCACAGAAGAAGTGCACGTTCACCGAGATGGGGATGAGAGATGGGTGTAGCCTTTCTTTGCTGCTGCTGCTGTTGTTGTTGATGTTACTATTGTAACTGTTTTCAAACTGAAAGTTTTTTGTAAGTTATGTAACTTTACAAGTTTGTAAGTGATCTTAAATTTAAGTGATCTTAAAGAGTCATATTAAAGTAAAGTTTGATACAAGAATTATTTTATTACACTAAAGTGAAGTACATTGTAAACTTCTGAATAAAATATATTTTACATTAAAACTCAATCATGTTCCATTAACACAACACAACATTTAGGAACTGCAAAAAATAAACACGTCCATGTGGAATAGTTGTCGCTGAGCCCTTAGGCATCAGTAAAGCGTTCACGGATGAGCTGCTGCGCAAGGCTCAAGCAATCGTTAAAGGAGCACGATGGCCCGACCTCCTCCACCGTCGTGCTTCGGCCTCAGGAACTTGCATGGTTTCCTGATCGTCGTCATCAACCTCCTCCACCATCTTCTCCTGCTCGTCACCTGCATCTTCCACGTCATTATCAGCCACTCTCACCGCAGGTGGGTCGTCTTCTTCCATTATCAGCTACTACTGCCTCATGATGGCTAAATTATGCAGCACACAACAGTGAACTGACCGACAATCTCGGGAATATTCCAAGTAGCCTCCGGAATAGTCCAGGCATCGGAAATGCAGTTTCAAGATGCCAACGGTCCTCCCTATGATGCTGCATGTCGTAATGTGCAACATGTTGTATTGATGGTCAGCTTCCATCGGGTTATACGTAGGGACGTCATGAGCCAGGTGGCGAGGCCATACTCTTTGTCTCCCAGTAGCCAGCTCTGTCCTTCTGGCTGCTGCTCAAACATGTCAGATATAACACTGTCGTGTAGGATGAACGCATCATGGGTACTGCCAGGGTATCTTGCATCAACTGACATGATGCGATGCATGTTGTCACACACGAGCTGCACATTAATGGAGTGGAAGCCTTTTCTATTCCTGAACGGCTCGGCATCCTCCACAGGTGCTCGCAAGGCGGTGTGTGTACAATCAATGCAGCCCTGCACCTTTGGGAAGCCAGCAATCCTGGAGAAGCCCACAGCCCTGACATGGATTGCTTGGGCAGTCATGGGGAACTTGATGAAGTCATTCCTCCACGCATACAGTGCAGCCGTGACCTGGCGAATGGAGACATGTATTCCACGTTAAGAGATAACACACACATCTCCAGTTGTAGCTCGAATCCACCCCGAGGCATAGAAAGAAAGTGCAGCTGTAACCTTCACTTCAACAGACAAAGCAGTCCACCTGCCGCTTCTCGGCTGCAAGTCCGGTCTCAGCAACTTCTCTGCGGAAACGCAGCCTTCTGACACAATCTGCATCACTCAGGTCCAGGTACGAACGTCTGACTCAAAATTGCCACGGTGGGTAAGGCCTCCTGCCCAGTTTGAATGTTTTTATGTCTTCTTGAATGCTTACTATTTGCTGTGCTTTGTTTAGTGCTTTGCAAGGTCCTCTCAGCTTCCCTTCCCGCCCCGATCTCTGGCCGAATGGTCTCAGATGTACCTACCTGCGCTGATTTCTTAACTCTCCGCAAAGGTTTTCTGTGCGGCCACAAGTGGCCACATGCGCTGGCCTAAGTTAGTTTGGAGTAACTATTAGCAGTCCAAAGTGGCTTAAATCACCAAAATGGGCATAGGTGGCTGGTAATGCCCCACTTTGGAAAAATAAACTAAAAAAATCCTAACTAACTCACTTACACTGGCGCAAATTGAATGTGCAAAATGGGGATTTTTAAGGTACTCCAGAAAAATCAAGTTGCTCCAAAAAAAAAAGGAGCCACTCCTGGCCAATTTTGAGCCGTATAGTTCACCCAAGTGTAACTTTTCACAACCTAATTATTATGATTGGACTGTAACGTGTTGAAGCATCAAAATACCAATTATTAAATCAGTTACTTTTGCTGCCTCCCCTCTGGAAAAAAGCCAAACATCGCAGGTCTAAGATTTCGCCAGAGGTCGAGGTAACATCGGAATTTAGCTCGGTGAATGGTGCTGCCAGCAAACTGCTTGATTTTCTAATAAAGTTCTTCTTCAGTGATTAAATTATTTACCCAAACAGCAATCTAAAATAATGGATACGAGTAGTGCGTGGCTTAAATTATACAAAAACTATTAAAATTACAAAATAAGCAGCCATATAGTAATCATAACCTTTAACTTGCATCTTTTAAGAAATGCAATTACACTGGTTCTTACGCACCTTCAACGGGAAATGTTCTTCCATGTACTTCGATTATTGGACAATTAAAATAGTAATCTCTGAACATGGTGGTGTCAATAGTGGCAGACATGAGAATAACATGGATATCGGGATAAGTTTGGACAACATCCCGTAAAACCACAAGGAGAAAATCAGTCTGAAAAGAAATTAGGAATAATTTTGGTTAGAGATTACATTTTTTTTTTAAATCAGAGAAGACTATATGATCTATGACCAGTCAGGTTACTGAACTCACTCAATCCTGCCTCCTGAGAAATGTAGAGAAGGGAAAGTCTGCAAAATCTTCTTGGAGGTGCTGTTATCATAACTGTAACCCAGGCAGTAGTCTGGGAACTCAATGCACAGGATAAAACCCGAAGAGGGTTTGGACCCTTCAGATTCATAGTAAAACTAATTTTTTTGAATCGACTGTGTCTTAGAAACAAAATATTTGTGGCTTCTTCACTTTGTCAAATATACCTTGTGTTATATAGTACAATGGAACATCCAGTCTCCACACTAATAGTGGATAATGGAAATTGATGAATAATTAAATGTCTCCAGATTTTGACCTTGTATGTATGCTATAACAATATCCTAGGTATAGAAATTAAGTCAAGAACAGTATAAACATGAATTGAATGTGTTTTTTCGGGCTGTGAAGCTGATTTATGCCAGACTGTACAGGATTGATGTTAGCATATTGTGCAATAAAGCAGTGACCAATATACAACTTTGTCCAGCTAAACCTCTGGCTGACAATCAGGAAAAAGGATAGTTGAAGCTTTACTGTTTCTGGGACCTCTTGGACTTTACAACAATCTGAAAGTTTGTAAAGACTTTACATAGGATGAGATCTTGACAAAGCGATAAGCATCAAAAGCAGTGTGTGCTGAAAGTTGCGAATTGGGGCTTTCTGAATTTGCAACCAGCAAAAAATGCGGTTTTGACCAATAGTGTAAACATGATGGAATAGGCTTGATGGCTATGGAAACGTAAACATTCCTGGCTGGAAAGGGTACCTATGGCATGTGGAATAGAAGAGAAATGAGGGGGGGGGAATCCTGTGCTCCCAACAAAAAAATGTAAATGACAGAAGAGAGTATCAAAATTGAAGACATTAGATGTCCTTCTGAAAGCAATGTGCAGATACTCACATTGATGTCTCTCTCATGGATTTCATCCACAATTACGTGGCTTATACCACGAAGGCCAGCTTCTAATTTCCTCAGCAGGACACCTAAAAGAGTACATTAGTCATCAGTTTCACTAAGCACAAAGCAATTTATTTGATGTCTACGTCATGCTTTTAAGTAGACTGCATGGGTTGCATCAGGTCGCTCCTGATCTGCTAAAAAGCATGATTTAATTTGTTGCAACTTGCACAAACTCTGCTGAGAATTACTGTAATATGTATCTGACTGTATATTTACAGGCAGTTCTTACTGTGCTCATAGTAGACTTCTACTAATTTTCAACGGCTCACCATGTTGAAATTTGCAAGATATTCTCGTTTCAGGAAATAAACCACCTACTTTTTTTAAAAACATTAAATCTAGTACCCAGATCTCAGAGGCGTGTGGATTCTGAAGTAGGTCAAATGGAAACTTGCTGACAGCCAAAACAAAAATAATACATCACCATGAACAGAACAAGCATAACCCATTTTGCTCACTGGTTAAACTAATAGACAACAATACTAATTTCTGTTTTCTTGTTTACGCTCAAGAGTTCCCTATCCCAACTGCTCATGTTTCTTCAATTCTTCTTTCCTATGCTGTTGATAAACTGCTTTCAGATTCAGACTGAAATGCAGTGCCACCCAGTACTCACCTCATATCACAATACTGTACAATAAATAATTGATGAGACACGTGAAAGGTATTCATAAACATAGACCCTGGGAGGGAGGGGAAACAAATATTTGAGGCGAACTGATTTGAAACATGTTTAAATTGTGCTTTAAGTCATGGATGCCCAAACTATGATAACGGGGCAAGGTGCAGCACACTAGCTCTGGTAAAGCAGCCCATTAAAAAAAAAGCGCAGCCCTATTCACACTTAATGGCCCCAAGTTTCCACATGATTTGCTCCTGATTTTTAGGAGCAACTGGTGTAGAACGGAGTATCTTAGAAATCGGAATTCTCGTCATTTAGTTTGCTCCAGTTCTAGTCAGTTAGAACAGTTTCACTTAGGAACAGAATTTTTTTTTCAAAAGGGGGCGTGTCCTGCCACTTACGCCTGATTTCAAAGTTTCGTGAGTGAAAACTTACTCCAAACTAACTTAGAATGGAGTAAGTGAAGATTTTTGTACGCTCGAAAAAACCTTGTCTACACTTTAGAAAATCAGGCGTAGGTTACAAATCAGGCGTAGGGAATGGGGGGGGTGGGGGGGGGTGTTTAAAGGGAAGTTTACAAACATTAAACACTTCAGTTTTACAAATAAAGAGCCATCATCAATAATAAATGATAAGTACATCAATAAATCAACCAATAAATCAATCAAAAAAAATTAATAAGAAATAATTTTTTTTTTAAATCAATAAATAAAACATTTTCTACTTACCGACTGCAGCACCGGGAGCCCTCCAACAGCGTGCTGGGATGCCCCCCTCGGTGTATCTCTGTCAGTGTCTCTATCTCTCTGTCTGTCTGTGTGTCTCTCATTCTCTGTCTGTCAGTGTCTGTGTTTCTGACAGCGAGGGGAGGGGGAGGAGGGGGGTAGAGGGAGAGAGGGGGGGAGCAGATGGGGAGAAGGGAGAGGGGGGAGAAGAGAGAGGGGGGAGAAAGGAGATTGGGGGGGGGGGAAAGAGAAGGAGATTGGGGGGGGGGAGAAGGAGATTGGGGGGGAGAAGGAGATTGGGGGGGGGGGGGAGAAGGAGATTGGGGGGGGGAGAAAAGGAGATTGGGGGGGGGGGGGAGAAGGAGATTGGGGGGGGGGGGAGAAGGAGATTGGGGGGGGGAGAAGGAGATTGGGGGGGGGAGAAGGAGATTGGGGGGGGAGAAGGAGATTGGGGGGGGGAAGGGGGGGAGAAGGAGATTGGGGGGGAGGAGAAGGAGATTGGGGGGGGAGAAGGAGATTGGGGGGGGGGAGAAGGAGATTGGGGGGGGGGAGAAGGAGATTGGGGGGGGAGAAGGAGATTGGGGGGGGAGAAGGAGATTGGGGGGGGAGAAGGAGATTGGGGGGGGGGAGAAGGAGATTTGGGGGGGGAGAAGGAGATTTGGGGGGGGGAGAAGGAGATTTGGGGGGGGGAGAAGGAGATTTGGGGGGGGGGGAGGAGGAGATTTGGGGGGGGAGAAGGAGATTTGGGGGGGGAGAAGGAGATTTGGGGGGGGAGAAGGAGATTTGGGGGGGGGAAGGAGATTTGGGGGGGGGAAGGAGATTTGGGGGGGGAGAAGGAGATTTGGGGGGGAGAAGGAGATTTGGGGGGGAGAAGGAGATTTGGGGGGGGGAGAAGGAGATTTGGGGGGGGGAGAAGGAGATTTGGGGGGGGGGAGGAGATTTGGGGGGGGGAGAAGGAGATTGGGGGGGGAGAAGGAGATTGGGGGGGGAGAAGGAGATTGGGGGGGGAGAAGGAGATTTGGGGGGGGGGGGAGAAGGAGATTTGGGGGGGGGGGAGAAGGAGATTTGGGGGGGGGAGAAGGAGATTGGGGGGGGGGGGAGAAGGAGATTTGGGGGGGGGGAGAAGGAGATTTGGGGGGGGGGGGAGAAGGAGATTTTGGGGGGGAGAAGGAGATTTGGGGGGGGGAGAAGGAGATTTGGGGGGGGGAGAAGGAGATTTGGGGGGGGAGAAGGAGATTTGGGGGGGGGAGAGAAGGAGATTTGGGGGGGGAGAAGGAGATTTGGGGGGGGAGAAGGAGATTTGGGGGGGGAGAAGGAGATTTGGGGGGGGAGAAGGAGATTTGGGGGGGGAGAAGGAGATTTGGGGGGGGGAGAAGGAGATTTGGGGGGGGAGAAGGAGATTTGGGGGGGGGAGAAGGAGATTTGGGGGGGGAGAAGGAGATTTGGGGGGGGGAGAAGGAGATTTGGGGGGGGAGAAGGAGATTGGGGGGGGGAGAAGGAGATTGGGGGGGGGGAGAAGGAGATTGGGGGGGGGGGAGAAGGAGATTGGGGGGGGGGAGAAGGAGATTGGGGGGGGGAGAAGGAGATTGGGGGGGGGGAGAAGGAGATTGGGGGGGGGGAGAAGGAGATTGGGGGGGGGAGAAGGAGATTGGGGGGGGGGAGAAGGAGATTGGGGGGGGGAGAAGGAGATTGGGGGGG